>NW_028126340.1:0-600000 GCF_965194825.1 Balaenoptera physalus | reverse complement strand
AGGGCCGCCTTCTGGCGGCATGTCCAGCAGGACCGGCGGGAAGCGCCCCCTCCGGCGCACGCTGTGTTGGGAGAGGCTTGAGGAGATGAGGCCTGCAGCAGTGCCCGGAAGGGGCAGAGGAATCCTCGGGCACCGGCGACTAAAGGAAAAGGCGGATTGGGAGGCCAAAAATACTACAGCACCTGGTTTTCCCAGGTGGTCTCCCATCCAGGTACTAAACAGACCCGACCCTGCTTAGCTTCAGGGATCAGACGAGATGGGGTGCGTTTAGGGTGGTATGGCTGCAGAAGGCAACGGGCGCCACGGGGTGCCTCTTGAGCCTCAGCTTAGCTGGTGCTGGCGAATTACCGCCAGTCTGGTGACCAGCCCTCGGCAGCACGGCCCTGCCGCCCACCCAGGCAGGCGACAGCAGGCCTCGGGGTCCAGGGGGTGGTGGATTCTTGGGCGACCTCGCAACTCCGTGCAGGCGGCAACATCCAGGCTTGTAGGTGTTTGACGCTCTGCCCCAGATCCCACTTGACGCTCACAAGGTCTGGGACTCAGAGGCTTAAGGGCCAGTGGCCTGCTGTCCCTTGGGCATTTCCCACGGTGTCCACCCACGCAGTGCTTGGCGCAGCACAGCCATGGCCGCGCCGGCCCTCCTGCCCGACGGCGGTTGGCCCAAAGCCACTGGGAGCCACCATTGGGCCGGCACGGCCCCTTAGCCCCAGCAAAGCCACCCTTGTACCCACGCCACCCAAAAAGCACAGTTCTCGGCTTTGGAGGTCAGGCGACCTGGAGAACCGGTCATGGCCCACGACCCCACTCCTGCCTCCAGCTGTGGCGAAACAGCAGAGGGTGGGCTTTTTCCGGAGGTAGCTGTATAGAGACACACGGGCAGATAGGTGGCTGGGGCGTGCATGTGCGCTGGTGGGGGCGGCCAGGTGTAGGTCGAAGGCCTCGTGGGCCTATCGGCCGTCAGCCGGGCCTACGGTGCAGTCTGGGTGTAGGCCAGCCACCCCGGGAGCGGCTGGTTTATGGTTATCTACCAGGGCCGCCTTCTGGCCGCATGTCCAACCAGACCGGCGGGGTGCGCCCCCTCCAGAGCACGCTGTGTTGGGAGGGGCCTGAGGAGGTGAGGCCTGCAGCGGTGCCAGGCGGAGGTGATGGCGGCCTCGGCCGTGGGCGACTAAAGGAGAATTTATAGTGGGAGGCAAAAATGCATACAGAACCCGGTATTCCAATGTGGTCTCCCATCCAAGTACTAACCAGGCCCGACCCTGCTTAGCTTCCAGGATCAGACGAGATGGGGCGCGTTCAGGGTGGTATGGCCGTAGAAGGCAGGGGGAGCCACGGGGCAGCTCTTGATGCTCAGCTTCGCTGGTGCTGTCGACATACCGCCAGCCCGGCAGCCAACCATCTCCAGCACGGCCCTGCCGTCTGCCAAGGCAGGCGACAGGAGGCCTCGGGGACCCTGGGTTGGCGGACACGTGGGTGACCTCGCAGCTCAGGTCAGGCGGGACCCTCCAGGCCCGTAGGCGCTTGGCCCTCCACCCCAGATCCCTCTTGACGCTCACAAGGACGTGGCCTTGGAGGCTTAAGGGCACGTGGCCCGCGGTTCCTTGGGCATTCACCACTCTGTCTGCCCACACAGCTCTAGGCAACGGCCAGCCGCCGCCTGGCCGGCCCTACTGCCTGACGGCAGTTGGCCCGAAGCCACTGGGAGACACCATTGGGTCGGCACGACCCCTTAGACCCAACAAGGCCACCCTTGCCCCCACGCCAACTGCCGAACAAAGTTGCCTTTGCCTGGTGACCGGCTGGGCCAGAGGACCGGTCCCGGCCCAAAAACCCACTCCCGCCCACGGCCGTGGCGAAACGGCGGAGGGTGGGCTTTTTCCGGAGGGAGCTGTGGAGAGACACACAGGCAGACAGGTGGCGGCAGCGCGGATGGGCGCTGGTGCTGTCGGCCAGGTGCAGGTCGAAGGCCTTGCGGGCCTCCCGATCATCAGCCGGGCCTGCGGCAGAGTCTGGGTCAGAGCCAGCCACCCCGGGAGCGGCTGGGGTGCGGCTGCCTCCCAGGGCCGCCTTCCGGCGGCATGTCCAGCAGGACCGGCGGGAAGCGCCCCCTCCGGCGCACGCTGTGTTGGGAGAGGCTTGAGGAGATGAGGCCTGCAGCAGTGCCCGGATGGGGCAGAGGAATCCTCGGGCACCGGCGACTAAAGGAAAAGGCGGATTGGGAGGCCAAAAATACTACAGCACCCGGTTTTCCCAGGTGGTCTCCCATCCAGGTACTAAACAGACCCGACCCTGCTTAGCTTCAGGGATCAGACGAGATGGGGTGCGTTTAGGGTGGTATGGCTGCAGAAGGCAATGGGCGCCACGGGGTGCCTCTTGAGCCTCAGCTTAGCTGGTGCTGGCGAATTACCGCCAGTCTGGTGACCAGCCCTCGGCAGCACGGCCCTGCCGCCCACCCAGGCAGGCGACAGCAGGCCTCGGGGTCCAGGGGGTGGTGGATTCTTGGGCGACCTCGCAACTCCGTGCAGGCGGCAACATCCAGGCTTGTAGGTGTTTGACGCTCTGCCCCAGATCCCACTTGACGCTCACAAGGTCTGGGACTCAGAGGCTTAAGGGCCAGTGGCCTGCTGTCCCTTGGGCATTTCCCACCGTGTCCACCCACGCAGTGCTTGGCGCAGCCCAGCCATGGCCGCGCCGGCCCTCCTGCCCGACGGCGGTTGGCCCAAAGCCACTGGGAGCCACCATTGGGCCGGCACGGCCTCTTAGCCCCAGCAAAGCCACCCTTGTACCCACGCCACCCAAAAAGCACAGTTCTCGGCTTTGGAGGTCAGGCGACCTGGAGAACCGGTCATGGCCCACGACCCCACTCCTGCCTCCAGCTGTGGCGAAACAGCAGAGGGTGGGCTTTTTCCGGAGGTAGCTGTATAGAGACACACGGGCAGATAGGTGGCTGGGGCGTGCATGTGCGCTGGTGGGGGCGGCCAGGTGTAGGTCGAAGGCCTCGTGGGCCTATCGGCCGTCAGCCGGGCCTACGGTGCAGTCTGGGTGTAGGCCAGCCACCCCGGGAGCGGCTGGTTTATGGTTATCTACCAGGGCCGCCTTCTGGCCGCATGTCCAACCAGACCGGCGGTGTGCGCCCCCTCCAGAGCACGCTGTGTTGGGAGGGGCCTGAGGAGGTGAGGCCTGCAGCGGTGCCAGGTGGAGGTGATGGCGGCCTCGGCCGTGGGCGACTAAAGGAGAATTTATAGTGGGAGGCAAAAATGCATACAGAACCCGGTATTCCAATGTGGTCTCCCATCCAAGTACTAACCAGGCCCGACCCTGCTTAGCTTCCAGGATCAGACGAGATGGGGCGCGTTCAGGGTGGTATGGCCGTAGAAGGCAGCGGGAGCCACGGGGCACCTCTTGAGGCTCAGCTTCGCTGGTGCTGCCGACATACCGCCAGCCCGGCAGCCAACCATCTCCAGCACGGCCCTGCCGTCTGCCAAGGCAGGCGACAGGAGGCCTCGGGGACCCTGGGTTGGCGGACACGTGGGTGACCTCGCAGCTCAGGTCAGGCGGGACCCTCCAGGCCCGTAGGCGCTTGGCCCTCCACCCCAGATCCCTCTTGACGCTCACAAGGACGTGGCCTTGGAGGCTTAAGGGCACGTGGCCCGCGGTTCCTTGGGCATTCACCACTCTGTCTGCCCACACAGCTCTAGGCAAAGGCCAGCCGCTGCCTGGCCGGCCCTACTGCCTGACGGCAGTTGGCCTGAAGCCACTGGGAGACACCATTGAGTCGGCACGACCCCTGAGAGCCAGCAAGGCCACCCTTGCCCCCACGCCAACTGCCGAACAAAGTTCCCTGTGCCTGGTGACCGGCTGGGCCAGAGGACCGGTCCCGGCCCAAGAACCCACTCCCGCCCACGGCCGTGGCGAAACGGCGGAGGGTGGGCTTTTTCCGGAGAGAGCTGTGGAGAGACACACAGGCAGACAGGTGGCGGCAGCGCAGATGGGCGCTGGTGCTGTCGGCCAGGTGCAGGTCGAAGGCCTTGCGGGCCTCCCGATCATCAGCCGGGCCTGCGGCAGAGTCTGGGTCAGAGCCAGCCACCCCGGGAGCGGCTGGGGTGCGGCTGCCTCCCAGGGCCGCCTTCTGGCGGCATGTCCAGCAGGACCGGCGGGAAGCGCCCCCTCCGGCACACGCTGTGTTGGGAGAGGCTTGAGGAGATGAGGCCTGCAGCAGTGCCCGGATGGGGCAGAGGAATCCTCGGGCACCGGCGACTAAAGGAAAAGGCGGATTGGGAGGTCAAAAATACTACAGCACCCGGTTTTCCCAGGTGGTCTCCCATCCAGGTACTAAAGAGACCCGACCCTGCTTAGCTTCAGGGATCAGACGACATGTGGTGCGTTTAGGGTGGTATGGCTGCAGAAGGCAACGGGCGCCACGGGGTGCCTCTTGAGCCTCAGCTTAGCTGGTGCTGGCGAATTACCGCCAGTCTGGTGACCAGCCCTCGGCAGCACGGCCCTGCCGCCCACCCAGGCAGGCGACAGCAGGCCTCGGGGTCCAGGGGGTGGTGGATTCTTGGGCGACCTCGCAACTCCGTGCAGGCGGCAACATCCAGGCTTGTAGGTGTTTGATGCTCTGCCCCAGATCCCACTTGACGCTCACAAGGTCTGGGACTCAGAGGCTTAAGGGCCAGTGGCCTGCTGTCCCTTGGGCATTTCCCACCGTGTCCACCCACGCAGTGCTTGGCGCAGCCCAGCCATGGCCGCGCCAGCCCTCCTGCCCGACGGCGGTTGGCCCAAAGCCACTGGGAGCCACCATTGGGCCGGCACGGCCCCTTAGCCCCAGCAAAGCCACCCTTGTACCCACGCCACCCAAAAACCACAGTTCTCGGCTTTGGAGGTCAGGCGACCTGGAGAACCGGTCATGGCCCACGACCCCACTCCTGCCTCCAGCTGTGGCGAAACAGCAGAGGGTGGGCTTTTTCCGGAGGTAGCTGTATAGAGACACACGGGCAGATAGGTGGCTGGGGCGTGCATGTGCGCTGGTGGGGGCGGCCAGGTGTAGGTCGAAGGCCTCGTGGGCCTATCGGCCGTCAGCCGGGCCTATGGTGCAGTCTGGGTGTAGGCCAGCCACCCCGGGAGCGGCTGGTTTATGGTTATCTACCAGGGCCGCCTTCTGGCCGCATGTCCAACCAGACCGGCGGGGTGCGCCCCCTCCAGAGCATGCTGTGTTGGGAGGGGCCTGAGGAGGTGAGGCCTGCAGCGGTGCCAGGCGGAGGTGATGGCGGCCTCGGCCGTGGGCGACTAAAGGAGAATTTATAGTGGGAGGCAAAAATGCATACAGAACCCGGTATTCCAATGTGGTCTCCCATCCAAGTACTAACCAGGCCCGACCCTGCTTAGCTTCCAGGATCAGACGAGATGGGGCGCGTTCAGGGTGGTATGGCCGTAGAAGGCAGTGGGAGCCACGGGGCAAGTCTTGAGGCTCAGCTTCGCTGGTGCTGCCGACATACCGCCAGCCCGGCAGCCAACCATCTCCAGCACGGCCCTGCCGTCTGCCAAGGCAGGCGACAGGAGGCCTCGGGGACCCTGGGTTGGCGGACACGTGGGTGACCTCGCAGCTCAGGTCAGGCGGGACCCTCCAGGCCCGTAGGCGCTTGGCCCTCCACCCCAGATCCCTCTTGACGCTCACAAGGACGTGGCCTTGGAGGCTTAAGGGCACGTGGCCCGCGGTTCCTTGGGCATTCACCACTCTGTCTGCCCACACAGCTCTAGGCAAAGGCCAGCCGCCACCTGGCCGGCCCTACTGCCTGACGGCAGTTGGCCCGAAGCCACTGGGAGACACCATTGGGTCGGCACGACCCCTTAGACCCAGCAAGGCCACCCTTGCCCCCACGCCAACTGCCGAACAAAGTTGCCTTTGCCTGGTGACCGGCTGGGCCAGAGGACCGGTCCCGGCCCAAGAACCCACTCCCGCCCACGGCCGTGGCGAAACGGCGGAGGGTGGGCTTTTTCCGGAGGGAGCTGTGGAGAGACACACAGGCAGACAGGTGGCGGCAGCGCGGATGGGCGCTAGTGCTGTCGGCCAGGTGCAGGTCGAAGGCCTTGCGGGCCTCCCGATCATCAGCCGGGCCTGCGGCAGAGTCTGGGTCAGAGCCAGCCACCCCGGGAGCGGCTGGGGTGCGGCTGCCTCCCAGGGCCGCCTTCTGGCGGCATGTCCAGCAGGACCGGCGGGAAGCGCCCCATCCGGCGCACGCTGTGTTGGGAGAGGCTTGAGGAGATGAGGCCTGCAGCAGTGCCCGGATGGGGCAGAGGAATCCTCGGGCACCGGCGACTAAAGGAAAAGGCGGATTGGGAGGCCAAAAATACTACAGCACCCGGTTTTCCCAGGTGGTCTCCCATCCAGGTACTAAACAGACCCGACCCTGCTTAGCTTCAGGGATCAGACGAGATGGGGTGCGTTTAGGGTGGTATGGCTGCAGAAGGCAACGGGCGCCACGGGGTGCCTCTTGAGCCTCAGCTTAGCTGGTGCTGGCGAATTACCGCCAGTCTGGTGACCAGCCCTCCGCAGCACGGCCCTGCCGCCCACCCAGGCAGGCGACAGCAGGCCTCGGGGTCCAGGGGGTGGTGGATTCTTGGGCGACCTCGCAACTCCGTGCAGGCGGCAACATCCAGGCTTGTAGGTGTTTGACGCTCTGCCCCAGATCCCACTTGACGCTCACAAGGTCTGGGACTCAGAGGCTTAAGGGCCAGTGGCCTGCTGTCCCTTGGGCATTTCCCACCGTGTCCACCCACGCAGTGCTTGGCGCAGCCCAGCCATGGCCGCGCCGGCCGTCCTGCCCGACGGCGGTTGGCCCAAAGCCACTGGGAGCCACCATTGGGCCGGCACGGCCCCTTAGCCCCAGCAAAGCCACCCTTGTACCCACGCCACCCAAAAAGCACAGTTCTCGGCTTTGGAGGTCAGGCGACCTGGAGAACCGGTCATGGCCCACGACCCCACTCCTGCCTCCAGCTGTGGCGAAACAGCAGAGGGTGGGCTTTTTCCGGAGGTAGCTGTATAGAGACACACGGGCAGATAGGTGGCTGGGGCGTGCATGTGCGCTGGTGGGGGCGGCCAGGTGTAGGCCGAAGGCCTCGTGGGCCTATCGGCCGTCAGCCGGGCCTACGGTGCAGTCTGGGTGTAGGCCAGCCACCCCGGGAGCGGCTGGTTTATGGTTATCTACCAGGGCCGCCTTCTGGCCGCATGTCCAACCAGACCGGCGGTGTGCGCCCCCTCCAGAGCACGCTGTGTTGGGAGGGGCCTGAGGAGGTGAGGCCTGCAGCGGTGCCAGGCAGAGGTGATGGCGGCCTCGGCCGTGGGCGACTAAAGGAGAATTTATAGTGGGAGGCAAAAATGCATACAGAACCCGGTATTCCAATGTGGTCTCCCATCCAAGTACTAACCAGGCCCGACCCTGCTTAGCTTCCAGGATCAGACGAGATGGGGCGCGTTCAGGGTGGTATGGCCGTAGAAGGCAGCGGGAGCCACGGGGCACCTCTTGAGGCTCAGCTTCGCTGGTGCTGCCGACATACCGCCAGCCCAGCAGCCAACCATCTCCAGCACGGCCCTGCCGTCTGCCAAGGCAGGCGACAGGAGGCCTCGGGGACCCTGGGTTGGCGGACACGTGGGTGACCTCGCAGCTCAGGTCAGGCGGGACCCTCCAGGCCCGTAGGCGCTTGGCCCTCCACCCCAGATCCCTCTTGACGCTCACAAGGACGTGGCCTTGGAGGCTTAAGGGCACGTGGCCCGCGGTTCCTTGGGCATTCACCACTCTGTCTGCCCACACAGCTCTAGGCAAAGGCCAGCCGCTGCCTGGCCGGCCCTACTGCCTGACGGCAGTTGGCCTGAAGCCACTGGGAGACACCATTGAGTCGGCACGACCCCTGAGAGCCAGCAAGGCCACCCTTGCCCCCACGCCAACTGCCGAAGAAAGTTCCCTGTGCCTGGTGACCGGCTGGGCCAGAGGACCGGTCCCGGCCCAAGAACCCACTCCCGCCCACGACCGTGGCGAAACGGCGGAGGGTGGGCTTTTTCCGGAGGGAGCTGTGGAGAGACACACAGGCAGACAGGTGGCGGCAGCGCGGATGGGCGCTGGTGCTGTCGGCCAGGTGCAGGTCGAAGGCCTTGCGGGCCTCCCGATCATCAGCCGGGCCTGCGGCAGAGTCTGGGTCAGAGCCAGCCACCCCGGGAGCGGCTGGGGTGCGGCTGCCTCCCAGGGCCGCCTTCTGGCGGCATGTCCAGCAGGACCGGCGGGAAGCGCCCCCTCCGGCGCACGCTGTGTTGGGAGAGGCTTGAGGAGATGAGGCCTGCAGCAGTGCCCGGAAGGGGCAGAGGAATCCTCGGGCACCGGCGACTAAAGGAAAAGGCGGATTGGGAGGCCAAAAATACTACAGCACCTGGTTTTCCCAGGTGGTCTCCCATCCAGGTACTAAACAGACCCGACCCTGCTTAGCTTCAGGGATCAGACGAGATGGGGTGCGTTTAGGGTGGTACGGCTGCAGAAGGCAATGGGCGCCACGGGGTGCCTCTTGAGCCTCAGCTTAGCTGGTGCTGGGGAATTACCGCCAGTCTGGTGACCAGCCCTCGGCAGCACGGCCCTGCCGCCCACCCAGGCAGGCGACAGCAGGCCTCGGGGTCCAGGGGGTGGTGGATTCTTGGGCGACCTCGCAACTCCGTGCAGGCGGCAACATCCAGGCTTGTAGGTGTTTGACGCTCTGCCCCAGATCCCACTTGACGCTCACAAGGTCTGGGACTCAGAGGCTTAAGGGCCAGTGGCCTGCTGTCCCTTGGGCATTTCCCACGGTGTCCACCCACGCAGTGCTTGGCGCAGCACAGCCATGGCCGCGCCGGCCCACCTGCCCGACGGCGGTTGGCCCAAAGCCACTGGGAGCCACCATTGGGCCGGCACGGCCCCTTAGCCCCAGCAAAGCCACCCTTGTACCCACGCCACCCAAAAAGCACAGTTCTCGGCTTTGGAGGTCAGGCGACCTGGAGAACCGGTCATGGCCCACGACCCCACTCCTGCCTCCAGCTGTGGCGAAACAGCAGAGGGTGGGCTTTTTCCGGAGGTAGCTGTATAGAGACACACGGGCAGATAGGTGGCTGGGGCGTGCATGTGCGCTGGTGGGGGCGGCCAGGTGTAGGTCGAAGGCCTCGTGGGCCTATCGGCCGTCAGCCGGGCCTACGGTGCAGTCTGGGTGTAGGCCAGCCACCCCGGGAGCGGCTGGTTTATGGTTATCTACCAGGGCCGCCTTCTGGCCGCATGTCCAACCAGACCGGCGGTGTGCGCCCCCTCCAGAGCACGCTGTGTTGGGAGGGGCCTGAGGAGGTGAGGCCTGCAGCGGTGCCAGGCAGAGGTGATGGCGGCCTCGGCCGTGGGCGACTAAAGGAGAATTTATAGTGGGAGGCAAAAATGCATACAGAACCCGGTATTCCAATGTGGTCTCCCATCCAAGTACTAACCAGGCCCGACCCTGCTTAGCTTCCAGGATCAGACGAGATGGGGCGCGTTCAGGGTGGTATGGCCGTAGAAGGCAGCGGGAGCCACGGGGCACCTCTTGAGGCTCAGCTTCGCTGGTGCTGCCGACATACCGCCAGCCCAGCAGCCAACCATCTCCAGCACGGCCCTGCCGTCTGCCAAGGCAGGCGACAGGAGGCCTCGGGGACCCTGGGTTGGCGGACACGTGGGTGACCTCGCAGCTCAGGTCAGGCGGGACCCTCCAGGCCCGTAGGCGCTTGGCCCTCCACCCCAGATCCCTCTTGACGCTCACAAGGACGTGGCCTTGGAGGCTTAAGGGCACGTGGCCCGCGGTTCCTTGGGCATTCACCACTCTGTCTGCCCACACAGCTCTAGGCAAAGGCCAGCCGCTGCCTGGCCGGCCCTACTGCCTGACGGCAGTTGGCCTGAAGCCACTGGGAGACACCATTGAGTCGGCACGACCCCTGAGAGCCAGCAAGGCCACCCTTGCCCCCACGCCAACTGCCGAAGAAAGTTCCCTGTGCCTGGTGACCGGCTGGGCCAGAGGACCGGTCCCGGCCCAAGAACCCACTCCCGCCCACGACCGTGGCGAAACGGCGGAGGGTGGGCTTTTTCCGGAGGGAGCTGTGGAGAGACACACAGGCAGACAGGTGGCGGCAGCGCGGATGGGCGCTGGTGCTGTCGGCCAGGTGCAGGTCGAAGGCCTTGCGGGCCTCCCGATCATCAGCCGGGCCTGCGGCAGAGTCTGGGTCAGAGCCAGCCACCCCGGGAGCGGCTGGGGTGCGGCTGCCTCCCAGGGCCGCCTTCTGGCGGCATGTCCAGCAGGACCGGCGGGAAGCGCCCCCTCCGGCGCACGCTGTGTTGGGAGAGGCTTGAGGAGATGAGGCCTGCAGCAGTGCCCGGAAGGGGCAGAGGAATCCTCGGGCACCGGCGACTAAAGGAAAAGGCGGATTGGGAGGCCAAAAATACTACAGCACCTGGTTTTCCCAGGTGGTCTCCCATCCAGGTACTAAACAGACCCGACCCTGCTTAGCTTCAGGGATCAGACGAGATGGGGTGCGTTTAGGGTGGTATGGCTGCAGAAGGCAACGGGCGCCACGGGGTGCCTCTTGAGCCTCAGCTTAGCTGGTGCTGGCGAATTACCGCCAGTCTGGTGACCAGCCCTCGGCAGCACGGCCCTGCCGCCCACCCAGGCAGGCGACAGCAGGCCTCGGGGTCCAGGGGGTGGTGGATTCTTGGGCGACCTCGCAACTCCGTGCAGGCGGCAACATCCAGGCTTGTAGGTGTTTGACGCTCTGCCCCAGATCCCACTTGACGCTCACAAGGTCTGGGACTCAGAGGCTTAAGGGCCAGTGGCCTGCTGTCCCTTGGGCATTTCCCACGGTGTCCACCCACGCAGTGCTTGGCGCAGCACAGCCATGGCCGCGCCGGCCCTCCTGCCCGACGGCGGTTGGCCCAAAGCCACTGGGAGCCACCATTGGGCCGGCACGGCCCCTTAGCCCCAGCAAAGCCACCCTTGTACCCACGCCACCCAAAAAGCACAGTTCTCGGCTTTGGAGGTCAGGCGACCTGGAGAACCGGTCATGGCCCACGACCCCACTCCTGCCTCCAGCTGTGGCGAAACAGCAGAGGGTGGGCTTTTTCCGGAGGTAGCTGTATAGAGACACACGGGCAGATAGGTGGCTGGGGCGTGCATGTGCGCTGGTGGGGGCGGCCAGGTGTAGGTCGAAGGCCTCGTGGGCCTATCGGCCGTCAGCCGGGCCTACGGTGCAGTCTGGGTGTAGGCCAGCCACCCCGGGAGCGGCTGGTTTATGGTTATCTACCAGGGCCGCCTTCTGGCCGCATGTCCAACCAGACCGGCGGGGTGCGCCCCCTCCAGAGCACGCTGTGTTGGGAGGGGCCTGAGGAGGTGAGGCCTGCAGCGGTGCCAGGCGGAGGTGATGGCGGCCTCGGCCGTGGGCGACTAAAGGAGAATTTATAGTGGGAGGCAAAAATGCATACAGAACCCGGTATTCCAATGTGGTCTCCCATCCAAGTACTAACCAGGCCCGACCCTGCTTAGCTTCCAGGATCAGACGAGATGGGGCGCGTTCAGGGTGGTATGGCCGTAGAAGGCAGGGGGAGCCACGGGGCAGCTCTTGATGCTCAGCTTCGCTGGTGCTGTCGACATACCGCCAGCCCGGCAGCCAACCATCTCCAGCACGGCCCTGCCGTCTGCCAAGGCAGGCGACAGGAGGCCTCGGGGACCCTGGGTTGGCGGACACGTGGGTGACCTCGCAGCTCAGGTCAGGCGGGACCCTCCAGGCCCGTAGGCGCTTGGCCCTCCACCCCAGATCCCTCTTGACGCTCACAAGGACGTGGCCTTGGAGGCTTAAGGGCACGTGGCCCGCGGTTCCTTGGGCATTCACCACTCTGTCTGCCCACACAGCTCTAGGCAACGGCCAGCCGCCGCCTGGCCGGCCCTACTGCCTGACGGCAGTTGGCCCGAAGCCACTGGGAGACACCATTGGGTCGGCACGACCCCTTAGACCCAACAAGGCCACCCTTGCCCCCACGCCAACTGCCGAACAAAGTTGCCTTTGCCTGGTGACCGGCTGGGCCAGAGGACCGGTCCCGGCCCAAAAACCCACTCCCGCCCACGGCCGTGGCGAAACGGCGGAGGGTGGGCTTTTTCCGGAGGGAGCTGTGGAGAGACACACAGGCAGACAGGTGGCGGCAGCGCGGATGGGCGCTGGTGCTGTCGGCCAGGTGCAGGTCGAAGGCCTTGCGGGCCTCCCGATCATCAGCCGGGCCTGCGGCAGAGTCTGGGTCAGAGCCAGCCACCCCGGGAGCGGCTGGGGTGCGGCTGCCTCCCAGGGCCGCCTTCCGGCGGCATGTCCAGCAGGACCGGCGGGAAGCGCCCCCTCCGGCGCACGCTGTGTTGGGAGAGGCTTGAGGAGATGAGGCCTGCAGCAGTGCCCGGATGGGGCAGAGGAATCCTCGGGCACCGGCGACTAAAGGAAAAGGCGGATTGGGAGGCCAAAAATACTACAGCACCCGGTTTTCCCAGGTGGTCTCCCATCCAGGTACTAAACAGACCCGACCCTGCTTAGCTTCAGGGATCAGACGAGATGGGGTGCGTTTAGGGTGGTATGGCTGCAGAAGGCAATGGGCGCCACGGGGTGCCTCTTGAGCCTCAGCTTAGCTGGTGCTGGCGAATTACCGCCAGTCTGGTGACCAGCCCTCGGCAGCACGGCCCTGCCGCCCACCCAGGCAGGCGACAGCAGGCCTCGGGGTCCAGGGGGTGGTGGATTCTTGGGCGACCTCGCAACTCCGTGCAGGCGGCAACATCCAGGCTTGTAGGTGTTTGACGCTCTGCCCCAGATCCCACTTGACGCTCACAAGGTCTGGGACTCAGAGGCTTAAGGGCCAGTGGCCTGCTGTCCCTTGGGCATTTCCCACCGTGTCCACCCACGCAGTGCTTGGCGCAGCCCAGCCATGGCCGCGCCGGCCCTCCTGCCCGACGGCGGTTGGCCCAAAGCCACTGGGAGCCACCATTGGGCCGGCACGGCCTCTTAGCCCCAGCAAAGCCACCCTTGTACCCACGCCACCCAAAAAGCACAGTTCTCGGCTTTGGAGGTCAGGCGACCTGGAGAACCGGTCATGGCCCACGACCCCACTCCTGCCTCCAGCTGTGGCGAAACAGCAGAGGGTGGGCTTTTTCCGGAGGTAGCTGTATAGAGACACACGGGCAGATAGGTGGCTGGGGCGTGCATGTGCGCTGGTGGGGGCGGCCAGGTGTAGGTCGAAGGCCTCGTGGGCCTATCGGCCGTCAGCCGGGCCTACGGTGCAGTCTGGGTGTAGGCCAGCCACCCCGGGAGCGGCTGGTTTATGGTTATCTACCAGGGCCGCCTTCTGGCCGCATGTCCAACCAGACCGGCGGTGTGCGCCCCCTCCAGAGCACGCTGTGTTGGGAGGGGCCTGAGGAGGTGAGGCCTGCAGCGGTGCCAGGTGGAGGTGATGGCGGCCTCGGCCGTGGGCGACTAAAGGAGAATTTATAGTGGGAGGCAAAAATGCATACAGAACCCGGTATTCCAATGTGGTCTCCCATCCAAGTACTAACCAGACCCGACCCTGCTTAGCTTCCAGGATCAGACGAGATGGGGCGCGTTCAGGGTGGTATGGCCGTAGAAGGCAGCGGGAGCCACGGGGCACCTCTTGAGGCTCAGCTTCGCTGGTGCTGCCGACATACCGCCAGCCCGGCAGCCAACCATCTCCAGCACGGCCCTGCCGTCTGCCAAGGCAGGCGACAGGAGGCCTCGGGGACCCTGGGTTGGCGGACACGTGGGTGACCTCGCAGCTCAGGTCAGGCGGGACCCTCCAGGCCCGTAGGCGCTTGGCCCTCCACCCCAGATCCCTCTTGACGCTCACAAGGACGTGGCCTTGGAGGCTTAAGGGCATGTGGCCCGCGGTTCCATGGGAATTCACCACTCTGTCTTCCCACACAGCTCTAGGCAAAGGCCAGCCGCTGCCTGGCCGGCCCTACTGCCTGACGGCAGTTGGCCCGAAGCCACTGGGAGACACCACTGAGTCGGCACGACCCCTTAGACCCAGCAAGGCCACCCTTGCCCCCACGCCAACTGCCGAACAAAGTTCCCTGTGCCTGGTGACCGGCTGGGCCAGAGGACCGGTCCCGGCCCAAGAACCCACTCCCGCCCACGGCCGTGGCGAAACGGCGGAGGGTGGGCTTTTTCCGGAGGGAGCTGTGGAGAGACACACAGGCAGACAGGTGGCGGCAGCGCGGATGGGCGCTGGTGCTGTCGGCCAGGTGCAGGTCGAAGGCCTTGCGGGCCTCCCGATCATCAGCCGGGCCTGCGGCAGAGTCTGGGTCAGAGCCAGCCACCCCGGGAGCGGCTGGGGTGCGGCTGCCTCCCAGGGCCGCCTTCTGGCGGCATGTCCAGCAGGACCGGCGGGAAGCGCCCCCTCCGGCGCACGCTGTGTTGGGAGAGGCTTGAGGAGATGAGGCCTACAGCAGTGCCCGGAAGGGGCAGAGGAATCCTCGGGCACCGGCGACTAAAGGAAAAGGCGGATTGGGAGGCCAAAAATACTACAGCACCTGGTTTTCCCAGGTGGTCTCCCATCCAGGTACTAAACAGACCCGACCCTGCTTAGCTTCAGGGATCAGACGAGATGGGGTGCGTTTAGGGTGGTATGGCTGCAGAAGGCAACGGGCGCCACGGGGTGCCTCTTGAGCCTCAGCTTAGCTGGTGCTGGCGAATTACCGCCAGTCTGGTGACCAGCCCTCGGCAGCACGGCCCTGCCGCCCACCCAGGCAGGCGACAGCAGGCCTCGGGGTCCAGGGGGTGGTGGATTCTTGGGCGACCTCGCAACTCCGTTCAGGTGGCAACATACAGGATTGTAGGTGTTTGACGCTCTGCCCCAGATCCCACTTGACGCTCACAAGGTCTGGGACTCAGAGGCTTAAGGGCCAGTGGCCTGCTGTCCCTTGGGCATTTCCCACCGTGTCCACCCACGCAGTGCTTGGCGCAGCCCAGCCATGGCCGCGCCGGCCCTCCTGCCCGACGGCGGTTGGCCCAAAGCCACTGGGAGCCACCATTGGGCCGGCACGGCCCCTTAGCCCCAGCAAAGCCACCCTTGTACCCACGCCACCCAAAAAGCACAGTTCTCGGCTTTGGAGGTCAGGCGACCTGAACAACCGGTCATGGCCCACGACCCAACTCCTGCCTCCAGCTGTGGCGAAACAGCAGAGGGTGGGCTTTTTCCGGAGGTAGCTGTATAGAGACACACGGGCAGATAGGTGGCTGGGGCGTGCATGTGCGCTGGTGGGGGCGGCCAGGTGTAGGTCGAAGGCCTCGTGGGCCTATCGGCCGTCAGCCGGGCCTACGGTGCAGTCTGGGTGTAGGCCAGCCACCCCGGGAGCGGCTGGTTTATGGTTATCTACCAGGGCCGCCTTCTGGCCGCCTGTCCAACCAGACCGGCGGGGTGCGCCCCCTCCAGAGCACGCTGTGTTGGGAGGGGCCAGAGGAGGTGAGGCCTGCAGCGGTGCCAGGCGGAGGTGATGGCGGCCTCGGCCGTGGGCGACTAAAGGAGAATTTATAGTGGGAGGCAAAAATGCATACAGAACCCGGTATTCCAATGTGGTCTCCCATCCAAGTACTAACCAGGCCCGACCCTGCTTAGCTTCCAGGATCAGACGAGATGGGGCGCGTTCAGGGTGGTATGGCCGTAGAAGACAGCGGGAGCCACGGGGCACCTCTTGAGGCTCAGCTTCGCTGGTGCTGCCGACATACCGCCAGCCCGGCAGCCAACCATCTCCAGCACGGCCCTGCCGTCTGCCAAGGCAGGCGACAGGAGGCCTCGGGGACCCTGGGTTGGCGGACACGTGGGTGACCTCGCAGCTCAGGTCAGGCGGGACCCTCCAGGCCCGTAGGCGCTTGGCCCTCCACCCCAGATCCCTCTTGACGCTCACAAGGACGTGGCCTTGGAGGCTTAAGGGCACGTGGCCCGCGGTTCCTTGGGCATTCACCACTCTGTCTGCCCACACAGCTCTAGGCAAAGGCCAGCCGCCGCCTGGCCGGCCCTACTGCCTGACGGCAGTTGGCCCGAAGCCACTGGGAGACACCATTGAGTCGGCACGACCCCTTAGACCCAGCAAGGCCACCCTTGCCCCCACGCCAACTGCCGAACAAAGTTCCCTGTGCCTGGTGACCGGCTGGGCCAGAGGACCGGTCCCGGCCCAAGAACCCACTCCCGCCCACGGCCGTGGCGAAACGGCGGAGGGTGGGCTTTTTCCGGAGAGAGCTGTGGAGAGACACACAGGCAGACAGGTGGCGGCAGCGCAGATGGGCGCTGGTGCTGTCGGCCAGGTGCAGGTCGAAGGCCTTGCGGGCCTCCCGATCATCAGCCGGGCCTGCGGCAGAGTCTGGGTCAGAGCCAGCCACCCCGGGAGCGGCTGGGGTGCGGCTGCCTCCCAGGGCCGCCTTCTGGCGGCATGTCCAGCAGGACCGGCGGGAAGCGCCCCCTCCGGCGCACGCTGTGTTGGGAGAGGCTTGAGGAGATGAGGCCTGCAGCAGTGCCCGGATGGGGCAGAGGAATCCTCGGGCACCGGCGACTAAAGGAAAAGGCGTATTGGGAGGCCAAAAATACTACAGCACCCGGTTTTCCCAGGTGGTCTCCCATCCAGGTACTAAAGAGACCCGACCCTGCTTAGCTTCAGGGATCAGACGACATGTGGTGCGTTTAGGGTGGTATGGCTGCAGAAGGCAACGGGCGCCACGGGGTGCCTCTTGAGCCTCAGCTTAGCTGGTGCTGGCGAATTACCGCCAGTCTGGTGACCAGCCCTCGGCAGCACGGCCCTGCCGCCCACCCAGGCAGGCGACAGCAGGCCTCGGGGTCCAGGGGGTGGTGGATTCTTGGGCGACCTCGCAACTCCGTGCAGGCGGCAACATCCAGGCTTGTAGGTGTTTGACGCTCTGCCCCAGATCCCACTTGACGCTCACAAGGTCTGGGACTCAGAGGCTTAAGGGCCAGTGGCCTGCTGTCCCTTGGGCATTTCCCACCGTGTCCACCCACGCAGTGCTTGGCGCAGCACAGCCATGGCCGCGCCAGCCCTCCTGCCCGACGGCGGTTGGCCCAAAGCCACTGGGAGCCACCATTGGGCCGGCACGGCCCCTTAGCCCCAGCAAAGCCACCCTTGTACCCCCGCCACCCAAAAAGCACAGTTCTCGGCTTTGGAGGTCAGGCGACCTGGAGAACCGGTCATGGCCCACGACCCCACTCCTGCCTCCAGCTGTGGCGAAACAGCAGAGGGTGGGCTTTTTCCGCAGGTAGCAGTATAGAGACACGCGGGCAGATAGGTGGCTGGTGCGTGCATGTGCGCTGGTGGGGGCGGCCAGGTGTAGGTCGAAGGCCTCGTGGGCCTATCGGCCGTCAGCCGGGCCTACGGTGCAGTCTGGGTGTAGGCCAGCCACCCCGGGAGCGGCTGGTTTATGGTTATCTACCAGGGCCGCCTTCTGGCCGCATGTCCAACCAGACCGGCGGGGTGCGCCCCCTCCAGAGCACGCTGTGTTGGGAGGGGCCTGAGGAGGTGAGGCCTGCAGCGGTGCCAGGCGGAGGTGATGGCGGCCTCGGCCGTGGGCGACTAAAGGAGAATTTATAGTGGGAGGCAAAAATGCATACAGAACCCGGTATTCCAATGTGGTCTCCCATCCAAGTACTAACCAGGCCCGACCCTGCTTAGCTTCCAGGATCAGATGAGATGGGGCGCGTTCAGGGTGGTATGGCCGTAGAAGGCAGCGGGAGCCACGGGGCACCTCTTGAGGCTCAGCTTCGCTGGTGCTGCCGACATACCGCCAGCCCGGCAGCCAACCATCTCCAGCACGGCCCTGCCGTCTGCCAAGGCAGGCGACAGGAGGCCTCGGGGACCCTGGGTTGGCGGACACGTGGGTGACCTCGCAGCTCAGGTCAGGCGGGACCCTCCAGGTCCGTAGGCGCTTGGCCCTCCACCCCAGATCCCTCTTGACGCTCACAAGGACGTGGCCTTGGAGGCTTAAGGGCACGTGGCCCGCGGTTCCTTGGGCATTCACCACTCTGTCTGCCCACACAGCTCTAGGCAAAGGCCAGCCGCCGCCTGGCCGGCCCTACTGCCTGACGGCAGTTGGCCCGAAGCCACTGGGAGACACCATTGAGTCGGCACGACCCCTTAGACCCAGCAAGGCCACCCTTGCCCCCACGCCAACTGCCGAACAAAGTTGCCTTTGCCTGGTGACCGGCTGGGCCAGAGGACCGGTCCCGGCCCAAAAACCCACTCCCGCCCACGGCCGTGGCGAAACGGCGGAGGGTGGGCTTTTTCCGGAGGGAGCTGTGGAGAGACACACAGGCAGACAGGTGGCGGCAGCGCGGATGGGCGCTGGTGCTGTCGGCCAGGTGCAGGTCGAAGGCCTTGCGGGCCTCCCGATCATCAGCCGGGCCTGCGGCAGAGTCTGGGTCAGAGCCAGCCACCCCGGGAGCGGCTGGGGTGCGGCTGCCTCCCAGGGCCGCCTTCTGGCGGCATGTCCAGCAGGACCGGCGGGAAGCGCCCCCTCCGGCGCACGCTGTGTTGGGAGAGGCTTGAGGAGATGAGGCCTGCAGCAGTGCCCGGATGGGGCAGAGGAATCCTCGGGCACCGGCGACTAAAGGAAAAGGCGGATTGGGAGGCCAAAAATACTACAGCACCCGGTTTTCCCAGGTGGTCTCCCATCCAGGTACTAAACAGACCCGACCCTGCTTAGCTTCAGGGATCAGACGAGATGGGGTGCGTTTAGGGTGGTATGGCTGCAGAAGGCAACGGGCGCCACGGGGTGCCTCTTGAGCCTCAGCTTAGCTGGTGCTGGCGAATTACCGCCAGTCTGGTGACCAGCCCTCCGCAGCACGGCCCTGCCGCCCACCCAGGCAGGCGACAGCAGGCCTCGGGGTCCAGGGGGTGGTGGATTCTTGGGCGACCTCGCAACTCCGTGCAGGCGGCAACATCCAGGCTTGTAGGTGTTTGACGCTCTGCCCCAGATCCCACTTGACGCTCACAAGGTCTGGGACTCAGAGGCTTAAGGGCCAGTGGCCTGCTGTCCCTTGAGCATTTCCCACCGTGTCCACCCACGCAGTGCTTGGCGCAGCCCAGCCATGGCCGCGCCGGCCCTCCTGCCCGACGGCGGTTGGCCCAAAGCCACTGGGAGCCACCATTGGGCCGGCACGGCCCCTTAGCCCCAGCAAAGCCACCCTTGTACCCACGCCACCCAAAAAGCACAGTTCTCGGCTTTGGAGGTCAGGCGACCTGGAGAACCGGTCATGGCCCACGACCCCACTCCTGCCTCCAGCTGTGGCGAAACAGCAGAGGGTGGGCTTTTTCCGGAGGTAGCTGTATAGAGACACACGGGCAGATAGGTGGCTGGGGCGTGCATGTGCGCTGGTGGGGGCGGCCAGGTGTAGGTCGAAGGCCTCGTGGGCCTATCGGCCGTCAGCCGGGCCTACGGTGCAGTCTGGGTGTAGGCCAGCCACCCCGGGAGCGGCTGGTTTATGGTTATCTACCAGGGCCGCCTTCTGGCCGCATGTCCAACCAGACCGGCGGTGTGCGCCCCCTCCAGAGCACGCTGTGTTGGGAGGGGCCTGAGGAGGTGAGGCCTGCAGCGGTGCCAGGCGGAGGTGATGGCGGCCTCGGCCGTGGGCGACTAAAGGAGAATTTATAGTGGGAGGCAAAAATGCATACAGAACCCGGTATTCCAATGTGGTCTCCCATCCAAGTACTAACCAGGCCCGACCCTGCTTAGCTTCCAGGATCAGACGAGATGGGGCGCGTTCAGGGTGGTATGGCCGTAGAAGGCAGCGGGAGCCACGGGGCACCTCTTGAGGCTCAGCTTCGCTGGTGCTGCCGACATACCGCCAGCCCGGCAGCCAACCATCTCCAGCACGGCCCTGCCGTCTGCCAAGGCAGGCGACAGGAGGCCTCGGGGACCCTGGGTTGGCGGACACGTGGGTGACCTCGCAGCTCAGGTCAGGCGGGACCCTCCAGGCCCGTAGGCGCTTGGCCCTCCACCCCAGATCCCTCTTGACGCTCACAAGGACGTGGCCTTGGAGGCTTAAGGGCACGTGGCCCGCGGTTCCTTGGGCATTCACCACTCTGTCTGCCCACACTGCTCTAGGCAAAGGCCAGCCGCTGCCTGGCCGGCCCTACTGCCTGACGGCAGTTGGCCTGAAGCCACTGGGAGACACCATTGAGTCGGCACGACCCCTGAGAGCCAGCAAGGCCACCCTTGCCCCCACGCCAACTGCCGAACAAAGTTCCCTGTGCCTGGTGACCGGCTGGGCCAGAGGACCGGTCCCGGCCCAAGAACCCACTCCCGCCCACGGCCGTGGCGAAACGGCGGAGGGTGGGCTTTTTCCGGAGAGAGCTGTGGAGAGACACACAGGCAGACAGGTGGTGGCAGCGCAGATGGGCGCTGGTGCTGTCGGCCAGGTGCAGGTCGAAGGCCTTGCGGGCCTCCCGATCATCAGCCGGGCCTGCGGCAGAGTCTGGGTCAGAGCCAGCCACCCCGGGAGCGGCTGGGGTGCGGCTGCCTCCCAGGGCCGCCTTCTGGCGGCATGTCCAGCAGGACCGGCGGGAAGCGCCCCCTCCGGCGCACGCTGTGTTGGGAGAGGCTTGAGGAGATGAGGCCTGCAGCAGTGCCCGGATGGGGCAGAGGAATCCTCGGGCACCGGCGACTAAAGGAAAAGGCGGATTGGGAGGCCAAAAATACTACAGCACCCGG
The DNA here is from genome assembly GCF_965194825.1 of Balaenoptera physalus. Classification (NCBI taxonomy): domain Eukaryota; kingdom Metazoa; phylum Chordata; class Mammalia; order Artiodactyla; family Balaenopteridae; genus Balaenoptera; species Balaenoptera physalus. Next base: position 579,224 of record NW_028126340.1, on the reverse strand, counting down.
TTTTCCCAGGTGGTCTCCCATCCAGGTACTAAAGAGACCCGACCCTGCTTAGCTTCAGGGATCAGACGACATGTGGTGCGTTTAGGGTGGTATGGCTGCAGAAGGCAACGGGCGCCACGGGGTGCCTCTTGAGCCTCAGCTTAGCTGGTGCTGGCGAATTACCGCCAGTCTGGTGACCAGCCCTCGGCAACACGGCCCTGCCGCCCACCCAGGCAGGCGACAGCAGGCCTCGGGGTCCAGGGGGTGGTGGATTCTTGGGCGACCTCGCAACTCCGTGCAGGCGGCAACATCCAGGCTTGTAGGTGTTTGACGCTCTGCCCCAGATCCCACTTGACGCTCACAAGGTCTGGGACTCAGAGGCTTAAGGGCCAGTGGCCTGCTGTCCCTTGGGCATTTCCCACCGTGTCCACCCACGCAGTGCTTGGCGCAGCACAGCCATGGCCGCGCCAGCCCTCCTGCCCGACGGCGGTTGGCCCAAAGCCACTGGGAGCCACCATTGGGCCGGCACGGCCCCTTAGCCCCAGCAAAGCCACCCTTGTACCCACGCCACCCAAAAAGCACAGTTCTCGGCTTTGGAGGTCAGGCGACCTGGAGAACCGGTCATGGCCCACGACCCCACTCCTGCCTCCAGCTGTGGCGAAACAGCAGAGGGTGGGCTTTTTCCGCAGGTAGCAGTATAGAGACACGCGGGCAGATAGGTGGCTGGTGCGTGCATGTGCGCTGGTGGGGGCGGCCAGGTGTAGGTCGAAGGCCTCGTGGGCCTATCGGCCGTCAGCCGGGCCTACGGTGCAGTCTGGGTGTAGGCCAGCCACCCCGGGAGCGGCTGGTTTATGGTTATCTACCAGGGCCGCCTTCTGGCCGCCTGTCCAACCAGACCGGCGGGGTGCGCCCCCTCCAGAGCACGCTGTGTTGGGAGGGGCCAGAGGAGGTGAGGCCTGCAGCGGTGCCAGGCGGAGGTGATGGCGGCCTCGGCCGTGGGCGACTAAAGGAGAATTTATAGTGGGAGGCAAAAATGCATACAGAACCCGGTATTCCAATGTGGTCTCCCATCCAAGTACTAACCAGGCCCGACCCTGCTTAGCTTCCAGGATCAGACGAGATGGGGCGCGTTCAGGGTGGTATGGCCGTAGAAGACAGCGGGAGCCACGGGGCACCTCTTGAGGCTCAGCTTCGCTGGTGCTGCCGACATACCGCCAGCCCGGCAGCCAACCATCTCCAGCACGGCCCTGCCGTCTGCCAAGGCAGGCGACAGGAGGCCTCGGGGACCCTGGGTTGGCGGACACGTGGGTGACCTCGCAGCTCAGGTCAGGCGGGACCCTCCAGGCCCGTAGGCGCTTGGCCCTCCACCCCAGATCCCTCTTGACGCTCACAAGGACGTGGCCTTGGAGGCTTAAGGGCACGTGGCCCGCGGTTCCTTGGGCATTCACCACTCTGTCTGCCCACACAGCTCTAGGCAAAGGCCAGCCGCCGCCTGGCCGGCCCTACTGCCTGACGGCAGTTGGCTCGAAGCCACTGGGAGACACCATTGAGTCGGCACGACCCCTTAGACCCAGCAAGGCCACCCTTGCCCCCACGCCAACTGCCGAACAAAGTTCCCTGTGCCTGGTGACCGGCTGGGCCAGAGGACCGGTCCCGGCCCAAGAACCCACTCCCGCCCACGGCCGTGGCGAAACGGCGGAGGGTGGGCTTTTTCCGGAGAGAGCTGTGGAGAGACACACAGGCAGACAGGTGGCGGCAGCGCAGATGGGCGCTGGTGCTGTCGGCCAGGTGCAGGTCGAAGGCCTTGCGGGCCTCCCGATCATCAGCCGGGCCTGCGGCAGAGTCTGGGTCAGAGCCAGCCACCCCGGGAGCGGCTGGGGTGCGGCTGCCTCCCAGGGCCGCCTTCTGGCGGCATGTCCAGCAGGACCGGCGGGAAGCGCCCCCTCCGGCGCACGCTGTGTTGGGAGAGGCTTGAGGAGATGAGGCCTGCAGCAGTGCCCGGATGGGGCAGAGGAATCCTCGGGCACCGGCGACTAAAGGAAAAGGCGGATTGGGAGGCCAAAAATACTACAGCACCCGGTTTTCCCAGGTGGTCTCCCATCCAGGTACTAAACAGACCCGACCCTGCTTAGCTTCAGGGATCAGACGAGATGGGGTGCGTTTAGGGTGGTATGGCTGCAGAAGGCAACGGGCGCCACGGGGTGCCTCTTGAGCCTCAGCTTAGCTGGTGCTGGCGAATTACCGCCAGTCTGGTGACCAGCCCTCCGCAGCACGGCCCTGCCGCCCACCCAGGCAGGCGACAGCAGGCCTCGGGGTCCAGGGGGTGGTGGATTCTTGGGCGACCTCGCAACTCCGTGCAGGCGGCAACATCCAGGCTTGTAGGTGTTTGACGCTCTGCCCCAGATCCCACTTGACGCTCACAAGGTCTGGGACTCAGAGGCTTAAGGGCCAGTGGCCTGCTGTCCCTTGAGCATTTCCCACCGTGTCCACCCACGCAGTGCTTGGCGCAGCCCAGCCATGGCCGCGCCGGCCCTCCTGCCCGACGGCGGTTGGCCCAAAGCCACTGGGAGCCACCATTGGGCCGGCACGGCCCCTTAGCCCCAGCAAAGCCACCCTTGTACCCACGCCACCCAAAAAGCACAGTTCTCGGCTTTGGAGGTCAGGCGACCTGGAGAACCGGTCATGGCCCACGACCCCACTCCTGCCTCCAGCTGTGGCGAAACAGCAGAGGGTGGGCTTTTTCCGGAGGTAGCTGTATAGAGACACACGGGCAGATAGGTGGCTGGGGCGTGCATGTGCGCTGGTGGGGGCGGCCAGGTGTAGGTCGAAGGCCTCGTGGGCCTATCGGCCGTCAGCCGGGCCTACGGTGCAGTCTGGGTGTAGGCCAGCCACCCCGGGAGCGGCTGGTTTATGGTTATCTACCAGGGCCGCCTTCTGGCCGCATGTCCAACCAGACCGGCGGTGTGCGCCCCCTCCAGAGCACGCTGTGTTGGGAGGGGCCTGAGGAGGTGAGGCCTGCAGCGGTGCCAGGCGGAGGTGATGGCGGCCTCGGCCGTGGGCGACTAAAGGAGAATTTATAGTGGGAGGCAAAAATGCATACAGAACCCGGTATTCCAATGTGGTCTCCCATCCAAGTACTAACCAGGCCCGACCCTGCTTAGCTTCCAGGATCAGACGAGATGGGGCGCGTTCAGGGTGGTATGGCCGTAGAAGGCAGCGGGAGCCACGGGGCACCTCTTGAGGCTCAGCTTCGCTGGTGCTGCCGACATACCGCCAGCCCGGCAGCCAACCATCTCCAGCACGGCCCTGCCGTCTGCCAAGGCAGGCGACAGGAGGCCTCGGGGACCCTGGGTTGGCGGACACGTGGGTGACCTCGCAGCTCAGGTCAGGCGGGACCCTCCAGGCCCGTAGGCGCTTGGCCCTCCACCCCAGATCCCTCTTGACGCTCACAAGGACGTGGCCTTGGAGGCTTAAGGGCACGTGGCCCGCGGTTCCTTGGGCATTCACCACTCTGTCTGCCCACACTGCTCTAGGCAAAGGCCAGCCGCTGCCTGGCCGGCCCTACTGCCTGACGGCAGTTGGCCTGAAGCCACTGGGAGACACCATTGAGTCGGCACGACCCCTGAGAGCCAGCAAGGCCACCCTTGCCCCCACGCCAACTGCCGAACAAAGTTCCCTGTGCCTGGTGACCGGCTGGGCCAGAGGACCGGTCCCGGCCCAAGAACCCACTCCCGCCCACGGCCGTGGCGAAACGGCGGAGGGTGGGCTTTTTCCGGAGAGAGCTGTGGAGAGACACACAGGCAGACAGGTGGCGGCAGCGCAGATGGGCGCTGGTGCTGTCGGCCAGGTGCAGGTCGAAGGCCTTGCGGGCCTCCCGATCATCAGCCGGGCCTGCGGCAGAGTCTGGGTCAGAGCCAGCCACCCCGGGAGCGGCTGGGGTGCGGCTGCCTCCCAGGGCCGCCTTCTGGCGGCATGTCCAGCAGGACCGGCGGGAAGCGCCCCCTCCGGCGCACGCTGTGTTGGGAGAGGCTTGAGGAGATGAGGCCTGCAGCAGTGCCCGGATGGGGCAGAGGAATCCTCGGGCACCGGCGACTAAAGGAAAAGGCGGATTGGGAGGCCAAAAATACTACAGCACCCGGTTTTCCCAGGTGGTCTCCCATCCAGGTACTAAAGAGACCCGACCCTGCTTAGCTTCAGGGATCAGACGACATGTGGTGCGTTTAGGGTGGTATGGCTGCAGAAGGCAACGGGCGCCACGGGGTGCCTCTTGAGCCTCAGCTTAGCTGGTGCTGGCGAATTACCGCCAGTCTGGTGACCAGCCCTCGGCAACACGGCCCTGCCGCCCACCCAGGCAGGCGACAGCAGGCCTCGGGGTCCAGGGGGTGGTGGATTCTTGGGCGACCTCGCAACTCCGTGCAGGCGGCAACATCCAGGCTTGTAGGTGTTTGACGCTCTGCCCCAGATCCCACTTGACGCTCACAAGGTCTGGGACTCAGAGGCTTAAGGGCCAGTGGCCTGCTGTCCCTTGGGCATTTCCCACCGTGTCCACCCACGCAGTGCTTGGCGCAGCACAGCCATGGCCGCGCCAGCCCTCCTGCCCGACGGCGGTTGGCCCAAAGCCACTGGGAGCCACCATTGGGCCGGCACGGCCCCTTAGCCCCAGCAAAGCCACCCTTGTACCCACGCCACCCAAAAAGCACAGTTCTCGGCTTTGGAGGTCAGGCGACCTGGAGAACCGGTCATGGCCCACGACCCCACTCCTGCCTCCAGCTGTGGCGAAACAGCAGAGGGTGGGCTTTTTCCGCAGGTAGCAGTATAGAGACACGCGGGCAGATAGGTGGCTGGTGCGTGCATGTGCGCTGGTGGGGGCGGCCAGGTGTAGGTCGAAGGCCTCGTGGGCCTATCGGCCGTCAGCCGGGCCTACGGTGCAGTCTGGGTGTAGGCCAGCCACCCCGGGAGCGGCTGTTTTATGGTTATCTACCAGGGCCGCCTTCTGGCCGCATGTCCAACCAGACCGGCGGGCTGCGCCCCCTCCAGAGCACGCTGTGTTGGGAGGGGCCTGAGGAGGTGAGGCCTGCAGCGGTGCCAGCCGGAGGTGATGGCGGCCTCGGCCGTGGGCGACTAAAGGAGAATTTATAGTGGGAGGCAAAAATGCATACAGAACCCGGTATTCCAATGTGGTCTCCCATCCAAGTACTAACCAGGCCCGACCCTGCTTAGCTTCCAGGATCAGATGAGATGGGGCGCGTTCAGGGTGGTATGGCCGTAGAAGGCAGCGGGAGCCACGGGGCACCTCTTGAGGCTCAGCTTCGCTGGTGCTGCCGACATACCGCCAGCCCGGCAGCCAACCATCTCCAGCACGGCCCTGCCGTCTGCCAAGGCAGGCGACAGGAGGCCTCGGGGACCCTGGGTTGGCGGACACATGGGTGACCTCGCAGCTCAGGTCAGGCGGGACCCTCCAGGCCCGTAGGCGCTTGGCCCTCCACCCCAGATCCCTCTTGACGCTCACATGGATGTGGCCTTGGAGGCTTAAGGGCACGTGGCCCGCGGTTCCTTGGGCATTCACCACTCTGTCTGCCCACACAGCTCTAGGCAAAGGCCAGCCGCCGCCTGGCCGGCCCTACTGCCTGACGGCAGTTGGCCCGAAGCCACTGGGAGACACCATTGAGTCGGCACGACCCCTTAGACCCAGCAAGGCCACCCTTGCCCCCACGCCAACTGCCGAAGAAAGTTCCCTGTGCCTGGTGACCGGCTGGGCCAGAGGACCGGTCCCGGCCCAAGAACCCACTCCCGCCCACGACCGTGGCGAAACGGCGGAGGGTGGGCTTTTTCCGGAGGGAGCTGTGGAGAGACACACAGGCAGACAGGTGGCGGCAGCGCGGATGGGCGCTGGTGCTGTCGGCCAGGTGCAGGTCGAAGGCCTTGCGGGCCTCCCGATCATCAGCCGGGCCTGCGGCAGAGTCTGGGTCAGAGCCAGCCACCCCGGGAGCGGCTGGGGTGCGGCTGCCTCCCAGGGCCGCCTTCTGGCGGCATGTCCAGCAGGACCGGTGGGAAGCGCCCCCTCCGGTGCACGCTGTGTTGGGAGAGGCTTGAGGAGATGAGGCCTGCAGCAGTGCCCGGATGGGGCAGAGGAATCCTCGGGCACCGGCGACTAAAGGAAAAGGCGGATTGGGAGGCCAAAAATACTACAGCACCCGGTTTTCCCAGGTGGTCTCCCATCCAGGTACTAAACAGACCCGACCCTGCTTAGCTTCAGGGATCAGACGAGATGGGGTGCGTTTAGGGTGGTATGGCTGCAGAAGGCAACGGGCGCCACGGGGTGCCTCTTGAGCCTCAGCTTAGCTGGTGCTGGCGAATTACCGCCAGTCTGGTGACCAGCCCTCCGCAGCACGGCCCTGCCGCCCACCCAGGCAGGCGACAGCAGGCCTCGGGGTCCAGGGGGTGGTGGATTCTTGGGCGACCTCGCAACTCCGTGCAGGCGGCAACATCCAGGCTTGTAGGTGTTTGACGCTCTGCCCCAGATCCCACTTGACGCTCACAAGGTCTGGGACTCAGAGGCTTAAGGGCCAGTGGCCTGCTGTCCCTTGGGCATTTCCCACCGTGTCCACCCACGTAGTGCTTGGCGCAGCCCAGCCATGGCCGCGCCGGCCCTCCTGCCCGACGGCGGTTGGCCCAAAGCCACTGGGAGCCACCATTGGGCCGGCACGGCCCCTTAGCCCCAGCAAAGCCACCCTTGTACCCACGCCACCCAAAAAGCACAGTTCTCGGCTTTGGAGGTCAGGCGACCTGGAGAACCGGTCATGGCCCACGACCCCACTCCTGCCTCCAGCTGTGGCGAAACAGCAGAGGGTGGGCTTTTTCCGGAGGTAGCTGTATAGAGACACACGGGCAGATAGGTGGCTGGGGCGTGCATGTGCGCTGGTGGGGGCGGCCAGGTGTAGGTCGAAGGCCTCGTGGGCCTATCGGCCGTCAGCCGGGCCTACGGTGCAGTCTGGGTGTAGGCCAGCCACCCCGGGAGCGGCTGGTTTATGGTTATCTACCAGGGCCGCCTTCTGGCCGCATGTCCAACCAGACCGGCGGTGTGCGCCCCCTCCAGAGCACGCTGTGTTGGGAGGGGCCTGAGGAGGTGAGGCCTGCAGCGGTGCCAGGAGGAGGTGATGGCGGCCTCGGCCGTGGGCGACTAAAGGAGAATTTATAGTGGGAGGCAAAAATGCATACAGAACCCGGTATTCCAATGTGGTCTCCCATCCAAGTACTAACCAGGCCCGACCCTGCTTAGCTTCCAGGATCAGACGAGATGGGGCGCGTTCAGGGTGGTATGGCCGTAGAAGGCAGCGGGAGCCACGGGGCACCTCTTGAGGCTCAGCTTCGCTGGTGCTGCCGACATACCGCCAGCCCGGCAGCCAACCATCTCCAGCACGGCCCTGCCGTCTGCCAAGGCAGGCGACAGGAGGCCTCGGGGACCCTGGGTTGGCGGACACGTGGGTGACCTCGCAGCTCAGGTCAGGCGGGACCCTCCAGGCCCGTAGGCGCTTGGCCCTCCACCCCAGATCCCTCTTGACGCTCACAAGGACGTGGCCTTGGAGGCTTAAGGGCACGTGGCCCGCGGTTCCTTGGGCATTCACCACTCTGTCTGCCCACACTGCTCTAGGCAAAGGCCAGCCGCTGCCTGGCCGGCCCTACTGCCTGACGGCAGTTGGCCTGAAGCCACTGGGAGACACCATTGAGTCGGCACGACCCCTGAGAGCCAGCAAGGCCACCCTTGCCCCCACGCCAACTGCCGAACAAAGTTGCCTGTGCCTGGTGACCGGCTGGGCCAGAGGACCGGTCCCGGCCCAAGAACCCACTCCCGCCCACAGCCGTGGCGAAACGGCGGAGGGTGGGCTTTTTCCGGAGGGAGCTGTGGAGAGACACACAGGCAGACAGGTGGCGGCAGCGCGGATGGGCGCTGGTGCTGTCGGCCAGGTGCAGGTCGAAGGCCTTGCGGGCCTCCCGATCATCAGCCGGGCCTGCGGCAGAGTCTGGGTCAGAGCCAGCCACCCCGGGAGCGGCTGGGGTGCGGCTGCCTCCCAGGGCCGCCTTCTGGCGGCATGTCCAGCAGGACCGGCGGGAAGCGCCCCCTCCGGCGCACGCTGTGTTGGGAGAGGCTTGAGGAGATGAGGCCTGCAGCAGTGCCCGGATGGGGCAGAGGAATCCTCGGGCACCGGCGACTAAAGGAAAAGGCGGATTGGGAGGCCAAAAATACTACAGCACCCGGTTTTCCCAGGTGGTCTCCCATCCAGGTACTAAACAGACCCGACCCTGCTTAGCTTCAGGGATCAGACGAGATGGGGTGCGTTTAGGGTGGTATGGCTGCAGAAGGCAACAGGCGCCACGGGGTGCCTCTTGAGCCTCAGCTTAGCTGGTGCTGGCGAATTACCGCCAGTCTGGTGACCAGCCCTCGGCAGCACGGCCCTGCCGCCCACCCAGGCAGGCGACAGCAGGCCTCGGGGTCCAGGGGGTGGTGGATTCTTGGGCGACCTCGCAACTCCGTGCAGGCGGCAACATCCAGGCTTGTAGGTGTTTGACGCTCTGCCCCAGATCCCACTTGACGCTCACAAGGTCTGGGACTCAGAGGCTTAAGGGCCAGTGGCCTGCTGTCCCTTGGGCATTTCCCACCGTGTCCACCCACGCAGTGCTTGGCGCAGCACAGCCATGGCCGCGCCAGCCCTCCTGCCCGACGGCGGTTGGCCCAAAGCCACTGGGAGCCACCATTGGGCCGGCACGGCCCCTTAGCCCCAGCAAAGACACCCTTGTACCCACGCCACCCAAAAAGCACAGTTCTCGGCTTTGGAGGTCAGGCGACCTGGAGAACCGGTCATGGCCCACGACCCCACTCCTGCCTCCAGCTGTGGCGAAACAGCAGAGGGTGGGCTTTTTCCGGAGGTAGCTGTATAGAGACACACGGGCAGATAGGTGCCTGGGGCGTGCATGTGCGCTGGTGGGGGCGGCCAGGTGTAGGTCGAAGGCCTCGTGGGCCTATCGGCCGTCAGCCGGGCCTACGGTGCAGTCTGGGTGTAGGCCAGCCACCCCGGGAGCGGCTGGTTTATGGTTATCTACCAGGGCCGCCTTCTGGCCGCATGTCCAACCAGACCAGCGGGGTGCGCCCCCTCCAGAGCACGCTGTGTTGGGAGGGGCCTGAGGAGGTGAGGCCTGCAGCGGTGCCAGGCGGAGGTGATGGCGGCCTCGGCCGTGGGCGACTAAAGGAGAATTTATAGTGGGAGGCAAAAATGCATACAGAACCCGGTATTCCAATGTGGTCTCCCATCCAAGTACTAACCAGGCCCGACCCTGCTTAGCTTCCAGGATCAGACGAGATGGGGCGCGTTCAGGGTGGTATGGCCGTAGAAGGCAGCGGGAGCCACGGGGCACCTCTTGAGGCTCAGCTTCGCTGGTGCTGCCGACATACCGCCAGCCCGGCAGCCAACCATCTCCAGCACGGCCCTGCCGTCTGCCAAGGCAGGCGACAGGAGGCCTCGGGGACCCTGGGTTGGCGGACACGTGGGTGACCTCGCAGCTCAGGTCAGGCGGGACCCTCCAGGCCCGTAGGCGCTTGGCCCTCCACCCCAGATCCCTCTTGACGCTCACAAGGACGTGGCCTTGGAGGCTTAAGGGCACGTGGCCCGCGGTTCCTTGGGCATTCACCACTCTGTCTGCCCACACAGCTCTAGGCAAAGGCCAGCCGCCGCCTGGCCAGCCCTACTGCCTGACGGCAGTTGGCCCGAAGCCACTGGGAGACACCATTGAGTCGGCACGACCCCTTAGACCCAACAAGGCCACCCTTGCCCCCACGCCAACTGCCGAACAAAGTTGCCTTTGCCTGGTGACCGGCTGGGCCAGAGGACCGGTCCCGGCCCAAGAACCCACTCCCGCCCACGGCCGTGGCGAAACGGCGGAGGGTGGGCTTTTTCCGGAGGGAGCTGTGGAGAGACACACAGGCAGACAGGTGGCGGCAGCGCGGATGGGCGCTGGTGCTGTCGGCCAGGTGCAGGTCGAAGGCCTTGCGGGCCTCCCGATCATCAGCCGGGCCTGCGGCAGAGTCTGGGTCAGAGCCAGCCACCCCGGGAGCGGCTGGGGTGCGGCTGCCTCCCAGGGCCGCCTTCTGGCGGCATGTCCAGCAGGACCGGCGGGAAGCGCCCCCTCCGGCGCACGCTGTGTTGGGAGAGGCTTGAGGAGATGAGGCCTGCAGCAGTGCCCGGATGGGGCAGAGGAATCCTCGGGCACCGGCGACTAAAGGAAAAGGCGGATTGGGAGGCCAAAAATACTACAGCACCCGGTTTTCCCAGGTGGTCTCCCATCCAGGTACTAAACAGACCCGACCCTTCTTAGCTTCAGGGATCAGACGAGATGGGGTGCGTTTAGGGTGGTATGGCTGCAGAAGGCAACGGGCGCCACGGGGTGCCTCTTGAGCCTCAGCTTAGCTGGTGCTGGCGAATTACCGCCAGTCTGGTTAACAGCCCTCCGCAGCACGGCCCTGCCGCCCACCCAGGCAGGCGACAGCAGGCCTCGGGGTCCAGGGGGTGGTGGATTCTTGGGCGACCTCGCAACTCCGTGCAGGCGGCAACATCCAGGCTTGTAGGTGTTTGACGCTCTGCCCCAGATCCCACTTGACGCTCACAAGGTCTGGGACTCAGAGGCTTAAGGGCCAGTGGCCTGCTGTCCCTTGGGCATTTCCCACCGTGTCCACCCACGCAGTGCTTGGTGCAGCCCAGCCATGGCCGCGCCGGCCCTCCTGCCCGACGGCGGTTGGCCCAAAGCCACTGGGAGCCACCATTGGGCCGGCACGGCCCCTTAGCCCCAGCAAAGCCACCCTTGTACCCACGCCACCCAAAAAGCACAGTTCTCGGCTTTGGAGGTCAGGCGACCTGGAGAACCGGTCATGGCCCACGACCCCACTCCTGCCTCCAGCTGTGGCGAAACAGCAGAGGGTGGGCTTTTTCCGGAGGTAGCTGTATAGAGACACACGGGCAGATAGGTGGCTGGGGCGTGCATGTGCGCTGGTGGGGGCGGCCAGGTGTAGGTCGAAGGCCTCGTGGGCCTATCGGCCGTCAGCCGGGCCTACGGTGCAGTCTGGGTGTAGGCCAGCCACCCCGGGAGCGGCTGGTTTATGGTTATCTACCAGGGCCGCCTTCTGGCCGCATGTCCAACCAGACCGGCGGTGTGCGCCCCCTCCAGAGCACGCTGTGTTGGGAGGGGCCTGAGGAGGTGAGGCCTGCAGCGGTGCCAGGTGGAGGTGATGGCGGCCTCGGCCGTGGGCGACTAAAGGAGAATTTATAGTGGGAGGCAAAAATGCATACAGAACCCGGTATTCCAATGTGGTCTCCCATCCAAGTACTAACCAGGCCCGACCCTGCTTAGCTTCCAGGATCAGACGAGATGGGGCGCGTTCAGGGTGGTATGGCCGTAGAAGGCAGCGGGAGCCACGGGGCACCTCTTGAGGCTCAGCTTCGCTGGTGCTGCCGACATACCGCCAGCCCGGCAGCCAACCATCTCCAGCACGGCCCTGCCGTCTGCCAAGGCAGGCGACAGGAGGCCTCGGGGACCCTGGGTTGGCGGACACGTGGGTGACCTCGCAGCTCAGGTCAGGCGGGACCCTCCAGGCCCGTAGGCGCTTGGCCCTCCACCCCAGATCCCTCTTGACGCTCACAAGGACGTGGCCTTGGAGGCTTAAGGGCACGTGGCCCGCGGTTCCTTGGGCATTCACCACTCTGTCTGCCCACACAGCTCTAGGCAAAGGCCAGCCGCTGCCTGGCCGGCCCTACTGCCTGACGGCAGTTGGCCTGAAGCCACTGGGAGACACCATTGAGTCGGCACGACCCCTGAGAGCCAGCAAGGCCACCCTTGCCCCCACGCCAACTGCCGAACAAAGTTCCCTGTGCCTGGTGACCGGCTGGGCCAGAGGACCGGTCCCGGCCCAAGAACCCACTCCCGCCCACGGCCGTGGCGAAACGGCGGAGGGTGGGCTTTTTCCGGAGAGAGCTGTGGAGAGACACACAGGCAGACAGGTGGCGGCAGCGCAGATGGGCGCTGGTGCTGTCGGCCAGGTGCAGGTCGAAGGCCTTGCGGGCCTCCCGATCATCAGCCGGGCCTGCGGCAGAGTCTGGGTCAGAGCCAGCCACCCCGGGAGCGGCTGGGGTGCGGCTGCCTCCCAGGGCCGCCTTCTGGCGGCATGTCCAGCAGGACCGGCGGGAAGCGCCCCCTCCGGCACACGCTGTGTTGGGAGAGGCTTGAGGAGATGAGGCCTGCAGCAGTGCCCGGATGGGGCAGAGGAATCCTCGGGCACCGGCGACTAAAGGAAAAGGCGGATTGGGAGGTCAAAAATACTACAGCACCCGGTTTTCCCAGGTGGTCTCCCATCCAGGTACTAAAGAGACCCGACCCTGCTTAGCTTCAGGGATCAGACGACATGTGGTGCGTTTAGGGTGGTATGGCTGCAGAAGGCAACGGGCGCCACGGGGTGCCTCTTGAGCCTCAGCTTAGCTGGTGCTGGCGAATTACCGCCAGTCTGGTGACCAGCCCTCGGCAGCACGGCCCTGCCGCCCACCCAGGCAGGCGACAGCAGGCCTCGGGGTCCAGGGGGTGGTGGATTCTTGGGCGACCTCGCAACTCCGTGCAGGCGGCAACATCCAGGCTTGTAGGTGTTTGATGCTCTGCCCCAGATCCCACTTGACGCTCACAAGGTCTGGGACTCAGAGGCTTAAGGGCCAGTGGCCTGCTGTCCCTTGGGCATTTCCCACCGTGTCCACCCACGCAGTGCTTGGCGCAGCCCAGCCATGGCCGCGCCAGCCCTCCTGCCCGACGGCGGTTGGCCCAAAGCCACTGGGAGCCACCATTGGGCCGGCACGGCCCCTTAGCCCCAGCAAAGCCACCCTTGTACCCACGCCACCCAAAAACCACAGTTCTCGGCTTTGGAGGTCAGGCGACCTGGAGAACCGGTCATGGCCCACGACCCCACTCCTGCCTCCAGCTGTGGCGAAACAGCAGAGGGTGGGCTTTTTCCGGAGGTAGCTGTATAGAGACACACGGGCAGATAGGTGGCTGGGGCGTGCATGTGCGCTGGTGGGGGCGGCCAGGTGTAGGTCGAAGGCCTCGTGGGCCTATCGGCCGTCAGCCGGGCCTACGGTGCAGTCTGGGTGTAGGCCAGCCACCCCGGGAGCGGCTGGTTTATGGTTATCTACCAGGGCCGCCTTCTGGCCGCATGTCCAACCAGACCGGCGGGGTGCGCCCCCTCCAGAGCATGCTGTGTTGGGAGGGGCCTGAGGAGGTGAGGCCTGCAGCGGTGCCAGGCGGAGGTGATGGCGGCCTCGGCCGTGGGCGACTAAAGGAGAATTTATAGTGGGAGGCAAAAATGCATACAGAACCCGGTATTCCAATGTGGTCTCCCATCCAAGTACTAACCAGGCCCGACCCTGCTTAGCTTCCAGGATCAGACGAGATGGGGCGCGTTCAGGGTGGTATGGCCGTAGAAGGCAGTGGGAGCCACGGGGCAAGTCTTGAGGCTCAGCTTCGCTGGTGCTGCCGACATACCGCCAGCCCGGCAGCCAACCATCTCCAGCACGGCCCTGCCGTCTGCCAAGGCAGGCGACAGGAGGCCTCGGGGACCCTGGGTTGGCGGACACGTGGGTGACCTCGCAGCTCAGGTCAGGCGGGACCCTCCAGGCCCGTAGGCGCTTGGCCCTCCACCCCAGATCCCTCTTGACGCTCACAAGGACGTGGCCTTGGAGGCTTAAGGGCACGTGGCCCGCGGTTCCTTGGGCATTCACCACTCTGTCTGCCCACACAGCTCTAGGCAAAGGCCAGCCGCCACCTGGCCGGCCCTACTGCCTGACGGCAGTTGGCCCGAAGCCACTGGGAGACACCATTGGGTCGGCACGACCCCTTAGACCCAGCAAGGCCACCCTTGCCCCCACGCCAACTGCCGAACAAAGTTGCCTTTGCCTGGTGACCGGCTGGGCCAGAGGACCGGTCCCGGCCCAAGAACCCACTCCCGCCCACGGCCGTGGCGAAACGGCGGAGGGTGGGCTTTTTCCGGAGGGAGCTGTGGAGAGACACACAGGCAGACAGGTGGCGGCAGCGCGGATGGGCGCTAGTGCTGTCGGCCAGGTGCAGGTCGAAGGCCTTGCGGGCCTCCCGATCATCAGCCGGGCCTGCGGCAGAGTCTGGGTCAGAGCCAGCCACCCCGGGAGCGGCTGGGGTGCGGCTGCCTCCCAGGGCCGCCTTCTGGCGGCATGTCCAGCAGGACCGGCGGGAAGCGCCCCATCCGGCGCACGCTGTGTTGGGAGAGGCTTGAGGAGATGAGGCCTGCAGCAGTGCCCGGATGGGGCAGAGGAATCCTCGGGCACCGGCGACTAAAGGAAAAGGCGGATTGGGAGGCCAAAAATACTACAGCACCCGGTTTTCCCAGGTGGTCTCCCATCCAGGTACTAAACAGACCCGACCCTGCTTAGCTTCAGGGATCAGACGAGATGGGGTGCGTTTAGGGTGGTATGGCTGCAGAAGGCAACGGGCGCCACGGGGTGCCTCTTGAGCCTCAGCTTAGCTGGTGCTGGCGAATTACCGCCAGTCTGGTGACCAGCCCTCCGCAGCACGGCCCTGCCGCCCACCCAGGCAGGCGACAGCAGGCCTCGGGGTCCAGGGGGTGGTGGATTCTTGGGCGACCTCGCAACTCCGTGCAGGCGGCAACATCCAGGCTTGTAGGTGTTTGACGCTCTGCCCCAGATCCCACTTGACGCTCACAAGGTCTGGGACTCAGAGGCTTAAGGGCCAGTGGCCTGCTGTCCCTTGGGCATTTCCCACCGTGTCCACCCACGCAGTGCTTGGCGCAGCCCAGCCATGGCCACGCCGGCCGTCCTGCCCGACGGCGGTTGGCCCAAAGCCACTGGGAGCCACCATTGGGCCGGCACGGCCCCTTAGCCCCAGCAAAGCCACCCTTGTACCCACGCCACCCAAAAAGCACAGTTCTCGGCTTTGGAGGTCAGGCGACCTGGAGAACCGGTCATGGCCCACGACCCCACTCCTGCCTCCAGCTGTGGCGAAACAGCAGAGGGTGGGCTTTTTCCGGAGGTAGCTGTATAGAGACACACGGGCAGATAGGTGGCTGGGGCGTGCATGTGCGCTGGTGGGGGCGGCCAGGTGTAGGCCGAAGGCCTCGTGGGCCTATCGGCCGTCAGCCGGGCCTACGGTGCAGTCTGGGTGTAGGCCAGCCACCCCGGGAGCGGCTGGTTTATGGTTATCTACCAGGGCCGCCTTCTGGCCGCATGTCCAACCAGACCGGCGGTGTGCGCCCCCTCCAGAGCACGCTGTGTTGGGAGGGGCCTGAGGAGGTGAGGCCTGCAGCGGTGCCAGGCAGAGGTGATGGCGGCCTCGGCCGTGGGCGACTAAAGGAGAATTTATAGTGGGAGGCAAAAATGCATACAGAACCCGGTATTCCAATGTGGTCTCCCATCCAAGTACTAACCAGGCCCGACCCTGCTTAGCTTCCAGGATCAGACGAGATGGGGCGCGTTCAGGGTGGTATGGCCGTAGAAGGCAGCGGGAGCCACGGGGCACCTCTTGAGGCTCAGCTTCGCTGGTGCTGCCGACATACCGCCAGCCCAGCAGCCAACCATCTCCAGCACGGCCCTGCCGTCTGCCAAGGCAGGCGACAGGAGGCCTCGGGGACCCTGGGTTGGCGGACACGTGGGTGACCTCGCAGCTCAGGTCAGGCGGGACCCTCCAGGCCCGTAGGCGCTTGGCCCTCCACCCCAGATCCCTCTTGACGCTCACAAGGACGTGGCCTTGGAGGCTTAAGGGCACGTGGCCCGCGGTTCCTTGGGCATTCACCACTCTGTCTGCCCACACAGCTCTAGGCAAAGGCCAGCCGCTGCCTGGCCGGCCCTACTGCCTGACGGCAGTTGGCCTGAAGCCACTGGGAGACACCATTGAGTCGGCACGACCCCTGAGAGCCAGCAAGGCCACCCTTGCCCCCACGCCAACTGCCGAAGAAAGTTCCCTGTGCCTGGTGACCGGCTGGGCCAGAGGACCGGTCCCGGCCCAAGAACCCACTCCCGCCCACGACCGTGGCGAAACGGCGGAGGGTGGGCTTTTTCCGGAGGGAGCTGTGGAGAGACACACAGGCAGACAGGTGGCGGCAGCGCGGATGGGCGCTGGTGCTGTCGGCCAGGTGCAGGTCGAAGGCCTTGCGGGCCTCCCGATCATCAGCCGGGCCTGCGGCAGAGTCTGGGTCAGAGCCAGCCACCCCGGGAGCGGCTGGGGTGCGGCTGCCTCCCAGGGCCGCCTTCTGGCGGCATGTCCAGCAGGACCGGCGGGAAGCGCCCCCTCCGGCGCACGCTGTGTTGGGAGAGGCTTGAGGAGATGAGGCCTGCAGCAGTGCCCGGAAGGGGCAGAGGAATCCTCGGGCACCGGCGACTAAAGGAAAAGGCGGATTGGGAGGCCAAAAATACTACAGCACCTGGTTTTCCCAGGTGGTCTCCCATCCAGGTACTAAACAGACCCGACCCTGCTTAGCTTCAGGGATCAGACGAGATGGGGTGCGTTTAGGGTGGTACGGCTGCAGAAGGCAATGGGCGCCACGGGGTGCCTCTTGAGCCTCAGCTTAGCTGGTGCTGGGGAATTACCGCCAGTCTGGTGACCAGCCCTCGGCAGCACGGCCCTGCCGCCCACCCAGGCAGGCGACAGCAGGCCTCGGGGTCCAGGGGGTGGTGGATTCTTGGGCGACCTCGCAACTCCGTGCAGGCGGCAACATCCAGGCTTGTAGGTGTTTGACGCTCTGCCCCAGATCCCACTTGACGCTCACAAGGTCTGGGACTCAGAGGCTTAAGGGCCAGTGGCCTGCTGTCCCTTGGGCATTTCCCACGGTGTCCACCCACGCAGTGCTTGGCGCAGCACAGCCATGGCCGCGCCGGCCCACCTGCCCGACGGCGGTTGGCCCAAAGCCACTGGGAGCCACCATTGGGCCGGCACGGCCCCTTAGCCCCAGCAAAGCCACCCTTGTACCCACGCCACCCAAAAAGCACAGTTCTCGGCTTTGGAGGTCAGGCGACCTGGAGAACCGGTCATGGCCCACGACCCCACTCCTGCCTCCAGCTGTGGCGAAACAGCAGAGGGTGGGCTTTTTCCGGAGGTAGCTGTATAGAGACACACGGGCAGATAGGTGGCTGGGGCGTGCATGTGCGCTGGTGGGGGCGGCCAGGTGTAGGTCGAAGGCCTCGTGGGCCTATCGGCCGTCAGCCGGGCCTACGGTGCAGTCTGGGTGTAGGCCAGCCACCCCGGGAGCGGCTGGTTTATGGTTATCTACCAGGGCCGCCTTCTGGCCGCATGTCCAACCAGACCGGCGGTGTGCGCCCCCTCCAGAGCACGCTGTGTTGGGAGGGGCCTGAGGAGGTGAGGCCTGCAGCGGTGCCAGGCAGAGGTGATGGCGGCCTCGGCCGTGGGCGACTAAAGGAGAATTTATAGTGGGAGGCAAAAATGCATACAGAACCCGGTATTCCAATGTGGTCTCCCATCCAAGTACTAACCAGGCCCGACCCTGCTTAGCTTCCAGGATCAGACGAGATGGGGCGCGTTCAGGGTGGTATGGCCGTAGAAGGCAGCGGGAGCCACGGGGCACCTCTTGAGGCTCAGCTTCGCTGGTGCTGCCGACATACCGCCAGCCCAGCAGCCAACCATCTCCAGCACGGCCCTGCCGTCTGCCAAGGCAGGCGACAGGAGGCCTCGGGGACCCTGGGTTGGCGGACACGTGGGTGACCTCGCAGCTCAGGTCAGGCGGGACCCTCCAGGCCCGTAGGCGCTTGGCCCTCCACCCCAGATCCCTCTTGACGCTCACAAGGACGTGGCCTTGGAGGCTTAAGGGCACGTGGCCCGCGGTTCCTTGGGCATTCACCACTCTGTCTGCCCACACAGCTCTAGGCAAAGGCCAGCCGCTGCCTGGCCGGCCCTACTGCCTGACGGCAGTTGGCCTGAAGCCACTGGGAGACACCATTGAGTCGGCACGACCCCTGAGAGCCAGCAAGGCCACCCTTGCCCCCACGCCAACTGCCGAAGAAAGTTCCCTGTGCCTGGTGACCGGCTGGGCCAGAGGACCGGTCCCGGCCCAAGAACCCACTCCCGCCCACGACCGTGGCGAAACGGCGGAGGGTGGGCTTTTTCCGGAGGGAGCTGTGGAGAGACACACAGGCAGACAGGTGGCGGCAGCGCGGATGGGCGCTGGTGCTGTCGGCCAGGTGCAGGTCGAAGGCCTTGCGGGCCTCCCGATCATCAGCCGGGCCTGCGGCAGAGTCTGGGTCAGAGCCAGCCACCCCGGGAGCGGCTGGGGTGCGGCTGCCTCCCAGGGCCGCCTTCTGGCGGCATGTCCAGCAGGACCGGCGGGAAGCGCCCCCTCCGGCGCACGCTGTGTTGGGAGAGGCTTGAGGAGATGAGGCCTGCAGCAGTGCCCGGAAGGGGCAGAGGAATCCTCGGGCACCGGCGACTAAAGGAAAAGGCGGATTGGGAGGCCAAAAATACTACAGCACCTGGTTTTCCCAGGTGGTCTCCCATCCAGGTACTAAACAGACCCGACCCTGCTTAGCTTCAGGGATCAGACGAGATGGGGTGCGTTTAGGGTGGTATGGCTGCAGAAGGCAACGGGCGCCACGGGGTGCCTCTTGAGCCTCAGCTTAGCTGGTGCTGGCGAATTACCGCCAGTCTGGTGACCAGCCCTCGGCAGCACGGCCCTGCCGCCCACCCAGGCAGGCGACAGCAGGCCTCGGGGTCCAGGGGGTGGTGGATTCTTGGGCGACCTCGCAACTCCGTGCAGGCGGCAACATCCAGGCTTGTAGGTGTTTGACGCTCTGCCCCAGATCCCACTTGACGCTCACAAGGTCTGGGACTCAGAGGCTTAAGGGCCAGTGGCCTGCTGTCCCTTGGGCATTTCCCACGGTGTCCACCCACGCAGTGCTTGGCGCAGCACAGCCATGGCCGCGCCGGCCCTCCTGCCCGACGGCGGTTGGCCCAAAGCCACTGGGAGCCACCATTGGGCCGGCACGGCCCCTTAGCCCCAGCAAAGCCACCCTTGTACCCACGCCACCCAAAAAGCACAGTTCTCGGCTTTGGAGGTCAGGCGACCTGGAGAACCGGTCATGGCCCACGACCCCACTCCTGCCTCCAGCTGTGGCGAAACAGCAGAGGGTGGGCTTTTTCCGGAGGTAGCTGTATAGAGACACACGGGCAGATAGGTGGCTGGGGCGTGCATGTGCGCTGGTGGGGGCGGCCAGGTGTAGGTCGAAGGCCTCGTGGGCCTATCGGCCGTCAGCCGGGCCTACGGTGCAGTCTGGGTGTAGGCCAGCCACCCCGGGAGCGGCTGGTTTATGGTTATCTACCAGGGCCGCCTTCTGGCCGCATGTCCAACCAGACCGGCGGGGTGCGCCCCCTCCAGAGCACGCTGTGTTGGGAGGGGCCTGAGGAGGTGAGGCCTGCAGCGGTGCCAGGCGGAGGTGATGGCGGCCTCGGCCGTGGGCGACTAAAGGAGAATTTATAGTGGGAGGCAAAAATGCATACAGAACCCGGTATTCCAATGTGGTCTCCCATCCAAGTACTAACCAGGCCCGACCCTGCTTAGCTTCCAGGATCAGACGAGATGGGGCGCGTTCAGGGTGGTATGGCCGTAGAAGGCAGGGGGAGCCACGGGGCAGCTCTTGATGCTCAGCTTCGCTGGTGCTGTCGACATACCGCCAGCCCGGCAGCCAACCATCTCCAGCACGGCCCTGCCGTCTGCCAAGGCAGGCGACAGGAGGCCTCGGGGACCCTGGGTTGGCGGACACGTGGGTGACCTCGCAGCTCAGGTCAGGCGGGACCCTCCAGGCCCGTAGGCGCTTGGCCCTCCACCCCAGATCCCTCTTGACGCTCACAAGGACGTGGCCTTGGAGGCTTAAGGGCACGTGGCCCGCGGTTCCTTGGGCATTCACCACTCTGTCTGCCCACACAGCTCTAGGCAACGGCCAGCCGCCGCCTGGCCGGCCCTACTGCCTGACGGCAGTTGGCCCGAAGCCACTGGGAGACACCATTGGGTCGGCACGACCCCTTAGACCCAACAAGGCCACCCTTGCCCCCACGCCAACTGCCGAACAAAGTTGCCTTTGCCTGGTGACCGGCTGGGCCAGAGGACCGGTCCCGGCCCAAAAACCCACTCCCGCCCACGGCCGTGGCGAAACGGCGGAGGGTGGGCTTTTTCCGGAGGGAGCTGTGGAGAGACACACAGGCAGACAGGTGGCGGCAGCGCGGATGGGCGCTGGTGCTGTCGGCCAGGTGCAGGTCGAAGGCCTTGCGGGCCTCCCGATCATCAGCCGGGCCTGCGGCAGAGTCTGGGTCAGAGCCAGCCACCCCGGGAGCGGCTGGGGTGCGGCTGCCTCCCAGGGCCGCCTTCCGGCGGCATGTCCAGCAGGACCGGCGGGAAGCGCCCCCTCCGGCACACGCTGTGTTGGGAGAGGCTTGAGGAGATGAGGCCTGCAGCAGTGCCCGGATGGGGCAGAGGAATCCTCGGGCACCGGCGACTAAAGGAAAAGGCGGATTGGGAGGCCAAAAATACTACAGCACCCGGTTTTCCCAGGTGGTCTCCCATCCAGGTACTAAACAGACCCGACCCTGCTTAGCTTCAGGGATCAGACGAGATGGGGTGCGTTTAGGGTGGTATGGCTGCAGAAGGCAATGGGCGCCACGGGGTGCCTCTTGAGCCTCAGCTTAGCTGGTGCTGGCGAATTACCGCCAGTCTGGTGACCAGCCCTCGGCAGCACGGCCCTGCCGCCCACCCAGGCAGGCGACAGCAGGCCTCGGGGTCCAGGGGGTGGTGGATTCTTGGGCGACCTCGCAACTCCGTGCAGGCGGCAACATCCAGGCTTGTAGGTGTTTGACGCTCTGCCCCAGATCCCACTTGACGCTCACAAGGTCTGGGACTCAGAGGCTTAAGGGCCAGTGGCCTGCTGTCCCTTGGGCATTTCCCACCGTGTCCACCCACGCAGTGCTTGGCGCAGCCCAGCCATGGCCGCGCCGGCCCTCCTGCCCGACGGCGGTTGGCCCAAAGCCACTGGGAGCCACCATTGGGCCGGCACGGCCTCTTAGCCCCAGCAAAGCCACCCTTGTACCCACGCCACCCAAAAAGCACAGTTCTCGGCTTTGGAGGTCAGGCGACCTGGAGAACCGGTCATGGCCCACGACCCCACTCCTGCCTCCAGCTGTGGCGAAACAGCAGAGGGTGGGCTTTTTCCGGAGGTAGCTGTATAGAGACACACGGGCAGATAGGTGGCTGGGGCGTGCATGTGCGCTGGTGGGGGCGGCCAGGTGTAGGTCGAAGGCCTCGTGGGCCTATCGGCCGTCAGCCGGGCCTACGGTGCAGTCTGGGTGTAGGCCAGCCACCCCGGGAGCGGCTGGTTTATGGTTATCTACCAGGGCCGCCTTCTGGCCGCATGTCCAACCAGACCGGCGGTGTGCGCCCCCTCCAGAGCACGCTGTGTTGGGAGGGGCCTGAGGAGGTGAGGCCTGCAGCGGTGCCAGGTGGAGGTGATGGCGGCCTCGGCCGTGGGCGACTAAAGGAGAATTTATAGTGGGAGGCAAAAATGCATACAGAACCCGGTATTCCAATGTGGTCTCCCATCCAAGTACTAACCAGACCCGACCCTGCTTAGCTTCCAGGATCAGACGAGATGGGGCGCGTTCAGGGTGGTATGGCCGTAGAAGGCAGCGGGAGCCACGGGGCACCTCTTGAGGCTCAGCTTCGCTGGTGCTGCCGACATACCGCCAGCCCGGCAGCCAACCATCTCCAGCACGGCCCTGCCGTCTGCCAAGGCAGGCGACAGGAGGCCTCGGGGACCCTGGGTTGGCGGACACGTGGGTGACCTCGCAGCTCAGGTCAGGCGGGACCCTCCAGGCCCGTAGGCGCTTGGCCCTCCACCCCAGATCCCTCTTGACGCTCACAAGGACGTGGCCTTGGAGGCTTAAGTGCATGTGGCCCGCGGTTCCATGGGAATTCACCACTCTGTCTTCCCACACAGCTCTAGGCAAAGGCCAGCCGCTGCCTGGCCGGCCCTACTGCCTGACGGCAGTTGGCCCGAAGCCACTGGGAGACACCACTGAGTCGGCACGACCCCTTAGACCCAGCAAGGCCACCCTTGCCCCCACGCCAACTGCCGAACAAAGTTCCCTGTGCCTGGTGACCGGCTGGGCCAGAGGACCGGTCCCGGCCCAAGAACCCACTCCCGCCCACGGCCGTGGCGAAACGGCGGAGGGTGGGCTTTTTCCGGAGGGAGCTGTGGAGAGACACACAGGCAGACAGGTGGCGGCAGCGCGGATGGGCGCTGGTGCTGTCGGCCAGGTGCAGGTCGAAGGCCTTGCGGGCCTCCCGATCATCAGCCGGGCCTGCGGCAGAGTCTGGGTCAGAGCCAGCCACCCCGGGAGCGGCTGGGGTGCGGCTGCCTCCCAGGGCCGCCTTCTGGCGGCATGTCCAGCAGGACCGGCGGGAAGCGCCCCCTCCGGCGCACGCTGTGTTGGGAGAGGCTTGAGGAGATGAGGCCTACAGCAGTGCCCGGAAGGGGCAGAGGAATCCTCGGGCACCGGCGACTAAAGGAAAAGGCGGATTGGGAGGCCAAAAATACTACAGCACCTGGTTTTCCCAGGTGGTCTCCCATCCAGGTACTAAACAGACCCGACCCTGCTTAGCTTCAGGGATCAGACGAGATGGGGTGCGTTTAGGGTGGTATGGCTGCAGAAGGCAACGGGCGCCACGGGGTGCCTCTTGAGCCTCAGCTTAGCTGGTGCTGGCGAATTACCGCCAGTCTGGTGACCAGCCCTCGGCAGCACGGCCCTGCCGCCCACCCAGGCAGGCGACAGCAGGCCTCGGGGTCCAGGGGGTGGTGGATTCTTGGGCGACCTCGCAACTCCGTTCAGGTGGCAACATACAGGATTGTAGGTGTTTGACGCTCTGCCCCAGATCCCACTTGACGCTCACAAGGTCTGGGACTCAGAGGCTTAAGGGCCAGTGGCCTGCTGTCCCTTGGGCATTTCCCACCGTGTCCACCCACGCAGTGCTTGGCGCAGCCCAGCCATGGCCGCGCCGGCCCTCCTGCCCGACGGCGGTTGGCCCAAAGCCACTGGGAGCCACCATTGGGCCGGCACGGCCCCTTAGCCCCAGCAAAGCCACCCTTGTACCCACGCCACCCAAAAAGCACAGTTCTCGGCTTTGGAGGTCAGGCGACCTGAACAACCGGTCATGGCCCACGACCCAACTCCTGCCTCCAGCTGTGGCGAAACAGCAGAGGGTGGGCTTTTTCCGGAGGTAGCTGTATAGAGACACACGGGCAGATAGGTGGCTGGGGCGTGCATGTGCGCTGGTGGGGGCGGCCAGGTGTAGGTCGAAGGCCTCGTGGGCCTATCGGCCGTCAGCCGGGCCTACGGTGCAGTCTGGGTGTAGGCCAGCCACCCCGGGAGCGGCTGGTTTATGGTTATCTACCAGGGCCGCCTTCTGGCCGCCTGTCCAACCAGACCGGCGGGGTGCGCCCCCTCCAGAGCACGCTGTGTTGGGAGGGGCCAGAGGAGGTGAGGCCTGCAGCGGTGCCAGGCGGAGGTGATGGCGGCCTCGGCCGTGGGCGACTAAAGGAGAATTTATAGTGGGAGGCAAAAATGCATACAGAACCCGGTATTCCAATGTGGTCTCCCATCCAAGTACTAACCAGGCCCGACCCTGCTTAGCTTCCAGGATCAGACGAGATGGGGCGCGTTCAGGGTGGTATGGCCGTAGAAGACAGCGGGAGCCACGGGGCACCTCTTGAGGCTCAGCTTCGCTGGTGCTGCCGACATACCGCCAGCCCGGCAGCCAACCATCTCCAGCACGGCCCTGCCGTCTGCCAAGGCAGGCGACAGGAGGCCTCGGGGACCCTGGGTTGGCGGACACGTGGGTGACCTCGCAGCTCAGGTCAGGCGGGACCCTCCAGGCCCGTAGGCGCTTGGCCCTCCACCCCAGATCCCTCTTGACGCTCACAAGGACGTGGCCTTGGAGGCTTAAGGGCACGTGGCCCGCGGTTCCTTGGGCATTCACCACTCTGTCTGCCCACACAGCTCTAGGCAAAGGCCAGCCGCCGCCTGGCCGGCCCTACTGCCTGACGGCAGTTGGCCCGAAGCCACTGGGAGACACCATTGAGTCGGCACGACCCCTTAGACCCAGCAAGGCCACCCTTGCCCCCACGCCAACTGCCGAACAAAGTTCCCTGTGCCTGGTGACCGGCTGGGCCAGAGGACCGGTCCCGGCCCAAGAACCCACTCCCGCCCACGGCCGTGGCGAAACGGCGGAGGGTGGGCTTTTTCCGGAGAGAGCTGTGGAGAGACACACAGGCAGACAGGTGGCGGCAGCGCAGATGGGCGCTGGTGCTGTCGGCCAGGTGCAGGTCGAAGGCCTTGCGGGCCTCCCGATCATCAGCCGGGCCTGCGGCAGAGTCTGGGTCAGAGCCAGCCACCCCGGGAGCGGCTGGGGTGCGGCTGCCTCCCAGGGCCGCCTTCTGGCGGCATGTCCAGCAGGACCGGCGGGAAGCGCCCCCTCCGGCGCACGCTGTGTTGGGAGAGGCTTGAGGAGATGAGGCCTGCAGCAGTGCCCGGATGGGGCAGAGGAATCCTCGGGCACCGGCGACTAAAGGAAAAGGCGTATTGGGAGGCCAAAAATACTACAGCACCCGGTTTTCCCAGGTGGTCTCCCATCCAGGTACTAAAGAGACCCGACCCTGCTTAGCTTCAGGGATCAGACGACATGTGGTGCGTTTAGGGTGGTATGGCTGCAGAAGGCAACGGGCGCCACGGGGTGCCTCTTGAGCCTCAGCTTAGCTGGTGCTGGCGAATTACCGCCAGTCTGGTGACCAGCCCTCGGCAGCACGGCCCTGCCGCCCACCCAGGCAGGCGACAGCAGGCCTCGGGGTCCAGGGGGTGGTGGATTCTTGGGCGACCTCGCAACTCCGTGCAGGCGGCAACATCCAGGCTTGTAGGTGTTTGACGCTCTGCCCCAGATCCCACTTGACGCTCACAAGGTCTGGGACTCAGAGGCTTAAGGGCCAGTGGCCTGCTGTCCCTTGGGCATTTCCCACCGTGTCCACCCACGCAGTGCTTGGCGCAGCACAGCCATGGCCGCGCCAGCCCTCCTGCCCGACGGCGGTTGGCCCAAAGCCACTGGGAGCCACCATTGGGCCGGCACGGCCCCTTAGCCCCAGCAAAGCCACCCTTGTACCCCCGCCACCCAAAAAGCACAGTTCTCGGCTTTGGAGGTCAGGCGACCTGGAGAACCGGTCATGGCCCACGACCCCACTCCTGCCTCCAGCTGTGGCGAAACAGCAGAGGGTGGGCTTTTTCCGCAGGTAGCAGTATAGAGACACGCGGGCAGATAGGTGGCTGGTGCGTGCATGTGCGCTGGTGGGGGCGGCCAGGTGTAGGTCGAAGGCCTCGTGGGCCTATCGGCCGTCAGCCGGGCCTACGGTGCAGTCTGGGTGTAGGCCAGCCACCCCGGGAGCGGCTGGTTTATGGTTATCTACCAGGGCCGCCTTCTGGCCGCATGTCCAACCAGACCGGCGGGGTGCGCCCCCTCCAGAGCACGCTGTGTTGGGAGGGGCCTGAGGAGGTGAGGCCTGCAGCGGTGCCAGGCGGAGGTGATGGCGGCCTCGGCCGTGGGCGACTAAAGGAGAATTTATAGTGGGAGGCAAAAATGCATACAGAACCCGGTATTCCAATGTGGTCTCCCATCCAAGTACTAACCAGGCCCGACCCTGCTTAGCTTCCAGGATCAGATGAGATGGGGCGCGTTCAGGGTGGTATGGCCGTAGAAGGCAGCGGGAGCCACGGGGCACCTCTTGAGGCTCAGCTTCGCTGGTGCTGCCGACATACCGCCAGCCCGGCAGCCAACCATCTCCAGCACGGCCCTGCCGTCTGCCAAGGCAGGCGACAGGAGGCCTCGGGGACCCTGGGTTGGCGGACACGTGGGTGACCTCGCAGCTCAGGTCAGGCGGGACCCTCCAGGTCCGTAGGCGCTTGGCCCTCCACCCCAGATCCCTCTTGACGCTCACAAGGACGTGGCCTTGGAGGCTTAAGGGCACGTGGCCCGCGGTTCCTTGGGCATTCACCACTCTGTCTGCCCACACAGCTCTAGGCAAAGGCCAGCCGCCGCCTGGCCGGCCCTACTGCCTGACGGCAGTTGGCCCGAAGCCACTGGGAGACACCATTGAGTCGGCACGACCCCTTAGACCCAGCAAGGCCACCCTTGCCCCCACGCCAACTGCCGAACAAAGTTGCCTTTGCCTGGTGACCGGCTGGGCCAGAGGACCGGTCCCGGCCCAAAAACCCACTCCCGCCCACGGCCGTGGCGAAACGGCGGAGGGTGGGCTTTTTCCGGAGGGAGCTGTGGAGAGACACACAGGCAGACAGGTGGCGGCAGCGCGGATGGGCGCTGGTGCTGTCGGCCAGGTGCAGGTCGAAGGCCTTGCGGGCCTCCCGATCATCAGCCGGGCCTGCGGCAGAGTCTGGGTCAGAGCCAGCCACCCCGGGAGCGGCTGGGGTGCGGCTGCCTCCCAGGGCCGCCTTCTGGCGGCATGTCCAGCAGGACCGGCGGGAAGCGCCCCCTCCGGCGCACGCTGTGTTGGGAGAGGCTTGAGGAGATGAGGCCTGCAGCAGTGCCCGGATGGGGCAGAGGAATCCTCGGGCACCGGCGACTAAAGGAAAAGGCGGATTGGGAGGCCAAAAATACTACAGCACCCGGTTTTCCCAGGTGGTCTCCCATCCAGGTACTAAACAGACCCGACCCTGCTTAGCTTCAGGGATCAGACGAGATGGGGTGCGTTTAGGGTGGTATGGCTGCAGAAGGCAACGGGCGCCACGGGGTGCCTCTTGAGCCTCAGCTTAGCTGGTGCTGGCGAATTACCGCCAGTCTGGTGACCAGCCCTCCGCAGCACGGCCCTGCCGCCCACCCAGGCAGGCGACAGCAGGCCTCGGGGTCCAGGGGGTGGTGGATTCTTGGGCGACCTCGCAACTCCGTGCAGGCGGCAACATCCAGGCTTGTAGGTGTTTGACGCTCTGCCCCAGATCCCACTTGACGCTCACAAGGTCTGGGACTCAGAGGCTTAAGGGCCAGTGGCCTGCTGTCCCTTGAGCATTTCCCACCGTGTCCACCCACGCAGTGCTTGGCGCAGCCCAGCCATGGCCGCGCCGGCCCTCCTGCCCGACGGCGGTTGGCCCAAAGCCACTGGGAGCCACCATTGGGCCGGCACGGCCCCTTAGCCCCAGCAAAGCCACCCTTGTACCCACGCCACCCAAAAAGCACAGTTCTCGGCTTTGGAGGTCAGGCGACCTGGAGAACCGGTCATGGCCCACGACCCCACTCCTGCCTCCAGCTGTGGCGAAACAGCAGAGGGTGGGCTTTTTCCGGAGGTAGCTGTATAGAGACACACGGGCAGATAGGTGGCTGGGGCGTGCATGTGCGCTGGTGGGGGCGGCCAGGTGTAGGTCGAAGGCCTCGTGGGCCTATCGGCCGTCAGCCGGGCCTACGGTGCAGTCTGGGTGTAGGCCAGCCACCCCGGGAGCGGCTGGTTTATGGTTATCTACCAGGGCCGCCTTCTGGCCGCATGTCCAACCAGACCGGCGGTGTGCGCCCCCTCCAGAGCACGCTGTGTTGGGAGGGGCCTGAGGAGGTGAGGCCTGCAGCGGTGCCAGGCGGAGGTGATGGCGGCCTCGGCCGTGGGCGACTAAAGGAGAATTTATAGTGGGAGGCAAAAATGCATACAGAACCCGGTATTCCAATGTGGTCTCCCATCCAAGTACTAACCAGGCCCGACCCTGCTTAGCTTCCAGGATCAGACGAGATGGGGCGCGTTCAGGGTGGTATGGCCGTAGAAGGCAGCGGGAGCCACGGGGCACCTCTTGAGGCTCAGCTTCGCTGGTGCTGCCGACATACCGCCAGCCCGGCAGCCAACCATCTCCAGCACGGCCCTGCCGTCTGCCAAGGCAGGCGACAGGAGGCCTCGGGGACCCTGGGTTGGCGGACACGTGGGTGACCTCGCAGCTCAGGTCAGGCGGGACCCTCCAGGCCCGTAGGCGCTTGGCCCTCCACCCCAGATCCCTCTTGACGCTCACAAGGACGTGGCCTTGGAGGCTTAAGGGCACGTGGCCCGCGGTTCCTTGGGCATTCACCACTCTGTCTGCCCACACTGCTCTAGGCAAAGGCCAGCCGCTGCCTGGCCGGCCCTACTGCCTGACGGCAGTTGGCCTGAAGCCACTGGGAGACACCATTGAGTCGGCACGACCCCTGAGAGCCAGCAAGGCCACCCTTGCCCCCACGCCAACTGCCGAACAAAGTTCCCTGTGCCTGGTGACCGGCTGGGCCAGAGGACCGGTCCCGGCCCAAGAACCCACTCCCGCCCACGGCCGTGG
Organism: Balaenoptera physalus; assembly: GCF_965194825.1. Lineage (NCBI taxonomy): Eukaryota > Metazoa > Chordata > Mammalia > Artiodactyla > Balaenopteridae > Balaenoptera > Balaenoptera physalus. Next base: position 550,790 of record NW_028126340.1, on the reverse strand, counting down.
CGAAACGGCGGAGGGTGGGCTTTTTCCGGAGAGAGCTGTGGAGAGACACACAGGCAGACAGGTGGTGGCAGCGCAGATGGGCGCTGGTGCTGTCGGCCAGGTGCAGGTCGAAGGCCTTGCGGGCCTCCCGATCATCAGCCGGGCCTGCGGCAGAGTCTGGGTCAGAGCCAGCCACCCCGGGAGCGGCTGGGGTGCGGCTGCCTCCCAGGGCCGCCTTCTGGCGGCATGTCCAGCAGGACCGGCGGGAAGCGCCCCCTCCGGCGCACGCTGTGTTGGGAGAGGCTTGAGGAGATGAGGCCTGCAGCAGTGCCCGGATGGGGCAGAGGAATCCTCGGGCACCGGCGACTAAAGGAAAAGGCGGATTGGGAGGCCAAAAATACTACAGCACCCGGTTTTCCCAGGTGGTCTCCCATCCAGGTACTAAAGAGACCCGACCCTGCTTAGCTTCAGGGATCAGACGACATGTGGTGCGTTTAGGGTGGTATGGCTGCAGAAGGCAACGGGCGCCACGGGGTGCCTCTTGAGCCTCAGCTTAGCTGGTGCTGGCGAATTACCGCCAGTCTGGTGACCAGCCCTCGGCAACACGGCCCTGCCGCCCACCCAGGCAGGCGACAGCAGGCCTCGGGGTCCAGGGGGTGGTGGATTCTTGGGCGACCTCGCAACTCCGTGCAGGCGGCAACATCCAGGCTTGTAGGTGTTTGACGCTCTGCCCCAGATCCCACTTGACGCTCACAAGGTCTGGGACTCAGAGGCTTAAGGGCCAGTGGCCTGCTGTCCCTTGGGCATTTCCCACCGTGTCCACCCACGCAGTGCTTGGCGCAGCACAGCCATGGCCGCGCCAGCCCTCCTGCCCGACGGCGGTTGGCCCAAAGCCACTGGGAGCCACCATTGGGCCGGCACGGCCCCTTAGCCCCAGCAAAGCCACCCTTGTACCCACGCCACCCAAAAAGCACAGTTCTCGGCTTTGGAGGTCAGGCGACCTGGAGAACCGGTCATGGCCCACGACCCCACTCCTGCCTCCAGCTGTGGCGAAACAGCAGAGGGTGGGCTTTTTCCGCAGGTAGCAGTATAGAGACACGCGGGCAGATAGGTGGCTGGTGCGTGCATGTGCGCTGGTGGGGGCGGCCAGGTGTAGGTCGAAGGCCTCGTGGGCCTATCGGCCGTCAGCCGGGCCTACGGTGCAGTCTGGGTGTAGGCCAGCCACCCCGGGAGCGGCTGGTTTATGGTTATCTACCAGGGCCGCCTTCTGGCCGCCTGTCCAACCAGACCGGCGGGGTGCGCCCCCTCCAGAGCACGCTGTGTTGGGAGGGGCCAGAGGAGGTGAGGCCTGCAGCGGTGCCAGGCGGAGGTGATGGCGGCCTCGGCCGTGGGCGACTAAAGGAGAATTTATAGTGGGAGGCAAAAATGCATACAGAACCCGGTATTCCAATGTGGTCTCCCATCCAAGTACTAACCAGGCCCGACCCTGCTTAGCTTCCAGGATCAGACGAGATGGGGCGCGTTCAGGGTGGTATGGCCGTAGAAGACAGCGGGAGCCACGGGGCACCTCTTGAGGCTCAGCTTCGCTGGTGCTGCCGACATACCGCCAGCCCGGCAGCCAACCATCTCCAGCACGGCCCTGCCGTCTGCCAAGGCAGGCGACAGGAGGCCTCGGGGACCCTGGGTTGGCGGACACGTGGGTGACCTCGCAGCTCAGGTCAGGCGGGACCCTCCAGGCCCGTAGGCGCTTGGCCCTCCACCCCAGATCCCTCTTGACGCTCACAAGGACGTGGCCTTGGAGGCTTAAGGGCACGTGGCCCGCGGTTCCTTGGGCATTCACCACTCTGTCTGCCCACACAGCTCTAGGCAAAGGCCAGCCGCCGCCTGGCCGGCCCTACTGCCTGACGGCAGTTGGCTCGAAGCCACTGGGAGACACCATTGAGTCGGCACGACCCCTTAGACCCAGCAAGGCCACCCTTGCCCCCACGCCAACTGCCGAACAAAGTTCCCTGTGCCTGGTGACCGGCTGGGCCAGAGGACCGGTCCCGGCCCAAGAACCCACTCCCGCCCACGGCCGTGGCGAAACGGCGGAGGGTGGGCTTTTTCCGGAGAGAGCTGTGGAGAGACACACAGGCAGACAGGTGGCGGCAGCGCAGATGGGCGCTGGTGCTGTCGGCCAGGTGCAGGTCGAAGGCCTTGCGGGCCTCCCGATCATCAGCCGGGCCTGCGGCAGAGTCTGGGTCAGAGCCAGCCACCCCGGGAGCGGCTGGGGTGCGGCTGCCTCCCAGGGCCGCCTTCTGGCGGCATGTCCAGCAGGACCGGCGGGAAGCGCCCCCTCCGGCGCACGCTGTGTTGGGAGAGGCTTGAGGAGATGAGGCCTGCAGCAGTGCCCGGATGGGGCAGAGGAATCCTCGGGCACCGGCGACTAAAGGAAAAGGCGGATTGGGAGGCCAAAAATACTACAGCACCCGGTTTTCCCAGGTGGTCTCCCATCCAGGTACTAAACAGACCCGACCCTGCTTAGCTTCAGGGATCAGACGAGATGGGGTGCGTTTAGGGTGGTATGGCTGCAGAAGGCAACGGGCGCCACGGGGTGCCTCTTGAGCCTCAGCTTAGCTGGTGCTGGCGAATTACCGCCAGTCTGGTGACCAGCCCTCCGCAGCACGGCCCTGCCGCCCACCCAGGCAGGCGACAGCAGGCCTCGGGGTCCAGGGGGTGGTGGATTCTTGGGCGACCTCGCAACTCCGTGCAGGCGGCAACATCCAGGCTTGTAGGTGTTTGACGCTCTGCCCCAGATCCCACTTGACGCTCACAAGGTCTGGGACTCAGAGGCTTAAGGGCCAGTGGCCTGCTGTCCCTTGAGCATTTCCCACCGTGTCCACCCACGCAGTGCTTGGCGCAGCCCAGCCATGGCCGCGCCGGCCCTCCTGCCCGACGGCGGTTGGCCCAAAGCCACTGGGAGCCACCATTGGGCCGGCACGGCCCCTTAGCCCCAGCAAAGCCACCCTTGTACCCACGCCACCCAAAAAGCACAGTTCTCGGCTTTGGAGGTCAGGCGACCTGGAGAACCGGTCATGGCCCACGACCCCACTCCTGCCTCCAGCTGTGGCGAAACAGCAGAGGGTGGGCTTTTTCCGGAGGTAGCTGTATAGAGACACACGGGCAGATAGGTGGCTGGGGCGTGCATGTGCGCTGGTGGGGGCGGCCAGGTGTAGGTCGAAGGCCTCGTGGGCCTATCGGCCGTCAGCCGGGCCTACGGTGCAGTCTGGGTGTAGGCCAGCCACCCCGGGAGCGGCTGGTTTATGGTTATCTACCAGGGCCGCCTTCTGGCCGCATGTCCAACCAGACCGGCGGTGTGCGCCCCCTCCAGAGCACGCTGTGTTGGGAGGGGCCTGAGGAGGTGAGGCCTGCAGCGGTGCCAGGCGGAGGTGATGGCGGCCTCGGCCGTGGGCGACTAAAGGAGAATTTATAGTGGGAGGCAAAAATGCATACAGAACCCGGTATTCCAATGTGGTCTCCCATCCAAGTACTAACCAGGCCCGACCCTGCTTAGCTTCCAGGATCAGACGAGATGGGGCGCGTTCAGGGTGGTATGGCCGTAGAAGGCAGCGGGAGCCACGGGGCACCTCTTGAGGCTCAGCTTCGCTGGTGCTGCCGACATACCGCCAGCCCGGCAGCCAACCATCTCCAGCACGGCCCTGCCGTCTGCCAAGGCAGGCGACAGGAGGCCTCGGGGACCCTGGGTTGGCGGACACGTGGGTGACCTCGCAGCTCAGGTCAGGCGGGACCCTCCAGGCCCGTAGGCGCTTGGCCCTCCACCCCAGATCCCTCTTGACGCTCACAAGGACGTGGCCTTGGAGGCTTAAGGGCACGTGGCCCGCGGTTCCTTGGGCATTCACCACTCTGTCTGCCCACACTGCTCTAGGCAAAGGCCAGCCGCTGCCTGGCCGGCCCTACTGCCTGACGGCAGTTGGCCTGAAGCCACTGGGAGACACCATTGAGTCGGCACGACCCCTGAGAGCCAGCAAGGCCACCCTTGCCCCCACGCCAACTGCCGAACAAAGTTCCCTGTGCCTGGTGACCGGCTGGGCCAGAGGACCGGTCCCGGCCCAAGAACCCACTCCCGCCCACGGCCGTGGCGAAACGGCGGAGGGTGGGCTTTTTCCGGAGAGAGCTGTGGAGAGACACACAGGCAGACAGGTGGCGGCAGCGCAGATGGGCGCTGGTGCTGTCGGCCAGGTGCAGGTCGAAGGCCTTGCGGGCCTCCCGATCATCAGCCGGGCCTGCGGCAGAGTCTGGGTCAGAGCCAGCCACCCCGGGAGCGGCTGGGGTGCGGCTGCCTCCCAGGGCCGCCTTCTGGCGGCATGTCCAGCAGGACCGGCGGGAAGCGCCCCCTCCGGCGCACGCTGTGTTGGGAGAGGCTTGAGGAGATGAGGCCTGCAGCAGTGCCCGGATGGGGCAGAGGAATCCTCGGGCACCGGCGACTAAAGGAAAAGGCGGATTGGGAGGCCAAAAATACTACAGCACCCGGTTTTCCCAGGTGGTCTCCCATCCAGGTACTAAAGAGACCCGACCCTGCTTAGCTTCAGGGATCAGACGACATGTGGTGCGTTTAGGGTGGTATGGCTGCAGAAGGCAACGGGCGCCACGGGGTGCCTCTTGAGCCTCAGCTTAGCTGGTGCTGGCGAATTACCGCCAGTCTGGTGACCAGCCCTCGGCAACACGGCCCTGCCGCCCACCCAGGCAGGCGACAGCAGGCCTCGGGGTCCAGGGGGTGGTGGATTCTTGGGCGACCTCGCAACTCCGTGCAGGCGGCAACATCCAGGCTTGTAGGTGTTTGACGCTCTGCCCCAGATCCCACTTGACGCTCACAAGGTCTGGGACTCAGAGGCTTAAGGGCCAGTGGCCTGCTGTCCCTTGGGCATTTCCCACCGTGTCCACCCACGCAGTGCTTGGCGCAGCACAGCCATGGCCGCGCCAGCCCTCCTGCCTGACGGCGGTTGGCCCAAAGCCACTGGGAGCCACCATTGGGCCGGCACGGCCCCTTAGCCCCAGCAAAGCCACCCTTGTACCCACGCCACCCAAAAAGCACAGTTCTCGGCTTTGGAGGTCAGGCGACCTGGAGAACCGGTCATGGCCCACGACCCCACTCCTGCCTCCAGCTGTGGCGAAACAGCAGAGGGTGGGCTTTTTCCGCAGGTAGCAGTATAGAGACACGCGGGCAGATAGGTGGCTGGTGCGTGCATGTGCGCTGGTGGGGGCGGCCAGGTGTAGGTCGAAGGCCTCGTGGGCCTATCGGCCGTCAGCCGGGCCTACGGTGCAGTCTGGGTGTAGGCCAGCCACCCCGGGAGCGGCTGTTTTATGGTTATCTACCAGGGCCGCCTTCTGGCCGCATGTCCAACCAGACCGGCGGGCTGCGCCCCCTCCAGAGCACGCTGTGTTGGGAGGGGCCTGAGGAGGTGAGGCCTGCAGCGGTGCCAGCCGGAGGTGATGGCGGCCTCGGCCGTGGGCGACTAAAGGAGAATTTATAGTGGGAGGCAAAAATGCATACAGAACCCGGTATTCCAATGTGGTCTCCCATCCAAGTACTAACCAGGCCCGACCCTGCTTAGCTTCCAGGATCAGATGAGATGGGGCGCGTTCAGGGTGGTATGGCCGTAGAAGGCAGCGGGAGCCACGGGGCACCTCTTGAGGCTCAGCTTCGCTGGTGCTGCCGACATACCGCCAGCCCGGCAGCCAACCATCTCCAGCACGGCCCTGCCGTCTGCCAAGGCAGGCGACAGGAGGCCTCGGGGACCCTGGGTTGGCGGACACATGGGTGACCTCGCAGCTCAGGTCAGGCGGGACCCTCCAGGCCCGTAGGCGCTTGGCCCTCCACCCCAGATCCCTCTTGACGCTCACATGGATGTGGCCTTGGAGGCTTAAGGGCACGTGGCCCGCGGTTCCTTGGGCATTCACCACTCTGTCTGCCCACACAGCTCTAGGCAAAGGCCAGCCGCCGCCTGGCCGGCCCTACTGCCTGACGGCAGTTGGCCCGAAGCCACTGGGAGACACCATTGAGTCGGCACGACCCCTTAGACCCAGCAAGGCCACCCTTGCCCCCACGCCAACTGCCGAAGAAAGTTCCCTGTGCCTGGTGACCGGCTGGGCCAGAGGACCGGTCCCGGCCCAAGAACCCACTCCCGCCCACGACCGTGGCGAAACGGCGGAGGGTGGGCTTTTTCCGGAGGGAGCTGTGGAGAGACACACAGGCAGACAGGTGGCGGCAGCGCGGATGGGCGCTGGTGCTGTCGGCCAGGTGCAGGTCGAAGGCCTTGCGGGCCTCCCGATCATCAGCCGGGCCTGCGGCAGAGTCTGGGTCAGAGCCAGCCACCCCGGGAGCGGCTGGGGTGCGGCTGCCTCCCAGGGCCGCCTTCTGGCGGCATGTCCAGCAGGACCGGTGGGAAGCGCCCCCTCCGGTGCACGCTGTGTTGGGAGAGGCTTGAGGAGATGAGGCCTGCAGCAGTGCCCGGATGGGGCAGAGGAATCCTCGGGCACCGGCGACTAAAGGAAAAGGCGGATTGGGAGGCCAAAAATACTACAGCACCCGGTTTTCCCAGGTGGTCTCCCATCCAGGTACTAAACAGACCCGACCCTGCTTAGCTTCAGGGATCAGACGAGATGGGGTGCGTTTAGGGTGGTATGGCTGCAGAAGGCAACGGGCGCCACGGGGTGCCTCTTGAGCCTCAGCTTAGCTGGTGCTGGCGAATTACCGCCAGTCTGGTGACCAGCCCTCCGCAGCACGGCCCTGCCGCCCACCCAGGCAGGCGACAGCAGGCCTCGGGGTCCAGGGGGTGGTGGATTCTTGGGCGACCTCGCAACTCCGTGCAGGCGGCAACATCCAGGCTTGTAGGTGTTTGACGCTCTGCCCCAGATCCCACTTGACGCTCACAAGGTCTGGGACTCAGAGGCTTAAGGGCCAGTGGCCTGCTGTCCCTTGGGCATTTCCCACCGTGTCCACCCACGTAGTGCTTGGCGCAGCCCAGCCATGGCCGCGCCGGCCCTCCTGCCCGACGGCGGTTGGCCCAAAGCCACTGGGAGCCACCATTGGGCCGGCACGGCCCCTTAGCCCCAGCAAAGCCACCCTTGTACCCACGCCACCCAAAAAGCACAGTTCTCGGCTTTGGAGGTCAGGCGACCTGGAGAACCGGTCATGGCCCACGACCCCACTCCTGCCTCCAGCTGTGGCGAAACAGCAGAGGGTGGGCTTTTTCCGGAGGTAGCTGTATAGAGACACACGGGCAGATAGGTGGCTGGGGCGTGCATGTGCGCTGGTGGGGGCGGCCAGGTGTAGGTCGAAGGCCTCGTGGGCCTATCGGCCGTCAGCCGGGCCTACGGTGCAGTCTGGGTGTAGGCCAGCCACCCCGGGAGCGGCTGGTTTATGGTTATCTACCAGGGCCGCCTTCTGGCCGCATGTCCAACCAGACCGGCGGTGTGCGCCCCCTCCAGAGCACGCTGTGTTGGGAGGGGCCTGAGGAGGTGAGGCCTGCAGCGGTGCCAGGAGGAGGTGATGGCGGCCTCGGCCGTGGGCGACTAAAGGAGAATTTATAGTGGGAGGCAAAAATGCATACAGAACCCGGTATTCCAATGTGGTCTCCCATCCAAGTACTAACCAGGCCCGACCCTGCTTAGCTTCCAGGATCAGACGAGATGGGGCGCGTTCAGGGTGGTATGGCCGTAGAAGGCAGCGGGAGCCACGGGGCACCTCTTGAGGCTCAGCTTCGCTGGTGCTGCCGACATACCGCCAGCCCGGCAGCCAACCATCTCCAGCACGGCCCTGCCGTCTGCCAAGGCAGGCGACAGGAGGCCTCGGGGACCCTGGGTTGGCGGACACGTGGGTGACCTCGCAGCTCAGGTCAGGCGGGACCCTCCAGGCCCGTAGGCGCTTGGCCCTCCACCCCAGATCCCTCTTGACGCTCACAAGGACGTGGCCTTGGAGGCTTAAGGGCACGTGGCCCGCGGTTCCTTGGGCATTCACCACTCTGTCTGCCCACACTGCTCTAGGCAAAGGCCAGCCGCTGCCTGGCCGGCCCTACTGCCTGACGGCAGTTGGCCTGAAGCCACTGGGAGACACCATTGAGTCGGCACGACCCCTGAGAGCCAGCAAGGCCACCCTTGCCCCCACGCCAACTGCCGAACAAAGTTGCCTGTGCCTGGTGACCGGCTGGGCCAGAGGACCGGTCCCGGCCCAAGAACCCACTCCCGCCCACAGCCGTGGCGAAACGGCGGAGGGTGGGCTTTTTCCGGAGGGAGCTGTGGAGAGACACACAGGCAGACAGGTGGCGGCAGCGCGGATGGGCGCTGGTGCTGTCGGCCAGGTGCAGGTCGAAGGCCTTGCGGGCCTCCCGATCATCAGCCGGGCCTGCGGCAGAGTCTGGGTCAGAGCCAGCCACCCCGGGAGCGGCTGGGGTGCGGCTGCCTCCCAGGGCCGCCTTCTGGCGGCATGTCCAGCAGGACCGGCGGGAAGCGCCCCCTCCGGCGCACGCTGTGTTGGGAGAGGCTTGAGGAGATGAGGCCTGCAGCAGTGCCCGGATGGGGCAGAGGAATCCTCGGGCACCGGCGACTAAAGGAAAAGGCGGATTGGGAGGCCAAAAATACTACAGCACCCGGTTTTCCCAGGTGGTCTCCCATCCAGGTACTAAACAGACCCGACCCTGCTTAGCTTCAGGGATCAGACGAGATGGGGTGCGTTTAGGGTGGTATGGCTGCAGAAGGCAACAGGCGCCACGGGGTGCCTCTTGAGCCTCAGCTTAGCTGGTGCTGGCGAATTACCGCCAGTCTGGTGACCAGCCCTCGGCAGCACGGCCCTGCCGCCCACCCAGGCAGGCGACAGCAGGCCTCGGGGTCCAGGGGGTGGTGGATTCTTGGGCGACCTCGCAACTCCGTGCAGGCGGCAACATCCAGGCTTGTAGGTGTTTGACGCTCTGCCCCAGATCCCACTTGACGCTCACAAGGTCTGGGACTCAGAGGCTTAAGGGCCAGTGGCCTGCTGTCCCTTGGGCATTTCCCACCGTGTCCACCCACGCAGTGCTTGGCGCAGCACAGCCATGGCCGCGCCAGCCCTCCTGCCCGACGGCGGTTGGCCCAAAGCCACTGGGAGCCACCATTGGGCCGGCACGGCCCCTTAGCCCCAGCAAAGACACCCTTGTACCCACGCCACCCAAAAAGCACAGTTCTCGGCTTTGGAGGTCAGGCGACCTGGAGAACCGGTCATGGCCCACGACCCCACTCCTGCCTCCAGCTGTGGCGAAACAGCAGAGGGTGGGCTTTTTCCGGAGGTAGCTGTATAGAGACACACGGGCAGATAGGTGCCTGGGGCGTGCATGTGCGCTGGTGGGGGCGGCCAGGTGTAGGTCGAAGGCCTCGTGGGCCTATCGGCCGTCAGCCGGGCCTACGGTGCAGTCTGGGTGTAGGCCAGCCACCCCGGGAGCGGCTGGTTTATGGTTATCTACCAGGGCCGCCTTCTGGCCGCATGTCCAACCAGACCAGCGGGGTGCGCCCCCTCCAGAGCACGCTGTGTTGGGAGGGGCCTGAGGAGGTGAGGCCTGCAGCGGTGCCAGGCGGAGGTGATGGCGGCCTCGGCCGTGGGCGACTAAAGGAGAATTTATAGTGGGAGGCAAAAATGCATACAGAACCCGGTATTCCAATGTGGTCTCCCATCCAAGTACTAACCAGGCCCGACCCTGCTTAGCTTCCAGGATCAGACGAGATGGGGCGCGTTCAGGGTGGTATGGCCGTAGAAGGCAGCGGGAGCCACGGGGCACCTCTTGAGGCTCAGCTTCGCTGGTGCTGCCGACATACCGCCAGCCCGGCAGCCAACCATCTCCAGCACGGCCCTGCCGTCTGCCAAGGCAGGCGACAGGAGGCCTCGGGGACCCTGGGTTGGCGGACACGTGGGTGACCTCGCAGCTCAGGTCAGGCGGGACCCTCCAGGCCCGTAGGCGCTTGGCCCTCCACCCCAGATCCCTCTTGACGCTCACAAGGACGTGGCCTTGGAGGCTTAAGGGCACGTGGCCCGCGGTTCCTTGGGCATTCACCACTCTGTCTGCCCACACAGCTCTAGGCAAAGGCCAGCCGCCGCCTGGCCAGCCCTACTGCCTGACGGCAGTTGGCCCGAAGCCACTGGGAGACACCATTGAGTCGGCACGACCCCTTAGACCCAACAAGGCCACCCTTGCCCCCACGCCAACTGCCGAACAAAGTTGCCTTTGCCTGGTGACCGGCTGGGCCAGAGGACCGGTCCCGGCCCAAGAACCCACTCCCGCCCACGGCCGTGGCGAAACGGCGGAGGGTGGGCTTTTTCCGGAGGGAGCTGTGGAGAGACACACAGGCAGACAGGTGGCGGCAGCGCGGATGGGCGCTGGTGCTGTCGGCCAGGTGCAGGTCGAAGGCCTTGCGGGCCTCCCGATCATCAGCCGGGCCTGCGGCAGAGTCTGGGTCAGAGCCAGCCACCCCGGGAGCGGCTGGGGTGCGGCTGCCTCCCAGGGCCGCCTTCTGGCGGCATGTCCAGCAGGACCGGCGGGAAGCGCCCCCTCCGGCGCACGCTGTGTTGGGAGAGGCTTGAGGAGATGAGGCCTGCAGCAGTGCCCGGATGGGGCAGAGGAATCCTCGGGCACCGGCGACTAAAGGAAAAGGCGGATTGGGAGGCCAAAAATACTACAGCACCCGGTTTTCCCAGGTGGTCTCCCATCCAGGTACTAAACAGACCCGACCCTTCTTAGCTTCAGGGATCAGACGAGATGGGGTGCGTTTAGGGTGGTATGGCTGCAGAAGGCAACGGGCGCCACGGGGTGCCTCTTGAGCCTCAGCTTAGCTGGTGCTGGCGAATTACCGCCAGTCTGGTGAACAGCCCTCCGCAGCACGGCCCTGCCGCCCACCCAGGCAGGCGACAGCAGGCCTCGGGGTCCAGGGGGTGGTGGATTCTTGGGCGACCTCGCAACTCCGTGCAGGCGGCAACATCCAGGCTTGTAGGTGTTTGACGCTCTGCCCCAGATCCCACTTGACGCTCACAAGGTCTGGGACTCAGAGGCTTAAGGGCCAGTGGCCTGCTGTCCCTTGGGCATTTCCCACCGTGTCCACCCACGCAGTGCTTGGTGCAGCCCAGCCATGGCCGCGCCGGCCCTCCTGCCCGACGGCGGTTGGCCCAAAGCCACTGGGAGCCACCATTGGGCCGGCACGGCCCCTTAGCCCCAGCAAAGCCACCCTTGTACCCACGCCACCCAAAAAGCACAGTTCTCGGCTTTGGAGGTCAGGCGACCTGGAGAACCGGTCATGGCCCACGACCCCACTCCTGCCTCCAGCTGTGGCGAAACAGCAGAGGGTGGGCTTTTTCCGGAGGTAGCTGTATAGAGACACACGGGCAGATAGGTGGCTGGGGCGTGCATGTGCGCTGGTGGGGGCGGCCAGGTGTAGGTCGAAGGCCTCGTGGGCCTATCGGCCGTCAGCCGGGCCTACGGTGCAGTCTGGGTGTAGGCCAGCCACCCCGGGAGCGGCTGGTTTATGGTTATCTACCAGGGCCGCCTTCTGGCCGCATGTCCAACCAGACCGGCGGTGTGCGCCCCCTCCAGAGCACGCTGTGTTGGGAGGGGCCTGAGGAGGTGAGGCCTGCAGCGGTGCCAGGTGGAGGTGATGGCGGCCTCGGCCGTGGGCGACTAAAGGAGAATTTATAGTGGGAGGCAAAAATGCATACAGAACCCGGTATTCCAATGTGGTCTCCCATCCAAGTACTAACCAGGCCCGACCCTGCTTAGCTTCCAGGATCAGACGAGATGGGGCGCGTTCAGGGTGGTATGGCCGTAGAAGGCAGCGGGAGCCACGGGGCACCTCTTGAGGCTCAGCTTCGCTGGTGCTGCCGACATACCGCCAGCCCAGCAGCCAACCATCTCCAGCACGGCCCTGCCGTCTGCCAAGGCAGGCGACAGGAGGCCTCGGGGACCCTGGGTTGGCGGACACGTGGGTGACCTCGCAGCTCAGGTCAGGCGGGACCCTCCAGGCCCGTAGGCGCTTGGCCCTCCACCCCAGATCCCTCTTGACGCTCACAAGGACGTGGCCTTGGAGGCTTAAGGGCACGTGGCCCGCGGTTCCTTGGGCATTCACCACTCTGTCTGCCCACACTGCTCTAGGCAAAGGCCAGCCGCTGCCTGGCCGGCCCTACTGCCTGACGGCAGTTGGCCTGAAGCCACTGGGAGACACCATTGAGTCGGCACGACCCCTGAGAGCCAGCAAGGCCACCCTTGCCCCCACGCCAACTGCCGAACAAAGTTCCCTGTGCCTGGTGACCGGCTGGGCCAGAGGACCGGTCCCGGCCCAAGAACCCACTCCCGCCCACGGCCGTGGCGAAACGGCGGAGGGTGGGCTTTTTCCGGAGAGAGCTGTGGAGAGACACACAGGCAGACAGGTGGCGGCAGCGCAGATGGGCGCTGGTGCTGTCGGCCAGGTGCAGGTCGAAGGCCTTGCGGGCCTCCCGATCATCAGCCGGGCCTGCGGCAGAGTCTGGGTCAGAGCCAGCCACCCCGGGAGCGGCTGGGGTGCGGCTGCCTCCCAGGGCCGCCTTCTGGCGGCATGTCCAGCAGGACCGGCGGGAAGCGCCCCCTCCGGCGCACGCTGTGTTGGGAGAGGCTTGAGGAGATGAGGCCTGCAGCAGTGCCCGGATGGGGCAGAGGAATCCTCGGGCACCGGCGACTAAAGGAAAAGGCGGATTGGGAGGCCAAAAATACTACAGCACCCGGTTTTCCCAGGTGGTCTCCCATCCAGGTACTAAAGAGACCCGACCCTGCTTAGCTTCAGGGATCAGACGACATGTGGTGCGTTTAGGGTGGTATGGCTGCAGAAGGCAACGGGCGCCACGGGGTGCCTCTTGAGCCTCAGCTTAGCTGGTGCTGGCGAATTACCGCCAGTCTGGTGACCAGCCCTCGGCAGCACGGCCCTGCCGCCCACCCAGGCAGGCGACAGCAGGCCTCGGGGTCCAGGGGGTGGTGGATTCTTGGGCGACCTCGCAACTCCGTGCAGGCGGCAACATCCAGGCTTGTAGGTGTTTGACGCTCTGCCCCAGATCCCACTTGACGCTCACAAGGTCTGGGACTCAGAGGCTTAAGGGCCAGTGGCCTGCTGTCCCTTGGGCATTTCCCACCGTGTCCACCCACGCAGTGCTTGGCGCAGCACAGCCATGGCCGCGCCAGCCCTCCTGCCCGACGGCGGTTGGCCCAAAGCCACTGGGAGCCACCATTGGGCCGGCACGGCCCCTTAGCCCCAGCAAAGCCACCCTTGTACCCACGCCACCCAAAAAGCACAGTTCTCGGCTTTGGAGGTCAGGCGACCTGGAGAACCGGTCATGGCCCACGACCCCACTCCTGCCTCCAGCTGTGGCGAAACAGCAGAGGGTGGGCTTTTTCCGCAGGTAGCAGTATAGAGACACGCGGGCAGATAGGTGGCTGGTGCGTGCATGTGCGCTGGTGGGGGCGGCCAGGTGTAGGTCGAAGGCCTCGTGGGCCTATCGGCCGTCAGCCGGGCCTACGGTGCAGTCTGGGTGTAGGCCAGCCACCCCGGGAGCGGCTGCTTTATGGTTATCTACCAGGGCCGCCTTCTGGCCGCATGTCCAACCAGACCGGCGGGGTGCGCCCCCTCCAGAGCACGCTGTGTTGGGAGGGGCCTGAGGAGGTGAGGCCTGCAGCGGTGCCAGGCGGAGGTGATGGCGGCCTCGGCCGTGGGCGACTAAAGGAGAATTTATAGTGGGAGGCAAAAATGCATACAGAACCCGGTATTCCAATGTGGTCTCCCATCCAAGTACTAACCAGGCCCGACCCTGCTTAGCTTCCAGGATCAGATGAGATGGGGCGCGTTCAGGGTGGTATGGCCGTAGAAGGCAGCGGGAGCCACGGGGCACCTCTTGAGGCTCAGCTTCGCTGGTGCTGCCGACATACCGCCAGCCCGGCAGCCAACCATCTCCAGCACGGCCCTGCCGTCTGCCAAGGCAGGCGACAGGAGGCCTCGGGGACCCTGGGTTGGCGGACACGTGGGTGACCTCGCAGCTCAGGTCAGGCGGGACCCTCCAGGTCCGTAGGCGCTTGGCCCTCCACCCCAGATCCCTCTTGACGCTCACAAGGACGTGGCCTTGGAGGCTTAAGGGCACGTGGCCCGCGGTTCCTTGGGCATTCACCACTCTGTCTGCCCACACAGCTCTAGGCAAAGGCCAGCCGCCGCCTGGCCGGCCCTACTGCCTGACGGCAGTTGGCCCGAAGCCACTGGGAGACACCATTGAGTCGGCACGACCCCTTAGACCCAGCAAGGCCACCCTTGCCCCCACGCCAACTGCCGAACAAAGTTGCCTTTGCCTGGTGACCGGCTGGGCCAGAGGACCGGTCCCGGCCCAAAAACCCACTCCCGCCCACGGCCGTGGCCAAACGGCGGAGGGTGGGCTTTTTCCGGAGGGAGCTGTGGAGAGACACACAGGCAGACAGGTGGCGGCAGCGCGGATGGGCGCTGGTGCTGTCGGCCAGGTGCAGGTCGAAGGCCTTGCGGGCCTCCCGATCATCAGCCGGGCCTGCGGCAGAGTCTGGGTCAGAGCCAGCCACCCCGGGAGCGGCTGGGGTGCGGCTGCCTCCCAGGGCCGCCTTCTGGCGGCATGTCCAGCAGGACCGGCGGGAAGCGCCCCCTCCGGCGCACGCTGTGTTGGGAGAGGCTTGAGGAGATGAGGCCTGCAGCAGTGCCCGGATGGGGCAGAGGAATCCTCGGGCACCGGCGACTAAAGGAAAAGGCGGATTGGGAGGCCAAAAATACTACAGCACCCGGTTTTCCCAGGTGGTCTCCCATCCAGGTACTAAAGAGACCCGACCCTGCTTAGCTTCAGGGATCAGACGACATGTGGTGCGTTTAGGGTGGTATGGCTGCAGAAGGCAACGGGCGCCACGGGGTGCCTCTTGAGCCTCAGCTTAGCTGGTGCTGGCGAATTACCGCCAGTCTGGTGACCAGCCCTCGGCAGCACGGCCCTGCCGCCCACCCAGGCAGGCGACAGCAGGCCTCGGGGTCCAGGGGGTGGTGGATTCTTGGGCGACCTCGCAACTCCGTGCAGGCGGCAACATCCAGGCTTGTAGGTGTTTGACGCTCTGCCCCAGATCCCACTTGACGCTCACAAGGTCTGGGACTCAGAGGCTTAAGGGCCAGTGGCCTGCTGTCCCTTGGGCATTTCCCACGGTGTCCACCCACGCAGTGCTTGGCGCAGCACAGCCATGGCCGCGCCGGCCCTCCTGCCCGACGGCGGTTGGCCCAAAGCCACTGGGAGCCACCATTGGGCCGGCACGGCCCCTTAGCCCCAGCAAAGCCACCCTTGTACCCACGCCACCCAAAAAGCACAGTTCTCGGCTTTGGAGGTCAGGCGACCTGGAGAACCGGTCATGGCCCACGACCCCACTCCTGCCTCCAGCTGTGGCGAAACAGCAGAGGGTGGGCTTTTTCCGGAGGTAGCTGTATAGAGACACACGGGCAGATAGGTGGCTGGGGCGTGCATGTGCGCTGGTGGGGGCGGCCAGGTGTAGGTCGAAGGCCTCGTGGGCCTATCGGCCGTCAGCCGGGCCTACGGTGCAGTCTGGGTGTAGGCCAGCCACCCCGGGAGCGGCTGGTTTATGGTTATCTACCAGGGCCGCCTTCTGGCCGCATGTCCAACCAGACCGGCGGGGTGCGCCCCCTCCAGAGCACGCTGTGTTGGGAGGGGCCTGAGGAGGTGAGGCCTGCAGCGGTGCCAGGCGGAGGTGATGGCGGCCTCGGCCGTGGGCGACTAAAGGAGAATTTATAGTGGGAGGCAAAAATGCATACAGAACCCGGTATTCCAATGTGGTCTCCCATCCAAGTACTAACCAGGCCCGACCCTGCTTAGCTTCCAGGATCAGACGAGATGGGGCGCGTTCAGGGTGGTATGGCCGTAGAAGGCAGGGGGAGCCACGGGGCAGCTCTTGATGCTCAGCTTCGCTGGTGCTGTCGACATACCGCCAGCCCGGCAGCCAACCATCTCCAGCACGGCCCTGCCGTCTGCCAAGGCAGGCGACAGGAGGCCTCGGGGACCCTGGGTTGGCGGACACGTGGGTGACCTCGCAGCTCAGGTCAGGCGGGACCCTCCAGGCCCGTAGGCGCTTGGCCCTCCACCCCAGATCCCTCTTGACGCTCACAAGGACGTGGCCTTGGAGGCTTAAGGGCACGTGGCCCGCGGTTCCTTGGGCATTCACCACTCTGTCTGCCCACACAGCTCTAGGCAACGGCCAGCCGCCGCCTGGCCGGCCCTACTGCCTGACGGCAGTTGGCCCGAAGCCACTGGGAGACACCATTGGGTCGGCACGACCCCTTAGACCCAACAAGGCCACCCTTGCCCCCACGCCAACTGCCGAACAAAGTTGCCTTTGCCTGGTGACCGGCTGGGCCAGAGGACCGGTCCCGGCCCAAGAACCCACTCCCGCCCACGGCCGTGGCGAAACGGCGGAGGGTGGGCTTTTTCCGGAGGGAGCTGTGGAGAGACACACAGGCAGACAGGTGGCGGCAGCGCGGATGGGCGCTGGTGCTGTCGGCCAGGTGCAGGTCGAAGGCCTTGCGGGCCTCCCGATCATCAGCCGGGCCTGCGGCAGAGTCTGGGTCAGAGCCAGCCACCCCGGGAGCGGCTGGGGTGCGGCTGCCTCCCAGGGCCGCCTTCCGGCGGCATGTCCAGCAGGACCGGCGGGAAGCGCCCCCTCCGGCGCACGCTGTGTTGGGAGAGGCTTGAGGAGATGAGGCCTGCAGCAGTGCCCGGATGGGGCAGAGGAATCCTCGGGCACCGGCGACTAAAGGAAAAGGCGGATTGGGAGGCCAAAAATACTACAGCACCCGGTTTTCCCAGGTGGTCTCCCATCCAGGTACTAAACAGACCCGACCCTGCTTAGCTTCAGGGATCAGACGAGATGGGGTGCGTTTAGGGTGGTATGGCTGCAGAAGGCAATGGGCGCCACGGGGTGCCTCTTGAGCCTCAGCTTAGCTGGTGCTGGCGAATTACCGCCAGTCTGGTGACCAGCCCTCGGCAGCACGGCCCTGCCGCCCACCCAGGCAGGCGACAGCAGGCCTCGGGGTCCAGGGGGTGGTGGATTCTTGGGCGACCTCGCAACTCCGTGCAGGCGGCAACATCCAGGCTTGTAGGTGTTTGACGCTCTGCCCCAGATCCCACTTGACGCTCACAAGGTCTGGGACTCAGAGGCTTAAGGGCCAGTGGCCTGCTGTCCCTTGGGCATTTCCCACCGTGTCCACCCACGCAGTGCTTGGCGCAGCCCAGCCATGGCCGCGCCGGCCCTCCTGCCCGACGGCGGTTGGCCCAAAGCCACTGGGAGCCACCATTGGGCCGGCACGGCCTCTTAGCCCCAGCAAAGCCACCCTTGTACCCACGCCACCCAAAAAGCACAGTTCTCGGCTTTGGAGGTCAGGCGACCTGGAGAACCGGTCATGGCCCACGACCCCACTCCTGCCTCGAGCTGTGGCGAAACAGCAGAGGGTGGGCTTTTTCCGGAGGTAGCTGTATAGAGACACACGGGCAGATAGGTGGCTGGGGCGTGCATGTGCGCTGGTGGGGGCGGCCAGGTGTAGGTCGAAGGCCTCGTGGGCCTATCGGCCGTCAGCCGGGCCTACGGTGCAGTCTGGGTGTAGGCCAGCCACCCCGGGAGCGGCTGGTTTATGGTTATCTACCAGGGCCGCCTTCTGGCCGCATGTCCAACCAGACCGGCGGGGTGCGCCCCCTCCAGAGCACGCTGTGTTGGGAGGGGCCAGAGGAGGTGAGGCCTGCAGCGGTGCCAGGCGGAGGTGATGGCGGCCTCGGCCGTGGGCGACTAAAGGAGAATTTATAGTGGGAGGCAAAAATGCATACAGAACCCGGTATTCCAATGTGGTCTCCCATCCAAGTACTAACCAGGCCCGACCCTGCTTAGCTTCCAGGATCAGACGAGATGGGGCGCGTTCAGGGTGGTATGGCCGTAGAAGACAGCGGGAGCCACGGGGCACCTCTTGAGGCTCAGCTTCGCTGGTGCTGCCGACATACCGCCAGCCCGGCAGCCAACCATCTCCAGCACGGCCCTGCCGTCTGCCAAGGCAGGCGACAGGAGGCCTCGGGGACCCTGGGTTGGCGGACACGTGGGTGACCTCGCAGCTCAGGTCAGGCGGGACCCTCCAGGCCCGTAGGCGCTTGGCCCTCCACCCCAGATCCCTCTTGACGCTCACAAGGACGTGGCCTTGGAGGCTTAAGGGCACGTGGCCCGCGGTTCCTTGGGCATTCACCACTCTGTCTGCCCACACAGCTCTAGGCAAAGGCCAGCCGCCGCCTGGCCGGCCCTACTGCCTGACGGCAGTTGGCCCGAAGCCACTGGGAGACACCATTGAGTCGGCACGACCCCTTAGACCCAGCAAGGCCACCCTTGCCCCCACGCCAACTGCCGAACAAAGTTCCCTGTGCCTGGTGACCGGCTGGGCCAGAGGACCGGTCCCGGCCCAAGAACCCACTCCCGCCCACGGCCGTGGCGAAACGGCGGAGGGTGGGCTTTTTCCGGAGAGAGCTGTGGAGAGACACACAGGCAGACAGGTGGCGGCAGCGCAGATGGGCGCTGGTGCTGTCGGCCAGGTGCAGGTCGAAGGCCTTGCGGGCCTCCCGATCATCAGCCGGGCCTGCGGCAGAGTCTGGGTCAGAGCCAGCCACCCCGGGAGCGGCTGGGGTGCGGCTGCCTCCCAGGGCCGCCTTCTGGCGGCATGTCCAGCAGGACCGGCGGGAAGCGCCCCCTCCGGCGCACGCTGTGTTGGGAGAGGCTTGAGGAGATGAGGCCTGCAGCAGTGCCCGGATGGGGCAGAGGAATCCTCGGGCACCGGCGACTAAAGGAAAAGGCGTATTGGGAGGCCAAAAATACTACAGCACCCGGTTTTCCCAGGTGGTCTCCCATCCAGGTACTAAAGAGACCCGACCCTGCTTAGCTTCAGGGATCAGACGACATGTGGTGCGTTTAGGGTGGTATGGCTGCAGAAGGCAACGGGCGCCACGGGGTGCCTCTTGAGCCTCAGCTTAGCTGGTGCTGGCGAATTACCGCCAGTCTGGTGACCAGCCCTCGGCAGCACGGCCCTGCCGCCCACCCAGGCAGGCGACAGCAGGCCTCGGGGTCCAGGGGGTGGTGGATTCTTGGGCGACCTCGCAACTCCGTGCAGGCGGCAACATCCAGGCTTGTAGGTGTTTGACGCTCTGCCCCAGATCCCACTTGACGCTCACAAGGTCTGGGACTCAGAGGCTTAAGGGCCAGTGGCCTGCTGTCCCTTGGGCATTTCCCACCGTGTCCACCCACGCAGTGCTTGGCGCAGCACAGCCATGGCCGCGCCAGCCCTCCTGCCCGACGGCGGTTGGCCCAAAGCCACTGGGAGCCACCATTGGGCCGGCACGGCCCCTTAGCCCCAGCAAAGCCACCCTTGTACCCCCGCCACCCAAAAAGCACAGTTCTCGGCTTTGGAGGTCAGGCGACCTGGAGAACCGGTCATGGCCCACGACCCCACTCCTGCCTCCAGCTGTGGCGAAACAGCAGAGGGTGGGCTTTTTCCGCAGGTAGCAGTATAGAGACACGCGGGCAGATAGGTGGCTGGTGCGTGCATGTGCGCTGGTGGGGGCGGCCAGGTGTAGGTCGAAGGCCTCGTGGGCCTATCGGCCGTCAGCCGGGCCTACGGTGCAGTCTGGGTGTAGGCCAGCCACCCCGGGAGCGGCTGCTTTATGGTTATCTACCAGGGCCGCCTTCTGGCCGCATGTCCAACCAGACCGGCGGGGTGCGCCCCCTCCAGAGCACGCTGTGTTGGGAGGGGCCTGAGGAGGTGAGGCCTGCAGCGGTGCCAGGCGGAGGTGATGGCGGCCTCGGCCGTGGGCGACTAAAGGAGAATTTATAGTGGGAGGCAAAAATGCATACAGAACCCGGTATTCCAATGTGGTCTCCCATCCAAGTACTAACCAGGCCCGACCCTGCTTAGCTTCCAGGATCAGATGAGATGGGGCGCGTTCAGGGTGGTATGGCCGTAGAAGGCAGCGGGAGCCACGGGGCACCTCTTGAGGCTCAGCTTCGCTGGTGCTGCCGACATACCGCCAGCCCGGCAGCCAACCATCTCCAGCACGGCCCTGCCGTCTGCCAAGGCAGGCGACAGGAGGCCTCGGGGACCCTGGGTTGGCGGACACGTGGGTGACCTCGCAGCTCAGGTCAGGCGGGACCCTCCAGGTCCGTAGGCGCTTGGCCCTCCACCCCAGATCCCTCTTGACGCTCACAAGGACGTGGCCTTGGAGGCTTAAGGGCACGTGGCCCGCGGTTCCTTGGGCATTCACCACTCTGTCTGCCCACACAGCTCTAGGCAAAGGCCAGCCGCCGCCTGGCCGGCCCTACTGCCTGACGGCAGTTGGCCCGAAGCCACTGGGAGACACCATTGAGTCGGCACGACCCCTTAGACCCAGCAAGGCCACCCTTGCCCCCACGCCAACTGCCGAACAAAGTTGCCTTTGCCTGGTGACCGGCTGGGCCAGAGGACCGGTCCCGGCCCAAAAACCCACTCCCGCCCACGGCCGTGGCGAAACGGCGGAGGGTGGGCTTTTTCCGGAGGGAGCTGTGGAGAGACACACAGGCAGACAGGTGGCGGCAGCGCGGATGGGCGCTGGTGCTGTCGGCCAGGTGCAGGTCGAAGGCCTTGCGGGCCTCCCGATCATCAGCCGGGCCTGCGGCAGAGTCTGGGTCAGAGCCAGCCACCCCGGGAGCGGCTGGGGTGCGGCTGCCTCCCAGGGCCGCCTTCTGGCGGCATGTCCAGCAGGACCGGCGGGAAGCGCCCCCTCCGGCGCACGCTGTGTTGGGAGAGGCTTGAGGAGATGAGGCCTGCAGCAGTGCCCGGATGGGGCAGAGGAATCCTCGGGCACCGGCGACTAAAGGAAAAGGCGGATTGGGAGGCCAAAAATACTACAGCACCCGGTTTTCCCAGGTGGTCTCCCATCCAGGTACTAAACAGACCCGACCCTGCTTAGCTTCAGGGATCAGACGAGATGGGGTGCGTTTAGGGTGGTATGGCTGCAGAAGGCAACGGGCGCCACGGGGTGCCTCTTGAGCCTCAGCTTAGCTGGTGCTGGCGAATTACCGCCAGTCTGGTGACCAGCCCTCCGCAGCACGGCCCTGCCGCCCACCCAGGCAGGCGACAGCAGGCCTCGGGGTCCAGGGGGTGGTGGATTCTTGGGCGACCTCGCAACTCCGTGCAGGCGGCAACATCCAGGCTTGTAGGTGTTTGACGCTCTGCCCCAGATCCCACTTGACGCTCACAAGGTCTGGGACTCAGAGGCTTAAGGGCCAGTGGCCTGCTGTCCCTTGAGCATTTCCCACCGTGTCCACCCACGCAGTGCTTGGCGCAGCCCAGCCATGGCCGCGCCGGCCCTCCTGCCCGACGGCGGTTGGCCCAAAGCCACTGGGAGCCACCATTGGGCCGGCACGGCCCCTTAGCCCCAGCAAAGCCACCCTTGTACCCACGCCACCCAAAAAGCACAGTTCTCGGCTTTGGAGGTCAGGCGACCTGGAGAACCGGTCATGGCCCACGACCCCACTCCTGCCTCCAGCTGTGGCGAAACAGCAGAGGGTGGGCTTTTTCCGGAGGTAGCTGTATAGAGACACACGGGCAGATAGGTGGCTGGGGCGTGCATGTGCGCTGGTGGGGGCGGCCAGGTGTAGGTCGAAGGCCTCGTGGGCCTATCGGCCGTCAGCCGGGCCTACGGTGCAGTCTGGGTGTAGGCCAGCCACCCCGGGAGCGGCTGGTTTATGGTTATCTACCAGGGCCGCCTTCTGGCCGCATGTCCAACCAGACCGGCGGTGTGCGCCCCCTCCAGAGCACGCTGTGTTGGGAGGGGCTTGAGGAGGTGAGGCCTGCAGCGGTGCCAGGCGGAGGTGATGGCGGCCTCGGCCGTGGGCGACTAAAGGAGAATTTATAGTGGGAGGCAAAAATGCATACAGAACCCGGTATTCCAATGTGGTCTCCCATCCAAGTACTAACCAGGCCCGACCCTGCTTAGCTTCCAGGATCAGACGAGATGGGGCGCGTTCAGGGTGGTATGGCCGTAGAAGGCAGCGGGAGCCACGGGGCACCTCTTGAGGCTCAGCTTCGCTGGTGCTGCCGACATACCGCCAGCCCGGCAGCCAACCATCTCCAGCACGGCCCTGCCGTCTGCCAAGGCAGGCGACAGGAGGCCTCGGGGACCCTGGGTTGGCGGACACGTGGGTGACCTCGCAGCTCAGGTCAGGCGGGACCCTCCAGGCCCGTAGGCGCTTGGCCCTCCACCCCAGATCCCTCTTGACGCTCACAAGGACGTGGCCTTGGAGGCTTAAGGGCACGTGGCCCGCGGTTCCTTGGGCATTCACCACTCTGTCTGCCCACACTGCTCTAGGCAAAGGCCAGCCGCTGCCTGGCCGGCCCTACTGCCTGACGGCAGTTGGCCTGAAGCCACTGGGAGACACCATTGAGTCGGCACGACCCCTGAGAGCCAGCAAGGCCACCCTTGCCCCCACGCCAACTGCCGAACAAAGTTCCCTGTGCCTGGTGACCGGCTGGGCCAGAGGACCGGTCCCGGCCCAAGAACCCACTCCCGCCCACGGCCGTGGCGAAACGGCGGAGGGTGGGCTTTTTCCGGAGAGAGCTGTGGAGAGACACACAGGCAGACAGGTGGCGGCAGCGCAGATGGGCGCTGGTGCTGTCGGCCAGGTGCAGGTCGAAGGCCTTGCGGGCCTCCCGATCATCAGCCGGGCCTGCGGCAGAGTCTGGGTCAGAGCCAGCCACCCCGGGAGCGGCTGGGGTGCGGCTGCCTCCCAGGGCCGCCTTCTGGCGGCATGTCCAGCAGGACCGGCGGGAAGCGCCCCCTCCGGCGCACGCTGTGTTGGGAGAGGCTTGAGGAGATGAGGCCTGCAGCAGTGCCCGGATGGGGCAGAGGAATCCTCGGGCACCGGCGACTAAAGGAAAAGGCGGATTGGGAGGCCAAAAATACTACAGCACCCGGTTTTCCCAGGTGGTCTCCCATCCAGGTACTAAAGAGACCCGACCCTGCTTAGCTTCAGGGATCAGACGACATGTGGTGCGTTTAGGGTGGTATGGCTGCAGAAGGCAACGGGCGCCACGGGGTGCCTCTTGAGCCTCAGCTTAGCTGGTGCTGGCGAATTACCGCCAGTCTGGTGACCAGCCCTCGGCAGCACGGCCCTGCCGCCCACCCAGGCAGGCGACAGCAGGCCTCGGGGTCCAGGGGGTGGTGGATTCTTGGGCGACCTCGCAACTCCGTGCAGGCGGCAACATCCAGGCTTGTAGGTGTTTGACGCTCTGCCCCAGATCCCACTTGACGCTCACAAGGTCTGGGACTCAGAGGCTTAAGGGCCAGTGGCCTGCTGTCCCTTGGGCATTTCCCACCGTGTCCACCCACGCAGTGCTTGGCGCAGCCCAGCCATGGCCGCGCCGGCCCTCCTGCCCGACGGCGGTTGGCCCAAAGCCACTGGGAGCCACCATTGGGCCGGCACGGCCTCTTAGCCCCAGCAAAGCCACCCTTGTACCCACGCCACCCAAAAAGCACAGTTCTCGGCTTTGGAGGTCAGGCGACCTGGAGAACCGGTCATGGCCCACGACCCCACTCCTGCCTCCAGCTGTGGCGAAACAGCAGAGGGTGGGCTTTTTCCGGAGGTAGCTGTATAGAGACACACGGGCAGATAGGTGGCTGGGGCGTGCATGTGCGCTGGTGGGGGCGGCCAGGTGTAGGTCGAAGGCCTCGTGGGCCTATCGGCCGTCAGCCGGGCCTACGGTGCAGTCTGGGTGTAGGCCAGCCACCCCGGGAGCGGCTGGTTTATGGTTATCTACCAGGGCCGCCTTCTGGCCGCATGTCCAACCAGACCGGCGGTGTGCGCCCCCTCCAGAGCACGCTGTGTTGGGAGGGGCCTGAGGAGGTGAGGCCTGCAGCGGTGCCAGGTGGAGGTGATGGCGGCCTCGGCCGTGGGCGACTAAAGGAGAATTTATAGTGGGAGGCAAAAATGCATACAGAACCCGGTATTCCAATGTGGTCTCCCATCCAAGTACTAACCAGACCCGACCCTGCTTAGCTTCCAGGATCAGACGAGATGGGGCGCGTTCAGGGTGGTATGGCCGTAGAAGGCAGCGGGAGCCACGGGGCACCTCTTGAGGCTCAGCTTCGCTGGTGCTGCCGACATACCGCCAGCCCGGCAGCCAACCATCTCCAGCACGGCCCTGCCGTCTGCCAAGGCAGGCGACAGGAGGCCTCGGGGACCCTGGGTTGGCGGACACGTGGGTGACCTCGCAGCTCAGGTCAGGCGGGACCCTCCAGGCCCGTAGGCGCTTGGCCCTCCACCCCAGATCCCTCTTGACGCTCACAAGGACGTGGCCTTGGAGGCTTAAGGGCATGTGGCCCGCGGTTCCATGGGAATTCACCACTCTGTCTTCCCACACAGCTCTAGGCAAAGGCCAGCCGCTGCCTGGCCGGCCCTACTGCCTGACGGCAGTTGGCCCGAAGCCACTGGGAGACACCACTGAGTCGGCACGACCCCTTAGACCCAGCAAGGCCACCCTTGCCCCCACGCCAACTGCCGAACAAAGTTCCCTGTGCCTGGTGACCGGCTGGGCCAGAGGACCGGTCCCGGCCCAAGAACCCACTCCCGCCCACGGCCGTGGCGAAACGGCGGAGGGTGGGCTTTTTCCGGAGGGAGCTGTGGAGAGACACACAGGCAGACAGGTGGCGGCAGCGCGGATGGGCGCTGGTGCTGTCGGCCAGGTGCAGGTCGAAGGCCTTGCGGGCCTCCCGATCATCAGCCGGGCCTGCGGCAGAGTCTGGGTCAGAGCCAGCCACCCCGGGAGCGGCTGGGGTGCGGCTGCCTCCCAGGGCCGCCTTCTGGCGGCATGTCCAGCAGGACCGGCGGGAAGCGCCCCCTCCGGCGCACGCTGTGTTGGGAGAGGCTTGAGGAGATGAGGCCTACAGCAGTGCCCGGAAGGGGCAGAGGAATCCTCGGGCACCGGCGACTAAAGGAAAAGGCGGATTGGGAGGCCAAAAATACTACAGCACCTGGTTTTCCCAGGTGGTCTCCCATCCAGGTACTAAACAGACCCGACCCTGCTTAGCTTCAGGGATCAGACGAGATGGGGTGCGTTTAGGGTGGTATGGCTGCAGAAGGCAACGGGCGCCACGGGGTGCCTCTTGAGCCTCAGCTTAGCTGGTGCTGGCGAATTACCGCCAGTCTGGTGACCAGCCCTCGGCAGCACGGCCCTGCCGCCCACCCAGGCAGGCGACAGCAGGCCTCGGGGTCCAGGGGGTGGTGGATTCTTGGGCGACCTCGCAACTCCGTTCAGGTGGCAACATACAGGCTTGTAGGTGTTTGACGCTCTGCCCCAGATCCCACTTGACGCTCACAAGGTCTGGGACTCAGAGGCTTAAGGGCCAGTGGCCTGCTGTCCCTTGGGCATTTCCCACCGTGTCCACCCACGCAGTGCTTGGCGCAGCCCAGCCATGGCCGCGCCGGCCCTCCTGCCCGACGGCGGTTGGCCCAAAGCCACTGGGAGCCACCATTGGGCCGGCACGGCCCCTTAGCCCCAGCAAAGCCACCCTTGTACCCACGCCACCCAAAAAGCACAGTTCTCGGCTTTGGAGGTCAGGCGACCTGAACAACCGGTCATGGCCCACGACCCAACTCCTGCCTCCAGCTGTGGCGAAACAGCAGAGGGTGGGCTTTTTCCGGAGGTAGCTGTATAGAGACACACGGGCAGATAGGTGGCTGGGGCGTGCATGTGCGCTGGTGGGGGCGGCCAGGTGTAGGTCGAAGGCCTCGTGGGCCTATCGGCCGTCAGCCGGGCCTACGGTGCAGTCTGGGTGTAGGCCAGCCACCCCGGGAGCGGCTGGTTTATGGTTATCTACCAGGGCCGCCTTCTGGCCGCATGTCCAACCAGACCGGCGGGGTGCGCCCCCTCCAGAGCACGCTGTGTTGGGAGGGGCCAGAGGAGGTGAGGCCTGCAGCGGTGCCAGGCGGAGGTGATGGCGGCCTCGGCCGTGGGCGACTAAAGGAGAATTTATAGTGGGAGGCAAAAATGCATACAGAACCCGGTATTCCAATGTGGTCTCCCATCCAAGTACTAACCAGGCCCGACCCTGCTTAGCTTCCAGGATCAGACGAGATGGGGCGCGTTCAGGGTGGTATGGCCGTAGAAGACAGCGGGAGCCACGGGGCACCTCTTGAGGCTCAGCTTCGCTGGTGCTGCCGACATACCGCCAGCCCGGCAGCCAACCATCTCCAGCACGGCCCTGCCGTCTGCCAAGGCAGGCGACAGGAGGCCTCGGGGACCCTGGGTTGGCGGACACGTGGGTGACCTCGCAGCTCAGGTCAGGCGGGACCCTCCAGGCCCGTAGGCGCTTGGCCCTCCACCCCAGATCCCTCTTGACGCTCACAAGGACGTGGCCTTGGAGGCTTAAGGGCACGTGGCCCGCGGTTCCTTGGGCATTCACCACTCTGTCTGCCCACACAGCTCTAGGCAAAGGCCAGCCGCCGCCTGGCCGGCCCTACTGCCTGACGGCAGTTGGCCCGAAGCCACTGGGAGACACCATTGAGTCGGCACGACCCCTTAGACCCAGCAAGGCCACCCTTGCCCCCACGCCAACTGCCGAACAAAGTTCCCTGTGCCTGGTGACCGGCTGGGCCAGAGGACCGGTCCCGGCCCAAGAACCCACTCCCGCCCACGGCCGTGGCGAAACGGCGGAGGGTGGGCTTTTTCCGGAGAGAGCTGTGGAGAGACACACAGGCAGACAGGTGGCGGCAGCGCAGATGGGCGCTGGTGCTGTCGGCCAGGTGCAGGTCGAAGGCCTTGCGGGCCTCCCGATCATCAGCCGGGCCTGCGGCAGAGTCTGGGTCAGAGCCAGCCACCCCGGGAGCGGCTGGGGTGCGGCTGCCTCCCAGGGCCGCCTTCTGGCGGCATGTCCAGCAGGACCGGCGGGAAGCGCCCCCTCCGGCGCACGCTGTGTTGGGAGAGGCTTGAGGAGATGAGGCCTGCAGCAGTGCCCGGATGGGGCAGAGGAATCCTCGGGCACCGGCGACTAAAGGAAAAGGCGTATTGGGAGGCCAAAAATACTACAGCACCCGGTTTTCCCAGGTGGTCTCCCATCCAGGTACTAAAGAGACCCGACCCTGCTTAGCTTCAGGGATCAGACGACATGTGGTGCGTTTAGGGTGGTATGGCTGCAGAAGGCAACGGGCGCCACGGGGTGCCTCTTGAGCCTCAGCTTAGCTGGTGCTGGCGAATTACCGCCAGTCTGGTGACCAGCCCTCGGCAGCACGGCCCTGCCGCCCACCCAGGCAGGCGACAGCAGGCCTCGGGGTCCAGGGGGTGGTGGATTCTTGGGCGACCTCGCAACTCCGTGCAGGCGGCAACATCCAGGCTTGTAGGTGTTTGACGCTCTGCCCCAGATCCCACTTGACGCTCACAAGGTCTGGGACTCAGAGGCTTAAGGGCCAGTGGCCTGCTGTCCCTTGGGCATTTCCCACCGTGTCCACCCACGCAGTGCTTGGCGCAGCACAGCCATGGCCGCGCCAGCCCTCCTGCCCGACGGCGGTTGGCCCAAAGCCACTGGGAGCCACCATTGGGCCGGCACGGCCCCTTAGCCCCAGCAAAGCCACCCTTGTACCCCCGCCACCCAAAAAGCACAGTTCTCGGCTTTGGAGGTCAGGCGACCTGGAGAACCGGTCATGGCCCACGACCCCACTCCTGCCTCCAGCTGTGGCGAAACAGCAGAGGGTGGGCTTTTTCCGCAGGTAGCAGTATAGAGACATGCGGGCAGATAGGTGGCTGGTGCGTGCATGTGCGCTGGTGGGGGCGGCCAGGTGTAGGTCGAAGGCCTCGTGGGCCTATCGGCCGTCAGCCGGGCCTACGGTGCAGTCTGGGTGTAGGCCAGCCACCCCGGGAGCGGCTGCTTTATGGTTATCTACCAGGGCCGCCTTCTGGCCGCATGTCCAACCAGACCGGCGGGGTGCGCCCCCTCCAGAGCACGCTGTGTTGGGAGGGGCCTGAGGAGGTGAGGCCTGCAGCGGTGCCAGGCGGAGGTGATGGCGGCCTCGGCCGTGGGCGACTAAAGGAGAATTTATAGTGGGAGGCAAAAATGCATACAGAACCCGGTATTCCAATGTGGTCTCCCATCCAAGTACTAACCAGGCCCGACCCTGCTTAGCTTCCAGGATCAGATGAGATGGGGCGCGTTCAGGGTGGTATGGCCGTAGAAGGCAGCGGGAGCCACGGGGCACCTCTTGAGGCTCAGCTTCGCTGGTGCTGCCGACATACCGCCAGCCCGGCAGCCAACCATCTCCAGCACGGCCCTGCCGTCTGCCAAGGCAGGCGACAGGAGGCCTCGGGGACCCTGGGTTGGCGGACACGTGGGTGACCTCGCAGCTCAGGTCAGGCGGGACCCTCCAGGTCCGTAGGCGCTTGGCCCTCCACCCCAGATCCCTCTTGACGCTCACAAGGACGTGGCCTTGGAGGCTTAAGGGCACGTGGCCCGCGGTTCCTTGGGCATTCACCACTCTGTCTGCCCACACAGCTCTAGGCAAAGGCCAGCCGCCGCCTGGCCGGCCCTACTGCCTGACGGCAGTTGGCCCGAAGCCACTGGGAGACACCATTGAGTCGGCACGACCCCTTAGACCCAGCAAGGCCACCCTTGCCCCCACGCCAACTGCCGAACAAAGTTGCCTTTGCCTGGTGACCGGCTGGGCCAGAGGACCGGTCCCGGCCCAAAAACCCACTCCCGCCCACGGCCGTGGCGAAACGGCGGAGGGTGGGCTTTTTCCGGAGGGAGCTGTGGAGAGACACACAGGCAGACAGGTGGCGGCAGCGCGGATGGGCGCTGGTGCTGTCGGCCAGGTGCAGGTCGAAGGCCTTGCGGGCCTCCCGATCATCAGCCGGGCCTGCGGCAGAGTCTGGGTCAGAGCCAGCCACCCCGGGAGCGGCTGGGGTGCGGCTGCCTCCCAGGGCCGCCTTCTGGCGGCATGTCCAGCAGGACCGGCGGGAAGCGCCCCCTCCGGCGCACGCTGTGTTGGGAGAGGCTTGAGGAGATGAGGCCTGCAGCAGTGCCCGGATGGGGCAGAGGAATCCTCGGGCACCGGCGACTAAAGGAAAAGGCGGATTGGGAGGCCAAAAATACTACAGCACCCGGTTTTCCCAGGTGGTCTCCCATCCAGGTACTAAACAGACCCGACCCTGCTTAGCTTCAGGGATCAGACGAGATGGGGTGCGTTTAGGGTGGTATGGCTGCAGAAGGCAACGGGCGCCACGGGGTGCCTCTTGAGCCTCAGCTTAGCTGGTGCTGGCGAATTACCGCCAGTCTGGTGACCAGCCCTCCGCAGCACGGCCCTGCCGCCCACCCAGGCAGGCGACAGCAGGCCTCGGGGTCCAGGGGGTGGTGGATTCTTGGGCGACCTCGCAACTCCGTGCAGGCGGCAACATCCAGGCTTGTAGGTGTTTGACGCTCTGCCCCAGATCCCACTTGACGCTCACAAGGTCTGGGACTCAGAGGCTTAAGGGCCAGTGGCCTGCTGTCCCTTGAGCATTTCCCACCGTGTCCACCCACGCAGTGCTTGGCGCAGCCCAGCCATGGCCGCGCCGGCCCTCCTGCCCGACGGCGGTTGGCCCAAAGCCACTGGGAGCCACCATTGGGCCGGCACGGCCCCTTAGCCCCAGCAAAGCCACCCTTGTACCCACGCCACCCAAAAAGCACAGTTCTCGGCTTTGGAGGTCAGGCGACCTGGAGAACCGGTCATGGCCCACGACCCCACTCCTGCCTCCAGCTGTGGCGAAACAGCAGAGGGTGGGCTTTTTCCGGAGGTAGCTGTATAGAGACACACGGGCAGATAGGTGGCTGGGGCGTGCATGTGCGCTGGTGGGGGCGGCCAGGTGTAGGTCGAAGGCCTCGTGGGCCTATCGGCCGTCAGCCGGGCCTACGGTGCAGTCTGGGTGTAGGCCAGCCACCCCGGGAGCGGCTGGTTTATGGTTATCTACCAGGGCCGCCTTCTGGCCGCATGTCCAACCAGACCGGCGGTGTGCGCCCCCTCCAGAGCACGCTGTGTTGGGAGGGGCTTGAGGAGGTGAGGCCTGCAGCGGTGCCAGGCGGAGGTGATGGCGGCCTCGGCCGTGGGCGACTAAAGGAGAATTTATAGTGGGAGGCAAAAATGCATACAGAACCCGGTATTCCAATGTGGTCTCCCATCCAAGTACTAACCAGGCCCGACCCTGCTTAGCTTCCAGGATCAGACGAGATGGGGCGCGTTCAGGGTGGTATGGCCGTAGAAGGCAGCGGGAGCCACGGGGCACCTCTTGAGGCTCAGCTTCGCTGGTGCTGCCGACATACCGCCAGCCCGGCAGCCAACCATCTCCAGCACGGCCCTGCCGTCTGCCAAGGCAGGCGACAGGAGGCCTCGGGGACCCTGGGTTGGCGGACACGTGGGTGACCTCGCAGCTCAGGTCAGGCGGGACCCTCCAGGCCCGTAGGCGCTTGGCCCTCCACCCCAGATCCCTCTTGACGCTCACAAGGACGTGGCCTTGGAGGCTTAAGGGCACGTGGCCCGCGGTTCCTTGGGCATTCACCACTCTGTCTGCCCACACTGCTCTAGGCAAAGGCCAGCCGCTGCCTGGCCGGCCCTACTGCCTGACGGCAGTTGGCCTGAAGCCACTGGGAGACACCATTGAGTCGGCACGACCCCTGAGAGCCAGCAAGGCCACCCTTGCCCCCACGCCAACTGCCGAACAAAGTTCCCTGTGCCTGGTGACCGGCTGGGCCAGAGGACCGGTCCCGGCCCAAGAACCCACTCCCGCCCACGGCCGTGGCGAAACGGCGGAGGGTGGGCTTTTTCCGGAGAGAGCTGTGGAGAGACACACAGGCAGACAGGTGGCGGCAGCGCAGATGGGCGCTGGTGCTGTCGGCCAGGTGCAGGTCGAAGGCCTTGCGGGCCTCCCGATCATCAGCCGGGCCTGCGGCAGAGTCTGGGTCAGAGCCAGCCACCCCGGGAGCGGCTGGGGTGCGGCTGCCTCCCAGGGCCGCCTTCTGGCGGCATGTCCAGCAGGACCGGCGGGAAGCGCCCCCTCCGGCGCACGCTGTGTTGGGAGAGGCTTGAGGAGATGAGGCCTGCAGCAGTGCCCGGATGGGGCAGAGGAATCCTCGGGCACCGGCGACTAAAGGAAAAGGCGGATTGGGAGGCCAAAAATACTACAGCACCCGGTTTTCCCAGGTGGTCTCCCATCCAGGTACTAAAGAGACCCGACCCTGCTTAGCTTCAGGGATCAGACGACATGTGGTGCGTTTAGGGTGGTATGGCTGCAGAAGGCAACGGGCGCCACGGGGTGCCTCTTGAGCCTCAGCTTAGCTGGTGCTGGCGAATTACCGCCAGTCTGGTGACCAGCCCTCGGCAACACGGCCCTGCCGCCCACCCAGGCAGGCGACAGCAGGCCTCGGGGTCCAGGGGGTGGTGGATTCTTGGGTGACCTCGCAACTCCGTGCAGGCGGCAACATCCAGGCTTGTAGGTGTTTGACGCTCTGCCCCAGATCCCACTTGACGCTCACAAGGTCTGGGACTCAGAGGCTTAAGGGCCAGTGGCCTGCTGTCCCTTGGGCATTTCCCACCGTGTCCACCCACGCAGTGCTTGGCGCAGCACAGCCATGGCCGCGCCAGCCCTCCTGCCCGACGGCGGTTGGCCCAAAGCCACTGGGAGCCACCATTGGGCCGGCACGGCCCCTTAGCCCCAGCAAAGCCACCCTTGTACCCACGCCACCCAAAAAGCACAGTTCTCGGCTTTGGAGGTCAGGCGACCTGGAGAACCGGTCATGGCCCACGACCCCACTCCTGCCTCCAGCTGTGGCGAAACAGCAGAGGGTGGGCTTTTTCCGCAGGTAGCAGTATAGAGACACGCGGGCAGATAGGTGGCTGGTGCGTGCATGTGCGCTGGTGGGGGCGGCCAGGTGTAGGTCGAAGGCCTCGTGGGCCTATCGGCCGTCAGCCGGGCCTACGGTGCAGTCTGGGTGTAGGCCAGCCACCCCGGGAGCGGCTGTTTTATGGTTATCTACCAGGGCCGCCTTCTGGCCGCATGTCCAACCAGACCGGCGGGCTGCGCCCCCTCCAGAGCACGCTGTGTTGGGAGGGGCCTGAGGAGGTGAGGCCTGCAGCGGTGCCAGCCGGAGGTGATGGCGGCCTCGGCCGTGGGCGACTAAAGGAGAATTTATAGTGGGAGGCAAAAATGCATACAGAACCCGGTATTCCAATGTGGTCTCCCATCCAAGTACTAACCAGGCCCGACCCTGCTTAGCTTCCAGGATCAGATGAGATGGGGCGCGTTCAGGGTGGTATGGCCGTAGAAGGCAGCGGGAGCCACGGGGCACCTCTTGAGGCTCAGCTTCGCTGGTGCTGCCGACATACCGCCAGCCCGGCAGCCAACCATCTCCAGCACGGCCCTGCCGTCTGCCAAGGCAGGCGACAGGAGGCCTCGGGGACCCTGGGTTGGCGGACACATGGGTGACCTCGCAGCTCAGGTCAGGCGGGACCCTCCAGGCCCGTAGGCGCTTGGCCCTCCACCCCAGATCCCTCTTGACACTCACATGGATGTGGCCTTGGAGGCTTAAGGGCACGTGGCCCGCGGTTCCTTGGGCATTCACCACTCTGTCTGCCCACACAGCTCTAGGCAAAGGCCAGCCGCCGCCTGGCCGGCCCTACTGCCTGACGGCAGTTGGCCCGAAGCCACTGGGAGACACCATTGAGTCGGCACGACCCCTTAGACCCAGCAAGGCCACCCTTGCCCCCACGCCAACTGCCGAAGAAAGTTCCCTGTGCCTGGTGACCGGCTGGGCCAGAGGACCGGTCCCGGCCCAAGAACCCACTCCCGCCCACGACCGTGGCGAAACGGCGGAGGGTGGGCTTTTTCCGGAGGGAGCTGTGGAGAGACACACAGGCAGACAGGTGGCGGCAGCGCGGATGGGCGCTGGTGCTGTCGGCCAGGTGCAGGTCGAAGGCCTTGCGGGCCTCCCGATCATCAGCCGGGCCTGCGGCAGAGTCTGGGTCAGAGCCAGCCACCCCGGGAGCGGCTGGGGTGCGGCTGCCTCCCAGGGCCGCCTTCTGGCGGCATGTCCAGCAGGACCGGTGGGAAGCGCCCCCTCCGGTGCACGCTGTGTTGGGAGAGGCTTGAGGAGATGAGGCCTGCAGCAGTGCCCGGATGGGGCAGAGGAATCCTCGGGCACCGGCGACTAAAGGAAAAGGCGGATTGGGAGGCCAAAAATACTACAGCACCCGGTTTTCCCAGGTGGTCTCCCATCCAGGTACTAAACAGACCCGACCCTGCTTAGCTTCAGGGATCAGACGAGATGGGGTGCGTTTAGGGTGGTATGGCTGCAGAAGGCAACGGGCGCCACGGGGTGCCTCTTGAGCCTCAGCTTAGCTGGTGCTGGCGAATTACCGCCAGTCTGGTGACCAGCCCTCCGCAGCACGGCCCTGCCGCCCACCCAGGCAGGCGACAGCAGGCCTCGGGGTCCAGGGGGTGGTGGATTCTTGGGCGACCTCGCAACTCCGTGCAGGCGGCAACATCCAGGCTTGTAGGTGTTTGACGCTCTGCCCCAGATCCCACTTGACGCTCACAAGGTCTGGGACTCAGAGGCTTAAGGGCCAGTGGCCTGCTGTCCCTTGGGCATTTCCCACCGTGTCCACCCACGCAGTGCTTGGCGCAGCCCAGCCATGGCCGCGCCGGCCCTCCTGCCCGACGGCGGTTGGCCCAAAGCCACTGGGAGCCACCATTGGGCCGGCACGGCCCCTTAGCCCCAGCAAAGCCACCCTTGTACCCACGCCACCCAAAAAGCACAGTTCTCGGCTTTGGAGGTCAGGCGACCTGGAGAACCGGTCATGGCCCACGACCCCACTCCTGCCTCCAGCTGTGGCGAAACAGCAGAGGGTGGGCTTTTTCCGGAGGTAGCTGTATAGAGACACACGGGCAGATAGGTGGCTGGGGCGTGCATGTGCGCTGGTGGGGGCGGCCAGGTGTAGGTCGAAGGCCTCGTGGGCCTATCGGCCGTCAGCCGGGCCTACGGTGCAGTCTGGGTGTAGGCCAGCCACCCCGGGAGCGGCTGGTTTATGGTTATCTACCAGGGCCGCCTTCTGGCCGCATGTCCAACCAGACCGGCGGTGTGCGCCCCCTCCAGAGCACGCTGTGTTGGGAGGGGCCTGAGGAGGTGAGGCCTGCAGCGGTGCCAGGCGGAGGTGATGGCGGCCTCGGCCGTGGGCGACTAAAGGAGAATTTATAGTGGGAGGCAAAAATGCATACAGAACCCGGTATTCCAATGTGGTCTCCCATCCAAGTACTAACCAGGCCCGACCCTGCTTAGCTTCCAGGATCAGACGAGATGGGGCGCGTTCAGGGTGGTATGGCCGTAGAAGGCAGCGGGAGCCACGGGGCACCTCTTGAGGCTCAGCTTCGCTGGTGCTGCCGACATACCGCCAGCCCGGCAGCCAACCATCTCCAGCACGGCCCTGCCGTCTGCCAAGGCAGGCGACAGGAGGCCTCGGGGACCCTGGGTTGGCGGACACGTGGGTGACCTCGCAGCTCAGGTCAGGCGGGACCCTCCAGGCCCGTAGGCGCTTGGCCCTCCACCCCAGATCCCTCTTGACGCTCACAAGGACGTGGCCTTGGAGGCTTAAGGGCACGTGGCCCGCGGTTCCTTGGGCATTCACCACTCTGTCTGCCCACACTGCTCTAGGCAAAGGCCAGCCGCTGCCTGGCCGGCCCTACTGCCTGACGGCAGTTGGCCTGAAGCCACTGGGAGACACCATTGAGTCGGCACGACCCCTGAGAGCCAGCAAGGCCACCCTTGCCCCCACGCCAACTGCCGAACAAAGTTGCCTGTGCCTGGTGACCGGCTGGGCCAGAGGACCGGTCCCGGCCCAAGAACCCACTCCCGCCCACAGCCGTGGCGAAACGGCGGAGGGTGGGCTTTTTCCGGAGGGAGCTGTGGAGAGACACACAGGCAGACAGGTGGCGGCAGCGCGGATGGGCGCTGGTGCTGTCGGCCAGGTGCAGGTCGAAGGCCTTGCGGGCCTCCCGATCATCAGCCGGGCCTGCGGCAGAGTCTGGGTCAGAGCCAGCCACCCCGGGAGCGGCTGGGGTGCGGCTGCCTCCCAGGGCCGCCTTCTGGCGGCATGTCCAGCAGGACCGGCGGGAAGCGCCCCCTCCGGCGCACGCTGTGTTGGGAGAGGCTTGAGGAGATGAGGCCTGCAGCAGTGCCCGGATGGGGCAGAGGAATCCTCGGGCACCGGCGACTAAAGGAAAAGGCGGATTGGGAGGCCAAAAATACTACAGCACCCGGTTTTCCCAGGTGGTCTCCCATCCAGGTACTAAACAGACCCGACCCTGCTTAGCTTCAGGGATCAGACGAGATGGGGTGCGTTTAGGGTGGTATGGCTGCAGAAGGCAACAGGCGCCACGGGGTGCCTCTTGAGCCTCAGCTTAGCTGGTGCTGGCGAATTACCGCCAGTCTGGTGACCAGCCCTCGGCAGGACGGCCCTGCCGCCCACCCAGGCAGGCGACAGCAGGCCTCGGGGTCCAGGGGGTGGTGGATTCTTGGGCGACCTCGC
Organism: Balaenoptera physalus; assembly: GCF_965194825.1. Taxonomy (NCBI): domain Eukaryota; kingdom Metazoa; phylum Chordata; class Mammalia; order Artiodactyla; family Balaenopteridae; genus Balaenoptera; species Balaenoptera physalus. The sequence continues at coordinate 515,127 of NW_028126340.1, read as the reverse complement.
AACTCCGTGCAGGCGGCAACATCCAGGCTTGTAGGTGTTTGACGCTCTGCCCCAGATCCCACTTGACGCTCACAAGGTCTGGGACTCAGAGGCTTAAGGGCCAGTGGCCTGCTGTCCCTTGGGCATTTCCCACCGTGTCCACCCACGCAGTGCTTGGCGCAGCACAGCCATGGCCGCGCCAGCCCTCCTGCCCGACGGCGGTTGGCCCAAAGCCACTGGGAGCCACCATTGGGCCGGCACGGCCCCTTAGCCCCAGCAAAGACACCCTTGTACCCACGCCACCCAAAAAGCACAGTTCTCGGCTTTGGAGGTCAGGCGACCTGGAGAACCGGTCATGGCCCACGACCCCACTCCTGCCTCCAGCTGTGGCGAAACAGCAGAGGGTGGGCTTTTTCCGGAGGTAGCTGTATAGAGACACACGGGCAGATAGGTGCCTGGGGCGTGCATGTGCGCTGGTGGGGGCGGCCAGGTGTAGGTCGAAGGCCTCGTGGGCCTATCGGCCGTCAGCCGGGCCTACGGTGCAGTCTGGGTGTAGGCCAGCCACCCCGGGAGCGGCTGGTTTATGGTTATCTACCAGGGCCGCCTTCTGGCCGCATGTCCAACCAGACCAGCGGGGTGCGCCCCCTCCAGAGCACGCTGTGTTGGGAGGGGCCTGAGGAGGTGAGGCCTGCAGCGGTGCCAGGCGGAGGTGATGGCGGCCTCGGCCGTGGGCGACTAAAGGAGAATTTATAGTGGGAGGCAAAAATGCATACAGAACCCGGTATTCCAATGTGGTCTCCCATCCAAGTACTAACCAGGCCCGACCCTGCTTAGCTTCCAGGATCAGACGAGATGGGGCGCGTTCAGGGTGGTATGGCCGTAGAAGGCAGCGGGAGCCACGGGGCACCTCTTGAGGCTCAGCTTCGCTGGTGCTGCCGACATACCGCCAGCCCGGCAGCCAACCATCTCCAGCACGGCCCTGCCGTCTGCCAAGGCAGGCGACAGGAGGCCTCGGGGACCCTGGGTTGGCGGACACGTGGGTGACCTCGCAGCTCAGGTCAGGCGGGACCCTCCAGGCCCGTAGGCGCTTGGCCCTCCACCCCAGATCCCTCTTGACGCTCACAAGGACGTGGCCTTGGAGGCTTAAGGGCACGTGGCCCGCGGTTCCTTGGGCATTCACCACTCTGTCTGCCCACACAGCTCTAGGCAAAGGCCAGCCGCCGCCTGGCCGGCCCTACTGCCTGACGGCAGTTGGCCCGAAGCCACTGGGAGACACCATTGAGTCGGCACGACCCCTTAGACCCAACAAGGCCACCCTTGCCCCCACGCCAACTGCCGAACAAAGTTGCCTTTGCCTGGTGACCGGCTGGGCCAGAGGACCGGTCCCGGCCCAAGAACCCACTCCCGCCCACGGCCGTGGCGAAACGGCGGAGGGTGGGCTTTTTCCGGAGGGAGCTGTGGAGAGACACACAGGCAGACAGGTGGCGGCAGCGCGGATGGGCGCTGGTGCTGTCGGCCAGGTGCAGGTCGAAGGCCTTGCGGGCCTCCCGATCATCAGCCGGGCCTGCGGCAGAGTCTGGGTCAGAGCCAGCCACCCCGGGAGCGGCTGGGGTGCGGCTGCCTCCCAGGGCCGCCTTCTGGCGGCATGTCCAGCAGGACCGGCGGGAAGCGCCCCCTCCGGCGCACGCTGTGTTGGGAGAGGCTTGAGGAGATGAGGCCTGCAGCAGTGCCCGGATGGGGCAGAGGAATCCTCGGGCACCGGCGACTAAAGGAAAAGGCGGATTGGGAGGCCAAAAATACTACAGCACCCGGTTTTCCCAGGTGGTCTCCCATCCAGGTACTAAACAGACCCGACCCTTCTTAGCTTCAGGGATCAGACGAGATGGGGTGCGTTTAGGGTGGTATGGCTGCAGAAGGCAACGGGCGCCACGGGGTGCCTCTTGAGCCTCAGCTTAGCTGGTGCTGGCGAATTACCGCCAGTCTGGTGAACAGCCCTCCGCAGCACGGCCCTGCCGCCCACCCAGGCAGGCGACAGCAGGCCTCGGGGTCCAGGGGGTGGTGGATTCTTGGGCGACCTCGCAACTCCGTGCAGGCGGCAACATCCAGGCTTGTAGGTGTTTGACGCTCTGCCCCAGATCCCACTTGACGCTCACAAGGTCTGGGACTCAGAGGCTTAAGGGCCAGTGGCCTGCTGTCCCTTGGGCATTTCCCACCGTGTCCACCCACGCAGTGCTTGGCGCAGCCCAGCCATGGCCGCGCCGGCCCTCCTGCCCGACGGCGGTTGGCCCAAAGCCACTGGGAGCCACCATTGGGCCGGCACGGCCCCTTAGCCCCAGCAAAGCCACCCTTGTACCCACGCCACCCAAAAAGCACAGTTCTCGGCTTTGGAGGTCAGGCGACCTCGAGAACCGGTCATGGCCCACGACCCCACTCCTGCCTCCAGCTGTGGCGAAACAGCAGAGGGTGGGCTTTTTCCGGAGGTAGCTGTATAGAGACACACGGGCAGATAGGTGGCTGGGGCGTGCATGTGCGCTGGTGGGGGCGGCCAGGTGTAGGTCGAAGGCCTCGTGGGCCTATCGGCCGTCAGCCGGGCCTACGGTGCAGTCTGGGTGTAGGCCAGCCACCCCGGGAGCGGCTGGTTTATGGTTATCTACCAGGGCCGCCTTCTGGCCGCATGTCCAACCAGACCGGCGGTGTGCGCCCCCTCCAGAGCACGCTGTGTTGGGAGGGGCCTGAGGAGGTGAGGCCTGCAGCGGTGCCAGGTGGAGGTGATGGCGGCCTCGGCCGTGGGCGACTAAAGGAGAATTTATAGTGGGAGGCAAAAATGCATACAGAACCCGGTATTCCAATGTGGTCTCCCATCCAAGTACTAACCAGGCCCGACCCTGCTTAGCTTCCAGGATCAGACGAGATGGGGCGCGTTCAGGGTGGTATGGCCGTAGAAGGCAGCGGGAGCCACGGGGCACCTCTTGAGGCTCAGCTTCGCTGGTGCTGCCGACATACCGCCAGCCCAGCAGCCAACCATCTCCAGCACGGCCCTGCCGTCTGCCAAGGCAGGCGACAGGAGGCCTCGGGGACCCTGGGTTGGCGGACACGTGGGTGACCTCGCAGCTCAGGTCAGGCGGGACCCTCCAGGCCCGTAGGCGCTTGGCCCTCCACCCCAGATCCCTCTTGACGCTCACAAGGACGTGGCCTTGGAGGCTTAAGGGCACGTGGCCCGCGGTTCCTTGGGCATTCACCACTCTGTCTGCCCACACTGCTCTAGGCAAAGGCCAGCCGCTGCCTGGCCGGCCCTACTGCCTGACGGCAGTTGGCCTGAAGCCACTGGGAGACACCATTGAGTCGGCACGACCCCTGAGAGCCAGCAAGGCCACCCTTGCCCCCACGCCAACTGCCGAACAAAGTTCCCTGTGCCTGGTGACCGGCTGGGCCAGAGGACCGGTCCCGGCCCAAGAACCCACTCCCGCCCACGGCCGTGGCGAAACGGCGGAGGGTGGGCTTTTTCCGGAGAGAGCTGTGGAGAGACACACAGGCAGACAGGTGGCGGCAGCGCAGATGGGCGCTGGTGCTGTCGGCCAGGTGCAGGTCGAAGGCCTTGCGGGCCTCCCGATCATCAGCCGGGCCTGCGGCAGAGTCTGGGTCAGAGCCAGCCACCCCGGGAGCGGCTGGGGTGCGGCTGCCTCCCAGGGCCGCCTTCTGGCGGCATGTCCAGCAGGACCGGTGGGAAGCGCCCCCTCCGGCGCACGCTGTGTTGGGAGAGGCTTGAGGAGATGAGGCCTGCAGCAGTGCCCGGATGGGGCAGAGGAATCCTCGGGCACCGGCGACTAAAGGAAAAGGCGGATTGGGAGGCCAAAAATACTACAGCACCCGGTTTTCCCAGGTGGTCTCCCATCCAGGTACTAAAGAGACCCGACCCTGCTTAGCTTCAGGGATCAGACGACATGTGGTGCGTTTAGGGTGGTATGGCTGCAGAAGGCAACGGGCGCCACGGGGTGCCTCTTGAGCCTCAGCTTAGCTGGTGCTGGCGAATTACCGCCAGTCTGGTGACCAGCCCTCGGCAGCACGGCCCTGCCGCCCACCCAGGCAGGCGACAGCAGGCCTCGGGGTCCAGGGGGTGGTGGATTCTTGGGCGACCTCGCAACTCCGTGCAGGCGGCAACATCCAGGCTTGTAGGTGTTTGACGCTCTGCCCCAGATCCCACTTGACGCTCACAAGGTCTGGGACTCAGAGGCTTAAGGGCCAGTGGCCTGCTGTCCCTTGGGCATTTCCCACTGTGTCCACCCACGCAGTGCTTGGCGCAGCACAGCCATGGCCGCGCCAGCCCTCCTGCCCGACGGCGGTTGGCCCAAAGCCACTGGGAGCCACCATTGGGCCGGCACGGCCCCTTAGCCCCAGCAAAGCCACCCTTGTACCCACGCCACCCAAAAAGCACAGTTCTCGGCTTTGGAGGTCAGGCGACCTGGAGAACCGGTCATGGCCCACGACCCCACTCCTGCCTCCAGCTGTGGCGAAACAGCAGAGGGTGGGCTTTTTCCGCAGGTAGCAGTATAGAGACACGCGGGCAGATAGGTGGCTGGTGCGTGCATGTGCGCTGGTGGGGGCGGCCAGGTGTAGGTCGAAGGCCTCGTGGGCCTATCGGCCGTCAGCCGGGCCTACGGTGCAGTCTGGGTGTAGGCCAGCCACCCCGGGAGCGGCTGCTTTATGGTTATCTACCAGGGCCGCCTTCTGGCCGCATGTCCAACCAGACCGGCGGGGTGCGCCCCCTCCAGAGCACGCTGTGTTGGGAGGGGCCTGAGGAGGTGAGGCCTGCAGCGGTGCCAGGCGGAGGTGATGGCGGCCTCGGCCGTGGGCGACTAAAGGAGAATTTATAGTGGGAGGCAAAAATGCATACAGAACCCGGTATTCCAATGTGGTCTCCCATCCAAGTACTAACCAGGCCCGACCCTGCTTAGCTTCCAGGATCAGATGAGATGGGGCGCGTTCAGGGTGGTATGGCCGTAGAAGGCAGCGGGAGCCACGGGGCACCTCTTGAGGCTCAGCTTCGCTGGTGCTGCCGACATACCGCCAGCCCGGCAGCCAACCATCTCCAGCACGGCCCTGCCGTCTGCCAAGGCAGGCGACAGGAGGCCTCGGGGACCCTGGGTTGGCGGACACGTGGGTGACCTCGCAGCTCAGGTCAGGCGGGACCCTCCAGGTCCGTAGGCGCTTGGCCCTCCACCCCAGATCCCTCTTGACGCTCACAAGGACGTGGCCTTGGAGGCTTAAGGGCACGTGGCCCGCGGTTCCTTGGGCATTCACCACTCTGTCTGCCCACACAGCTCTAGGCAAAGGCCAGCCGCCGCCTGGCCGGCCCTACTGCCTGACGGCAGTTGGCCCGAAGCCACTGGGAGACACCATTGAGTCGGCACGACCCCTTAGACCCAGCAAGGCCACCCTTGCCCCCACGCCAACTGCCGAACAAAGTTGCCTTTGCCTGGTGACCGGCTGGGCCAGAGGACCGGTCCCGGCCCAAAAACCCACTCCCGCCCACGGCCGTGGCCAAACGGCGGAGGGTGGGCTTTTTCCGGAGGGAGCTGTGGAGAGACACACAGGCAGACAGGTGGCGGCAGCGCGGATGGGCGCTGGTGCTGTCGGCCAGGTGCAGGTCGAAGGCCTTGCGGGCCTCCCGATCATCAGCCGGGCCTGCGGCAGAGTCTGGGTCAGAGCCAGCCACCCCGGGAGCGGCTGGGGTGCGGCTGCCTCCCAGGGCCGCCTTCTGGCGGCATGTCCAGCAGGACCGGCGGGAAGCGCCCCCTCCGGCGCACGCTGTGTTGGGAGAGGCTTGAGGAGATGAGGCCTGCAGCAGTGCCCGGATGGGGCAGAGGAATCCTCGGGCACCGGCGACTAAAGGAAAAGGCGGATTGGGAGGCCAAAAATACTACAGCACCCGGTTTTCCCAGGTGGTCTCCCATCCAGGTACTAAAGAGACCCGACCCTGCTTAGCTTCAGGGATCAGACGACATGTGGTGCGTTTAGGGTGGTATGGCTGCAGAAGGCAACGGGCGCCACGGGGTGCCTCTTGAGCCTCAGCTTAGCTGGTGCTGGCGAATTACCGCCAGTCTGGTGACCAGCCCTCGGCAGCACGGCCCTGCCGCCCACCCAGGCAGGCGACAGCAGGCCTCGGGGTCCAGGGGGTGGTGGATTCTTGGGCGACCTCGCAACTCCGTGCAGGCGGCAACATCCAGGCTTGTAGGTGTTTGACGCTCTGCCCCAGATCCCACTTGACGCTCACAAGGTCTGGGACTCAGAGGCTTAAGGGCCAGTGGCCTGCTGTCCCTTGGGCATTTCCCACCGTGTCCACCCACGCAGTGCTTGGCGCAGCACAGCCATGGCCGCGCCAGCCCTCCTGCCCGACGGCGGTTGGCCCAAAGCCACTGGGAGCCACCATTGGGCCGGCACGGCCCCTTAGCCCCAGCAAAGCCACCCTTGTACCCACGCCACCCAAAAAGCACAGTTCTCGGCTTTGGAGGTCAGGCGACCTGGAGAACCGGTCATGGCCCACGACCCCACTCCTGCCTCCAGCTGTGGCGAAACAGCAGAGGGTGGGCTTTTTCCGCAGGTAGCAGTATAGAGACACGCGGGCAGATAGGTGGCTGGTGCATGCATGTGCGCTGGTGGGGGCGGCCAGGTGTAGGTCGAAGGCCTCGTGGGCCTATCGGCCGTCAGCCGGGCCTACGGTGCAGTCTGGGTGTAGGCCAGCCACCCCGGGAGCGGCTGTTTTATGGTTATCTACCAGGGCCGCCTTCTGGCCGCATGTCCAACCAGACCGGCGGGCTGCGCCCCCTCCAGAGCACGCTGTGTTGGGAGGGGCCTGAGGAGGTGAGGCCTGCAGCGGTGCCAGGCGGAGGTGATGGCGGCCTCGGCCGTGGGCGACTAAAGGAGAATTTATAGTGGGAGGCAAAAATGCATACAGAACCCGGTATTCCAATGTGGTCTCCCATCCAAGTACTAACCAGGCCCGACCCTGCTTAGCTTCCAGGATCAGATGAGATGGGGCGCGTTCAGGGTGGTATGGCCGTAGAAGGCAGCGGGAGCCACGGGGCACCTCTTGAGGCTCAGCTTCGCTGGTGCTGCCGACATACCGCCAGCCCGGCAGCCAACCATCTCCAGCACGGCCCTGCCGTCTGCCAAGGCAGGCGACAGGAGGCCTCGGGGACCCTGGGTTGGCGGACACGTGGGTGACCTCGCAGCTCAGGTCAGGCGGGACCCTCCAGGCCCGTAGGCGCTTGGCCCTCCACCCCAGATCCCTCTTGACGCTCACATGGATGTGGCCTTGGAGGCTTAAGGGCACGTGGCCCGCGGTTCCTTGGGCATTCACCACTCTGTCTGCCCACACAGCTCTAGGCAAAGGCCAGCCGCCGCCTGGCCGGCCCTACTGCCTGACGGCAGTTGGCCCGAAGCCACTGGGAGACACCATTGAGTCGGCACGACCCCTTAGACCCAGCAAGGCCACCCTTGCCCCCACGCCAACTGCCGAAGAAAGTTCCCTGTGCCTGGTGACCGGCTGGGCCAGAGGACCGGTCCCGGCCCAAGAACCCACTCCCGCCCACGACCGTGGCGAAACGGCGGAGGGTGGGCTTTTTCCGGAGGGAGCTGTGGAGAGACACACAGGCAGACAGGTGGCGGCAGCGCGGATGGGCGCTGGTGCTGTCGGCCAGGTGCAGGTCGAAGGCCTTGCGGGCCTCCCGATCATCAGCCGGGCCTGCGGCAGAGTCTGGGTCAGAGCCAGCCACCCCGGGAGCGGCTGGGGTGCGGCTGCCTCCCAGGGCCGCCTTCTGGCGGCATGTCCAGCAGGACCGGTGGGAAGCGCCCCCTCCGGCGCACGCTGTGTTGGGAGAGGCTTGAGGAGATGAGGCCTGCAGCAGTGCCCGGAAGGGGCAGAGGAATCCTCGGGCACCGGCGACTAAAGGAAAAGGCGGATTGGGAGGCCAAAAATACTACAGCACCTGGTTTTCCCAGGTGGTCTCCCATCCAGGTACTAAACAGACCCGACCCTGCTTAGCTTCAGGGATCAGACGAGATGGGGTGCGTTTAGGGTGGTATGGCTGCAGAAGGCAACGGGCGCCACGGGGTGCCTCTTGAGCCTCAGCTTAGCTGGTGCTGGCGAATTACCGCCAGTCTGGTGACCAGCCCTCGGCAGCACGGCCCTGCCGCCCACCCAGGCAGGCGACAGCAGGCCTCGGGGTCCAGGGGGTGGTGGATTCTTGGGCGACCTCGCAACTCCGTTCAGGCGGCAACATCCAGGCTTGTAGGTGTTTGACGCTCTGCCCCAGATCCCACTTGATGCTCACAAGGTCTGGGACTCAGAGGCTTAAGGGCCAGTGGCCTGCTGTCCCTTGGGCATTTCCCACCGTGTCCACCCACGCAGTGATTGGCGCAGCCCAGCCATGGCCGCGCCGGCCCTCCTGCCCGACGGCGTTTGGCCCAAAGCCACTGGGAGCCACCATTGGGCCGGCACGGCCCCTTAGCCCCAGCAAAGCCACCCTTGTACCCACGCCACCCAAAAAGCACAGTTCTCGGCTTTGGAGGTCAGGCGACCTGGAGAACCGGTCATGGCCCACGACCCCACTCCTGCCTCCAGCTGTGGCGAAACAGCAGAGGGTGGGCTTTTTCCGGAGGTAGCTGTATAGAGACACACGGGCAGATAGGTGCCTGGGGCGTGCATGTGCGCTGGTGGGGGCGGCCAGGTGTAGGTCGAAGGCCTCGTGGGCCTATTGGCCGTCAGCCGGGCCTACGGTGCAGTCTGGGTGTAGGCCAGCCACCCCGGGAGCGGCTGGTTTATGGTTATCTACCAGGGCCGCCTTCTGGCCGCATGTCCAACCAGACCGGCGGGGTGCGCCCCCTCCAGAGCACGCTGTGTTGGGAGGGGCCTGAGGAGGTGAGGCCTGCAGCGGTGCCAGGCGGAGGTGATGGCGGCCTCGGCCGTGGGCGACTAAAGGAGAATTTATAGTGGGAGGCAAAAATGCATACAGAACCCGGTATTCCAATGTGGTCTCCCATCCAAGTACTAACCAGGCCCGACCCTGCTTAGCTTCCAGGATCAGACGAGATGGGGCGCGTTCAGGGTGGTATGGCCGTAGAAGGCAGCGGGAGCCACGGGGCACCTCTTGAGGCTCAGCTTCGCTGGTGCTGCCGACATACCGCCAGCCCGGCAGCCAACCATCTCCAGCACGGCCCTGCCGTCTGCCAAGGCAGGTGACAGGAGGCCTCGGGGACCCTGGGTTGGCGGACACGTGGGTGACCTCGCAGCTCAGGTCAGGCGGGACCCTCCAGGCCCGTAGGCGCTTGGCCCTCCACCCCAGATCCCTCTTGACGCTCACAAGGACGTGGCCTTGGAGGCTTAAGGGCACGTGGCCCGCGGTTCCTTGGGCATTCACCACTCTGTCTGCCCACACAGCTCTAGGCAAAGGCCAGCCGCCGCCTGGCCGGCCCTACTGCCTGACGGCAGTTGGCCCGAAGCCACTGGGAGACACCATTGAGTCGGCACGACCCCTTAGACCCAGCAAGGCCACCCTTGCCCCCACGCCAACTGCCGAACAAAGTTGCCTTTGCCTGGTGACCGGCTGGGCCAGAGGACCGGTCCCGGCCCAAGAACCCACTCCCGCCCACGGCCGTGGCGAAACGGCGGAGGGTGGGCTTTTTCCGGAGGGAGCTGTGGAGAGACACACAGGCAGACAGGTGGCGGCAGCGCGGATGGGCGCTGGTGCTGTCGGCCAGGTGCAGGTCGAAGGCCTTGCGGGCCTCCCGATCATCAGCCGGGCCTGCGGCAGAGTCTGGGTCAGAGCCAGCCACCCCGGGAGCGGCTGGGGTGCGGCTGCCTCCCAGGGCCGCCTTCTGGCGGCATGTCCAGCAGGACCGGCGGGAAGCGCCCCCTCCGGCGCACGCTGTGTTGGGAGAGGCTTGAGGAGATGAGGCCTGCAGCAGTGCCCGGATGGGGCAGAGGAATCCTCGGGCACCGGCGACTAAAGGAAAAGGCGGATTGGGAGGCCAAAAATACTACAGCACCCGGTTTTCCCAGGTGGTCTCCCATCCAGGTACTAAACAGACCCGACCCTGCTTAGCTTCAGGGATCAGACGAGATGGGGTGCGTTTAGGGTGGTATGGCTGCAGAAGGCAACGGGCGCCACGGGGTGCCTCTTGAGCCTCAGCTTAGCTGGTGCTGGCGAATTACCGCCAGTCTGGTGACCAGCCCTCCGCAGCACGGCCCTGCCGCCCACACAGGCAGGCGACAGCAGGCCTCGGGGTCCAGGGGGTGGTGGATTCTTGGGCGACCTCGTAACTCCGTGCAGGCGGCAACATCCAGGCTTGTAGGTGTTTGACGCTCTGCCCCAGATCCCACTTGACGCTCACAAGGTCTGGGACTCAGAGGCTTAAGGGCCAGTGGCCTGCTGTCCCTTGGGCATTTCCCACCGTGTCCACCCACGCAGTGCTTGGCGCAGCCCAGCCATGGCCGCGCCGGCCCTCCTGCCCGACGGCGGTTGGCCCAAAGCCACTGGGAGCCACCATTGGGCCGGCACGGCCCCTTAGCCCCAGCAAAGCCACCCTTGTACCCACGCCACCCAAAAAGCACAGTTCTCGGCTTTGGAGGTCAGGCGACCTGGAGAACCGGTCATGGCCCACGACTCCACTCCTGCCTCCAGCTGTGGCGAAACAGCAGAGGGTGGGCTTTTTCCGGAGGTAGCTGTATAGAGACACACGGGCAGATAGGTGGCTGGGGCGTGCATGTGCGCTGGTGGGGGCGGCCAGGTGTAGGTCGAAGGCCTCGTGGGCCTATCGGCCGTCAGCCGGGCCTACGGTGCAGTCTGGGTGTAGGCCAGCCACCCCGGGAGCGGCTGGTTTATGGTTATCTACCAGGGCCGCCTTCTGGCCGCATGTCCAACCAGACCGGCGGTGTGCGCCCCCTCCAGAGCACGCTGTGTTGGGAGGGGCCTGAGGAGGTGAGGCCTGCAGCGGTGCCAGGCGGAGGTGATGGCGGCCTCGGCCGTGGGCGACTAAAGGAGAATTTATAGTGGGAGGCAAAAATGCATACAGAACCCGGTATTCCAATGTGGTCTCCCATCCAAGTACTAACCAGGCCCGACCCTGCTTAGCTTCCAGGATCAGACGAGATGGGGCGCGTTCAGGGTGGTATGGCCGTAGAAGGCAGCGGGAGCCACGGGGCACCTCTTGAGGCTCAGCTTCGCTGGTGCTGCCGACATACCGCCAGCCCAGCAGCCAACCATCTCCAGCACGGCCCTGCCGTCTGCCAAGGCAGGCGACAGGAGGCCTCGGGGACCCTGGGTTGGCGGACACGTGGGTGACCTCGCAGCTCAGGTCAGGCGGGACCCTCCAGGCCCGTAGGCGCTTGGCCCTCCACCCCAGATCCCTCTTGACGCTCACAAGGACGTGGCCTTGGAGGCTTAAGGGCACGTGGCCCGCGGTTCCTTGGGCATTCACCACTCTGTCTGCCCACACAGCTCTAGGCAAAGGCCAGCCGCTGCCTGGCCGGCCCTACTGCCTGACGGCAGTTGGCCTGAAGCCACTGGGAGACACCATTGAGTCGGCACGACCCCTGAGAGCCAGCAAGGCCACCCTTGCCCCCACGCCAACTGCCGAACAAAGTTCCCTGTGCCTGGTGACCGGCTGGGCCAGAGGACCGGTCCCGGCCCAAGAACCCACTCCCGCCCACGGCCGTGGCGAAACGGCGGAGGGTGGGCTTTTTCCGGAGAGAGCTGTGGAGAGACACACAGGCAGACAAGTGGCGGCAGCGCAGATGGGCGCTGGTGCTGTCGGCCAGGTGCAGGTCGAAGGCCTTGCGGGCCTCCCGATCATCAGCCGGGCCTGCGGCAGAGTCTGGGTCAGAGCCAGCCACCCCGGGAGCGGCTGGGGTGCGGCTGCCTCCCAGGGCCGCCTTCTGGCGGCATGTCCAGCAGGACCGGCGGGAAGCGCCCCCTCCGGCACACGCTGTGTTGGGAGAGGCTTGAGGAGATGAGGCCTGCAGCAGTGCCCGGATGGGGCAGAGGAATCCTCGGGCACCGGCGACTAAAGGAAAAGGCGGATTGGGAGGCCAAAAATACTACAGCACCCGGTTTTCCCAGGTGGTCTCCCATCCAGGTACTAAAGAGACCCGACCCTGCTTAGCTTCAGGGATCAGACGACATGTGGTGCGTTTAGGGTGGTATGGCTGCAGAAGGCAACGGGCGCCACGGGGTGCCTCTTGAGCCTCAGCTTAGCTGGTGCTGGCGAATTACCGCCAGTCTGGTGACCAGCCCTCGGCAGCACGGCCCTGCCTCCCACCCAGGCAGGCGACAGCAGGCCTCGGGGTCCAGGGGGTGGTGGATTCTTGGGCGACCTCGCAACTCCGTGCAGGCGGCAACATCCAGGCTTGTAGGTGTTTGACGCTCTGCCCCAGATCCCACTTGACGCTCACAAGGTCTGGGACTCAGAGGCTTAAGGGCCAGTGGCCTGCTGTCCCTTGGGCATTTCCCACCGTGTCCACCCACGCAGTGCTTGGCGCAGCCCAGCCATGGCCGCGCCAGCCCTCCTGCCCGACGGCGGTTGGCCCAAAGCCACTGGGAGCCACCATTGGGCCGGCACGGCCCCTTAGCCCCAGCAAAGCCACCCTTGTACCCACGCCACCCAAAAACCACAGTTCTCGGCTTTGGAGGTCAGGCGACCTGGAGAACCGGTCATGGCCCACGACCCCACTCCTGCCTCCAGCTGTGGCGAAACAGCAGAGGGTGGGCTTTTTCCGCAGGTAGCAGTATAGAGACACGCGGGCAGATAGGTGGCTGGTGCGTGCATGTGCGCTGGTGGGGGCGGCCAGGTGTAGGTCGAAGGCCTCGTGGGCCTATCGGCTGTCAGCCGGGCCTACGGTGCAGTCTGGGTGTAGGCCAGCCACCCCGGGAGCGGCTGGTTTATGGTTATCTACCAGGGCCGCCTTCTGGCCGCATGTCCAACCAGACCGGCGGGGTGCGCCCCCTCCAGAGCACGCTGTGTTGGGAGGGGCCTGAGGAGGTGAGGCCTGCAGCGGTGCCAGGCGGAGGTGATGGCGGCCTCGGCCGTGGGCGACTAAAGGAGAATTTATAGTGGGAGGCAAAAATGCATACAGAACCCGGTATTCCAATGTGGTCTCCCATCCAAGTACTAACCAGGCCCGACCCTGCTTAGCTTCCAGGATCAGACGAGATGGGGCGCGTTCAGGGTGGTATGGCCGTAGAAGGCAGCGGGAGCCACGGGGCACCTCTTGAGGCTCAGCTTCGCTGGTGCTGCCGACATACCGCCAGCCCGGCAGCCAACCATCTCCAGCACGGCCCTGCCGTCTGCCAAGGCAGGCGACAGGAGGCCTCGGGGACCCTGGGTTGGCGGACACGTGGGTGACCTCGCAGCTCAGGTCAGGCGGGACCCTCCAGGCCCGTAGGCGCTTGGCCCTCCACCCCAGATCCCTCTTGACGCTCACAAGGACGTGGCCTTGGAGGCTTAAGGGCACGTGGCCCGCGGTTCCTTGGGCATTCACCACTCTGTCTGCCCACACAGCTCTAGGCAAAGGCCAGCCGCTGCCTGGCCGGCCCTACTGCCTGACGGCAGTTGGCCTGAAGCCACTGGGAGACACCATTGAGTCGGCACGACCCCTGAGAGCCAGCAAGGCCACCCTTGCCCCCACGCCAACTGCCGAACAAAGTTCCCTGTGCCTGGTGACCGGCTGGGCCAGAGGACCGGTCCCGGCCCAAGAACCCACTCCCGCCCACGGCCGTGGCGAAACGGCGGAGGGTGGGCTTTTTCCGGAGAGAGCTGTGGAGAGACACACAGGCAGACAGGTGGCGGCAGCGCAGATGGGCGCTGGTGCTGTCGGCCAGGTGCAGGTCGAAGGCCTTGCGGGCCTCCCGATCATCAGCCGGGCCTGCGGCAGAGTCTGGGTCAGAGCCAGCCACCCCGGGAGCGGCTGGGGTGCGGCTGCCTCCCAGGGCCGCCTTCTGGCGGCATGTCCAGCAGGACCGGCGGGAAGCGCCCCCTCCGGCACACGCTGTGTTGGGAGAGGCTTGAGGAGATGAGGCCTGCAGCAGTGCCCGGATGGGGCAGAGGAATCCTCGGGCACCGGCGACTAAAGGAAAAGGCGGATTGGGAGGTCAAAAATACTACAGCACCCGGTTTTCCCAGGTGGTCTCCCATCCAGGTACTAAAGAGACCCGACCCTGCTTAGCTTCAGGGATCAGACGACATGTGGTGCGTTTAGGGTGGTATGGCTGCAGAAGGCAACGGGCGCCACGGGGTGCCTCTTGAGCCTCAGCTTAGCTGGTGCTGGCGAATTACCGCCAGTCTGGTGACCAGCCCTCGGCAGCACGGCCCTGCCGCCTACCCAGGCAGGCGACAGCAGGCCTCGGGGTCCAGGGGGTGGTGGATTCTTGGGCGACCTCGCAACTCCGTGCAGGCGGCAACATCCAGGCTTGTAGGTGTTTGACGCTCTGCCCCAGATCCCACTTGACGCTCACAAGGTCTGGGACTCAGAGGCTTAAGGGCCAGTGGCCTGCTGTCCCTTGGGCATTTCCCACCGTGTCCACCCACGCAGTGCTTGGCGCAGCCCAGCCATGGCCGCGCCAGCCCTCCTGCCCGACGGCGGTTGGCCCAAAGCCACTGGGAGCCACCATTGGGCCGGCACGGCCCCTTAGCCCCAGCAAAGCCACCCTTGTACCCACGCCACCCAAAAACCACAGTTCTCGGCTTTGGAGGTCAGGCGACCTGGAGAACCGGTCATGGCCCACGACCCCACTCCTGCCTCCAGCTGTGGCGAAACAGCAGAGGGTGGGCTTTTTCCGCAGGTAGCAGTATAGAGACACGCGGGCAGATCGGTGGCTGGTGCGTGCATGTGCGCTGGTGGGGGCGGCCAGGTGTAGGTCGAAGGCCTCGTGGGCCTATCGGCTGTCAGCCGGGCCTACGGTGCAGTCTGGGTGTAGGCCAGCCACCCCGGGAGCGGCTGGTTTATGGTTATCTACCAGGGCCGCCTTCTGGCCGCATGTCCAACCAGACCGGCGGGGTGCGCCCCCTCCAGAGCACGCTGTGTTGGGAGGGGCCTGAGGAGGTGAGGCCTGCAGCGGTGCCAGGCGGAGGTGATGGCGGCCTCGGCCGTGGGCGACTAAAGGAGAATTTATAGTGGGAGGCAAAAATGCATACAGAACCCGGTATTCCAATGTGGTCTCCCATCCAAGTACTAACCAGGCCCGACCCTGCTTAGCTTCCAGGATCAGATGAGATGGGCCGCGTTCAGGGTGGTATGGCCGTAGAAGGCAGCGGGAGCCACGGGGCACCTCTTGAGGCTCAGCTTCGCTGGTGCTGCCGACATACCGCCAGCCCGGCAGCCAACCATCTCCAGCACGGCCCTGCCGTCTGCCAAGGCAGGCGACAGGAGGCCTCGGGGACCCTGGGTTGGCGGACACGTGGGTGACCTCGCAGCTCAGGTCAGGCGGGACCCTCCAGGCCCGTAGGCGCTTGGCCCTCCACCCCAGATCCTTCTTGACGCTCACAAGGATGTGGCCTTGGAGGCTTAAGGGCACGTGGCCCGCGGTTCCTTGGGCATTCACCACTCTGTCTGCCCACACAGCTCTAGGCAAAGGCCAGCCGCCGCCTGGCCGGCCCTACTGCCTGACGGCAGTTGGCCCGAAGCCACTGGGAGACACCATTGAGTCGGCACGACCCCTTAGACCCAGCAAGGCCACCCTTGCCCCCACGCCAACTGCCGAAGAAAGTTCCCTGTGCCTGGTGACCGGCTGGGCCAGAGGACCGGTCCCGGCCCAAGAACCCACTCCCGCCCACGACCGTGGCGAAACGGCGGAGGGTGGGCTTTTTCCGGAGGGAGCTGTGGAGAGACACACAGGCAGACAGGTGGCGGCAGCGCGGATGGGCGCTGGTGCTGTCGGCCAGGTGCAGGTCGAAGGCCTTGCGGGCCTCCCGATCATCAGCCGGGCCTGCGGCAGAGTCTGGGTCAGAGCCAGCCACCCCGGGAGCGGCTGGGGTGCGGCTGCCTCCCAGGGCCGCCTTCTGGCGGCATGTCCAGCAGGACCGGTGGGAAGCGCCCCCTCCGGCGCACGCTGTGTTGGGAGAGGCTTGAGGAGATGAGGCCTGCAGCAGTGCCCGGATGGGGCAGAGGAATCCTCGGGCACCGGCGACTAAAGGAAAAGGCGGATTGGGAGGCCAAAAATACTACAGCACCCGGTTTTCCCAGGTGGTCTCCCATCCAGGTACTAAAGAGACCCGACCCTGCTTAGCTTCAGGGATCAGACGACATGTGGTGCGTTTAGGGTGGTATGGCTGCAGAAGGCAACGGGCGCCACGGGGTGCCTCTTGAGCCTCAGCTTAGCTGGTGCTGGCGAATTACCGCCAGTCTGGTGACCAGCCCTCGGCAGCACGGCCCTGCCGCCCACCCAGGCAGGCGACAGCAGGCCTCGGGGTCCAGGGGGTGGTGGATTCTTGGGCGACCTCGCAACTCCGTGCAGGCGGCAACATCCAGGCTTGTAGGTGTTTGACGCTCTGCCCCAGATCCCACTTGACGCTCACAAGGTCTGGGACTCAGAGGCTTAAGGGCCAGTGGCCTGCTGTCCCTTGGGCATTTCCCACCGTGTCCACCCACGCAGTGCTTGGCGCAGCACAGCCATGGCCGCGCCAGCCCTCCTGCCCGACGGCGGTTGGCCCAAAGCCACTGGGAGCCACCATTGGGCCGGCACGTCCCCTTAGCCCCAGCAAAGCCACCCTTGTACCCACGCCACCCAAAAAGCACAGTTCTCGGCTTTGGAGGTCAGGCGACCTGGAGAACCGGTCATGGCCCACGACCCCACTCCTGCCTCCAGCTGTGGCGAAACAGCAGAGGGTGGGCTTTTTCCGCAGGTAGCAGTATAGAGACACGCGGGCAGATAGGTGGCTGGTGCGTGCATGTGCGCTGGTGGGGGCGGCCAGGTGTAGGTCGAAGGCCTCGTGGGCCTATCGGCCGTCAGCCGGGCCTACGGTGCAGTCTGGGTGTAGGCCAGCCACCCCGGGAGCGGCTGCTTTATGGTTATCTACCAGGGCCGCCTTCTGGCCGCATGTCCAACCAGACCGGCGGGGTGCGCCCCCTCCAGAGCACGCTGTGTTGGGAGGGGCCTGAGGAGGTGAGGCCTGCAGCGGTGCCAGGCGGAGGTGATGGCGGCCTCGGCCGTGGGCGACTAAAGGAGAATTTATAGTGGGAGGCAAAAATGCATACAGAACCCGGTATTCCAATGTGGTCTCCCATCCAAGTACTAACCAGGCCCGACCCTGCTTAGCTTCCAGGATCAGATGAGATGGGGCGCGTTCAGGGTGGTATGGCCGTAGAAGGCAGCGGGAGCCACGGGGCACCTCTTGAGGCTCAGCTTCGCTGGTGCTGCCGACATACCGCCAGCCCGGCAGCCAACCATCTCCAGCACGGCCCTGCCGTCTGCCAAGGCAGGCGACAGGAGGCCTCGGGGACCCTGGGTTGGCGGACACGTGGGTGACCTCGCAGCTCAGGTCAGGCGGGACCCTCCAGGTCCGTAGGCGCTTGGCCCTCCACCCCAGATCCCTCTTGACGCTCACAAGGACGTGGCCTTGGAGGCTTAAGGGCACGTGGCCCGCGGTTCCTTGGGCATTCACCACTCTGTCTGCCCACACAGCTCTAGGCAAAGGCCAGCCGCCGCCTGGCCGGCCCTACTGCCTGACGGCAGTTGGCCCGAAGCCACTGGGAGACACCATTGAGTCGGCACGACCCCTTAGACCCAGCAAGGCCACCCTTGCCCCCACGCCAACTGCCGAACAAAGTTGCCTTTGCCTGGTGACCGGCTGGGCCAGAGGACCGGTCCCGGCCCAAAAACCCACTCCCGCCCACGGCCGTGGCCAAACGGCGGAGGGTGGGCTTTTTCCGGAGGGAGCTGTGGAGAGACACACAGGCAGACAGGTGGCGGCAGCGCGGATGGGCGCTGGTGCTGTCGGCCAGGTGCAGGTCGAAGGCCTTGCGGGCCTCCCGATCATCAGCCGGGCCTGCGGCAGAGTCTGGGTCAGAGCCAGCCACCCCGGGAGCGGCTGGGGTGCGGCTGCCTCCCAGGGCCGCCTTCTGGCGGCATGTCCAGCAGGACCGGCGGGAAGCGCCCCCTCCGGCGCACGCTGTGTTGGGAGAGGCTTGAGGAGATGAGGCCTGCAGCAGTGCCCGGATGGGGCAGAGGAATCCTCGGGCACCGGCGACTAAAGGAAAAGGCGGATTGGGAGGCCAAAAATACTACAGCACCCGGTTTTCCCAGGTGGTCTCCCATCCAGGTACTAAAGAGACCCGACCCTGCTTAGCTTCAGGGATCAGACGACATGTGGTGCGTTTAGGGTGGTATGGCTGCAGAAGGCAACGGGCGCCACGGGGTGCCTCTTGAGCCTCAGCTTAGCTGGTGCTGGCGAATTACCGCCAGTCTGGTGACCAGCCCTCGGCAGCACGGCCCTGCCGCCCACCCAGGCAGGCGACAGCAGGCCTCGGGGTCCAGGGGGTGGTGGATTCTTGGGCGACCTCGCAACTCCGTGCAGGCGGCAACATCCAGGCTTGTAGGTGTTTGACGCTCTGCCCCAGATCCCACTTGACGCTCACAAGGTCTGGGACTCAGAGGCTTAAGGGCCAGTGGCCTGCTGTCCCTTGGGCATTTCCCACCGTGTCCACCCACGCAGTGCTTGGCACAGCACAGCCATGGCCGCGCCAGCCCTCCTGCCCGACGGCGGTTGGCCCAAAGCCACTGGGAGCCACCATTGGGCCGGCACGGCCCCTTAGCCCCAGCAAAGCCACCCTTGTACCCACGCCACCCAAAAAGCACAGTTCTCGGCTTTGGAGGTCAGGCGACCTGGAGAACCGGTCATGGCCCACGACCCCACTCCTGCCTCCAGCTGTGGCGAAACAGCAGAGGGTGGGCTTTTTCCGCAGGTAGCAGTATAGAGACACGCGGGCAGATAGGTGGCTGGTGCATGCATGTGCGCTGGTGGGGGCGGCCAGGTGTAGGTCGAAGGCCTCGTGGGCCTATCGGCCGTCAGCCGGGCCTACGGTGCAGTCTGGGTGTAGGCCAGCCACCCCGGGAGCGGCTGTTTTATGGTTATCTACCAGGGCCGCCTTCTGGCCGCATGTCCAACCAGACCGGCGGGCTGCGCCCCCTCCAGAGCACGCTGTGTTGGGAGGGGCCTGAGGAGGTGAGGCCTGCAGCGGTGCCAGGCGGAGGTGATGGCGGCCTCGGCCGTGGGCGACTAAAGGAGAATTTATAGTGGGAGGCAAAAATGCATACAGAACCCGGTATTCCAATGTGGTCTCCCATCCAAGTACTAACCAGGCCCGACCCTGCTTAGCTTCCAGGATCAGATGAGATGGGGCGCGTTCAGGGTGGTATGGCCGTAGAAGGCAGCGGGAGCCACGGGGCACCTCTTGAGGCTCAGCTTCGCTGGTGCTGCCGACATACCGCCAGCCCGGCAGCCAACCATCTCCAGCACGGCCCTGCCGTCTGCCAAGGCAGGCGACAGGAGGCCTCGGGGACCCTGGGTTGGCGGACACGTGGGTGACCTCGCAGCTCAGGTCAGGCGGGACCCTCCAGGCCCGTAGGCGCTTGGCCCTCCACCCCAGATCCCTCTTGACGCTCACATGGATGTGGCCTTGGAGGCTTAAGGGCACGTGGCCCGCGGTTCCTTGGGCATTCACCACTCTGTCTGCCCACACAGCTCTAGGCAAAGGCCAGCCGCCGCCTGGCCGGCCCTACTGCCTGACGGCAGTTGGCCCGAAGCCACTGGGAGACACCATTGAGTCGGCACGACCCCTTAGACCCAGCAAGGCCACCCTTGCCCCCACGCCAACTGCCGAAGAAAGTTCCCTGTGCCTGGTGACCGGCTGGGCCAGAGGACCGGTCCCGGCCCAAGAACCCACTCCCGCCCACGACCGTGGCGAAACGGCGGAGGGTGGGCTTTTTCCGGAGGGAGCTGTGGAGAGACACACAGGCAGACAGGTGGCGGCAGCGCGGATGGGCGCTGGTGCTGTCGGCCAGGTGCAGGTCGAAGGCCTTGCGGGCCTCCCGATCATCAGCCGGGCCTGCGGCAGAGTCTGGGTCAGAGCCAGCCACCCCGGGAGCGGCTGGGGTGCGGCTGCCTCCCAGGGCCGCCTTCTGGCGGCATGTCCAGCAGGACCGGTGGGAAGCGCCCCCTCCGGCGCACGCTGTGTTGGGAGAGGCTTGAGGAGATGAGGCCTGCAGCAGTGCCCGGAAGGGGCAGAGGAATCCTCGGGCACCGGCGACTAAAGGAAAAGGCGGATTGGGAGGCCAAAAATACTACAGCACCCGGTTTTCCCAGGTGGTCTCCCATCCAGGTACTAAACAGACCCGACCCTGCTTAGCTTCAGGGATCAGACGAGATGGGGTGCGTTTAGGGTGGTATGGCTGCAGAAGGCAACGGGCGCCACGGGGTGCCTCTTGAGCCTCAGCTTAGCTGGTGCTGGCGAATTACCGCCAGTCTGGTGACCAGCCCTCGGCAGCACGGCCCTGCCGCCCACCCAGGCAGGCGACAGCAGGCCTCGGGGTCCAGGGGGTGGTGGATTCTTGGGCGACCTCGCAACTCCGTTCAGGCGGCAACATCCAGGCTTGTAGGTGTTTGACGCTCTGCCCCAGATCCCACTTGATGCTCACAAGGTCTGGGACTCAGAGGCTTAAGGGCCAGTGGCCTGCTGTCCCTTGGGCATTTCCCACCGTGTCCACCCACGCAGTGCTTGGCGCAGCCCAGCCATGGCCGCGCCGGCCCTCCTGCCCGACGGCGTTTGGCCCAAAGCCACTGGGAGCCACCATTGGGCCGGCACGGCCCCTTAGCCCCAGCAAAGCCACCCTTGTACCCACGCCACCCAAAAAGCACAGTTCTCGGCTTTGGAGGTCAGGCGACCTGGAGAACCGGTCATGGCCCACGACCCCACTCCTGCCTCCAGCTGTGGCGAAACAGCAGAGGGTGGGCTTTTTCCGGAGGTAGCTGTATAGAGACACACGGGCAGATAGGTGCCTGGGGCGTGCATGTGCGCTGGTGGGGGCGGCCAGGTGTAGGTCGAAGGCCTCGTGGGCCTATTGGCCGTCAGCCGGGCCTACGGTGCAGTCTGGGTGTAGGCCAGCCACCCCGGGAGCGGCTGGTTTATGGTTATCTACCAGGGCCGCCTTCTGGCCGCATGTCCAACCAGACCGGCGGGGTGCGCCCCCTCCAGAGCACGCTGTGTTGGGAGGGGCCTGAGGAGGTGAGGCCTGCAGCGGTGCCAGGCGGAGGTGATGGCGGCCTCGGCCGTGGGCGACTAAAGGAGAATTTATAGTGGGAGGCAAAAATGCATACAGAACCCGGTATTCCAATGTGGTCTCCCATCCAAGTACTAACCAGGCCCGACCCTGCTTAGCTTCCAGGATCAGACGAGATGGGGCGCGTTCAGGGTGGTATGGCCGTAGAAGGCAGCGGGAGCCACGGGGCACCTCTTGAGGCTCAGCTTCGCTGGTGCTGCCGACATACCGCCAGCCCGGCAGCCAACCATCTCCAGCACGGCCCTGCCGTCTGCCAAGGCAGGTGACAGGAGGCCTCGGGGACCCTGGGTTGGCGGACACGTGGGTGACCTCGCAGCTCAGGTCAGGCGGGACCCTCCAGGCCCGTAGGCGCTTGGCCCTCCACCCCAGATCCCTCTTGACGCTCACAAGGACGTGGCCTTGGAGGCTTAAGGGCACGTGGCCCGCGGTTCCTTGGGCATTCACCACTCTGTCTGCCCACACAGCTCTAGGCAAAGGCCAGCCGCCGCCTGGCCGGCCCTACTGCCTGACGGCAGTTGGCCCGAAGCCACTGGGAGACACCATTGAGTCGGCACGACCCCTTAGACCCAGCAAGGCCACCCTTGCCCCCACGCCAACTGCCGAACAAAGTTGCCTTTGCCTGGTGACCGGCTGGGCCAGAGGACCGGTCCCGGCCCAAGAACCCACTCCCGCCCACGGCCGTGGCGAAACGGCGGAGGGTGGGCTTTTTCCGGAGGGAGCTGTGGAGAGACACACAGGCAGACAGGTGGCGGCAGCGCGGATGGGCGCTGGTGCTGTCGGCCAGGTGCAGGTCGAAGGCCTTGCGGGCCTCCCGATCATCAGCCGGGCCTGCGGCAGAGTCTGGGTCAGAGCCAGCCACCCCGGGAGCGGCTGGGGTGCGGCTGCCTCCCAGGGCCGCCTTCTGGCGGCATGTCCAGCAGGACCGGCGGGAAGCGCCCCCTCCGGCGCACGCTGTGTTGGGAGAGGCTTGAGGAGATGAGGCCTGCAGCAGTGCCCGGATGGGGCAGAGGAATCCTCGGGCACCGGCGACTAAAGGAAAAGGCGGATTGGGAGGCCAAAAATACTACAGCACCCGGTTTTCCCAGGTGGTCTCCCATCCAGGTACTAAACAGACCCGACCCTGCTTAGCTTCAGGGATCAGACGAGATGGGGTGCGTTTAGGGTGGTATGGCTGCAGAAGGCAACGGGCGCCACGGGGTGCCTCTTGAGCCTCAGCTTAGCTGGTGCTGGCGAATTACCGCCAGTCTGGTGACCAGCCCTCCGCAGCACGGCCCTGCCGCCCACCCAGGCAGGCGACAGCAGGCCTCGGGGTCCAGGGGGTGGTGGATTCTTGGGCGACCTCGTAACTCCGTGCAGGCGGCAACATCCAGGCTTGTAGGTGTTTGACGCTCTGCCCCAGATCCCACTTGACGCTCACAAGGTCTGGGACTCAGAGGCTTAAGGGCCAGTGGCCTGCTGTCCCTTGGGCATTTCCCACCGTGTCCACCCACGCAGTGCTTGGCGCAGCCCAGCCATGGCCGCGCCGGCCCTCCTGCCCGACGGCGGTTGGCCCAAAGCCACTGGGAGCCACCATTGGGCCGGCACGGCCCCTTAGCCCCAGCAAAGCCACCCTTGTACCCACGCCACCCAAAAAGCACAGTTCTCGGCTTTGGAGGTCAGGCGACCTGGAGAACCGGTCATGGCCCACGACCCCACTCCTGCCTCCAGCTGTGGCGAAACAGCAGAGGGTGGGCTTTTTCCGGAGGTAGCTGTATAGAGACACACGGGCAGATAGGTGGCTGGGGCGTGCATGTGCGCTGGTGGGGGCGGCCAGGTGTAGGTCGAAGGCCTCGTGGGCCTATCGGCCGTCAGCCGGGCCTACGGTGCAGTCTGGGTGTAGGCCAGCCACCCCGGGAGCGGCTGGTTTATGGTTATCTACCAGGGCCGCCTTCTGGCCGCATGTCCAACCAGACCGGCGGTGTGCGCCCCCTCCAGAGCACGCTGTGTTGGGAGGGGCCTGAGGAGGTGAGGCCTGCAGCGGTGCCAGGCGGAGGTGATGGCGGCCTCGGCCGTGGGCGACTAAAGGAGAATTTATAGTGGGAGGCAAAAATGCATACAGAACCCGGTATTCCAATGTGGTCTCCCATCCAAGTACTAACCAGGCCCGACCCTGCTTAGCTTCCAGGATCAGACGAGATGGGGCGCGTTCAGGGTGGTATGGCCGTAGAAGGCAGCGGGAGCCACGGGGCACCTCTTGAGGCTCAGCTTCGCTGGTGCTGCCGACATACCGCCAGCCCAGCAGCCAACCATCTCCAGCACGGCCCTGCCGTCTGCCAAGGCAGGCGACAGGAGGCCTCGGGGACCCTGGGTTGGCGGACACGTGGGTGACCTCGCAGCTCAGGTCAGGCGGGACCCTCCAGGCCCGTAGGCGCTTGGCCCTCCACCCCAGATCCCTCTTGACGCTCACAAGGACGTGGCCTTGGAGGCTTAAGGGCACGTGGCCCGCGGTTCCTTGGGCATTCACCACTCTGTCTGCCCACACAGCTCTAGGCAAAGGCCAGCCGCTGCCTGGCCGGCCCTACTGCCTGACGGCAGTTGGCCTGAAGCCACTGGGAGACACCATTGAGTCGGCACGACCCCTGAGAGCCAGCAAGGCCACCCTTGCCCCCACGCCAACTGCCGAACAAAGTTCCCTGTGCCTGGTGACCGGCTGGGCCAGAGGACCGGTCCCGGCCCAAGAACCCACTCCCGCCCACGGCCGTGGCGAAACGGCGGAGGGTGGGCTTTTTCCGGAGAGAGCTGTGGAGAGACACACAGGCAGACAAGTGGCGGCAGCGCAGATGGGCGCTGGTGCTGTCGGCCAGGTGCAGGTCGAAGGCCTTGCGGGCCTCCCGATCATCAGCCGGGCCTGCGGCAGAGTCTGGGTCAGAGCCAGCCACCCCGGGAGCGGCTGGGGTGCGGCTGCCTCCCAGGGCCGCCTTCTGGCGGCATGTCCAGCAGGACCGGCGGGAAGCGCCCCCTCCGGCACACGCTGTGTTGGGAGAGGCTTGAGGAGATGAGGCCTGCAGCAGTGCCCGGATGGGGCAGAGGAATCCTCGGGCACCGGCGACTAAAGGAAAAGGCGGATTGGGAGGCCAAAAATACTACAGCACCCGGTTTTCCCAGGTGGTCTCCCATCCAGGTACTAAAGAGACCCGACCCTGCTTAGCTTCAGGGATCAGACGACATGTGGTGCGTTTAGGGTGGTATGGCTGCAGAAGGCAACGGGCGCCACGGGGTGCCTCTTGAGCCTCAGCTTAGCTGGTGCTGGCGAATTACCGCCAGTCTGGTGACCAGCCCTCGGCAGCACGGCCCTGCCTCCCACCCAGGCATGCGACAGCAGGCCTCGGGGTCCAGGGGGTGGTGGATTCTTGGGCGACCTCGCAACTCCGTGCAGGCGGCAACATCCAGGCTTGTAGGTGTTTGACGCTCTGCCCCAGATCCCACTTGACGCTCACAAGGTCTGGGACTCAGAGGCTTAAGGGCCAGTGGCCTGCTGTCCCTTGGGCATTTCCCACCGTGTCCACCCACGCAGTGCTTGGCGCAGCCCAGCCATGGCCGCGCCAGCCCTCCTGCCCGACGGCGGTTGGCCCAAAGCCACTGGGAGCCACCATTGGGCCGGCACGGCCCCTTAGCCCCAGCAAAGCCACCCTTGTACCCACGCCACCCAAAAACCACAGTTCTCGGCTTTGGAGGTCAGGCGACCTGGAGAACCGGTCATGGCCCACGACCCCACTCCTGCCTCCAGCTGTGGCGAAACAGCAGAGGGTGGGCTTTTTCCGCAGGTAGCAGTATAGAGACACGCGGGCAGATAGGTGGCTGGTGCGTGCATGTGCGCTGGTGGGGGCGGCCAGGTGTAGGTCGAAGGCCTCGTGGGCCTATCGGCTGTCAGCCGGGCCTACGGTGCAGTCTGGGTGTAGGCCAGCCACCCCGGGAGCGGCTGGTTTATGGTTATCTACCAGGGCCGCCTTCTGGCCGCATGTCCAACCAGACCGGCGGGGTGCGCCCCCTCCAGAGCACGCTGTGTTGGGAGGGGCCTGAGGAGGTGAGGCCTGCAGCGGTGCCAGGCGGAGGTGATGGCGGCCTCGGCCGTGGGCGACTAAAGGAGAATTTATAGTGGGAGGCAAAAATGCATACAGAACCCGGTATTCCAATGTGGTCTCCCATCCAAGTACTAACCAGGCCCGACCCTGCTTAGCTTCCAGGATCAGACGAGATGGGGCGCGTTCAGGGTGGTATGGCCGTAGAAGGCAGCGGGAGCCACGGGGCACCTCTTGAGGCTCAGCTTCGCTGGTGCTGCCGACATACCGCCAGCCCGGCAGCCAACCATCTCCAGCACGGCCCTGCCGTCTGCCAAGGCAGGCGACAGGAGGCCTCGGGGACCCTGGGTTGGCGGACACGTGGGTGACCTCGCAGCTCAGGTCAGGCGGGACCCTCCAGGCCCGTAGGCGCTTGGCCCTCCACCCCAGATCCCTCTTGACGCTCACAAGGACGTGGCCTTGGAGGCTTAAGGGCACGTGGCCCGCGGTTCCTTGGGCATTCACCACTCTGTCTGCCCACACAGCTCTAGGCAAAGGCCAGCCGCTGCCTGGCCGGCCCTACTGCCTGACGGCAGTTGGCCTGAAGCCACTGGGAGACACCATTGAGTCGGCACGACCCCTGAGAGCCAGCAAGGCCACCCTTGCCCCCACGCCAACTGCCGAACAAAGTTCCCTGTGCCTGGTGACCGGCTGGGCCAGAGGACCGGTCCCGGCCCAAGAACCCACTCCCGCCCACGGCCGTGGCGAAACGGCGGAGGGTGGGCTTTTTCCGGAGAGAGCTGTGGAGAGACACACAGGCAGACAGGTGGCGGCAGCGCAGATGGGCGCTGGTGCTGTCGGCCAGGTGCAGGTCGAAGGCCTTGCGGGCCTCCCGATCATCAGCCGGGCCTGCGGCAGAGTCTGGGTCAGAGCCAGCCACCCCGGGAGCGGCTGGGGTGCGGCTGCCTCCCAGGGCCGCCTTCTGGCGGCATGTCCAGCAGGACCGGCGGGAAGCGCCCCCTCCGGCACACGCTGTGTTGGGAGAGGCTTGAGGAGATGAGGCCTGCAGCAGTGCCCGGATGGGGCAGAGGAATCCTCGGGCACCGGCGACTAAAGGAAAAGGCGGATTGGGAGGTCAAAAATACTACAGCACCCGGTTTTCCCAGGTGGTCTCCCATCCAGGTACTAAAGAGACCCGACCCTGCTTAGCTTCAGGGATCAGACGACATGTGGTGCGTTTAGGGTGGTATGGCTGCAGAAGGCAACGGGCGCCACGGGGTGCCTCTTGAGCCTCAGCTTAGCTGGTGCTGGCGAATTACCGCCAGTCTGGTGACCAGCCCTCGGCAGCACGGCCCTGCCGCCCACCCAGGCAGGCGACAGCAGGCCTCGGGGTCCAGGGGGTGGTGGATTCTTGGGCGACCTCGCAACTCCGTGCAGGCGGCAACATCCAGGCTTGTAGGTGTTTGACGCTCTGCCCCAGATCCCACTTGACGCTCACAAGGTCTGGGACTCAGAGGCTTAAGGGCCAGTGGCCTGCTGTCCCTTGGGCATTTCCCACGGTGTCCACCCACGCAGTGCTTGGCGCAGCCCAGCCATGGCCGCGCCAGCCCTCCTGCCCGACGGCGGTTGGCCCAAAGCCACTGGGAGCCACCATTGGGCCGGCACGGCCCCTTAGCCCCAGCAAAGCCACCCTTGTACCCACGCCACCCAAAAACCACAGTTCTCGGCTTTGGAGGTCAGGCGACCTGGAGAACCGGTCATGGCCCACGACCCCACTCCTGCCTCCAGCTGTGGCGAAACAGCAGAGGGTGGGCTTTTTCCGCAGGTAGCAGTATAGAGACACGCGGGCAGATCGGTGGCTGGTGCGTGCATGTGCGCTGGTGGGGGCGGCCAGGTGTAGGTCGAAGGCCTCGTGGGCCTATCGGCTGTCAGCCGGGCCTACGGTGCAGTCTGGGTGTAGGCCAGCCACCCCGGGAGCGGCTGGTTTATGGTTATCTACCAGGGCCGCCTTCTGGCCGCATGTCCAACCAGACCGGCGGGGTGCGCCCCCTCCAGAGCACGCTGTGTTGGGAGGGGCCTGAGGAGGTGAGGCCTGCAGCGGTGCCAGGCGGAGGTGATGGCGGCCTCGGCCGTGGGCGACTAAAGGAGAATTTATAGTGGGAGGCAAAAATGCATACAGAACCCGGTATTCCAATGTGGTCTCCCATCCAAGTACTAACCAGGCCCGACCCTGCTTAGCTTCCAGGATCAGATGAGATGGGCCGCGTTCAGGGTGGTATGGCCGTAGAAGGCAGCGGGAGCCACGGGGCACCTCTTGAGGCTCAGCTTCGCTGGTGCTGCCGACATACCGCCAGCCCGGCAGCCAACCATCTCCAGCACGGCCCTGCCGTCTGCCAAGGCAGGCGACAGGAGGCCTCGGGGACCCTGGGTTGGCGGACACGTGGGTGACCTCGCAGCTCAGGTCAGGCGGGACCCTCCAGGCCCGTAGGCGCTTGGCCCTCCACCCCAGATCCTTCTTGACGCTCACAAGGATGTGGCCTTGGAGGCTTAAGGGCACGTGGCCCGCGGTTCCTTGGGCATTCACCACTCTGTCTGCCCACACAGCTCTAGGCAAAGGCCAGCCGCCGCCTGGCCGGCCCTACTGCCTGACGGCAGTTGGCCCGAAGCCACTGGGAGACACCATTGAGTCGGCACGACCCCTTAGACCCAGCAAGGCCACCCTTGCCCCCACGCCAACTGCCGAAGAAAGTTCCCTGTGCCTGGTGACCGGCTGGGCCAGAGGACCGGTCCCGGCCCAAGAACCCACTCCCGCCCACGACCGTGGCGAAACGGCGGAGGGTGGGCTTTTTCCGGAGGGAGCTGTGGAGAGACACACAGGCAGACAGGTGGCGGCAGCGCGGATGGGCGCTGGTGCTGTCGGCCAGGTGCAGGTCGAAGGCCTTGCGGGCCTCCCGATCATCAGCCGGGCCTGCGGCAGAGTCTGGGTCAGAGCCAGCCACCCCGGGAGCGGCTGGGGTGCGGCTGCCTCCCAGGGCCGCCTTCTGGCGGCATGTCCAGCAGGACCGGCGGGAAGCGCCCCCTCCGGCGCACGCTGTGTTGGGAGAGGCTTGAGGAGATGAGGCCTGCAGCAGTGCCCGGAAGGGGCAGAGGAATCCTCGGGCACCGGCGACTAAAGGAAAAGGCGGATTGGGAGGCCAAAAATACTACAGCACCCGGTTTTCCCAGGTGGTCTCCCATCCAGGTACTAAACAGACCCGACCCTGCTTAGCTTCAGGGATCAGACGAGATGGGGTGCGTTTAGGGTGGTATGGCTGCAGAAGGCAACGGGCGCCACGGGGTGCCTCTTGAGCCTCAGCTTAGCTGGTGCTGGCGAATTACCGCCAGTCTGGTGACCAGCCCTCGGCAGCACGGCCCTGCCGCCCACCCAGGCAGGCGACAGCAGGCCTCGGGGTCCAGGGGGTGGTGGATTCTTGGGCGACCTCGCAACTCCGTTCAGGCGGCAACATACAGGCTTGTAGGTGTTTGACGCTCTGCCCCAGATCCCACTTGACGCTCACAAGGTCTGGGACTCAGAGGCTTAAGGGCCAGTGGCCTGCTGTCCCTTGGGCATTTCCCACCGTGTCCACCCACGCAGTGCTTGGCGCAGCCCAGCCATGGCCGCACCGGCCCTCCTGCCCGACGGCGGTTGGCCCAAAGCCACTGGGAGCCACCATTGGGCCGGCACGGCCCCTTAGCCCCAGCAAAGCCACCCTTGTACCCACGCCACCCAAAAAGCACAGTTCTCGGCTTTGGAGGTCAGGCGACCTGGAGAACCGGTCATGGCCCACGACCCCACTCCTGCCTCCAGCTGTGGCGAAACAGCAGAGGGTGGGCTTTTTCCGGAGGTAGCTGTATAGAGACACACGGGCAGATAGGTGGCTGGGGCGTGCATGTGCGCTGGTGGGGGCGGCCAGGTGTAGGTCGAAGGCCTCGTGGGCCTATCGGCCGTCAGCCGGGCCTACGGTGCAGTCTGGGTGTAGGCCAGCCACCCCGGGAGCGGCTGGTTTATGGTTATCTACCAGGGCCGCCTTCTGGCCGCATGTCCAACCAGACCGGCGGGGTGCGCCCCCTCCAGAGCATGCTGTGTTGGGAGGGGCCTGAGGAGGTGAGGCCTGCAGCGGTGCCAGGCGGAGGTGATGGCGGCCTCAGCCGTGGGCGACTAAAGGAGAATTTATAGTGGGAGGCAAAAATGCATACAGAACCCGGTATTCCAATGTGGTCTCCCATCCAAGTACTAACCAGGCCCGACCCTGCTTAGCTTCCAGGATCAGACGAGATGGGGCGCGTTCAGGGTGGTATGGCCGTAGAAGGCAGTGGGAGCCACGGGGCAAGTCTTGAGGCTCAGCTTCGCTGGTGCTGCCGACATACCGCCAGCCCGGCAGCCAACCATCTCCAGCACGGCCCTGCCGTCTGCCAAGGCAGGCGACAGGAGGCCTCGGGGACCCTGGGTTGGCGGACACGTGGGTGACCTCGCAGCTCAGGTCAGGCGGGACCCTCCAGGCCCGTAGGCGCTTGGCCCTCCACCCCAGATCCCTCTTGACGCTCACAAGGACGTGGCCTTGGAGGCTTAAGGGCACGTGGCCCGCGGTTCCTTGGGCATTCACCACTCTGTCTGCCCACACAGCTCTAGGCAAAGGCCAGCCGCCACCTGGCCGGCCCTACTGCCTGACGGCAGTTGGCCCGAAGCCACTGGGAGACACCATTGGGTCGGCACGACCCCTTAGACCCAGCAAGGCCACCCTTGCCCCCACGCCAACTGCCGAACAAAGTTGCCTTTGCCTGGTGACCGGCTGGGCCAGAGGACCGGTCCCGGCCCAAGAACCCACTCCCGCCCACGGCCGTGGCGAAACGGCGGAGGGTGGGCTTTTTCCGGAGGGAGCTGTGGAGAGACACACAGGCAGACAGGTGGCGGCAGCGCGGATGGGCGCTGGTGCTGTCGGCCAGGTGCAGGTCGAAGGCCTTGCGGGCCTCCCGATCATCAGCCGGGCCTGCGGCAGAGTCTGGGTCAGAGCCAGCCACCCCGGGAGCGGCTGGGGTGCGGCTGCCTCCCAGGGCCGCCTTCTGGCGGCATGTCCAGCAGGACCGGCGGGAAGCGCCCCATCCGGCGCACGCTGTGTTGGGAGAGGCTTGAGGAGATGAGGCCTGCAGCAGTGCCCGGAAGGGGCAGAGGAATCCTCGGGCACCGGCGACTAAAGGAAAAGGCGGATTGGGAGGCCAAAAATACTACAGCACCTGGTTTTCCCAGGTGGTCTCCCATCCAGGTACTAAACAGACCCGACCCTGCTTAGCTTCAGGGATCAGACGAGATGGGGTGCGTTTAGGGTGGTATGGCTGCAGAAGGCAACGGGCGCCACGGGGTGCCTCTTGAGCCTCAGCTTAGCTGGTGCTGGCGAATTACCGCCAGTCTGGTGACCAGCCCTCGGCAGCACGGCCCTGCCGCCCACCCAGGCAGGCGACAGCAGGCCTCGGGGTCCAGGGGGTGGTGGATTCTTGGGCGACCTCGCAACTCCGTTCAGGTGGCAACATACAGGATTGTAGGTGTTTGACGCTCTGCCCCAGATCCCACTTGACGCTCACAAGGTCTGGGACTCAGAGGCTTAAGGGCCAGTGGCCTGCTGTCCCTTGGGCATTTCCCACCGTGTCCACCCACGCAGTGCTTGGCGCAGCCCAGCCATGGCCGCGCCGGCCCTCCTGCCCGACGGCGGTTGGCCCAAAGCCACTGGGAGCCACCATTGGGCCGGCACGGCCCCTTAGCCCCAGCAAAGCCACCCTTGTACCCACGCCACCCAAAAAGCACAGTTCTCGGCTTTGGAGGTCAGGCGACCTGAACAACCGGTCATGGCCCACGACCCAACTCCTGCCTCCAGCTGTGGCGAAACAGCAGAGGGTGGGCTTTTTCCGGAGGTAGCTGTATAGAGACACACGGGCAGATAGGTGGCTGGGGCGTGCATGTGCGCTGGTGGGGGCGGCCAGGTGTAGGTCGAAGGCCTCGTGGGCCTATCGGCCGTCAGCCGGGCCTACGGTGCAGTCTGGGTGTAGGCCAGCCACCCCGGGAGCGGCTGGTTTATGGTTATCTACCAGGGCCGCCTTCTGGCCGCCTGTCCAACCAGACCGGCGGGGTGCGCCCCCTCCAGAGCACGCTGTGTTGGGAGGGGCCAGAGGAGGTGAGGCCTGCAGCGGTGCCAGGCGGAGGTGATGGCGGCCTCGGCCGTGGGCGACTAAAGGAGAATTTATAGTGGGAGGCAAAAATGCATACAGAACCCGGTATTCCAATGTGGTCTCCCATCCAAGTACTAACCAGGCCCGACCCTGCTTAGCTTCCAGGATCAGACGAGATGGGGCGCGTTCAGGGTGGTATGGCCGTAGAAGACAGCGGGAGCCACGGGGCACCTCTTGAGGCTCAGCTTCGCTGGTGCTGCCGACATACCGCCAGCCCGGCAGCCAACCATCTCCAGCACGGCCCTGCCGTCTGCCAAGGCAGGCGACAGGAGGCCTCGGGGACCCTGGGTTGGCGGACACGTGGGTGACCTCGCAGCTCAGGTCAGGCGGGACCCTCCAGGCCCGTAGGCGCTTGGCCCTCCACCCCAGATCCCTCTTGACGCTCACAAGGACGTGGCCTTGGAGGCTTAAGGGCACGTGGCCCGCGGTTCCTTGGGCATTCACCACTCTGTCTGCCCACACAGCTCTAGGCAAAGGCCAGCCGCCGCCTGGCCGGCCCTACTGCCTGACGGCAGTTGGCCCGAAGCCACTGGGAGACACCATTGAGTCGGCACGACCCCTTAGACCCAGCAAGGCCACCCTTGCCCCCACGCCAACTGCCGAACAAAGTTCCCTGTGCCTGGTGACCGGCTGGGCCAGAGGACCGGTCCCGGCCCAAGAACCCACTCCCGCCCACGGCCGTGGCGAAACGGCGGAGGGTGGGCTTTTTCCGGAGAGAGCTGTGGAGAGACACACAGGCAGACAGGTGGCGGCAGCGCAGATGGGCGCTGGTGCTGTCGGCCAGGTGCAGGTCGAAGGCCTTGCGGGCCTCCCGATCATCAGCCGGGCCTGCGGCAGAGTCTGGGTCAGAGCCAGCCACCCCGGGAGCGGCTGGGGTGCGGCTGCCTCCCAGGGCCGCCTTCTGGCGGCATGTCCAGCAGGACCGGCGGGAAGCGCCCCCTCCGGCGCACGCTGTGTTGGGAGAGGCTTGAGGAGATGAGGCCTGCAGCAGTGCCCGGATGGGGCAGAGGAATCCTCGGGCACCGGCGACTAAAGGAAAAGGCGTATTGGGAGGCCAAAAATACTACAGCACCCGGTTTTCCCAGGTGGTCTCCCATCCAGGTACTAAAGAGACCCGACCCTGCTTAGCTTCAGGGATCAGACGACATGTGGTGCGTTTAGGGTGGTATGGCTGCAGAAGGCAACGGGCGCCACGGGGTGCCTCTTGAGCCTCAGCTTAGCTGGTGCTGGCGAATTACCGCCAGTCTGGTGACCAGCCCTCGGCAGCACGGCCCTGCCGCCCACCCAGGCAGGCGACAGCAGGCCTCGGGGTCCAGGGGGTGGTGGATTCTTGGGCGACCTCGCAACTCCGTGCAGGCGGCAACATCCAGGCTTGTAGGTGTTTGACGCTCTGCCCCAGATCCCACTTGACGCTCACAAGGTCTGGGACTCAGAGGCTTAAGGGCCAGTGGCCTGCTGTCCCTTGGGCATTTCCCACCGTGTCCACCCACGC
This sequence comes from Balaenoptera physalus, assembly GCF_965194825.1. NCBI lineage: Eukaryota > Metazoa > Chordata > Mammalia > Artiodactyla > Balaenopteridae > Balaenoptera > Balaenoptera physalus. The sequence continues at coordinate 482,035 of NW_028126340.1, read as the reverse complement.
AGTGCTTGGCGCAGCACAGCCATGGCCGCGCCAGCCCTCCTGCCCGACGGCGGTTGGCCCAAAGCCACTGGGAGCCACCATTGGGCCGGCACGGCCCCTTAGCCCCAGCAAAGCCACCCTTGTACCCCCGCCACCCAAAAAGCACAGTTCTCGGCTTTGGAGGTCAGGCGACCTGGAGAACCGGTCATGGCCCACGACCCCACTCCTGCCTCCAGCTGTGGCGAAACAGCAGAGGGTGGGCTTTTTCCGCAGGTAGCAGTATAGAGACACGCGGGCAGATAGGTGGCTGGTGCGTGCATGTGCGCTGGTGGGGGCGGCCAGGTGTAGGTCGAAGGCCTCGTGGGCCTATCGGCCGTCAGCCGGGCCTACGGTGCAGTCTGGGTGTAGGCCAGCCACCCCGGGAGCGGCTGGTTTATGGTTATCTACCAGGGCCGCCTTCTGGCCGCATGTCCAACCAGACCGGCGGGGTGCGCCCCCTCCAGAGCACGCTGTGTTGGGAGGGGCCTGAGGAGGTGAGGCCTGCAGCGGTGCCAGGCGGAGGTGATGGCGGCCTCGGCCGTGGGCGACTAAAGGAGAATTTATAGTGGGAGGCAAAAATGCATACAGAACCCGGTATTCCAATGTGGTCTCCCATCCAAGTACTAACCAGGCCCGACCCTGCTTAGCTTCCAGGATCAGATGAGATGGGGCGCGTTCAGGGTGGTATGGCCGTAGAAGGCAGCGGGAGCCACGGGGCACCTCTTGAGGCTCAGCTTCGCTGGTGCTGCCGACATACCGCCAGCCCGGCAGCCAACCATCTCCAGCACGGCCCTGCCGTCTGCCAAGGCAGGCGACAGGAGGCCTCGGGGACCCTGGGTTGGCGGACACGTGGGTGACCTCGCAGCTCAGGTCAGGCGGGACCCTCCAGGTCCGTAGGCGCTTGGCCCTCCACCCCAGATCCCTCTTGACGCTCACAAGGACGTGGCCTTGGAGGCTTAAGGGCACGTGGCCCGCGGTTCCTTGGGCATTCACCACTCTGTCTGCCCACACAGCTCTAGGCAAAGGCCAGCCGCCGCCTGGCCGGCCCTACTGCCTGACGGCAGTTGGCCCGAAGCCACTGGGAGACACCATTGAGTCGGCACGACCCCTTAGACCCAGCAAGGCCACCCTTGCCCCCACGCCAACTGCCGAACAAAGTTGCCTTTGCCTGGTGACCGGCTGGGCCAGAGGACCGGTCCCGGCCCAAAAACCCACTCCCGCCCACGGCCGTGGCGAAACGGCGGAGGGTGGGCTTTTTCCGGAGGGAGCTGTGGAGAGACACACAGGCAGACAGGTGGCGGCAGCGCGGATGGGCGCTGGTGCTGTCGGCCAGGTGCAGGTCGAAGGCCTTGCGGGCCTCCCGATCATCAGCCGGGCCTGCGGCAGAGTCTGGGTCAGAGCCAGCCACCCCGGGAGCGGCTGGGGTGCGGCTGCCTCCCAGGGCCGCCTTCTGGCGGCATGTCCAGCAGGACCGGCGGGAAGCGCCCCCTCCGGCGCACGCTGTGTTGGGAGAGGCTTGAGGAGATGAGGCCTGCAGCAGTGCCCGGATGGGGCAGAGGAATCCTCGGGCACCGGCGACTAAAGGAAAAGGCGGATTGGGAGGCCAAAAATACTACAGCACCCGGTTTTCCCAGGTGGTCTCCCATCCAGGTACTAAACAGACCCGACCCTGCTTAGCTTCAGGGATCAGACGAGATGGGGTGCGTTTAGGGTGGTATGGCTGCAGAAGGCAACGGGCGCCACGGGGTGCCTCTTGAGCCTCAGCTTAGCTGGTGCTGGCGAATTACCGCCAGTCTGGTGACCAGCCCTCCGCAGCACGGCCCTGCCGCCCACCCAGGCAGGCGACAGCAGGCCTCGGGGTCCAGGGGGTGGTGGATTCTTGGGCGACCTCGCAACTCCGTGCAGGCGGCAACATCCAGGCTTGTAGGTGTTTGACGCTCTGCCCCAGATCCCACTTGACGCTCACAAGGTCTGGGACTCAGAGGCTTAAGGGCCAGTGGCCTGCTGTCCCTTGAGCATTTCCCACCGTGTCCACCCACGCAGTGCTTGGCGCAGCCCAGCCATGGCCGCGCCGGCCCTCCTGCCCGACGGCGGTTGGCCCAAAGCCACTGGGAGCCACCATTGGGCCGGCACGGCCCCTTAGCCCCAGCAAAGCCACCCTTGTACCCACGCCACCCAAAAAGCACAGTTCTCGGCTTTGGAGGTCAGGCGACCTGGAGAACCGGTCATGGCCCACGACCCCACTCCTGCCTCCAGCTGTGGCGAAACAGCAGAGGGTGGGCTTTTTCCGGAGGTAGCTGTATAGAGACACACGGGCAGATAGGTGGCTGGGGCGTGCATGTGCGCTGGTGGGGGCGGCCAGGTGTAGGTCGAAGGCCTCGTGGGCCTATCGGCCGTCAGCCGGGCCTACGGTGCAGTCTGGGTGTAGGCCAGCCACCCCGGGAGCGGCTGGTTTATGGTTATCTACCAGGGCCGCCTTCTGGCCGCATGTCCAACCAGACCGGCGGTGTGCGCCCCCTCCAGAGCACGCTGTGTTGGGAGGGGCCTGAGGAGGTGAGGCCTGCAGCGGTGCCAGGCGGAGGTGATGGCGGCCTCGGCCGTGGGCGACTAAAGGAGAATTTATAGTGGGAGGCAAAAATGCATACAGAACCCGGTATTCCAATGTGGTCTCCCATCCAAGTACTAACCAGGCCCGACCCTGCTTAGCTTCCAGGATCAGACGAGATGGGGCGCGTTCAGGGTGGTATGGCCGTAGAAGGCAGCGGGAGCCACGGGGCACCTCTTGAGGCTCAGCTTCGCTGGTGCTGCCGACATACCGCCAGCCCGGCAGCCAACCATCTCCAGCACGGCCCTGCCGTCTGCCAAGGCAGGCGACAGGAGGCCTCGGGGACCCTGGGTTGGCGGACACGTGGGTGACCTCGCAGCTCAGGTCAGGCGGGACCCTCCAGGCCCGTAGGCGCTTGGCCCTCCACCCCAGATCCCTCTTGACGCTCACAAGGACGTGGCCTTGGAGGCTTAAGGGCACGTGGCCCGCGGTTCCTTGGGCATTCACCACTCTGTCTGCCCACACTGCTCTAGGCAAAGGCCAGCCGCTGCCTGGCCGGCCCTACTGCCTGACGGCAGTTGGCCTGAAGCCACTGGGAGACACCATTGAGTCGGCACGACCCCTGAGAGCCAGCAAGGCCACCCTTGCCCCCACGCCAACTGCCGAACAAAGTTCCCTGTGCCTGGTGACCGGCTGGGCCAGAGGACCGGTCCCGGCCCAAGAACCCACTCCCGCCCACGGCCGTGGCGAAACGGCGGAGGGTGGGCTTTTTCCGGAGAGAGCTGTGGAGAGACACACAGGCAGACAGGTGGTGGCAGCGCAGATGGGCGCTGGTGCTGTCGGCCAGGTGCAGGTCGAAGGCCTTGCGGGCCTCCCGATCATCAGCCGGGCCTGCGGCAGAGTCTGGGTCAGAGCCAGCCACCCCGGGAGCGGCTGGGGTGCGGCTGCCTCCCAGGGCCGCCTTCTGGCGGCATGTCCAGCAGGACCGGCGGGAAGCGCCCCCTCCGGCGCACGCTGTGTTGGGAGAGGCTTGAGGAGATGAGGCCTGCAGCAGTGCCCGGATGGGGCAGAGGAATCCTCGGGCACCGGCGACTAAAGGAAAAGGCGGATTGGGAGGCCAAAAATACTACAGCACCCGGTTTTCCCAGGTGGTCTCCCATCCAGGTACTAAAGAGACCCGACCCTGCTTAGCTTCAGGGATCAGACGACATGTGGTGCGTTTAGGGTGGTATGGCTGCAGAAGGCAACGGGCGCCACGGGGTGCCTCTTGAGCCTCAGCTTAGCTGGTGCTGGCGAATTACCGCCAGTCTGGTGACCAGCCCTCGGCAACACGGCCCTGCCGCCCACCCAGGCAGGCGACAGCAGGCCTCGGGGTCCAGGGGGTGGTGGATTCTTGGGCGACCTCGCAACTCCGTGCAGGCGGCAACATCCAGGCTTGTAGGTGTTTGACGCTCTGCCCCAGATCCCACTTGACGCTCACAAGGTCTGGGACTCAGAGGCTTAAGGGCCAGTGGCCTGCTGTCCCTTGGGCATTTCCCACCGTGTCCACCCACGCAGTGCTTGGCGCAGCACAGCCATGGCCGCGCCAGCCCTCCTGCCCGACGGCGGTTGGCCCAAAGCCACTGGGAGCCACCATTGGGCCGGCACGGCCCCTTAGCCCCAGCAAAGCCACCCTTGTACCCACGCCACCCAAAAAGCACAGTTCTCGGCTTTGGAGGTCAGGCGACCTGGAGAACCGGTCATGGCCCACGACCCCACTCCTGCCTCCAGCTGTGGCGAAACAGCAGAGGGTGGGCTTTTTCCGCAGGTAGCAGTATAGAGACACGCGGGCAGATAGGTGGCTGGTGCGTGCATGTGCGCTGGTGGGGGCGGCCAGGTGTAGGTCGAAGGCCTCGTGGGCCTATCGGCCGTCAGCCGGGCCTACGGTGCAGTCTGGGTGTAGGCCAGCCACCCCGGGAGCGGCTGGTTTATGGTTATCTACCAGGGCCGCCTTCTGGCCGCCTGTCCAACCAGACCGGCGGGGTGCGCCCCCTCCAGAGCACGCTGTGTTGGGAGGGGCCAGAGGAGGTGAGGCCTGCAGCGGTGCCAGGCGGAGGTGATGGCGGCCTCGGCCGTGGGCGACTAAAGGAGAATTTATAGTGGGAGGCAAAAATGCATACAGAACCCGGTATTCCAATGTGGTCTCCCATCCAAGTACTAACCAGGCCCGACCCTGCTTAGCTTCCAGGATCAGACGAGATGGGGCGCGTTCAGGGTGGTATGGCCGTAGAAGACAGCGGGAGCCACGGGGCACCTCTTGAGGCTCAGCTTCGCTGGTGCTGCCGACATACCGCCAGCCCGGCAGCCAACCATCTCCAGCACGGCCCTGCCGTCTGCCAAGGCAGGCGACAGGAGGCCTCGGGGACCCTGGGTTGGCGGACACGTGGGTGACCTCGCAGCTCAGGTCAGGCGGGACCCTCCAGGCCCGTAGGCGCTTGGCCCTCCACCCCAGATCCCTCTTGACGCTCACAAGGACGTGGCCTTGGAGGCTTAAGGGCACGTGGCCCGCGGTTCCTTGGGCATTCACCACTCTGTCTGCCCACACAGCTCTAGGCAAAGGCCAGCCGCCGCCTGGCCGGCCCTACTGCCTGACGGCAGTTGGCTCGAAGCCACTGGGAGACACCATTGAGTCGGCACGACCCCTTAGACCCAGCAAGGCCACCCTTGCCCCCACGCCAACTGCCGAACAAAGTTCCCTGTGCCTGGTGACCGGCTGGGCCAGAGGACCGGTCCCGGCCCAAGAACCCACTCCCGCCCACGGCCGTGGCGAAACGGCGGAGGGTGGGCTTTTTCCGGAGAGAGCTGTGGAGAGACACACAGGCAGACAGGTGGCGGCAGCGCAGATGGGCGCTGGTGCTGTCGGCCAGGTGCAGGTCGAAGGCCTTGCGGGCCTCCCGATCATCAGCCGGGCCTGCGGCAGAGTCTGGGTCAGAGCCAGCCACCCCGGGAGCGGCTGGGGTGCGGCTGCCTCCCAGGGCCGCCTTCTGGCGGCATGTCCAGCAGGACCGGCGGGAAGCGCCCCCTCCGGCGCACGCTGTGTTGGGAGAGGCTTGAGGAGATGAGGCCTGCAGCAGTGCCCGGATGGGGCAGAGGAATCCTCGGGCACCGGCGACTAAAGGAAAAGGCGGATTGGGAGGCCAAAAATACTACAGCACCCGGTTTTCCCAGGTGGTCTCCCATCCAGGTACTAAACAGACCCGACCCTGCTTAGCTTCAGGGATCAGACGAGATGGGGTGCGTTTAGGGTGGTATGGCTGCAGAAGGCAACGGGCGCCACGGGGTGCCTCTTGAGCCTCAGCTTAGCTGGTGCTGGCGAATTACCGCCAGTCTGGTGACCAGCCCTCCGCAGCACGGCCCTGCCGCCCACCCAGGCAGGCGACAGCAGGCCTCGGGGTCCAGGGGGTGGTGGATTCTTGGGCGACCTCGCAACTCCGTGCAGGCGGCAACATCCAGGCTTGTAGGTGTTTGACGCTCTGCCCCAGATCCCACTTGACGCTCACAAGGTCTGGGACTCAGAGGCTTAAGGGCCAGTGGCCTGCTGTCCCTTGAGCATTTCCCACCGTGTCCACCCACGCAGTGCTTGGCGCAGCCCAGCCATGGCCGCGCCGGCCCTCCTGCCCGACGGCGGTTGGCCCAAAGCCACTGGGAGCCACCATTGGGCCGGCACGGCCCCTTAGCCCCAGCAAAGCCACCCTTGTACCCACGCCACCCAAAAAGCACAGTTCTCGGCTTTGGAGGTCAGGCGACCTGGAGAACCGGTCATGGCCCACGACCCCACTCCTGCCTCCAGCTGTGGCGAAACAGCAGAGGGTGGGCTTTTTCCGGAGGTAGCTGTATAGAGACACACGGGCAGATAGGTGGCTGGGGCGTGCATGTGCGCTGGTGGGGGCGGCCAGGTGTAGGTCGAAGGCCTCGTGGGCCTATCGGCCGTCAGCCGGGCCTACGGTGCAGTCTGGGTGTAGGCCAGCCACCCCGGGAGCGGCTGGTTTATGGTTATCTACCAGGGCCGCCTTCTGGCCGCATGTCCAACCAGACCGGCGGTGTGCGCCCCCTCCAGAGCACGCTGTGTTGGGAGGGGCCTGAGGAGGTGAGGCCTGCAGCGGTGCCAGGCGGAGGTGATGGCGGCCTCGGCCGTGGGCGACTAAAGGAGAATTTATAGTGGGAGGCAAAAATGCATACAGAACCCGGTATTCCAATGTGGTCTCCCATCCAAGTACTAACCAGGCCCGACCCTGCTTAGCTTCCAGGATCAGACGAGATGGGGCGCGTTCAGGGTGGTATGGCCGTAGAAGGCAGCGGGAGCCACGGGGCACCTCTTGAGGCTCAGCTTCGCTGGTGCTGCCGACATACCGCCAGCCCGGCAGCCAACCATCTCCAGCACGGCCCTGCCGTCTGCCAAGGCAGGCGACAGGAGGCCTCGGGGACCCTGGGTTGGCGGACACGTGGGTGACCTCGCAGCTCAGGTCAGGCGGGACCCTCCAGGCCCGTAGGCGCTTGGCCCTCCACCCCAGATCCCTCTTGACGCTCACAAGGACGTGGCCTTGGAGGCTTAAGGGCACGTGGCCCGCGGTTCCTTGGGCATTCACCACTCTGTCTGCCCACACTGCTCTAGGCAAAGGCCAGCCGCTGCCTGGCCGGCCCTACTGCCTGACGGCAGTTGGCCTGAAGCCACTGGGAGACACCATTGAGTCGGCACGACCCCTGAGAGCCAGCAAGGCCACCCTTGCCCCCACGCCAACTGCCGAACAAAGTTCCCTGTGCCTGGTGACCGGCTGGGCCAGAGGACCGGTCCCGGCCCAAGAACCCACTCCCGCCCACGGCCGTGGCGAAACGGCGGAGGGTGGGCTTTTTCCGGAGAGAGCTGTGGAGAGACACACAGGCAGACAGGTGGCGGCAGCGCGGATGGGCGCTGGTGCTGTCGGCCAGGTGCAGGTCGAAGGCCTTGCGGGCCTCCCGATCATCAGCCGGGCCTGCGGCAGAGTCTGGGTCAGAGCCAGCCACCCCGGGAGCGGCTGGGGTGCGGCTGCCTCCCAGGGCCGCCTTCTGGCGGCATGTCCAGCAGGACCGGCGGGAAGCGCCCCCTCCGGCGCACGCTGTGTTGGGAGAGGCTTGAGGAGATGAGGCCTGCAGCAGTGCCCGGATGGGGCAGAGGAATCCTCGGGCACCGGCGACTAAAGGAAAAGGCGGATTGGGAGGCCAAAAATACTACAGCACCCGGTTTTCCCAGGTGGTCTCCCATCCAGGTACTAAAGAGACCCGACCCTGCTTAGCTTCAGGGATCAGACGACATGTGGTGCGTTTAGGGTGGTATGGCTGCAGAAGGCAACGGGCGCCACGGGGTGCCTCTTGAGCCTCAGCTTAGCTGGTGCTGGCGAATTACCGCCAGTCTGGTGACCAGCCCTCGGCAACACGGCCCTGCCGCCCACCCAGGCAGGCGACAGCAGGCCTCGGGGTCCAGGGGGTGGTGGATTCTTGGGCGACCTCGCAACTCCGTGCAGGCGGCAACATCCAGGCTTGTAGGTGTTTGACGCTCTGCCCCAGATCCCACTTGACGCTCACAAGGTCTGGGACTCAGAGGCTTAAGGGCCAGTGGCCTGCTGTCCCTTGGGCATTTCCCACCGTGTCCACCCACGCAGTGCTTGGCGCAGCCCAGCCATGGCCGCGCCGGCCCTCCTGCCCGACGGCGGTTGGCCCAAAGCCACTGGGAGCCACCATTGGGCCGGCACGGCCCCTTAGCCCCAGCAAAGCCACCCTTGTACCCACGCCACCCAAAAAGCACAGTTCTCGGCTTTGGAGGTCAGGCGACCTGGAGAACCGGTCATGGCCCACGACCCCACTCCTGCCTCCAGCTGTGGCGAAACAGCAGAGGGTGGGCTTTTTCCGCAGGTAGCAGTATAGAGACACGCGGGCAGATAGGTGGCTGGTGCGTGCATGTGCGCTGGTGGGGGCGGCCAGGTGTAGGTCGAAGGCCTCGTGGGCCTATCGGCCGTCAGCCGGGCCTACGGTGCAGTCTGGGTGTAGGCCAGCCACCCCGGGAGCGGCTGTTTTATGGTTATCTACCAGGGCCGCCTTCTGGCCGCATGTCCAACCAGACCGGCGGGCTGCGCCCCCTCCAGAGCACGCTGTGTTGGGAGGGGCCTGAGGAGGTGAGGCCTGCAGCGGTGCCAGCCGGAGGTGATGGCGGCCTCGGCCGTGGGCGACTAAAGGAGAATTTATAGTGGGAGGCAAAAATGCATACAGAACCCGGTATTCCAATGTGGTCTCCCATCCAAGTACTAACCAGGCCCGACCCTGCTTAGCTTCCAGGATCAGATGAGATGGGGCGCGTTCAGGGTGGTATGGCCGTAGAAGGCAGCGGGAGCCACGGGGCACCTCTTGAGGCTCAGCTTCGCTGGTGCTGCCGACATACCGCCAGCCCGGCAGCCAACCATCTCCAGCACGGCCCTGCCGTCTGCCAAGGCAGGCGACAGGAGGCCTCGGGGACCCTGGGTTGGCGGACACGTGGGTGACCTCGCAGCTCAGGTCAGGCGGGACCCTCCAGGCCCGTAGGCGCTTGGCCCTCCACCCCAGATCCCTCTTGACGCTCACATGGATGTGGCCTTGGAGGCTTAAGGGCACGTGGCCCGCGGTTCCTTGGGCATTCACCACTCTGTCTGCCCACACAGCTCTAGGCAAAGGCCAGCCGCCGCCTGGCCGGCCCTACTGCCTGACGGCAGTTGGCCCGAAGCCACTGGGAGACACCATTGAGTCGGCACGACCCCTTAGACCCAGCAAGGCCACCCTTGCCCCCACGCCAACTGCCGAAGAAAGTTCCCTGTGCCTGGTGACCGGCTGGGCCAGAGGACCGGTCCCGGCCCAAGAACCCACTCCCGCCCACGACCGTGGCGAAACGGCGGAGGGTGGGCTTTTTCCGGAGGGAGCTGTGGAGAGACACACAGGCAGACAGGTGGCGGCAGCGCGGATGGGCGCTGGTGCTGTCGGCCAGGTGCAGGTCGAAGGCCTTGCGGGCCTCCCGATCATCAGCCGGGCCTGCGGCAGAGTCTGGGTCAGAGCCAGCCACCCCGGGAGCGGCTGGGGTGCGGCTGCCTCCCAGGGCCGCCTTCTGGCGGCATGTCCAGCAGGACCGGTGGGAAGCGCCCCCTCCGGTGCACGCTGTGTTGGGAGAGGCTTGAGGAGATGAGGCCTGCAGCAGTGCCCGGATGGGGCAGAGGAATCCTCGGGCACCGGCGACTAAAGGAAAAGGCGGATTGGGAGGCCAAAAATACTACAGCACCCGGTTTTCCCAGGTGGTCTCCCATCCAGGTACTAAACAGACCCGACCCTGCTTAGCTTCAGGGATCAGACGAGATGGGGTGCGTTTAGGGTGGTATGGCTGCAGAAGGCAACGGGCGCCACGGGGTGCCTCTTGAGCCTCAGCTTAGCTGGTGCTGGCGAATTACCGCCAGTCTGGTGACCAGCCCTCCGCAGCACGGCCCTGCCGCCCACCCAGGCAGGCGACAGCAGGCCTCGGGGTCCAGGGGGTGGTGGATTCTTGGGCGACCTCGCAACTCCGTGCAGGCGGCAACATCCAGGCTTGTAGGTGTTTGACGCTCTGCCCCAGATCCCACTTGACGCTCACAAGGTCTGGGACTCAGAGGCTTAAGGGCCAGTGGCCTGCTGTCCCTTGGGCATTTCCCACCGTGTCCACCCACGTAGTGCTTGGCGCAGCCCAGCCATGGCCGCGCCGGCCCTCCTGCCCGACGGCGGTTGGCCCAAAGCCACTGGGAGCCACCATTGGGCCGGCACGGCCCCTTAGCCCCAGCAAAGCCACCCTTGTACCCACGCCACCCAAAAAGCACAGTTCTCGGCTTTGGAGGTCAGGCGACCTGGAGAACCGGTCATGGCCCACGACCCCACTCCTGCCTCCAGCTGTGGCGAAACAGCAGAGGGTGGGCTTTTTCCGGAGGTAGCTGTATAGAGACACACGGGCAGATAGGTGGCTGGGGCGTGCATGTGCGCTGGTGGGGGCGGCCAGGTGTAGGTCGAAGGCCTCGTGGGCCTATCGGCCGTCAGCCGGGCCTACGGTGCAGTCTGGGTGTAGGCCAGCCACCCCGGGAGCGGCTGGTTTATGGTTATCTACCAGGGCCGCCTTCTGGCCGCATGTCCAACCAGACCGGCGGTGTGCGCCCCCTCCAGAGCACGCTGTGTTGGGAGGGGCCTGAGGAGGTGAGGCCTGCAGCGGTGCCAGGAGGAGGTGATGGCGGCCTCGGCCGTGGGCGACTAAAGGAGAATTTATAGTGGGAGGCAAAAATGCATACAGAACCCGGTATTCCAATGTGGTCTCCCATCCAAGTACTAACCAGGCCCGACCCTGCTTAGCTTCCAGGATCAGACGAGATGGGGCGCGTTCAGGGTGGTATGGCCGTAGAAGGCAGCGGGAGCCACGGGGCACCTCTTGAGGCTCAGCTTCGCTGGTGCTGCCGACATACCGCCAGCCCGGCAGCCAACCATCTCCAGCACGGCCCTGCCGTCTGCCAAGGCAGGCGACAGGAGGCCTCGGGGACCCTGGGTTGGCGGACACGTGGGTGACCTCGCAGCTCAGGTCAGGCGGGACCCTCCAGGCCCGTAGGCGCTTGGCCCTCCACCCCAGATCCCTCTTGACGCTCACATGGATGTGGCCTTGGAGGCTTAAGGGCACGTGGCCCGCGGTTCCTTGGGCATTCACCACTCTGTCTGCCCACACAGCTCTAGGCAAAGGCCAGCCGCCGCCTGGCCGGCCCTACTGCCTGACGGCAGTTGGCCCGAAGCCACTGGGAGACACCATTGAGTCGGCACGACCCCTTAGACCCAGCAAGGCCACCCTTGCCCCCACGCCAACTGCCGAAGAAAGTTCCCTGTGCCTGGTGACCGGCTGGGCCAGAGGACCGGTCCCGGCCCAAGAACCCACTCCCGCCCACGACCGTGGCGAAACGGCGGAGGGTGGGCTTTTTCCGGAGGGAGCTGTGGAGAGACACACAGGCAGACAGGTGGCGGCAGCGCGGATGGGCGCTGGTGCTGTCGGCCAGGTGCAGGTCGAAGGCCTTGCGGGCCTCCCGATCATCAGCCGGGCCTGCGGCAGAGTCTGGGTCAGAGCCAGCCACCCCGGGAGCGGCTGGGGTGCGGCTGCCTCCCAGGGCCGCCTTCTGGCGGCATGTCCAGCAGGACCGGTGGGAAGCGCCCCCTCCGGTGCACGCTGTGTTGGGAGAGGCTTGAGGAGATGAGGCCTGCAGCAGTGCCCGGATGGGGCAGAGGAATCCTCGGGCACCGGCGACTAAAGGAAAAGGCGGATTGGGAGGCCAAAAATACTACAGCACCCGGTTTTCCCAGGTGGTCTCCCATCCAGGTACTAAACAGACCCGACCCTGCTTAGCTTCAGGGATCAGACGAGATGGGGTGCGTTTAGGGTGGTATGGCTGCAGAAGGCAACGGGCGCCACGGGGTGCCTCTTGAGCCTCAGCTTAGCTGGTGCTGGCGAATTACCGCCAGTCTGGTGACCAGCCCTCCGCAGCACGGCCCTGCCGCCCACCCAGGCAGGCGACAGCAGGCCTCGGGGTCCAGGGGGTGGTGGATTCTTGGGCGACCTCGCAACTCCGTGCAGGCGGCAACATCCAGGCTTGTAGGTGTTTGACGCTCTGCCCCAGATCCCACTTGACGCTCACAAGGTCTGGGACTCAGAGGCTTAAGGGCCAGTGGCCTGCTGTCCCTTGGGCATTTCCCACCGTGTCCACCCACGTAGTGCTTGGCGCAGCCCAGCCATGGCCGCGCCGGCCCTCCTGCCCGACGGCGGTTGGCCCAAAGCCACTGGGAGCCACCATTGGGCCGGCACGGCCCCTTAGCCCCAGCAAAGCCACCCTTGTACCCACGCCACCCAAAAAGCACAGTTCTCGGCTTTGGAGGTCAGGCGACCTGGAGAACCGGTCATGGCCCACGACCCCACTCCTGCCTCCAGCTGTGGCGAAACAGCAGAGGGTGGGCTTTTTCCGGAGGTAGCTGTATAGAGACACACGGGCAGATAGGTGGCTGGGGCGTGCATGTGCGCTGGTGGGGGCGGCCAGGTGTAGGTCGAAGGCCTCGTGGGCCTATCGGCCGTCAGCCGGGCCTACGGTGCAGTCTGGGTGTAGGCCAGCCACCCCGGGAGCGGCTGGTTTATGGTTATCTACCAGGGCCGCCTTCTGGCCGCATGTCCAACCAGACCGGCGGTGTGCGCCCCCTCCAGAGCACGCTGTGTTGGGAGGGGCCTGAGGAGGTGAGGCCTGCAGCGGTGCCAGGAGGAGGTGATGGCGGCCTCGGCCGTGGGCGACTAAAGGAGAATTTATAGTGGGAGGCAAAAATGCATACAGAACCCGGTATTCCAATGTGGTCTCCCATCCAAGTACTAACCAGGCCCGACCCTGCTTAGCTTCCAGGATCAGACGAGATGGGGCGCGTTCAGGGTGGTATGGCCGTAGAAGGCAGCGGGAGCCACGGGGCACCTCTTGAGGCTCAGCTTCGCTGGTGCTGCCGACATACCGCCAGCCCGGCAGCCAACCATCTCCAGCACGGCCCTGCCGTCTGCCAAGGCAGGCGACAGGAGGCCTCGGGGACCCTGGGTTGGCGGACACGTGGGTGACCTCGCAGCTCAGGTCAGGCGGGACCCTCCAGGCCCGTAGGCGCTTGGCCCTCCACCCCAGATCCCTCTTGACGCTCACAAGGACGTGGCCTTGGAGGCTTAAGGGCACGTGGCCCGCGGTTCCTTGGGCATTCACCACTCTGTCTGCCCACACTGCTCTAGGCAAAGGCCAGCCGCTGCCTGGCCGGCCCTACTGCCTGACGGCAGTTGGCCTGAAGCCACTGGGAGACACCATTGAGTCGGCACGACCCCTGAGAGCCAGCAAGGCCACCCTTGCCCCCACGCCAACTGCCGAACAAAGTTGCCTGTGCCTGGTGACCGGCTGGGCCAGAGGACCGGTCCCGGCCCAAGAACCCACTCCCGCCCACAGCCGTGGCGAAACGGCGGAGGGTGGGCTTTTTCCGGAGGGAGCTGTGGAGAGACACACAGGCAGACAGGTGGCGGCAGCGCGGATGGGCGCTGGTGCTGTCGGCCAGGTGCAGGTCGAAGGCCTTGCGGGCCTCCCGATCATCAGCCGGGCCTGCGGCAGAGTCTGGGTCAGAGCCAGCCACCCCTGGAGCGGCTGGGGTGCGGCTGCCTCCCAGGGCCGCCTTCTGGCGGCATGTCCAGCAGGACCGGCGGGAAGCGCCCCCTCCGGCGCACGCTGTGTTGGGAGAGGCTTGAGGAGATGAGGCCTGCAGCAGTGCCCGGATGGGGCAGAGGAATCCTCGGGCACCGGCGACTAAAGGAAAAGGCGGATTGGGAGGCCAAAAATACTACAGCACCCGGTTTTCCCAGGTGGTCTCCCATCCAGGTACTAAACAGACCCGACCCTGCTTAGCTTCAGGGATCAGACGAGATGGGGTGCGTTTAGGGTGGTATGGCTGCAGAAGGCAACGGGCGCCACGGGGTGCCTCTTGAGCCTCAGCTTAGCTGGTGCTGGCGAATTACCGCCAGTCTGGTGACCAGCCCTCGGCAGCACGGCCCTGCCGCCCACCCAGGCAGGCGACAGCAGGCCTCGGGGTCCAGGGGGTGGTGGATTCTTGGGCGACCTCGCAACTCCGTGCAGGCGGCAACATCCAGGCTTGTAGGTGTTTGACGCTCTGCCCCAGATCCCACTTGACGCTCACAAGGTCTGGGACTCAGAGGCTTAAGGGCCAGTGGCCTGCTGTCCCTTGGGCATTTCCCACCGTGTCCACCCACGCAGTGCTTGGCGCAGCACAGCCATGGCCGCGCCGGCCCTCCTGCCCGACGGCGGTTGGCCCAAAGCCACTGGGAGCCACCATTGGGCCGGCACGGCCCCTTAGCCCCAGCAAAGACACCCTTGTACCCACGCCACCCAAAAAGCACAGTTCTCGGCTTTGGAGGTCAGGCGACCTGGAGAACCGGTCATGGCCCACGACCCCACTCCTGCCTCCAGCTGTGGCGAAACAGCAGAGGGTGGGCTTTTTCCGGAGGTAGCTGTATAGAGACACACGGGCAGATAGGTGCCTGGGGCGTGCATGTGCGCTGGTGGGGGCGGCCAGGTGTAGGTCGAAGGCCTCGTGGGCCTATCGGCCGTCAGCCGGGCCTACGGTGCAGTCTGGGTGTAGGCCAGCCACCCCGGGAGCGGCTGGTTTATGGTTATCTACCAGGGCCGCCTTCTGGCCGCATGTCCAACCAGACCAGCGGGGTGCGCCCCCTCCAGAGCACGCTGTGTTGGGAGGGGCCTGAGGAGGTGAGGCCTGCAGCGGTGCCAGGCGGAGGTGATGGCGGCCTCGGCCGTGGGCGACTAAAGGAGAATTTATAGTGGGAGGCAAAAATGCATACAGAACCCGGTATTCCAATGTGGTCTCCCATCCAAGTACTAACCAGGCCCGACCCTGCTTAGCTTCCAGGATCAGACGAGATGGGGCGCGTTCAGGGTGGTATGGCCGTAGAAGGCAGCGGGAGCCACGGGGCACCTCTTGAGGCTCAGCTTCGCTGGTGCTGCCGACATACCGCCAGCCCGGCAGCCAACCATCTCCAGCACGGCCCTGCCGTCTGCCAAGGCAGGCGACAGGAGGCCTCGGGGACCCTGGGTTGGCGGACACGTGGGTGACCTCGCAGCTCAGGTCAGGCGGGACCCTCCAGGCCCGTAGGCGCTTGGCCCTCCACCCCAGATCCCTCTTGACGCTCACAAGGACGTGGCCTTGGAGGCTTAAGGGCACGTGGCCCGCGGTTCCTTGGGCATTCACCACTCTGTCTGCCCACACAGCTCTAGGCAAAGGCCAGCCGCCGCCTGGCCAGCCCTACTGCCTGACGGCAGTTGGCCCGAAGCCACTGGGAGACACCATTGAGTCGGCACGACCCCTTAGACCCAACAAGGCCACCCTTGCCCCCACGCCAACTGCCGAACAAAGTTGCCTTTGCCTGGTGACCGGCTGGGCCAGAGGACCGGTCCCGGCCCAAGAACCCACTCCCGCCCACGGCCGTGGCGAAACGGCGGAGGGTGGGCTTTTTCCGGAGGGAGCTGTGGAGAGACACACAGGCAGACAGGTGGCGGCAGCGCGGATGGGCGCTGGTGCTGTCGGCCAGGTGCAGGTCGAAGGCCTTGCGGGCCTCCCGATCATCAGCCGGGCCTGCGGCAGAGTCTGGGTCAGAGCCAGCCACCCCGGGAGCGGCTGGGGTGCGGCTGCCTCCCAGGGCCGCCTTCTGGCGGCATGTCCAGCAGGACCGGCGGGAAGCGCCCCCTCCGGCGCACGCTGTGTTGGGAGAGGCTTGAGGAGATGAGGCCTGCAGCAGTGCCCGGATGGGGCAGAGGAATCCTCGGGCACCGGCGACTAAAGGAAAAGGCGGATTGGGAGGCCAAAAATACTACAGCACCCGGTTTTCCCAGGTGGTCTCCCATCCAGGTACTAAACAGACCCGACCCTTCTTAGCTTCAGGGATCAGACGAGATGGGGTGCGTTTAGGGTGGTATGGCTGCAGAAGGCAACGGGCGCCACGGGGTGCCTCTTGAGCCTCAGCTTAGCTGGTGCTGGCGAATTACCGCCAGTCTGGTGAACAGCCCTCCGCAGCACGGCCCTGCCGCCCACCCAGGCAGGCGACAGCAGGCCTCGGGGTCCAGGGGGTGGTGGATTCTTGGGCGACCTCGCAACTCCGTGCAGGCGGCAACATCCAGGCTTGTAGGTGTTTGACGCTCTGCCCCAGATCCCACTTGACGCTCACAAGGTCTGGGACTCAGAGGCTTAAGGGCCAGTGGCCTGCTGTCCCTTGGGCATTTCCCACCGTGTCCACCCACGCAGTGCTTGGTGCAGCCCAGCCATGGCCGCGCCGGCCCTCCTGCCCGACGGCGGTTGGCCCAAAGCCACTGGGAGCCACCATTGGGCCGGCACGGCCCCTTAGCCCCAGCAAAGCCACCCTTGTACCCACGCCACCCAAAAAGCACAGTTCTCGGCTTTGGAGGTCAGGCGACCTGGAGAACCGGTCATGGCCCACGACCCCACTCCTGCCTCCAGCTGTGGCGAAACAGCAGAGGGTGGGCTTTTTCCGGAGGTAGCTGTATAGAGACACACGGGCAGATAGGTGGCTGGGGCGTGCATGTGCGCTGGTGGGGGCGGCCAGGTGTAGGTCGAAGGCCTCGTGGGCCTATCGGCCGTCAGCCGGGCCTACGGTGCAGTCTGGGTGTAGGCCAGCCACCCCGGGAGCGGCTGGTTTATGGTTATCTACCAGGGCCGCCTTCTGGCCGCATGTCCAACCAGACCGGCGGTGTGCGCCCCCTCCAGAGCACGCTGTGTTGGGAGGGGCCTGAGGAGGTGAGGCCTGCAGCGGTGCCAGGTGGAGGTGATGGCGGCCTCGGCCGTGGGCGACTAAAGGAGAATTTATAGTGGGAGGCAAAAATGCATACAGAACCCGGTATTCCAATGTGGTCTCCCATCCAAGTACTAACCAGGCCCGACCCTGCTTAGCTTCCAGGATCAGACGAGATGGGGCGCGTTCAGGGTGGTATGGCCGTAGAAGGCAGCGGGAGCCACGGGGCACCTCTTGAGGCTCAGCTTCGCTGGTGCTGCCGACATACCGCCAGCCCAGCAGCCAACCATCTCCAGCACGGCCCTGCCGTCTGCCAAGGCAGGCGACAGGAGGCCTCGGGGACCCTGGGTTGGCGGACACGTGGGTGACCTCGCAGCTCAGGTCAGGCGGGACCCTCCAGGCCCGTAGGCGCTTGGCCCTCCACCCCAGATCCCTCTTGACGCTCACAAGGACGTGGCCTTGGAGGCTTAAGGGCACGTGGCCCGCGGTTCCTTGGGCATTCACCACTCTGTCTGCCCACACTGCTCTAGGCAAAGGCCAGCCGCTGCCTGGCCGGCCCTACTGCCTGACGGCAGTTGGCCTGAAGCCACTGGGAGACACCATTGAGTCGGCACGACCCCTGAGAGCCAGCAAGGCCACCCTTGCCCCCACGCCAACTGCCGAACAAAGTTCCCTGTGCCTGGTGACCGGCTGGGCCAGAGGACCGGTCCCGGCCCAAGAACCCACTCCCGCCCACGGCCGTGGCGAAACGGCGGAGGGTGGGCTTTTTCCGGAGAGAGCTGTGGAGAGACACACAGGCAGACAGGTGGCGGCAGCGCAGATGGGCGCTGGTGCTGTCGGCCAGGTGCAGGTCGAAGGCCTTGCGGGCCTCCCGATCATCAGCCGGGCCTGCGGCAGAGTCTGGGTCAGAGCCAGCCACCCCGGGAGCGGCTGGGGTGCGGCTGCCTCCCAGGGCCGCCTTCTGGCGGCATGTCCAGCAGGACCGGCGGGAAGCGCCCCCTCCGGCGCACGCTGTGTTGGGAGAGGCTTGAGGAGATGAGGCCTGCAGCAGTGCCCGGATGGGGCAGAGGAATCCTCGGGCACCGGCGACTAAAGGAAAAGGCGGATTGGGAGGCCAAAAATACTACAGCACCCGGTTTTCCCAGGTGGTCTCCCATCCAGGTACTAAAGAGACCCGACCCTGCTTAGCTTCAGGGATCAGACGACATGTGGTGCGTTTAGGGTGGTATGGCTGCAGAAGGCAACGGGCGCCACGGGGTGCCTCTTGAGCCTCAGCTTAGCTGGTGCTGGCGAATTACCGCCAGTCTGGTGACCAGCCCTCGGCAGCACGGCCCTGCCGCCCACCCAGGCAGGCGACAGCAGGCCTCGGGGTCCAGGGGGTGGTGGATTCTTGGGCGACCTCGCAACTCCGTGCAGGCGGCAACATCCAGGCTTGTAGGTGTTTGACGCTCTGCCCCAGATCCCACTTGACGCTCACAAGGTCTGGGACTCAGAGGCTTAAGGGCCAGTGGCCTGCTGTCCCTTGGGCATTTCCCACCGTGTCCACCCACGCAGTGCTTGGCGCAGCACAGCCATGGCCGCGCCAGCCCTCCTGCCCGACGGCGGTTGGCCCAAAGCCACTGGGAGCCACCATTGGGCCGGCACGGCCCCTTAGCCCCAGCAAAGCCACCCTTGTACCCACGCCACCCAAAAAGCACAGTTCTCGGCTTTGGAGGTCAGGCGACCTGGAGAACCGGTCATGGCCCACGACCCCACTCCTGCCTCCAGCTGTGGCGAAACAGCAGAGGGTGGGCTTTTTCCGCAGGTAGCAGTATAGAGACACGCGGGCAGATAGGTGGCTGGTGCGTGCATGTGCGCTGGTGGGGGCGGCCAGGTGTAGGTCGAAGGCCTCGTGGGCCTATCGGCCGTCAGCCGGGCCTACGGTGCAGTCTGGGTGTAGGCCAGCCACCCCGGGAGCGGCTGCTTTATGGTTATCTACCAGGGCCGCCTTCTGGCCGCATGTCCAACCAGACCGGCGGGGTGCGCCCCCTCCAGAGCACGCTGTGTTGGGAGGGGCCTGAGGAGGTGAGGCCTGCAGCGGTGCCAGGCGGAGGTGATGGCGGCCTCGGCCGTGGGCGACTAAAGGAGAATTTATAGTGGGAGGCAAAAATGCATACAGAACCCGGTATTCCAATGTGGTCTCCCATCCAAGTACTAACCAGGCCCGACCCTGCTTAGCTTCCAGGATCAGATGAGATGGGGCGCGTTCAGGGTGGTATGGCCGTAGAAGGCAGCGGGAGCCACGGGGCACCTCTTGAGGCTCAGCTTCGCTGGTGCTGCCGACATACCGCCAGCCCGGCAGCCAACCATCTCCAGCACGGCCCTGCCGTCTGCCAAGGCAGGCGACAGGAGGCCTCGGGGACCCTGGGTTGGCGGACACGTGGGTGACCTCGCAGCTCAGGTCAGGCGGGACCCTCCAGGTCCGTAGGCGCTTGGCCCTCCACCCCAGATCCCTCTTGACGCTCACAAGGACGTGGCCTTGGAGGCTTAAGGGCACGTGGCCCGCGGTTCCTTGGGCATTCACCACTCTGTCTGCCCACACAGCTCTAGGCAAAGGCCAGCCGCCGCCTGGCCGGCCCTACTGCCTGACGGCAGTTGGCCCGAAGCCACTGGGAGACACCATTGAGTCGGCACGACCCCTTAGACCCAGCAAGGCCACCCTTGCCCCCACGCCAACTGCCGAACAAAGTTGCCTTTGCCTGGTGACCGGCTGGGCCAGAGGACCGGTCCCGGCCCAAAAACCCACTCCCGCCCACGGCCGTGGCCAAACGGCGGAGGGTGGGCTTTTTCCGGAGGGAGCTGTGGAGAGACACACAGGCAGACAGGTGGCGGCAGCGCGGATGGGCGCTGGTGCTGTCGGCCAGGTGCAGGTCGAAGGCCTTGCGGGCCTCCCGATCATCAGCCGGGCCTGCGGCAGAGTCTGGGTCAGAGCCAGCCACCCCGGGAGCGGCTGGGGTGCGGCTGCCTCCCAGGGCCGCCTTCTGGCGGCATGTCCAGCAGGACCGGCGGGAAGCGCCCCCTCCGGCGCACGCTGTGTTGGGAGAGGCTTGAGGAGATGAGGCCTGCAGCAGTGCCCGGATGGGGCAGAGGAATCCTCGGGCACCGGCGACTAAAGGAAAAGGCGGATTGGGAGGCCAAAAATACTACAGCACCCGGTTTTCCCAGGTGGTCTCCCATCCAGGTACTAAAGAGACCCGACCCTGCTTAGCTTCAGGGATCAGACGACATGTGGTGCGTTTAGGGTGGTATGGCTGCAGAAGGCAACGGGCGCCACGGGGTGCCTCTTGAGCCTCAGCTTAGCTGGTGCTGGCGAATTACCGCCAGTCTGGTGACCAGCCCTCGGCAGCACGGCCCTGCCGCCCACCCAGGCAGGCGACAGCAGGCCTCGGGGTCCAGGGGGTGGTGGATTCTTGGGCGACCTCGCAACTCCGTGCAGGCGGCAACATCCAGGCTTGTAGGTGTTTGACGCTCTGCCCCAGATCCCACTTGACGCTCACAAGGTCTGGGACTCAGAGGCTTAAGGGCCAGTGGCCTGCTGTCCCTTGGGCATTTCCCACGGTGTCCACCCACGCAGTGCTTGGCGCAGCACAGCCATGGCCGCGCCGGCCCTCCTGCCCGACGGCGGTTGGCCCAAAGCCACTGGGAGCCACCATTGGGCCGGCACGGCCCCTTAGCCCCAGCAAAGCCACCCTTGTACCCACGCCACCCAAAAAGCACAGTTCTCGGCTTTGGAGGTCAGGCGACCTGGAGAACCGGTCATGGCCCACGACCCCACTCCTGCCTCCAGCTGTGGCGAAACAGCAGAGGGTGGGCTTTTTCCGGAGGTAGCTGTATAGAGACACACGGGCAGATAGGTGGCTGGGGCGTGCATGTGCGCTGGTGGGGGCGGCCAGGTGTAGGTCGAAGGCCTCGTGGGCCTATCGGCCGTCAGCCGGGCCTACGGTGCAGTCTGGGTGTAGGCCAGCCACCCCGGGAGCGGCTGGTTTATGGTTATCTACCAGGGCCGCCTTCTGGCCGCATGTCCAACCAGACCGGCGGGGTGCGCCCCCTCCAGAGCACGCTGTGTTGGGAGGGGCCTGAGGAGGTGAGGCCTGCAGCGGTGCCAGGCGGAGGTGATGGCGGCCTCGGCCGTGGGCGACTAAAGGAGAATTTATAGTGGGAGGCAAAAATGCATACAGAACCCGGTATTCCAATGTGGTCTCCCATCCAAGTACTAACCAGGCCCGACCCTGCTTAGCTTCCAGGATCAGACGAGATGGGGCGCGTTCAGGGTGGTATGGCCGTAGAAGGCAGGGGGAGCCACGGGGCAGCTCTTGATGCTCAGCTTCGCTGGTGCTGTCGACATACCGCCAGCCCGGCAGCCAACCATCTCCAGCACGGCCCTGCCGTCTGCCAAGGCAGGCGACAGGAGGCCTCGGGGACCCTGGGTTGGCGGACACGTGGGTGACCTCGCAGCTCAGGTCAGGCGGGACCCTCCAGGCCCGTAGGCGCTTGGCCCTCCACCCCAGATCCCTCTTGACGCTCACAAGGACGTGGCCTTGGAGGCTTAAGGGCACGTGGCCCGCGGTTCCTT
Source organism: Balaenoptera physalus (assembly GCF_965194825.1). Taxonomy (NCBI): domain Eukaryota; kingdom Metazoa; phylum Chordata; class Mammalia; order Artiodactyla; family Balaenopteridae; genus Balaenoptera; species Balaenoptera physalus. The sequence continues at coordinate 460,444 of NW_028126340.1, read as the reverse complement.
GGGCATTCACCACTCTGTCTGCCCACACAGCTCTAGGCAACGGCCAGCCGCCGCCTGGCCGGCCCTACTGCCTGACGGCAGTTGGCCCGAAGCCACTGGGAGACACCATTGGGTCGGCACGACCCCTTAGACCCAACAAGGCCACCCTTGCCCCCACGCCAACTGCCGAACAAAGTTGCCTTTGCCTGGTGACCGGCTGGGCCAGAGGACCGGTCCCGGCCCAAGAACCCACTCCCGCCCACGGCCGTGGCGAAACGGCGGAGGGTGGGCTTTTTCCGGAGGGAGCTGTGGAGAGACACACAGGCAGACAGGTGGCGGCAGCGCGGATGGGCGCTGGTGCTGTCGGCCAGGTGCAGGTCGAAGGCCTTGCGGGCCTCCCGATCATCAGCCGGGCCTGCGGCAGAGTCTGGGTCAGAGCCAGCCACCCCGGGAGCGGCTGGGGTGCGGCTGCCTCCCAGGGCCGCCTTCCGGCGGCATGTCCAGCAGGACCGGCGGGAAGCGCCCCCTCCGGCGCACGCTGTGTTGGGAGAGGCTTGAGGAGATGAGGCCTGCAGCAGTGCCCGGATGGGGCAGAGGAATCCTCGGGCACCGGCGACTAAAGGAAAAGGCGGATTGGGAGGCCAAAAATACTACAGCACCCGGTTTTCCCAGGTGGTCTCCCATCCAGGTACTAAACAGACCCGACCCTGCTTAGCTTCAGGGATCAGACGAGATGGGGTGCGTTTAGGGTGGTATGGCTGCAGAAGGCAATGGGCGCCACGGGGTGCCTCTTGAGCCTCAGCTTAGCTGGTGCTGGCGAATTACCGCCAGTCTGGTGACCAGCCCTCGGCAGCACGGCCCTGCCGCCCACCCAGGCAGGCGACAGCAGGCCTCGGGGTCCAGGGGGTGGTGGATTCTTGGGCGACCTCGCAACTCCGTGCAGGCGGCAACATCCAGGCTTGTAGGTGTTTGACGCTCTGCCCCAGATCCCACTTGACGCTCACAAGGTCTGGGACTCAGAGGCTTAAGGGCCAGTGGCCTGCTGTCCCTTGGGCATTTCCCACCGTGTCCACCCACGCAGTGCTTGGCGCAGCCCAGCCATGGCCGCGCCGGCCCTCCTGCCCGACGGCGGTTGGCCCAAAGCCACTGGGAGCCACCATTGGGCCGGCACGGCCTCTTAGCCCCAGCAAAGCCACCCTTGTACCCACGCCACCCAAAAAGCACAGTTCTCGGCTTTGGAGGTCAGGCGACCTGGAGAACCGGTCATGGCCCACGACCCCACTCCTGCCTCGAGCTGTGGCGAAACAGCAGAGGGTGGGCTTTTTCCGGAGGTAGCTGTATAGAGACACACGGGCAGATAGGTGGCTGGGGCGTGCATGTGCGCTGGTGGGGGCGGCCAGGTGTAGGTCGAAGGCCTCGTGGGCCTATCGGCCGTCAGCCGGGCCTACGGTGCAGTCTGGGTGTAGGCCAGCCACCCCGGGAGCGGCTGGTTTATGGTTATCTACCAGGGCCGCCTTCTGGCCGCATGTCCAACCAGACCGGCGGTGTGCGCCCCCTCCAGAGCACGCTGTGTTGGGAGGGGCCTGAGGAGGTGAGGCCTGCAGCGGTGCCAGGTGGAGGTGATGGCGGCCTCGGCCGTGGGCGACTAAAGGAGAATTTATAGTGGGAGGCAAAAATGCATACAGAACCCGGTATTCCAATGTGGTCTCCCATCCAAGTACTAACCAGACCCGACCCTGCTTAGCTTCCAGGATCAGACGAGATGGGGCGCGTTCAGGGTGGTATGGCCGTAGAAGGCAGCGGGAGCCACGGGGCACCTCTTGAGGCTCAGCTTCGCTGGTGCTGCCGACATACCGCCAGCCCGGCAGCCAACCATCTCCAGCACGGCCCTGCCGTCTGCCAAGGCAGGCGACAGGAGGCCTCGGGGACCCTGGGTTGGCGGACACGTGGGTGACCTCGCAGCTCAGGTCAGGCGGGACCCTCCAGGCCCGTAGGCGCTTGGCCCTCCACCCCAGATCCCTCTTGACGCTCACAAGGACGTGGCCTTGGAGGCTTAAGGGCATGTGGCCCGCGGTTCCATGGGAATTCACCACTCTGTCTTCCCACACAGCTCTAGGCAAAGGCCAGCCGCTGCCTGGCCGGCCCTACTGCCTGACGGCAGTTGGCCCGAAGCCACTGGGAGACACCACTGAGTCGGCACGACCCCTTAGACCCAGCAAGGCCACCCTTGCCCCCACGCCAACTGCCGAACAAAGTTCCCTGTGCCTGGTGACCGGCTGGGCCAGAGGACCGGTCCCGGCCCAAGAACCCACTCCCGCCCACGGCCGTGGCGAAACGGCGGAGGGTGGGCTTTTTCCGGAGGGAGCTGTGGAGAGACACACAGGCAGACAGGTGGCGGCAGCGCGGATGGGCGCTGGTGCTGTCGGCCAGGTGCAGGTCGAAGGCCTTGCGGGCCTCCCGATCATCAGCCGGGCCTGCGGCAGAGTCTGGGTCAGAGCCAGCCACCCCGGGAGCGGCTGGGGTGCGGCTGCCTCCCAGGGCCGCCTTCTGGCGGCATGTCCAGCAGGACCGGCGGGAAGCGCCCCCTCCGGCGCACGCTGTGTTGGGAGAGGCTTGAGGAGATGAGGCCTACAGCAGTGCCCGGATGGGGCAGAGGAATCCTCGGGCACCGGCGACTAAAGGAAAAGGCGGATTGGGAGGCCAAAAATACTACAGCACCTGGTTTTCCCAGGTGGTCTCCCATCCAGGTACTAAACAGACCCGACCCTGCTTAGCTTCAGGGATCAGACGAGATGGGGTGCGTTTAGGGTGGTATGGCTGCAGAAGGCAACGGGCGCCACGGGGTGCCTCTTGAGCCTCAGCTTAGCTGGTGCTGGCGAATTACCGCCAGTCTGGTGACCAGCCCTCGGCAGCACGGCCCTGCCGCCCACCCAGGCAGGCGACAGCAGGCCTCGGGGTCCAGGGGGTGGTGGATTCTTGGGCGACCTCGCAACTCCGTTCAGGTGGCAACATACAGGCTTGTAGGTGTTTGACGCTCTGCCCCAGATCCCACTTGACGCTCACAAGGTCTGGGACTCAGAGGCTTAAGGGCCAGTGGCCTGCTGTCCCTTGGGCATTTCCCACCGTGTCCACCCACGCAGTGCTTGGCGCAGCCCAGCCATGGCCGCGCCGGCCCTCCTGCCCGACGGCGGTTGGCCCAAAGCCACTGGGAGCCACCATTGGGCCGGCACGGCCCCTTAGCCCCAGCAAAGCCACCCTTGTACCCACGCCACCCAAAAAGCACAGTTCTCGGCTTTGGAGGTCAGGCGACCTGAACAACCGGTCATGGCCTACGACCCAACTCCTGCCTCCAGCTGTGGCGAAACAGCAGAGGGTGGGCTTTTTCCGGAGGTAGCTGTATAGAGACACACGGGCAGATAGGTGGCTGGGGCGTGCATGTGCGCTGGTGGGGGCGGCCAGGTGTAGGTCGAAGGCCTCGTGGGCCTATCGGCCGTCAGCCGGGCCTACGGTGCAGTCTGGGTGTAGGCCAGCCACCCCGGGAGCGGCTGGTTTATGGTTATCTACCAGGGCCGCCTTCTGGCCGCATGTCCAACCAGACCGGCGGGGTGCGCCCCCTCCAGAGCACGCTGTGTTGGGAGGGGCCAGAGGAGGTGAGGCCTGCAGCGGTGCCAGGCGGAGGTGATGGCGGCCTCGGCCGTGGGCGACTAAAGGAGAATTTATAGTGGGAGGCAAAAATGCATACAGAACCCGGTATTCCAATGTGGTCTCCCATCCAAGTACTAACCAGGCCCGACCCTGCTTAGCTTCCAGGATCAGACGAGATGGGGCGCGTTCAGGGTGGTATGGCCGTAGAAGACAGCGGGAGCCACGGGGCACCTCTTGAGGCTCAGCTTCGCTGGTGCTGCCGACATACCGCCAGCCCGGCAGCCAACCATCTCCAGCACGGCCCTGCCGTCTGCCAAGGCAGGCGACAGGAGGCCTCGGGGACCCTGGGTTGGCGGACACGTGGGTGACCTCGCAGCTCAGGTCAGGCGGGACCCTCCAGGCCCGTAGGCGCTTGGCCCTCCACCCCAGATCCCTCTTGACGCTCACAAGGACGTGGCCTTGGAGGCTTAAGGGCACGTGGCCCGCGGTTCCTTGGGCATTCACCACTCTGTCTGCCCACACAGCTCTAGGCAAAGGCCAGCCGCCGCCTGGCCGGCCCTACTGCCTGACGGCAGTTGGCCCGAAGCCACTGGGAGACACCATTGAGTCGGCACGACCCCTTAGACCCAGCAAGGCCACCCTTGCCCCCACGCCAACTGCCGAACAAAGTTCCCTGTGCCTGGTGACCGGCTGGGCCAGAGGACCGGTCCCGGCCCAAGAACCCACTCCCGCCCACGGCCGTGGCGAAACGGCGGAGGGTGGGCTTTTTCCGGAGAGAGCTGTGGAGAGACACACAGGCAGACAGGTGGCGGCAGCGCAGATGGGCGCTGGTGCTGTCGGCCAGGTGCAGGTCGAAGGCCTTGCGGGCCTCCCGATCATCAGCCGGGCCTGCGGCAGAGTCTGGGTCAGAGCCAGCCACCCCGGGAGCGGCTGGGGTGCGGCTGCCTCCCAGGGCCGCCTTCTGGCGGCATGTCCAGCAGGACCGGCGGGAAGCGCCCCCTCCGGCGCACGCTGTGTTGGGAGAGGCTTGAGGAGATGAGGCCTGCAGCAGTGCCCGGATGGGGCAGAGGAATCCTCGGGCACCGGCGACTAAAGGAAAAGGCGTATTGGGAGGCCAAAAATACTACAGCACCCGGTTTTCCCAGGTGGTCTCCCATCCAGGTACTAAAGAGACCCGACCCTGCTTAGCTTCAGGGATCAGACGACATGTGGTGCGTTTAGGGTGGTATGGCTGCAGAAGGCAACGGGCGCCACGGGGTGCCTCTTGAGCCTCAGCTTAGCTGGTGCTGGCGAATTACCGCCAGTCTGGTGACCAGCCCTCGGCAGCACGGCCCTGCCGCCCACCCAGGCAGGCGACAGCAGGCCTCGGGGTCCAGGGGGTGGTGGATTCTTGGGCGACCTCGCAACTCCGTGCAGGCGGCAACATCCAGGCTTGTAGGTGTTTGACGCTCTGCCCCAGATCCCACTTGACGCTCACAAGGTCTGGGACTCAGAGGCTTAAGGGCCAGTGGCCTGCTGTCCCTTGGGCATTTCCCACCGTGTCCACCCACGCAGTGCTTGGCGCAGCACAGCCATGGCCGCGCCAGCCCTCCTGCCCGACGGCGGTTGGCCCAAAGCCACTGGGAGCCACCATTGGGCCGGCACGGCCCCTTAGCCCCAGCAAAGCCACCCTTGTACCCCCGCCACCCAAAAAGCACAGTTCTCGGCTTTGGAGGTCAGGCGACCTGGAGAACCGGTCATGGCCCACGACCCCACTCCTGCCTCCAGCTGTGGCGAAACAGCAGAGGGTGGGCTTTTTCCGCAGGTAGCAGTATAGAGACACGCGGGCAGATAGGTGGCTGGTGCGTGCATGTGCGCTGGTGGGGGCGGCCAGGTGTAGGTCGAAGGCCTCGTGGGCCTATCGGCCGTCAGCCGGGCCTACGGTGCAGTCTGGGTGTAGGCCAGCCACCCCGGGAGCGGCTGCTTTATGGTTATCTACCAGGGCCGCCTTCTGGCCGCATGTCCAACCAGACCGGCGGGGTGCGCCCCCTCCAGAGCACGCTGTGTTGGGAGGGGCCTGAGGAGGTGAGGCCTGCAGCGGTGCCAGGCGGAGGTGATGGCGGCCTCGGCCGTGGGCGACTAAAGGAGAATTTATAGTGGGAGGCAAAAATGCATACAGAACCCGGTATTCCAATGTGGTCTCCCATCCAAGTACTAACCAGGCCCGACCCTGCTTAGCTTCCAGGATCAGATGAGATGGGGCGCGTTCAGGGTGGTATGGCCGTAGAAGGCAGCGGGAGCCACGGGGCACCTCTTGAGGCTCAGCTTCGCTGGTGCTGCCGACATACCGCCAGCCCGGCAGCCAACCATCTCCAGCACGGCCCTGCCGTCTGCCAAGGCAGGCGACAGGAGGCCTCGGGGACCCTGGGTTGGCGGACACGTGGGTGACCTCGCAGCTCAGGTCAGGCGGGACCCTCCAGGTCCGTAGGCGCTTGGCCCTCCACCCCAGATCCCTCTTGACGCTCACAAGGACGTGGCCTTGGAGGCTTAAGGGCACGTGGCCCGCGGTTCCTTGGGCATTCACCACTCTGTCTGCCCACACAGCTCTAGGCAAAGGCCAGCCGCCGCCTGGCCGGCCCTACTGCCTGACGGCAGTTGGCCCGAAGCCACTGGGAGACACCATTGAGTCGGCACGACCCCTTAGACCCAGCAAGGCCACCCTTGCCCCCACGCCAACTGCCGAACAAAGTTGCCTTTGCCTGGTGACCGGCTGGGCCAGAGGACCGGTCCCGGCCCAAAAACCCACTCCCGCCCACGGCCGTGGCGAAACGGCGGAGGGTGGGCTTTTTCCGGAGGGAGCTGTGGAGAGACACACAGGCAGACAGGTGGCGGCAGCGCGGATGGGCGCTGGTGCTGTCGGCCAGGTGCAGGTCGAAGGCCTTGCGGGCCTCCCGATCATCAGCCGGGCCTGCGGCAGAGTCTGGGTCAGAGCCAGCCACCCCGGGAGCGGCTGGGGTGCGGCTGCCTCCCAGGGCCGCCTTCTGGCGGCATGTCCAGCAGGACCGGCGGGAAGCGCCCCCTCCGGCGCACGCTGTGTTGGGAGAGGCTTGAGGAGATGAGGCCTGCAGCAGTGCCCGGATGGGGCAGAGGAATCCTCGGGCACCGGCGACTAAAGGAAAAGGCGGATTGGGAGGCCAAAAATACTACAGCACCCGGTTTTCCCAGGTGGTCTCCCATCCAGGTACTAAACAGACCCGACCCTGCTTAGCTTCAGGGATCAGACGAGATGGGGTGCGTTTAGGGTGGTATGGCTGCAGAAGGCAACGGGCGCCACGGGGTGCCTCTTGAGCCTCAGCTTAGCTGGTGCTGGCGAATTACCGCCAGTCTGGTGACCAGCCCTCCGCAGCACGGCCCTGCCGCCCACCCAGGCAGGCGACAGCAGGCCTCGGGGTCCAGGGGGTGGTGGATTCTTGGGCGACCTCGCAACTCCGTGCAGGCGGCAACATCCAGGCTTGTAGGTGTTTGACGCTCTGCCCCAGATCCCACTTGACGCTCACAAGGTCTGGGACTCAGAGGCTTAAGGGCCAGTGGCCTGCTGTCCCTTGAGCATTTCCCACCGTGTCCACCCACGCAGTGCTTGGCGCAGCCCAGCCATGGCCGCGCCGGCCCTCCTGCCCGACGGCGGTTGGCCCAAAGCCACTGGGAGCCACCATTGGGCCGGCACGGCCCCTTAGCCCCAGCAAAGCCACCCTTGTACCCACGCCACCCAAAAAGCACAGTTCTCGGCTTTGGAGGTCAGGCGACCTGGAGAACCGGTCATGGCCCACGACCCCACTCCTGCCTCCAGCTGTGGCGAAACAGCAGAGGGTGGGCTTTTTCCGGAGGTAGCTGTATAGAGACACACGGGCAGATAGGTGGCTGGGGCGTGCATGTGCGCTGGTGGGGGCGGCCAGGTGTAGGTCGAAGGCCTCGTGGGCCTATCGGCCGTCAGCCGGGCCTACGGTGCAGTCTGGGTGTAGGCCAGCCACCCCGGGAGCGGCTGGTTTATGGTTATCTACCAGGGCCGCCTTCTGGCCGCATGTCCAACCAGACCGGCGGTGTGCGCCCCCTCCAGAGCACGCTGTGTTGGGAGGGGCTTGAGGAGGTGAGGCCTGCAGCGGTGCCAGGCGGAGGTGATGGCGGCCTCGGCCGTGGGCGACTAAAGGAGAATTTATAGTGGGAGGCAAAAATGCATACAGAACCCGGTATTCCAATGTGGTCTCCCATCCAAGTACTAACCAGGCCCGACCCTGCTTAGCTTCCAGGATCAGACGAGATGGGGCGCGTTCAGGGTGGTATGGCCGTAGAAGGCAGCGGGAGCCACGGGGCACCTCTTGAGGCTCAGCTTCGCTGGTGCTGCCGACATACCGCCAGCCCGGCAGCCAACCATCTCCAGCACGGCCCTGCCGTCTGCCAAGGCAGGCGACAGGAGGCCTCGGGGACCCTGGGTTGGCGGACACGTGGGTGACCTCGCAGCTCAGGTCAGGCGGGACCCTCCAGGCCCGTAGGCGCTTGGCCCTCCACCCCAGATCCCTCTTGACGCTCACAAGGACGTGGCCTTGGAGGCTTAAGGGCACGTGGCCCGCGGTTCCTTGGGCATTCACCACTCTGTCTGCCCACACTGCTCTAGGCAAAGGCCAGCCGCTGCCTGGCCGGCCCTACTGCCTGACGGCAGTTGGCCTGAAGCCACTGGGAGACACCATTGAGTCGGCACGACCCCTGAGAGCCAGCAAGGCCACCCTTGCCCCCACGCCAACTGCCGAACAAAGTTCCCTGTGCCTGGTGACCGGCTGGGCCAGAGGACCGGTCCCGGCCCAAGAACCCACTCCCGCCCACGGCCGTGGCGAAACGGCGGAGGGTGGGCTTTTTCCGGAGAGAGCTGTGGAGAGACACACAGGCAGACAGGTGGCGGCAGCGCAGATGGGCGCTGGTGCTGTCGGCCAGGTGCAGGTCGAAGGCCTTGCGGGCCTCCCGATCATCAGCCGGGCCTGCGGCAGAGTCTGGGTCAGAGCCAGCCACCCCGGGAGCGGCTGGGGTGCGGCTGCCTCCCAGGGCCGCCTTCTGGCGGCATGTCCAGCAGGACCGGCGGGAAGCGCCCCCTCCGGCGCACGCTGTGTTGGGAGAGGCTTGAGGAGATGAGGCCTGCAGCAGTGCCCGGATGGGGCAGAGGAATCCTCGGGCACCGGCGACTAAAGGAAAAGGCGGATTGGGAGGCCAAAAATACTACAGCACCCGGTTTTCCCAGGTGGTCTCCCATCCAGGTACTAAAGAGACCCGACCCTGCTTAGCTTCAGGGATCAGACGACATGTGGTGCGTTTAGGGTGGTATGGCTGCAGAAGGCAACGGGCGCCACGGGGTGCCTCTTGAGCCTCAGCTTAGCTGGTGCTGGCGAATTACCGCCAGTCTGGTGACCAGCCCTCGGCAGCACGGCCCTGCCGCCCACCCAGGCAGGCGACAGCAGGCCTCGGGGTCCAGGGGGTGGTGGATTCTTGGGCGACCTCGCAACTCCGTGCAGGCGGCAACATCCAGGCTTGTAGGTGTTTGACGCTCTGCCCCAGATCCCACTTGACGCTCACAAGGTCTGGGACTCAGAGGCTTAAGGGCCAGTGGCCTGCTGTCCCTTGGGCATTTCCCACCGTGTCCACCCACGCAGTGCTTGGCGCAGCCCAGCCATGGCCGCGCCGGCCCTCCTGCCCGACGGCGGTTGGCCCAAAGCCACTGGGAGCCACCATTGGGCCGGCACGGCCTCTTAGCCCCAGCAAAGCCACCCTTGTACCCACGCCACCCAAAAAGCACAGTTCTCGGCTTTGGAGGTCAGGCGACCTGGAGAACCGGTCATGGCCCACGACCCCACTCCTGCCTCCAGCTGTGGCGAAACAGCAGAGGGTGGGCTTTTTCCGGAGGTAGCTGTATAGAGACACACGGGCAGATAGGTGGCTGGGGCGTGCATGTGCGCTGGTGGGGGCGGCCAGGTGTAGGTCGAAGGCCTCGTGGGCCTATCGGCCGTCAGCCGGGCCTACGGTGCAGTCTGGGTGTAGGCCAGCCACCCCGGGAGCGGCTGGTTTATGGTTATCTACCAGGGCCGCCTTCTGGCCGCATGTCCAACCAGACCGGCGGTGTGCGCCCCCTCCAGAGCACGCTGTGTTGGGAGGGGCCTGAGGAGGTGAGGCCTGCAGCGGTGCCAGGTGGAGGTGATGGCGGCCTCGGCCGTGGGCGACTAAAGGAGAATTTATAGTGGGAGGCAAAAATGCATACAGAACCCGGTATTCCAATGTGGTCTCCCATCCAAGTACTAACCAGACCCGACCCTGCTTAGCTTCCAGGATCAGACGAGATGGGGCGCGTTCAGGGTGGTATGGCCGTAGAAGGCAGCGGGAGCCACGGGGCACCTCTTGAGGCTCAGCTTCGCTGGTGCTGCCGACATACCGCCAGCCCGGCAGCCAACCATCTCCAGCACGGCCCTGCCGTCTGCCAAGGCAGGCGACAGGAGGCCTCGGGGACCCTGGGTTGGCGGACACGTGGGTGACCTCGCAGCTCAGGTCAGGCGGGACCCTCCAGGCCCGTAGGCGCTTGGCCCTCCACCCCAGATCCCTCTTGACGCTCACAAGGACGTGGCCTTGGAGGCTTAAGGGCATGTGGCCCGCGGTTCCATGGGAATTCACCACTCTGTCTTCCCACACAGCTCTAGGCAAAGGCCAGCCGCTGCCTGGCCGGCCCTACTGCCTGACGGCAGTTGGCCCGAAGCCACTGGGAGACACCACTGAGTCGGCACGACCCCTTAGACCCAGCAAGGCCACCCTTGCCCCCACGCCAACTGCCGAACAAAGTTCCCTGTGCCTGGTGACCGGCTGGGCCAGAGGACCGGTCCCGGCCCAAGAACCCACTCCCGCCCACGGCCGTGGCGAAACGGCGGAGGGTGGGCTTTTTCCGGAGGGAGCTGTGGAGAGACACACAGGCAGACAGGTGGCGGCAGCGCGGATGGGCGCTGGTGCTGTCGGCCAGGTGCAGGTCGAAGGCCTTGCGGGCCTCCCGATCATCAGCCGGGCCTGCGGCAGAGTCTGGGTCAGAGCCAGCCACCCCGGGAGCGGCTGGGGTGCGGCTGCCTCCCAGGGCCGCCTTCTGGCGGCATGTCCAGCAGGACCGGCGGGAAGCGCCCCCTCCGGCGCACGCTGTGTTGGGAGAGGCTTGAGGAGATGAGGCCTACAGCAGTGCCCGGAAGGGGCAGAGGAATCCTCGGGCACCGGCGACTAAAGGAAAAGGCGGATTGGGAGGCCAAAAATACTACAGCACCTGGTTTTCCCAGGTGGTCTCCCATCCAGGTACTAAACAGACCCGACCCTGCTTAGCTTCAGGGATCAGACGAGATGGGGTGCGTTTAGGGTGGTATGGCTGCAGAAGGCAACGGGCGCCACGGGGTGCCTCTTGAGCCTCAGCTTAGCTGGTGCTGGCGAATTACCGCCAGTCTGGTGACCAGCCCTCGGCAGCACGGCCCTGCCGCCCACCCAGGCAGGCGACAGCAGGCCTCGGGGTCCAGGGGGTGGTGGATTCTTGGGCGACCTCGCAACTCCGTTCAGGTGGCAACATACAGGCTTGTAGGTGTTTGACGCTCTGCCCCAGATCCCACTTGACGCTCACAAGGTCTGGGACTCAGAGGCTTAAGGGCCAGTGGCCTGCTGTCCCTTGGGCATTTCCCACCGTGTCCACCCACGCAGTGCTTGGCGCAGCCCAGCCATGGCCGCGCCGGCCCTCCTGCCCGACGGCGGTTGGCCCAAAGCCACTGGGAGCCACCATTGGGCCGGCACGGCCCCTTAGCCCCAGCAAAGCCACCCTTGTACCCACGCCACCCAAAAAGCACAGTTCTCGGCTTTGGAGGTCAGGCGACCTGAACAACCGGTCATGGCCCACGACCCAACTCCTGCCTCCAGCTGTGGCGAAACAGCAGAGGGTGGGCTTTTTCCGGAGGTAGCTGTATAGAGACACACGGGCAGATAGGTGGCTGGGGCGTGCATGTGCGCTGGTGGGGGCGGCCAGGTGTAGGTCGAAGGCCTCGTGGGCCTATCGGCCGTCAGCCGGGCCTACGGTGCAGTCTGGGTGTAGGCCAGCCACCCCGGGAGCGGCTGGTTTATGGTTATCTACCAGGGCCGCCTTCTGGCCGCATGTCCAACCAGACCGGCGGGGTGCGCCCCCTCCAGAGCACGCTGTGTTGGGAGGGGCCAGAGGAGGTGAGGCCTGCAGCGGTGCCAGGCGGAGGTGATGGCGGCCTCGGCCGTGGGCGACTAAAGGAGAATTTATAGTGGGAGGCAAAAATGCATACAGAACCCGGTATTCCAATGTGGTCTCCCATCCAAGTACTAACCAGGCCCGACCCTGCTTAGCTTCCAGGATCAGACGAGATGGGGCGCGTTCAGGGTGGTATGGCCGTAGAAGACAGCGGGAGCCACGGGGCACCTCTTGAGGCTCAGCTTCGCTGGTGCTGCCGACATACCGCCAGCCCGGCAGCCAACCATCTCCAGCACGGCCCTGCCGTCTGCCAAGGCAGGCGACAGGAGGCCTCGGGGACCCTGGGTTGGCGGACACGTGGGTGACCTCGCAGCTCAGGTCAGGCGGGACCCTCCAGGCCCGTAGGCGCTTGGCCCTCCACCCCAGATCCCTCTTGACGCTCACAAGGACGTGGCCTTGGAGGCTTAAGGGCACGTGGCCCGCGGTTCCTTGGGCATTCACCACTCTGTCTGCCCACACAGCTCTAGGCAAAGGCCAGCCGCCGCCTGGCCGGCCCTACTGCCTGACGGCAGTTGGCCCGAAGCCACTGGGAGACACCATTGAGTCGGCACGACCCCTTAGACCCAGCAAGGCCACCCTTGCCCCCACGCCAACTGCCGAACAAAGTTCCCTGTGCCTGGTGACCGGCTGGGCCAGAGGACCGGTCCCGGCCCAAGAACCCACTCCCGCCCACGGCCGTGGCGAAACGGCGGAGGGTGGGCTTTTTCCGGAGAGAGCTGTGGAGAGACACACAGGCAGACAGGTGGCGGCAGCGCAGATGGGCGCTGGTGCTGTCGGCCAGGTGCAGGTCGAAGGCCTTGCGGGCCTCCCGATCATCAGCCGGGCCTGCGGCAGAGTCTGGGTCAGAGCCAGCCACCCCGGGAGCGGCTGGGGTGCGGCTGCCTCCCAGGGCCGCCTTCTGGCGGCATGTCCAGCAGGACCGGCGGGAAGCGCCCCCTCCGGCGCACGCTGTGTTGGGAGAGGCTTGAGGAGATGAGGCCTGCAGCAGTGCCCGGATGGGGCAGAGGAATCCTCGGGCACCGGCGACTAAAGGAAAAGGCGTATTGGGAGGCCAAAAATACTACAGCACCCGGTTTTCCCAGGTGGTCTCCCATCCAGGTACTAAAGAGACCCGACCCTGCTTAGCTTCAGGGATCAGACGACATGTGGTGCGTTTAGGGTGGTATGGCTGCAGAAGGCAACGGGCGCCACGGGGTGCCTCTTGAGCCTCAGCTTAGCTGGTGCTGGCGAATTACCGCCAGTCTGGTGACCAGCCCTCGGCAGCACGGCCCTGCCGCCCACCCAGGCAGGCGACAGCAGGCCTCGGGGTCCAGGGGGTGGTGGATTCTTGGGCGACCTCGCAACTCCGTGCAGGCGGCAACATCCAGGCTTGTAGGTGTTTGACGCTCTGCCCCAGATCCCACTTGACGCTCACAAGGTCTGGGACTCAGAGGCTTAAGGGCCAGTGGCCTGCTGTCCCTTGGGCATTTCCCACCGTGTCCACCCACGCAGTGCTTGGCGCAGCACAGCCATGGCCGCGCCAGCCCTCCTGCCCGACGGCGGTTGGCCCAAAGCCACTGGGAGCCACCATTGGGCCGGCACGGCCCCTTAGCCCCAGCAAAGCCACCCTTGTACCCCCGCCACCCAAAAAGCACAGTTCTCGGCTTTGGAGGTCAGGCGACCTGGAGAACCGGTCATGGCCCACGACCCCACTCCTGCCTCCAGCTGTGGCGAAACAGCAGAGGGTGGGCTTTTTCCGCAGGTAGCAGTATAGAGACATGCGGGCAGATAGGTGGCTGGTGCGTGCATGTGCGCTGGTGGGGGCGGCCAGGTGTAGGTCGAAGGCCTCGTGGGCCTATCGGCCGTCAGCCGGGCCTACGGTGCAGTCTGGGTGTAGGCCAGCCACCCCGGGAGCGGCTGCTTTATGGTTATCTACCAGGGCCGCCTTCTGGCCGCATGTCCAACCAGACCGGCGGGGTGCGCCCCCTCCAGAGCACGCTGTGTTGGGAGGGGCCTGAGGAGGTGAGGCCTGCAGCGGTGCCAGGCGGAGGTGATGGCGGCCTCGGCCGTGGGCGACTAAAGGAGAATTTATAGTGGGAGGCAAAAATGCATACAGAACCCGGTATTCCAATGTGGTCTCCCATCCAAGTACTAACCAGGCCCGACCCTGCTTAGCTTCCAGGATCAGATGAGATGGGGCGCGTTCAGGGTGGTATGGCCGTAGAAGGCAGCGGGAGCCACGGGGCACCTCTTGAGGCTCAGCTTCGCTGGTGCTGCCGACATACCGCCAGCCCGGCAGCCAACCATCTCCAGCACGGCCCTGCCGTCTGCCAAGGCAGGCGACAGGAGGCCTCGGGGACCCTGGGTTGGCGGACACGTGGGTGACCTCGCAGCTCAGGTCAGGCGGGACCCTCCAGGTCCGTAGGCGCTTGGCCCTCCACCCCAGATCCCTCTTGACGCTCACAAGGACGTGGCCTTGGAGGCTTAAGGGCACGTGGCCCGCGGTTCCTTGGGCATTCACCACTCTGTCTGCCCACACAGCTCTAGGCAAAGGCCAGCCGCCGCCTGGCCGGCCCTACTGCCTGACGGCAGTTGGCCCGAAGCCACTGGGAGACACCATTGAGTCGGCACGACCCCTTAGACCCAGCAAGGCCACCCTTGCCCCCACGCCAACTGCCGAACAAAGTTGCCTTTGCCTGGTGACCGGCTGGGCCAGAGGACCGGTCCCGGCCCAAAAACCCACTCCCGCCCACGGCCGTGGCGAAACGGCGGAGGGTGGGCTTTTTCCGGAGGGAGCTGTGGAGAGACACACAGGCAGACAGGTGGCGGCAGCGCGGATGGGCGCTGGTGCTGTCGGCCAGGTGCAGGTCGAAGGCCTTGCGGGCCTCCCGATCATCAGCCGGGCCTGCGGCAGAGTCTGGGTCAGAGCCAGCCACCCCGGGAGCGGCTGGGGTGCGGCTGCCTCCCAGGGCCGCCTTCTGGCGGCATGTCCAGCAGGACCGGCGGGAAGCGCCCCCTCCGGCGCACGCTGTGTTGGGAGAGGCTTGAGGAGATGAGGCCTGCAGCAGTGCCCGGATGGGGCAGAGGAATCCTCGGGCACCGGCGACTAAAGGAAAAGGCGGATTGGGAGGCCAAAAATACTACAGCACCCGGTTTTCCCAGGTGGTCTCCCATCCAGGTACTAAACAGACCCGACCCTGCTTAGCTTCAGGGATCAGACGAGATGGGGTGCGTTTAGGGTGGTATGGCTGCAGAAGGCAACGGGCGCCACGGGGTGCCTCTTGAGCCTCAGCTTAGCTGGTGCTGGCGAATTACCGCCAGTCTGGTGACCAGCCCTCCGCAGCACGGCCCTGCCGCCCACCCAGGCAGGCGACAGCAGGCCTCGGGGTCCAGGGGGTGGTGGATTCTTGGGCGACCTCGCAACTCCGTGCAGGCGGCAACATCCAGGCTTGTAGGTGTTTGACGCTCTGCCCCAGATCCCACTTGACGCTCACAAGGTCTGGGACTCAGAGGCTTAAGGGCCAGTGGCCTGCTGTCCCTTGAGCATTTCCCACCGTGTCCACCCACGCAGTGCTTGGCGCAGCCCAGCCATGGCCGCGCCGGCCCTCCTGCCCGACGGCGGTTGGCCCAAAGCCACTGGGAGCCACCATTGGGCCGGCACGGCCCCTTAGCCCCAGCAAAGCCACCCTTGTACCCACGCCACCCAAAAAGCACAGTTCTCGGCTTTGGAGGTCAGGCGACCTGGAGAACCGGTCATGGCCCACGACCCCACTCCTGCCTCCAGCTGTGGCGAAACAGCAGAGGGTGGGCTTTTTCCGGAGGTAGCTGTATAGAGACACACGGGCAGATAGGTGGCTGGGGCGTGCATGTGCGCTGGTGGGGGCGGCCAGGTGTAGGTCGAAGGCCTCGTGGGCCTATCGGCCGTCAGCCGGGCCTACGGTGCAGTCTGGGTGTAGGCCAGCCACCCCGGGAGCGGCTGGTTTATGGTTATCTACCAGGGCCGCCTTCTGGCCGCATGTCCAACCAGACCGGCGGTGTGCGCCCCCTCCAGAGCACGCTGTGTTGGGAGGGGCTTGAGGAGGTGAGGCCTGCAGCGGTGCCAGGCGGAGGTGATGGCGGCCTCGGCCGTGGGCGACTAAAGGAGAATTTATAGTGGGAGGCAAAAATGCATACAGAACCCGGTATTCCAATGTGGTCTCCCATCCAAGTACTAACCAGGCCCGACCCTGCTTAGCTTCCAGGATCAGACGAGATGGGGCGCGTTCAGGGTGGTATGGCCGTAGAAGGCAGCGGGAGCCACGGGGCACCTCTTGAGGCTCAGCTTCGCTGGTGCTGCCGACATACCGCCAGCCCGGCAGCCAACCATCTCCAGCACGGCCCTGCCGTCTGCCAAGGCAGGCGACAGGAGGCCTCGGGGACCCTGGGTTGGCGGACACGTGGGTGACCTCGCAGCTCAGGTCAGGCGGGACCCTCCAGGCCCGTAGGCGCTTGGCCCTCCACCCCAGATCCCTCTTGACGCTCACAAGGACGTGGCCTTGGAGGCTTAAGGGCACGTGGCCCGCGGTTCCTTGGGCATTCACCACTCTGTCTGCCCACACTGCTCTAGGCAAAGGCCAGCCGCTGCCTGGCCGGCCCTACTGCCTGACGGCAGTTGGCCTGAAGCCACTGGGAGACACCATTGAGTCGGCACGACCCCTGAGAGCCAGCAAGGCCACCCTTGCCCCCACGCCAACTGCCGAACAAAGTTCCCTGTGCCTGGTGACCGGCTGGGCCAGAGGACCGGTCCCGGCCCAAGAACCCACTCCCGCCCACGGCCGTGGCGAAACGGCGGAGGGTGGGCTTTTTCCGGAGAGAGCTGTGGAGAGACACACAGGCAGACAGGTGGCGGCAGCGCAGATGGGCGCTGGTGCTGTCGGCCAGGTGCAGGTCGAAGGCCTTGCGGGCCTCCCGATCATCAGCCGGGCCTGCGGCAGAGTCTGGGTCAGAGCCAGCCACCCCGGGAGCGGCTGGGGTGCGGCTGCCTCCCAGGGCCGCCTTCTGGCGGCATGTCCAGCAGGACCGGCGGGAAGCGCCCCCTCCGGCGCACGCTGTGTTGGGAGAGGCTTGAGGAGATGAGGCCTGCAGCAGTGCCCGGATGGGGCAGAGGAATCCTCGGGCACCGGCGACTAAAGGAAAAGGCGGATTGGGAGGCCAAAAATACTACAGCACCCGGTTTTCCCAGGTGGTCTCCCATCCAGGTACTAAAGAGACCCGACCCTGCTTAGCTTCAGGGATCAGACGACATGTGGTGCGTTTAGGGTGGTATGGCTGCAGAAGGCAACGGGCGCCACGGGGTGCCTCTTGAGCCTCAGCTTAGCTGGTGCTGGCGAATTACCGCCAGTCTGGTGACCAGCCCTCGGCAACACGGCCCTGCCGCCCACCCAGGCAGGCGACAGCAGGCCTCGGGGTCCAGGGGGTGGTGGATTCTTGGGTGACCTCGCAACTCCGTGCAGGCGGCAACATCCAGGCTTGTAGGTGTTTGACGCTCTGCCCCAGATCCCACTTGACGCTCACAAGGTCTGGGACTCAGAGGCTTAAGGGCCAGTGGCCTGCTGTCCCTTGGGCATTTCCCACCGTGTCCACCCACGCAGTGCTTGGCGCAGCACAGCCATGGCCGCGCCAGCCCTCCTGCCCGACGGCGGTTGGCCCAAAGCCACTGGGAGCCACCATTGGGCCGGCACGGCCCCTTAGCCCCAGCAAAGCCACCCTTGTACCCACGCCACCCAAAAAGCACAGTTCTCGGCTTTGGAGGTCAGGCGACCTGGAGAACCGGTCATGGCCCACGACCCCACTCCTGCCTCCAGCTGTGGCGAAACAGCAGAGGGTGGGCTTTTTCCGCAGGTAGCAGTATAGAGACACGCGGGCAGATAGGTGGCTGGTGCGTGCATGTGCGCTGGTGGGGGCGGCCAGGTGTAGGTCGAAGGCCTCGTGGGCCTATCGGCCGTCAGCCGGGCCTACGGTGCAGTCTGGGTGTAGGCCAGCCACCCCGGGAGCGGCTGTTTTATGGTTATCTACCAGGGCCGCCTTCTGGCCGCATGTCCAACCAGACCGGCGGGCTGCGCCCCCTCCAGAGCACGCTGTGTTGGGAGGGGCCTGAGGAGGTGAGGCCTGCAGCGGTGCCAGCCGGAGGTGATGGCGGCCTCGGCCGTGGGCGACTAAAGGAGAATTTATAGTGGGAGGCAAAAATGCATACAGAACCCGGTATTCCAATGTGGTCTCCCATCCAAGTACTAACCAGGCCCGACCCTGCTTAGCTTCCAGGATCAGATGAGATGGGGCGCGTTCAGGGTGGTATGGCCGTAGAAGGCAGCGGGAGCCACGGGGCACCTCTTGAGGCTCAGCTTCGCTGGTGCTGCCGACATACCGCCAGCCCGGCAGCCAACCATCTCCAGCACGGCCCTGCCGTCTGCCAAGGCAGGCGACAGGAGGCCTCGGGGACCCTGGGTTGGCGGACACATGGGTGACCTCGCAGCTCAGGTCAGGCGGGACCCTCCAGGCCCGTAGGCGCTTGGCCCTCCACCCCAGATCCCTCTTGACACTCACATGGATGTGGCCTTGGAGGCTTAAGGGCACGTGGCCCGCGGTTCCTTGGGCATTCACCACTCTGTCTGCCCACACAGCTCTAGGCAAAGGCCAGCCGCCGCCTGGCCGGCCCTACTGCCTGACGGCAGTTGGCCCGAAGCCACTGGGAGACACCATTGAGTCGGCACGACCCCTTAGACCCAGCAAGGCCACCCTTGCCCCCACGCCAACTGCCGAAGAAAGTTCCCTGTGCCTGGTGACCGGCTGGGCCAGAGGACCGGTCCCGGCCCAAGAACCCACTCCCGCCCACGACCGTGGCGAAACGGCGGAGGGTGGGCTTTTTCCGGAGGGAGCTGTGGAGAGACACACAGGCAGACAGGTGGCGGCAGCGCGGATGGGCGCTGGTGCTGTCGGCCAGGTGCAGGTCGAAGGCCTTGCGGGCCTCCCGATCATCAGCCGGGCCTGCGGCAGAGTCTGGGTCAGAGCCAGCCACCCCGGGAGCGGCTGGGGTGCGGCTGCCTCCCAGGGCCGCCTTCTGGCGGCATGTCCAGCAGGACCGGTGGGAAGCGCCCCCTCCGGTGCACGCTGTGTTGGGAGAGGCTTGAGGAGATGAGGCCTGCAGCAGTGCCCGGATGGGGCAGAGGAATCCTCGGGCACCGGCGACTAAAGGAAAAGGCGGATTGGGAGGCCAAAAATACTACAGCACCCGGTTTTCCCAGGTGGTCTCCCATCCAGGTACTAAACAGACCCGACCCTGCTTAGCTTCAGGGATCAGACGAGATGGGGTGCGTTTAGGGTGGTATGGCTGCAGAAGGCAACGGGCGCCACGGGGTGCCTCTTGAGCCTCAGCTTAGCTGGTGCTGGCGAATTACCGCCAGTCTGGTGACCAGCCCTCCGCAGCACGGCCCTGCCGCCCACCCAGGCAGGCGACAGCAGGCCTCGGGGTCCAGGGGGTGGTGGATTCTTGGGCGACCTCGCAACTCCGTGCAGGCGGCAACATCCAGGCTTGTAGGTGTTTGACGCTCTGCCCCAGATCCCACTTGACGCTCACAAGGTCTGGGACTCAGAGGCTTAAGGGCCAGTGGCCTGCTGTCCCTTGGGCATTTCCCACCGTGTCCACCCACGCAGTGCTTGGCGCAGCCCAGCCATGGCCGCGCCGGCCCTCCTGCCCGACGGCGGTTGGCCCAAAGCCACTGGGAGCCACCATTGGGCCGGCACGGCCCCTTAGCCCCAGCAAAGCCACCCTTGTACCCACGCCACCCAAAAAGCACAGTTCTCGGCTTTGGAGGTCAGGCGACCTGGAGAACCGGTCATGGCCCACGACCCCACTCCTGCCTCCAGCTGTGGCGAAACAGCAGAGGGTGGGCTTTTTCCGGAGGTAGCTGTATAGAGACACACGGGCAGATAGGTGGCTGGGGCGTGCATGTGCGCTGGTGGGGGCGGCCAGGTGTAGGTCGAAGGCCTCGTGGGCCTATCGGCCGTCAGCCGGGCCTACGGTGCAGTCTGGGTGTAGGCCAGCCACCCCGGGAGCGGCTGGTTTATGGTTATCTACCAGGGCCGCCTTCTGGCCGCATGTCCAACCAGACCGGCGGTGTGCGCCCCCTCCAGAGCACGCTGTGTTGGGAGGGGCCTGAGGAGGTGAGGCCTGCAGCGGTGCCAGGCGGAGGTGATGGCGGCCTCGGCCGTGGGCGACTAAAGGAGAATTTATAGTGGGAGGCAAAAATGCATACAGAACCCGGTATTCCAATGTGGTCTCCCATCCAAGTACTAACCAGGCCCGACCCTGCTTAGCTTCCAGGATCAGACGAGATGGGGCGCGTTCAGGGTGGTATGGCCGTAGAAGGCAGCGGGAGCCACGGGGCACCTCTTGAGGCTCAGCTTCGCTGGTGCTGCCGACATACCGCCAGCCCGGCAGCCAACCATCTCCAGCACGGCCCTGCCGTCTGCCAAGGCAGGCGACAGGAGGCCTCGGGGACCCTGGGTTGGCGGACACGTGGGTGACCTCGCAGCTCAGGTCAGGCGGGACCCTCCAGGCCCGTAGGCGCTTGGCCCTCCACCCCAGATCCCTCTTGACGCTCACAAGGACGTGGCCTTGGAGGCTTAAGGGCACGTGGCCCGCGGTTCCTTGGGCATTCACCACTCTGTCTGCCCACACTGCTCTAGGCAAAGGCCAGCCGCTGCCTGGCCGGCCCTACTGCCTGACGGCAGTTGGCCTGAAGCCACTGGGAGACACCATTGAGTCGGCACGACCCCTGAGAGCCAGCAAGGCCACCCTTGCCCCCACGCCAACTGCCGAACAAAGTTGCCTGTGCCTGGTGACCGGCTGGGCCAGAGGACCGGTCCCGGCCCAAGAACCCACTCCCGCCCACAGCCGTGGCGAAACGGCGGAGGGTGGGCTTTTTCCGGAGGGAGCTGTGGAGAGACACACAGGCAGACAGGTGGCGGCAGCGCGGATGGGCGCTGGTGCTGTCGGCCAGGTGCAGGTCGAAGGCCTTGCGGGCCTCCCGATCATCAGCCGGGCCTGCGGCAGAGTCTGGGTCAGAGCCAGCCACCCCGGGAGCGGCTGGGGTGCGGCTGCCTCCCAGGGCCGCCTTCTGGCGGCATGTCCAGCAGGACCGGCGGGAAGCGCCCCCTCCGGCGCACGCTGTGTTGGGAGAGGCTTGAGGAGATGAGGCCTGCAGCAGTGCCCGGATGGGGCAGAGGAATCCTCGGGCACCGGCGACTAAAGGAAAAGGCGGATTGGGAGGCCAAAAATACTACAGCACCCGGTTTTCCCAGGTGGTCTCCCATCCAGGTACTAAACAGACCCGACCCTGCTTAGCTTCAGGGATCAGACGAGATGGGGTGCGTTTAGGGTGGTATGGCTGCAGAAGGCAACAGGCGCCACGGGGTGCCTCTTGAGCCTCAGCTTAGCTGGTGCTGGCGAATTACCGCCAGTCTGGTGACCAGCCCTCGGCAGGACGGCCCTGCCGCCCACCCAGGCAGGCGACAGCAGGCCTCGGGGTCCAGGGGGTGGTGGATTCTTGGGCGACCTCGCAACTCCGTGCAGGCGGCAACATCCAGGCTTGTAGGTGTTTGACGCTCTGCCCCAGATCCCACTTGACGCTCACAAGGTCTGGGACTCAGAGGCTTAAGGGCCAGTGGCCTGCTGTCCCTTGGGCATTTCCCACCGTGTCCACCCACGCAGTGCTTGGCGCAGCACAGCCATGGCCGCGCCAGCCCTCCTGCCCGACGGCGGTTGGCCCAAAGCCACTGGGAGCCACCATTGGGCCGGCACGGCCCCTTAGCCCCAGCAAAGACACCCTTGTACCCACGCCACCCAAAAAGCACAGTTCTCGGCTTTGGAGGTCAGGCGACCTGGAGAACCGGTCATGGCCCACGACCCCACTCCTGCCTCCAGCTGTGGCGAAACAGCAGAGGGTGGGCTTTTTCCGGAGGTAGCTGTATAGAGACACACGGGCAGATAGGTGCCTGGGGCGTGCATGTGCGCTGGTGGGGGCGGCCAGGTGTAGGTCGAAGGCCTCGTGGGCCTATCGGCCGTCAGCCGGGCCTACGGTGCAGTCTGGGTGTAGGCCAGCCACCCCGGGAGCGGCTGGTTTATGGTTATCTACCAGGGCCGCCTTCTGGCCGCATGTCCAACCAGACCAGCGGGGTGCGCCCCCTCCAGAGCACGCTGTGTTGGGAGGGGCCTGAGGAGGTGAGGCCTGCAGCGGTGCCAGGCGGAGGTGATGGCGGCCTCGGCCGTGGGCGACTAAAGGAGAATTTATAGTGGGAGGCAAAAATGCATACAGAACCCGGTATTCCAATGTGGTCTCCCATCCAAGTACTAACCAGGCCCGACCCTGCTTAGCTTCCAGGATCAGACGAGATGGGGCGCGTTCAGGGTGGTATGGCCGTAGAAGGCAGCGGGAGCCACGGGGCACCTCTTGAGGCTCAGCTTCGCTGGTGCTGCCGACATACCGCCAGCCCGGCAGCCAACCATCTCCAGCACGGCCCTGCCGTCTGCCAAGGCAGGCGACAGGAGGCCTCGGGGACCCTGGGTTGGCGGACACGTGGGTGACCTCGCAGCTCAGGTCAGGCGGGACCCTCCAGGCCCGTAGGCGCTTGGCCCTCCACCCCAGATCCCTCTTGACGCTCACAAGGACGTGGCCTTGGAGGCTTAAGGGCACGTGGCCCGCGGTTCCTTGGGCATTCACCACTCTGTCTGCCCACACAGCTCTAGGCAAAGGCCAGCCGCCGCCTGGCCGGCCCTACTGCCTGACGGCAGTTGGCCCGAAGCCACTGGGAGACACCATTGAGTCGGCACGACCCCTTAGACCCAACAAGGCCACCCTTGCCCCCACGCCAACTGCCGAACAAAGTTGCCTTTGCCTGGTGACCGGCTGGGCCAGAGGACCGGTCCCGGCCCAAGAACCCACTCCCGCCCACGGCCGTGGCGAAACGGCGGAGGGTGGGCTTTTTCCGGAGGGAGCTGTGGAGAGACACACAGGCAGACAGGTGGCGGCAGCGCGGATGGGCGCTGGTGCTGTCGGCCAGGTGCAGGTCGAAGGCCTTGCGGGCCTCCCGATCATCAGCCGGGCCTGCGGCAGAGTCTGGGTCAGAGCCAGCCACCCCGGGAGCGGCTGGGGTGCGGCTGCCTCCCAGGGCCGCCTTCTGGCGGCATGTCCAGCAGGACCGGCGGGAAGCGCCCCCTCCGGCGCACGCTGTGTTGGGAGAGGCTTGAGGAGATGAGGCCTGCAGCAGTGCCCGGATGGGGCAGAGGAATCCTCGGGCACCGGCGACTAAAGGAAAAGGCGGATTGGGAGGCCAAAAATACTACAGCACCCGGTTTTCCCAGGTGGTCTCCCATCCAGGTACTAAACAGACCCGACCCTTCTTAGCTTCAGGGATCAGACGAGATGGGGTGCGTTTAGGGTGGTATGGCTGCAGAAGGCAACGGGCGCCACGGGGTGCCTCTTGAGCCTCAGCTTAGCTGGTGCTGGCGAATTACCGCCAGTCTGGTGAACAGCCCTCCGCAGCACGGCCCTGCCGCCCACCCAGGCAGGCGACAGCAGGCCTCGGGGTCCAGGGGGTGGTGGATTCTTGGGCGACCTCGCAACTCCGTGCAGGCGGCAACATCCAGGCTTGTAGGTGTTTGACGCTCTGCCCCAGATCCCACTTGACGCTCACAAGGTCTGGGACTCAGAGGCTTAAGGGCCAGTGGCCTGCTGTCCCTTGGGCATTTCCCACCGTGTCCACCCACGCAGTGCTTGGCGCAGCCCAGCCATGGCCGCGCCGGCCCTCCTGCCCGACGGCGGTTGGCCCAAAGCCACTGGGAGCCACCATTGGGCCGGCACGGCCCCTTAGCCCCAGCAAAGCCACCCTTGTACCCACGCCACCCAAAAAGCACAGTTCTCGGCTTTGGAGGTCAGGCGACCTGGAGAACCGGTCATGGCCCACGACCCCACTCCTGCCTCCAGCTGTGGCGAAACAGCAGAGGGTGGGCTTTTTCCGGAGGTAGCTGTATAGAGACACACGGGCAGATAGGTGGCTGGGGCGTGCATGTGCGCTGGTGGGGGCGGCCAGGTGTAGGTCGAAGGCCTCGTGGGCCTATCGGCCGTCAGCCGGGCCTACGGTGCAGTCTGGGTGTAGGCCAGCCACCCCGGGAGCGGCTGGTTTATGGTTATCTACCAGGGCCGCCTTCTGGCCGCATGTCCAACCAGACCGGCGGTGTGCGCCCCCTCCAGAGCACGCTGTGTTGGGAGGGGCCTGAGGAGGTGAGGCCTGCAGCGGTGCCAGGTGGAGGTGATGGCGGCCTCGGCCGTGGGCGACTAAAGGAGAATTTATAGTGGGAGGCAAAAATGCATACAGAACCCGGTATTCCAATGTGGTCTCCCATCCAAGTACTAACCAGGCCCGACCCTGCTTAGCTTCCAGGATCAGACGAGATGGGGCGCGTTCAGGGTGGTATGGCCGTAGAAGGCAGCGGGAGCCACGGGGCACCTCTTGAGGCTCAGCTTCGCTGGTGCTGCCGACATACCGCCAGCCCAGCAGCCAACCATCTCCAGCACGGCCCTGCCGTCTGCCAAGGCAGGCGACAGGAGGCCTCGGGGACCCTGGGTTGGCGGACACGTGGGTGACCTCGCAGCTCAGGTCAGGCGGGACCCTCCAGGCCCGTAGGCGCTTGGCCCTCCACCCCAGATCCCTCTTGACGCTCACAAGGACGTGGCCTTGGAGGCTTAAGGGCACGTGGCCCGTGGTTCCTTGGGCATTCACCACTCTGTCTGCCCACACTGCTCTAGGCAAAGGCCAGCCGCTGCCTGGCCGGCCCTACTGCCTGACGGCAGTTGGCCTGAAGCCACTGGGAGACACCATTGAGTCGGCACGACCCCTGAGAGCCAGCAAGGCCACCCTTGCCCCCACGCCAACTGCCGAACAAAGTTCCCTGTGCCTGGTGACCGGCTGGGCCAGAGGACCGGTCCCGGCCCAAGAACCCACTCCCGCCCACGGCCGTGGCGAAACGGCGGAGGGTGGGCTTTTTCCGGAGAGAGCTGTGGAGAGACACACAGGCAGACAGGTGGCGGCAGCGCAGATGGGCGCTGGTGCTGTCGGCCAGGTGCAGGTCGAAGGCCTTGCGGGCCTCCCGATCATCAGCCGGGCCTGCGGCAGAGTCTGGGTCAGAGCCAGCCACCCCGGGAGCGGCTGGGGTGCGGCTGCCTCCCAGGGCCGCCTTCTGGCGGCATGTCCAGCAGGACCGGTGGGAAGCGCCCCCTCCGGCGCACGCTGTGTTGGGAGAGGCTTGAGGAGATGAGGCCTGCAGCAGTGCCCGGATGGGGCAGAGGAATCCTCGGGCACCGGCGACTAAAGGAAAAGGCGGATTGGGAGGCCAAAAATACTACAGCACCCGGTTTTCCCAGGTGGTCTCCCATCCAGGTACTAAAGAGACCCGACCCTGCTTAGCTTCAGGGATCAGACGACATGTGGTGCGTTTAGGGTGGTATGGCTGCAGAAGGCAACGGGCGCCACGGGGTGCCTCTTGAGCCTCAGCTTAGCTGGTGCTGGCGAATTACCGCCAGTCTGGTGACCAGCCCTCGGCAGCACGGCCCTGCCGCCCACCCAGGCAGGCGACAGCAGGCCTCGGGGTCCAGGGGGTGGTGGATTCTTGGGCGACCTCGCAACTCCGTGCAGGCGGCAACATCCAGGCTTGTAGGTGTTTGACGCTCTGCCCCAGATCCCACTTGACGCTCACAAGGTCTGGGACTCAGAGGCTTAAGGGCCAGTGGCCTGCTGTCCCTTGGGCATTTCCCACTGTGTCCACCCACGCAGTGCTTGGCGCAGCACAGCCATGGCCGCGCCAGCCCTCCTGCCCGACGGCGGTTGGCCCAAAGCCACTGGGAGCCACCATTGGGCCGGCACGGCCCCTTAGCCCCAGCAAAGCCACCCTTGTACCCACGCCACCCAAAAAGCACAGTTCTCGGCTTTGGAGGTCAGGCGACCTGGAGAACCGGTCATGGCCCACGACCCCACTCCTGCCTCCAGCTGTGGCGAAACAGCAGAGGGTGGGCTTTTTCCGCAGGTAGCAGTATAGAGACACGCGGGCAGATAGGTGGCTGGTGCGTGCATGTGCGCTGGTGGGGGCGGCCAGGTGTAGGTCGAAGGCCTCGTGGGCCTATCGGCCGTCAGCCGGGCCTACGGTGCAGTCTGGGTGTAGGCCAGCCACCCCGGGAGCGGCTGCTTTATGGTTATCTACCAGGGCCGCCTTCTGGCCGCATGTCCAACCAGACCGGCGGGGTGCGCCCCCTCCAGAGCACGCTGTGTTGGGAGGGGCCTGAGGAGGTGAGGCCTGCAGCGGTGCCAGGCGGAGGTGATGGCGGCCTCGGCCGTGGGCGACTAAAGGAGAATTTATAGTGGGAGGCAAAAATGCATACAGAACCCGGTATTCCAATGTGGTCTCCCATCCAAGTACTAACCAGGCCCGACCCTGCTTAGCTTCCAGGATCAGATGAGATGGGGCGCGTTCAGGGTGGTATGGCCGTAGAAGGCAGCGGGAGCCACGGGGCACCTCTTGAGGCTCAGCTTCGCTGGTGCTGCCGACATACCGCCAGCCCGGCAGCCAACCATCTCCAGCACGGCCCTGCCGTCTGCCAAGGCAGGCGACAGGAGGCCTCGGGGACCCTGGGTTGGCGGACACGTGGGTGACCTCGCAGCTCAGGTCAGGCGGGACCCTCCAGGTCCGTAGGCGCTTGGCCCTCCACCCCAGATCCCTCTTGACGCTCACAAGGACGTGGCCTTGGAGGCTTAAGGGCACGTGGCCCGCGGTTCCTTGGGCATTCACCACTCTGTCTGCCCACACAGCTCTAGGCAAAGGCCAGCCGCCGCCTGGCCGGCCCTACTGCCTGACGGCAGTTGGCCCGAAGCCACTGGGAGACACCATTGAGTCGGCACGACCCCTTAGACCCAGCAAGGCCACCCTTGCCCCCACGCCAACTGCCGAACAAAGTTGCCTTTGCCTGGTGACCGGCTGGGCCAGAGGACCGGTCCCGGCCCAAAAACCCACTCCCGCCCACGGCCGTGGCCAAACGGCGGAGGGTGGGCTTTTTCCGGAGGGAGCTGTGGAGAGACACACAGGCAGACAGGTGGCGGCAGCGCGGATGGGCGCTGGTGCTGTCGGCCAGGTGCAGGTCGAAGGCCTTGCGGGCCTCCCGATCATCAGCCGGGCCTGCGGCAGAGTCTGGGTCAGAGCCAGCCACCCCGGGAGCGGCTGGGGTGCGGCTGCCTCCCAGGGCCGCCTTCTGGCGGCATGTCCAGCAGGACCGGCGGGAAGCGCCCCCTCCGGCGCACGCTGTGTTGGGAGAGGCTTGAGGAGATGAGGCCTGCAGCAGTGCCCGGATGGGGCAGAGGAATCCTCGGGCACCGGCGACTAAAGGAAAAGGCGGATTGGGAGGCCAAAAATACTACAGCACCCGGTTTTCCCAGGTGGTCTCCCATCCAGGTACTAAAGAGACCCGACCCTGCTTAGCTTCAGGGATCAGACGACATGTGGTGCGTTTAGGGTGGTATGGCTGCAGAAGGCAACGGGCGCCACGGGGTGCCTCTTGAGCCTCAGCTTAGCTGGTGCTGGCGAATTACCGCCAGTCTGGTGACCAGCCCTCGGCAGCACGGCCCTGCCGCCCACCCAGGCAGGCGACAGCAGGCCTCGGGGTCCAGGGGGTGGTGGATTCTTGGGCGACCTCGCAACTCCGTGCAGGCGGCAACATCCAGGCTTGTAGGTGTTTGACGCTCTGCCCCAGATCCCACTTGACGCTCACAAGGTCTGGGACTCAGAGGCTTAAGGGCCAGTGGCCTGCTGTCCCTTGGGCATTTCCCACCGTGTCCACCCACGCAGTGCTTGGCGCAGCACAGCCATGGCCGCGCCAGCCCTCCTGCCCGACGGCGGTTGGCCCAAAGCCACTGGGAGCCACCATTGGGCCGGCACGGCCCCTTAGCCCCAGCAAAGCCACCCTTGTACCCACGCCACCCAAAAAGCACAGTTCTCGGCTTTGGAGGTCAGGCGACCTGGAGAACCGGTCATGGCCCACGACCCCACTCCTGCCTCCAGCTGTGGCGAAACAGCAGAGGGTGGGCTTTTTCCGCAGGTAGCAGTATAGAGACACGCGGGCAGATAGGTGGCTGGTGCATGCATGTGCGCTGGTGGGGGCGGCCAGGTGTAGGTCGAAGGCCTCGTGGGCCTATCGGCCGTCAGCCGGGCCTACGGTGCAGTCTGGGTGTAGGCCAGCCACCCCGGGAGCGGCTGTTTTATGGTTATCTACCAGGGCCGCCTTCTGGCCGCATGTCCAACCAGACCGGCGGGCTGCGCCCCCTCCAGAGCACGCTGTGTTGGGAGGGGCCTGAGGAGGTGAGGCCTGCAGCGGTGCCAGGCGGAGGTGATGGCGGCCTCGGCCGTGGGCGACTAAAGGAGAATTTATAGTGGGAGGCAAAAATGCATACAGAACCCGGTATTCCAATGTGGTCTCCCATCCAAGTACTAACCAGGCCCGACCCTGCTTAGCTTCCAGGATCAGATGAGATGGGGCGCGTTCAGGGTGGTATGGCCGTAGAAGGCAGCGGGAGCCACGGGGCACCTCTTGAGGCTCAGCTTCGCTGGTGCTGCCGACATACCGCCAGCCCGGCAGCCAACCATCTCCAGCACGGCCCTGCCGTCTGCCAAGGCAGGCGACAGGAGGCCTCGGGGACCCTGGGTTGGCGGACACGTGGGTGACCTCGCAGCTCAGGTCAGGCGGGACCCTCCAGGCCCGTAGGCGCTTGGCCCTCCACCCCAGATCCCTCTTGACGCTCACATGGATGTGGCCTTGGAGGCTTAAGGGCACGTGGCCCGCGGTTCCTTGGGCATTCACCACTCTGTCTGCCCACACAGCTCTAGGCAAAGGCCAGCCGCCGCCTGGCCGGCCCTACTGCCTGACGGCAGTTGGCCCGAAGCCACTGGGAGACACCATTGAGTCGGCACGACCCCTTAGACCCAGCAAGGCCACCCTTGCCCCCACGCCAACTGCCGAAGAAAGTTCCCTGTGCCTGGTGACCGGCTGGGCCAGAGGACCGGTCCCGGCCCAAGAACCCACTCCCGCCCACGACCGTGGCGAAACGGCGGAGGGTGGGCTTTTTCCGGAGGGAGCTGTGGAGAGACACACAGGCAGACAGGTGGCGGCAGCGCGGATGGGCGCTGGTGCTGTCGGCCAGGTGCAGGTCGAAGGCCTTGCGGGCCTCCCGATCATCAGCCGGGCCTGCGGCAGAGTCTGGGTCAGAGCCAGCCACCCCGGGAGCGGCTGGGGTGCGGCTGCCTCCCAGGGCCGCCTTCTGGCGGCATGTCCAGCAGGACCGGTGGGAAGCGCCCCCTCCGGCGCACGCTGTGTTGGGAGAGGCTTGAGGAGATGAGGCCTGCAGCAGTGCCCGGAAGGGGCAGAGGAATCCTCGGGCACCGGCGACTAAAGGAAAAGGCGGATTGGGAGGCCAAAAATACTACAGCACCTGGTTTTCCCAGGTGGTCTCCCATCCAGGTACTAAACAGACCCGACCCTGCTTAGCTTCAGGGATCAGACGAGATGGGGTGCGTTTAGGGTGGTATGGCTGCAGAAGGCAACGGGCGCCACGGGGTGCCTCTTGAGCCTCAGCTTAGCTGGTGCTGGCGAATTACCGCCAGTCTGGTGACCAGCCCTCGGCAGCACGGCCCTGCCGCCCACCCAGGCAGGCGACAGCAGGCCTCGGGGTCCAGGGGGTGGTGGATTCTTGGGCGACCTCGCAACTCCGTTCAGGCGGCAACATCCAGGCTTGTAGGTGTTTGACGCTCTGCCCCAGATCCCACTTGATGCTCACAAGGTCTGGGACTCAGAGGCTTAAGGGCCAGTGGCCTGCTGTCCCTTGGGCATTTCCCACCGTGTCCACCCACGCAGTGATTGGCGCAGCCCAGCCATGGCCGCGCCGGCCCTCCTGCCCGACGGCGTTTGGCCCAAAGCCACTGGGAGCCACCATTGGGCCGGCACGGCCCCTTAGCCCCAGCAAAGCCACCCTTGTACCCACGCCACCCAAAAAGCACAGTTCTCGGCTTTGGAGGTCAGGCGACCTGGAGAACCGGTCATGGCCCACGACCCCACTCCTGCCTCCAGCTGTGGCGAAACAGCAGAGGGTGGGCTTTTTCCGGAGGTAGCTGTATAGAGACACACGGGCAGATAGGTGCCTGGGGCGTGCATGTGCGCTGGTGGGGGCGGCCAGGTGTAGGTCGAAGGCCTCGTGGGCCTATTGGCCGTCAGCCGGGCCTACGGTGCAGTCTGGGTGTAGGCCAGCCACCCCGGGAGCGGCTGGTTTATGGTTATCTACCAGGGCCGCCTTCTGGCCGCATGTCCAACCAGACCGGCGGGGTGCGCCCCCTCCAGAGCACGCTGTGTTGGGAGGGGCCTGAGGAGGTGAGGCCTGCAGCGGTGCCAGGCGGAGGTGATGGCGGCCTCGGCCGTGGGCGACTAAAGGAGAATTTATAGTGGGAGGCAAAAATGCATACAGAACCCGGTATTCCAATGTGGTCTCCCATCCAAGTACTAACCAGGCCCGACCCTGCTTAGCTTCCAGGATCAGACGAGATGGGGCGCGTTCAGGGTGGTATGGCCGTAGAAGGCAGCGGGAGCCACGGGGCACCTCTTGAGGCTCAGCTTCGCTGGTGCTGCCGACATACCGCCAGCCCGGCAGCCAACCATCTCCAGCACGGCCCTGCCGTCTGCCAAGGCAGGTGACAGGAGGCCTCGGGGACCCTGGGTTGGCGGACACGTGGGTGACCTCGCAGCTCAGGTCAGGCGGGACCCTCCAGGCCCGTAGGCGCTTGGCCCTCCACCCCAGATCCCTCTTGACGCTCACAAGGACGTGGCCTTGGAGGCTTAAGGGCACGTGGCCCGCGGTTCCTTGGGCATTCACCACTCTGTCTGCCCACACAGCTCTAGGCAAAGGCCAGCCGCCGCCTGGCCGGCCCTACTGCCTGACGGCAGTTGGCCCGAAGCCACTGGGAGACACCATTGAGTCGGCACGACCCCTTAGACCCAGCAAGGCCACCCTTGCCCCCACGCCAACTGCCGAACAAAGTTGCCTTTGCCTGGTGACCGGCTGGGCCAGAGGACCGGTCCCGGCCCAAGAACCCACTCCCGCCCACGGCCGTGGCGAAACGGCGGAGGGTGGGCTTTTTCCGGAGGGAGCTGTGGAGAGACACACAGGCAGACAGGTGGCGGCAGCGCGGATGGGCGCTGGTGCTGTCGGCCAGGTGCAGGTCGAAGGCCTTGCGGGCCTCCCGATCATCAGCCGGGCCTGCGGCAGAGTCTGGGTCAGAGCCAGCCACCCCGGGAGCGGCTGGGGTGCGGCTGCCTCCCAGGGCCGCCTTCTGGCGGCATGTCCAGCAGGACCGGCGGGAAGCGCCCCCTCCGGCGCACGCTGTGTTGGGAGAGGCTTGAGGAGATGAGGCCTGCAGCAGTGCCCGGATGGGGCAGAGGAATCCTCGGGCACCGGCGACTAAAGGAAAAGGCGGATTGGGAGGCCAAAAATACTACAGCACCCGGTTTTCCCAGGTGGTCTCCCATCCAGGTACTAAACAGACCCGACCCTGCTTAGCTTCAGGGATCAGACGAGATGGGGTGCGTTTAGGGTGGTATGGCTGCAGAAGGCAACGGGCGCCACGGGGTGCCTCTTGAGCCTCAGCTTAGCTGGTGCTGGCGAATTACCGCCAGTCTGGTGACCAGCCCTCCGCAGCACGGCCCTGCCGCCCACACAGGCAGGCGACAGCAGGCCTCGGGGTCCAGGGGGTGGTGGATTCTTGGGCGACCTCGTAACTCCGTGCAGGCGGCAACATCCAGGCTTGTAGGTGTTTGACGCTCTGCCCCAGATCCCACTTGACGCTCACAAGGTCTGGGACTCAGAGGCTTAAGGGCCAGTGGCCTGCTGTCCCTTGGGCATTTCCCACCGTGTCCACCCACGCAGTGCTTGGCGCAGCCCAGCCATGGCCGCGCCGGCCCTCCTGCCCGACGGCGGTTGGCCCAAAGCCACTGGGAGCCACCATTGGGCCGGCACGGCCCCTTAGCCCCAGCAAAGCCACCCTTGTACCCACGCCACCCAAAAAGCACAGTTCTCGGCTTTGGAGGTCAGGCGACCTGGAGAACCGGTCATGGCCCACGACTCCACTCCTGCCTCCAGCTGTGGCGAAACAGCAGAGGGTGGGCTTTTTCCGGAGGTAGCTGTATAGAGACACACGGGCAGATAGGTGGCTGGGGCGTGCATGTGCGCTGGTGGGGGCGGCCAGGTGTAGGTCGAAGGCCTCGTGGGCCTATCGGCCGTCAGCCGGGCCTACGGTGCAGTCTGGGTGTAGGCCAGCCACCCCGGGAGCGGCTGGTTTATGGTTATCTACCAGGGCCGCCTTCTGGCCGCATGTCCAACCAGACCGGCGGTGTGCGCCCCCTCCAGAGCACGCTGTGTTGGGAGGGGCCTGAGGAGGTGAGGCCTGCAGCGGTGCCAGGCGGAGGTGATGGCGGCCTCGGCCGTGGGCGACTAAAGGAGAATTTATAGTGGGAGGCAAAAATGCATACAGAACCCGGTATTCCAATGTGGTCTCCCATCCAAGTACTAACCAGGCCCGACCCTGCTTAGCTTCCAGGATCAGACGAGATGGGGCGCGTTCAGGGTGGTATGGCCGTAGAAGGCAGCGGGAGCCACGGGGCACCTCTTGAGGCTCAGCTTCGCTGGTGCTGCCGACATACCGCCAGCCCAGCAGCCAACCATCTCCAGCACGGCCCTGCCGTCTGCCAAGGCAGGCGACAGGAGGCCTCGGGGACCCTGGGTTGGCGGACACGTGGGTGACCTCGCAGCTCAGGTCAGGCGGGACCCTCCAGGCCCGTAGGCGCTTGGCCCTCCACCCCAGATCCCTCTTGACGCTCACAAGGACGTGGCCTTGGAGGCTTAAGGGCACGTGGCCCGCGGTTCCTTGGGCATTCACCACTCTGTCTGCCCACACAGCTCTAGGCAAAGGCCAGCCGCTGCCTGGCCGGCCCTACTGCCTGACGGCAGTTGGCCTGAAGCCACTGGGAGACACCATTGAGTCGGCACGACCCCTGAGAGCCAGCAAGGCCACCCTTGCCCCCACGCCAACTGCCGAACAAAGTTCCCTGTGCCTGGTGACCGGCTGGGCCAGAGGACCGGTCCCGGCCCAAGAACCCACTCCCGCCCACGGCCGTGGCGAAACGGCGGAGGGTGGGCTTTTTCCGGAGAGAGCTGTGGAGAGACACACAGGCAGACAAGTGGCGGCAGCGCAGATGGGCGCTGGTGCTGTCGGCCAGGTGCAGGTCGAAGGCCTTGCGGGCCTCCCGATCATCAGCCGGGCCTGCGGCAGAGTCTGGGTCAGAGCCAGCCACCCCGGGAGCGGCTGGGGTGCGGCTGCCTCCCAGGGCCGCCTTCTGGCGGCATGTCCAGCAGGACCGGCGGGAAGCGCCCCCTCCGGCACACGCTGTGTTGGGAGAGGCTTGAGGAGATGAGGCCTGCAGCAGTGCCCGGATGGGGCAGAGGAATCCTCGGGCACCGGCGACTAAAGGAAAAGGCGGATTGGGAGGCCAAAAATACTACAGCACCCGGTTTTCCCAGGTGGTCTCCCATCCAGGTACTAAAGAGACCCGACCCTGCTTAGCTTCAGGGATCAGACGACATGTGGTGCGTTTAGGGTGGTATGGCTGCAGAAGGCAACGGGCGCCACGGGGTGCCTCTTGAGCCTCAGCTTAGCTGGTGCTGGCGAATTACCGCCAGTCTGGTGACCAGCCCTCGGCAGCACGGCCCTGCCTCCCACCCAGGCAGGCGACAGCAGGCCTCGGGGTCCAGGGGGTGGTGGATTCTTGGGCGACCTCGCAACTCCGTGCAGGCGGCAACATCCAGGCTTGTAGGTGTTTGACGCTCTGCCCCAGATCCCACTTGACGCTCACAAGGTCTGGGACTCAGAGGCTTAAGGGCCAGTGGCCTGCTGTCCCTTGGGCATTTCCCACCGTGTCCACCCACGCAGTGCTTGGCGCAGCCCAGCCATGGCCGCGCCAGCCCTCCTGCCCGACGGCGGTTGGCCCAAAGCCACTGGGAGCCACCATTGGGCCGGCACGGCCCCTTAGCCCCAGCAAAGCCACCCTTGTACCCACGCCACCCAAAAACCACAGTTCTCGGCTTTGGAGGTCAGGCGACCTGGAGAACCGGTCATGGCCCACGACCCCACTCCTGCCTCCAGCTGTGGCGAAACAGCAGAGGGTGGGCTTTTTCCGCAGGTAGCAGTATAGAGACACGCGGGCAGATAGGTGGCTGGTGCGTGCATGTGCGCTGGTGGGGGCGGCCAGGTGTAGGTCGAAGGCCTCGTGGGCCTATCGGCTGTCAGCCGGGCCTACGGTGCAGTCTGGGTGTAGGCCAGCCACCCCGGGAGCGGCTGGTTTATGGTTATCTACCAGGGCCGCCTTCTGGCCGCATGTCCAACCAGACCGGCGGGGTGCGCCCCCTCCAGAGCACGCTGTGTTGGGAGGGGCCTGAGGAGGTGAGGCCTGCAGCGGTGCCAGGCGGAGGTGATGGCGGCCTCGGCCGTGGGCGACTAAAGGAGAATTTATAGTGGGAGGCAAAAATGCATACAGAACCCGGTATTCCAATGTGGTCTCCCATCCAAGTACTAACCAGGCCCGACCCTGCTTAGCTTCCAGGATCAGACGAGATGGGGCGCGTTCAGGGTGGTATGGCCGTAGAAGGCAGCGGGAGCCACGGGGCACCTCTTGAGGCTCAGCTTCGCT
Organism: Balaenoptera physalus; assembly: GCF_965194825.1. NCBI lineage: Eukaryota > Metazoa > Chordata > Mammalia > Artiodactyla > Balaenopteridae > Balaenoptera > Balaenoptera physalus. Next base: position 425,683 of record NW_028126340.1, on the reverse strand, counting down.
GGTGCTGCCGACATACCGCCAGCCCGGCAGCCAACCATCTCCAGCACGGCCCTGCCGTCTGCCAAGGCAGGCGACAGGAGGCCTCGGGGACCCTGGGTTGGCGGACACGTGGGTGACCTCGCAGCTCAGGTCAGGCGGGACCCTCCAGGCCCGTAGGCGCTTGGCCCTCCACCCCAGATCCCTCTTGACGCTCACAAGGACGTGGCCTTGGAGGCTTAAGGGCACGTGGCCCGCGGTTCCTTGGGCATTCACCACTCTGTCTGCCCACACAGCTCTAGGCAAAGGCCAGCCGCTGCCTGGCCGGCCCTACTGCCTGACGGCAGTTGGCCTGAAGCCACTGGGAGACACCATTGAGTCGGCACGACCCCTGAGAGCCAGCAAGGCCACCCTTGCCCCCACGCCAACTGCCGAACAAAGTTCCCTGTGCCTGGTGACCGGCTGGGCCAGAGGACCGGTCCCGGCCCAAGAACCCACTCCCGCCCACGGCCGTGGCGAAACGGCGGAGGGTGGGCTTTTTCCGGAGAGAGCTGTGGAGAGACACACAGGCAGACAGGTGGCGGCAGCGCAGATGGGCGCTGGTGCTGTCGGCCAGGTGCAGGTCGAAGGCCTTGCGGGCCTCCCGATCATCAGCCGGGCCTGCGGCAGAGTCTGGGTCAGAGCCAGCCACCCCGGGAGCGGCTGGGGTGCGGCTGCCTCCCAGGGCCGCCTTCTGGCGGCATGTCCAGCAGGACCGGCGGGAAGCGCCCCCTCCGGCACACGCTGTGTTGGGAGAGGCTTGAGGAGATGAGGCCTGCAGCAGTGCCCGGATGGGGCAGAGGAATCCTCGGGCACCGGCGACTAAAGGAAAAGGCGGATTGGGAGGTCAAAAATACTACAGCACCCGGTTTTCCCAGGTGGTCTCCCATCCAGGTACTAAAGAGACCCGACCCTGCTTAGCTTCAGGGATCAGACGACATGTGGTGCGTTTAGGGTGGTATGGCTGCAGAAGGCAACGGGCGCCACGGGGTGCCTCTTGAGCCTCAGCTTAGCTGGTGCTGGCGAATTACCGCCAGTCTGGTGACCAGCCCTCGGCAGCACGGCCCTGCCGCCTACCCAGGCAGGCGACAGCAGGCCTCGGGGTCCAGGGGGTGGTGGATTCTTGGGCGACCTCGCAACTCCGTGCAGGCGGCAACATCCAGGCTTGTAGGTGTTTGACGCTCTGCCCCAGATCCCACTTGACGCTCACAAGGTCTGGGACTCAGAGGCTTAAGGGCCAGTGGCCTGCTGTCCCTTGGGCATTTCCCACCGTGTCCACCCACGCAGTGCTTGGCGCAGCCCAGCCATGGCCGCGCCAGCCCTCCTGCCCGACGGCGGTTGGCCCAAAGCCACTGGGAGCCACCATTGGGCCGGCACGGCCCCTTAGCCCCAGCAAAGCCACCCTTGTACCCACGCCACCCAAAAACCACAGTTCTCGGCTTTGGAGGTCAGGCGACCTGGAGAACCGGTCATGGCCCACGACCCCACTCCTGCCTCCAGCTGTGGCGAAACAGCAGAGGGTGGGCTTTTTCCGCAGGTAGCAGTATAGAGACACGCGGGCAGATCGGTGGCTGGTGCGTGCATGTGCGCTGGTGGGGGCGGCCAGGTGTAGGTCGAAGGCCTCGTGGGCCTATCGGCTGTCAGCCGGGCCTACGGTGCAGTCTGGGTGTAGGCCAGCCACCCCGGGAGCGGCTGGTTTATGGTTATCTACCAGGGCCGCCTTCTGGCCGCATGTCCAACCAGACCGGCGGGGTGCGCCCCCTCCAGAGCACGCTGTGTTGGGAGGGGCCTGAGGAGGTGAGGCCTGCAGCGGTGCCAGGCGGAGGTGATGGCGGCCTCGGCCGTGGGCGACTAAAGGAGAATTTATAGTGGGAGGCAAAAATGCATACAGAACCCGGTATTCCAATGTGGTCTCCCATCCAAGTACTAACCAGGCCCGACCCTGCTTAGCTTCCAGGATCAGATGAGATGGGCCGCGTTCAGGGTGGTATGGCCGTAGAAGGCAGCGGGAGCCACGGGGCACCTCTTGAGGCTCAGCTTCGCTGGTGCTGCCGACATACCGCCAGCCCGGCAGCCAACCATCTCCAGCACGGCCCTGCCGTCTGCCAAGGCAGGCGACAGGAGGCCTCGGGGACCCTGGGTTGGCGGACACGTGGGTGACCTCGCAGCTCAGGTCAGGCGGGACCCTCCAGGCCCGTAGGCGCTTGGCCCTCCACCCCAGATCCTTCTTGACGCTCACAAGGATGTGGCCTTGGAGGCTTAAGGGCACGTGGCCCGCGGTTCCTTGGGCATTCACCACTCTGTCTGCCCACACAGCTCTAGGCAAAGGCCAGCCGCCGCCTGGCCGGCCCTACTGCCTGACGGCAGTTGGCCCGAAGCCACTGGGAGACACCATTGAGTCGGCACGACCCCTTAGACCCAGCAAGGCCACCCTTGCCCCCACGCCAACTGCCGAAGAAAGTTCCCTGTGCCTGGTGACCGGCTGGGCCAGAGGACCGGTCCCGGCCCAAGAACCCACTCCCGCCCACGACCGTGGCGAAACGGCGGAGGGTGGGCTTTTTCCGGAGGGAGCTGTGGAGAGACACACAGGCAGACAGGTGGCGGCAGCGCGGATGGGCGCTGGTGCTGTCGGCCAGGTGCAGGTCGAAGGCCTTGCGGGCCTCCCGATCATCAGCCGGGCCTGCGGCAGAGTCTGGGTCAGAGCCAGCCACCCCGGGAGCGGCTGGGGTGCGGCTGCCTCCCAGGGCCGCCTTCTGGCGGCATGTCCAGCAGGACCGGTGGGAAGCGCCCCCTCCGGCGCACGCTGTGTTGGGAGAGGCTTGAGGAGATGAGGCCTGCAGCAGTGCCCGGATGGGGCAGAGGAATCCTCGGGCACCGGCGACTAAAGGAAAAGGCGGATTGGGAGGCCAAAAATACTACAGCACCCGGTTTTCCCAGGTGGTCTCCCATCCAGGTACTAAAGAGACCCGACCCTGCTTAGCTTCAGGGATCAGACGACATGTGGTGCGTTTAGGGTGGTATGGCTGCAGAAGGCAACGGGCGCCACGGGGTGCCTCTTGAGCCTCAGCTTAGCTGGTGCTGGCGAATTACCGCCAGTCTGGTGACCAGCCCTCGGCAGCACGGCCCTGCCGCCCACCCAGGCAGGCGACAGCAGGCCTCGGGGTCCAGGGGGTGGTGGATTCTTGGGCGACCTCGCAACTCCGTGCAGGCGGCAACATCCAGGCTTGTAGGTGTTTGACGCTCTGCCCCAGATCCCACTTGACGCTCACAAGGTCTGGGACTCAGAGGCTTAAGGGCCAGTGGCCTGCTGTCCCTTGGGCATTTCCCACCGTGTCCACCCACGCAGTGCTTGGCGCAGCACAGCCATGGCCGCGCCAGCCCTCCTGCCCGACGGCGGTTGGCCCAAAGCCACTGGGAGCCACCATTGGGCCGGCACGTCCCCTTAGCCCCAGCAAAGCCACCCTTGTACCCACGCCACCCAAAAAGCACAGTTCTCGGCTTTGGAGGTCAGGCGACCTGGAGAACCGGTCATGGCCCACGACCCCACTCCTGCCTCCAGCTGTGGCGAAACAGCAGAGGGTGGGCTTTTTCCGCAGGTAGCAGTATAGAGACACGCGGGCAGATAGGTGGCTGGTGCGTGCATGTGCGCTGGTGGGGGCGGCCAGGTGTAGGTCGAAGGCCTCGTGGGCCTATCGGCCGTCAGCCGGGCCTACGGTGCAGTCTGGGTGTAGGCCAGCCACCCCGGGAGCGGCTGCTTTATGGTTATCTACCAGGGCCGCCTTCTGGCCGCATGTCCAACCAGACCGGCGGGGTGCGCCCCCTCCAGAGCACGCTGTGTTGGGAGGGGCCTGAGGAGGTGAGGCCTGCAGCGGTGCCAGGCGGAGGTGATGGCGGCCTCGGCCGTGGGCGACTAAAGGAGAATTTATAGTGGGAGGCAAAAATGCATACAGAACCCGGTATTCCAATGTGGTCTCCCATCCAAGTACTAACCAGGCCCGACCCTGCTTAGCTTCCAGGATCAGATGAGATGGGGCGCGTTCAGGGTGGTATGGCCGTAGAAGGCAGCGGGAGCCACGGGGCACCTCTTGAGGCTCAGCTTCGCTGGTGCTGCCGACATACCGCCAGCCCGGCAGCCAACCATCTCCAGCACGGCCCTGCCGTCTGCCAAGGCAGGCGACAGGAGGCCTCGGGGACCCTGGGTTGGCGGACACGTGGGTGACCTCGCAGCTCAGGTCAGGCGGGACCCTCCAGGTCCGTAGGCGCTTGGCCCTCCACCCCAGATCCCTCTTGACGCTCACAAGGACGTGGCCTTGGAGGCTTAAGGGCACGTGGCCCGCGGTTCCTTGGGCATTCACCACTCTGTCTGCCCACACAGCTCTAGGCAAAGGCCAGCCGCCGCCTGGCCGGCCCTACTGCCTGACGGCAGTTGGCCCGAAGCCACTGGGAGACACCATTGAGTCGGCACGACCCCTTAGACCCAGCAAGGCCACCCTTGCCCCCACGCCAACTGCCGAACAAAGTTGCCTTTGCCTGGTGACCGGCTGGGCCAGAGGACCGGTCCCGGCCCAAAAACCCACTCCCGCCCACGGCCGTGGCCAAACGGCGGAGGGTGGGCTTTTTCCGGAGGGAGCTGTGGAGAGACACACAGGCAGACAGGTGGCGGCAGCGCGGATGGGCGCTGGTGCTGTCGGCCAGGTGCAGGTCGAAGGCCTTGCGGGCCTCCCGATCATCAGCCGGGCCTGCGGCAGAGTCTGGGTCAGAGCCAGCCACCCCGGGAGCGGCTGGGGTGCGGCTGCCTCCCAGGGCCGCCTTCTGGCGGCATGTCCAGCAGGACCGGCGGGAAGCGCCCCCTCCGGCGCACGCTGTGTTGGGAGAGGCTTGAGGAGATGAGGCCTGCAGCAGTGCCCGGATGGGGCAGAGGAATCCTCGGGCACCGGCGACTAAAGGAAAAGGCGGATTGGGAGGCCAAAAATACTACAGCACCCGGTTTTCCCAGGTGGTCTCCCATCCAGGTACTAAAGAGACCCGACCCTGCTTAGCTTCAGGGATCAGACGACATGTGGTGCGTTTAGGGTGGTATGGCTGCAGAAGGCAACGGGCGCCACGGGGTGCCTCTTGAGCCTCAGCTTAGCTGGTGCTGGCGAATTACCGCCAGTCTGGTGACCAGCCCTCGGCAGCACGGCCCTGCCGCCCACCCAGGCAGGCGACAGCAGGCCTCGGGGTCCAGGGGGTGGTGGATTCTTGGGCGACCTCGCAACTCCGTGCAGGCGGCAACATCCAGGCTTGTAGGTGTTTGACGCTCTGCCCCAGATCCCACTTGACGCTCACAAGGTCTGGGACTCAGAGGCTTAAGGGCCAGTGGCCTGCTGTCCCTTGGGCATTTCCCACCGTGTCCACCCACGCAGTGCTTGGCACAGCACAGCCATGGCCGCGCCAGCCCTCCTGCCCGACGGCGGTTGGCCCAAAGCCACTGGGAGCCACCATTGGGCCGGCACGGCCCCTTAGCCCCAGCAAAGCCACCCTTGTACCCACGCCACCCAAAAAGCACAGTTCTCGGCTTTGGAGGTCAGGCGACCTGGAGAACCGGTCATGGCCCACGACCCCACTCCTGCCTCCAGCTGTGGCGAAACAGCAGAGGGTGGGCTTTTTCCGCAGGTAGCAGTATAGAGACACGCGGGCAGATAGGTGGCTGGTGCATGCATGTGCGCTGGTGGGGGCGGCCAGGTGTAGGTCGAAGGCCTCGTGGGCCTATCGGCCGTCAGCCGGGCCTACGGTGCAGTCTGGGTGTAGGCCAGCCACCCCGGGAGCGGCTGGTTTATGGTTATCTACCAGGGCCGCCTTCTGGCCGCATGTCCAACCAGACCGGCGGGGTGCGCCCCCTCCAGAGCACGCTGTGTTGGGAGGGGCCTGAGGAGGTGAGGCCTGCAGCGGTGCCAGGCGGAGGTGATGGCGGCCTCGGCCGTGGGCGACTAAAGGAGAATTTATAGTGGGAGGCAAAAATGCATACAGAACCCGGTATTCCAATGTGGTCTCCCATCCAAGTACTAACCAGGCCCGACCCTGCTTAGCTTCCAGGATCAGACGAGATGGGGCGCGTTCAGGGTGGTATGGCCGTAGAAGGCAGCGGGAGCCACGGGGCACCTCTTGAGGCTCAGCTTCGCTGGTGCTGCCGACATACCGCCAGCCCGGCAGCCAACCATCTCCAGCACGGCCCTGCCGTCTGCCAAGGCAGGTGACAGGAGGCCTCGGGGACCCTGGGTTGGCGGACACGTGGGTGACCTCGCAGCTCAGGTCAGGCGGGACCCTCCAGGCCCGTAGGCGCTTGGCCCTCCACCCCAGATCCCTCTTGACGCTCACAAGGACGTGGCCTTGGAGGCTTAAGGGCACGTGGCCCGCGGTTCCTTGGGCATTCACCACTCTGTCTGCCCACACAGCTCTAGGCAAAGGCCAGCCGCCGCCTGGCCGGCCCTACTGCCTGACGGCAGTTGGCCCGAAGCCACTGGGAGACACCATTGAGTCGGCACGACCCCTTAGACCCAGCAAGGCCACCCTTGCCCCCACGCCAACTGCCGAACAAAGTTGCCTTTGCCTGGTGACCGGCTGGGCCAGAGGACCGGTCCCGGCCCAAGAACCCACTCCCGCCCACGGCCGTGGCGAAACGGCGGAGGGTGGGCTTTTTCCGGAGGGAGCTGTGGAGAGACACACAGGCAGACAGGTGGCGGCAGCGCGGATGGGCGCTGGTGCTGTCGGCCAGGTGCAGGTCGAAGGCCTTGCGGGCCTCCCGATCATCAGCCGGGCCTGCGGCAGAGTCTGGGTCAGAGCCAGCCACCCCGGGAGCGGCTGGGGTGCGGCTGCCTCCCAGGGCCGCCTTCTGGCGGCATGTCCAGCAGGACCGGCGGGAAGCGCCCCCTCCGGCGCACGCTGTGTTGGGAGAGGCTTGAGGAGATGAGGCCTGCAGCAGTGCCCGGATGGGGCAGAGGAATCCTCGGGCACCGGCGACTAAAGGAAAAGGCGGATTGGGAGGCCAAAAATACTACAGCACCCGGTTTTCCCAGGTGGTCTCCCATCCAGGTACTAAACAGACCCGACCCTGCTTAGCTTCAGGGATCAGACGAGATGGGGTGCGTTTAGGGTGGTATGGCTGCAGAAGGCAACGGGCGCCACGGGGTGCCTCTTGAGCCTCAGCTTAGCTGGTGCTGGCGAATTACCGCCAGTCTGGTGACCAGCCCTCCGCAGCACGGCCCTGCCGCCCACACAGGCAGGCGACAGCAGGCCTCGGGGTCCAGGGGGTGGTGGATTCTTGGGCGACCTCGTAACTCCGTGCAGGCGGCAACATCCAGGCTTGTAGGTGTTTGACGCTCTGCCCCAGATCCCACTTGACGCTCACAAGGTCTGGGACTCAGAGGCTTAAGGGCCAGTGGCCTGCTGTCCCTTGGGCATTTCCCACCGTGTCCACCCACGCAGTGCTTGGCGCAGCCCAGCCATGGCCGCGCCGGCCCTCCTGCCCGACGGCGGTTGGCCCAAAGCCACTGGGAGCCACCATTGGGCCGGCACGGCCCCTTAGCCCCAGCAAAGCCACCCTTGTACCCACGCCACCCAAAAAGCACAGTTCTCGGCTTTGGAGGTCAGGCGACCTGGAGAACCGGTCATGGCCCACGACTCCACTCCTGCCTCCAGCTGTGGCGAAACAGCAGAGGGTGGGCTTTTTCCGGAGGTAGCTGTATAGAGACACACGGGCAGATAGGTGGCTGGGGCGTGCATGTGCGCTGGTGGGGGCGGCCAGGTGTAGGTCGAAGGCCTCGTGGGCCTATCGGCCGTCAGCCGGGCCTACGGTGCAGTCTGGGTGTAGGCCAGCCACCCCGGGAGCGGCTGGTTTATGGTTATCTACCAGGGCCGCCTTCTGGCCGCATGTCCAACCAGACCGGCGGTGTGCGCCCCCTCCAGAGCACGCTGTGTTGGGAGGGGCCTGAGGAGGTGAGGCCTGCAGCGGTGCCAGGCGGAGGTGATGGCGGCCTCGGCCGTGGGCGACTAAAGGAGAATTTATAGTGGGAGGCAAAAATGCATACAGAACCCGGTATTCCAATGTGGTCTCCCATCCAAGTACTAACCAGGCCCGACCCTGCTTAGCTTCCAGGATCAGACGAGATGGGGCGCGTTCAGGGTGGTATGGCCGTAGAAGGCAGCGGGAGCCACGGGGCACCTCTTGAGGCTCAGCTTCGCTGGTGCTGCCGACATACCGCCAGCCCAGCAGCCAACCATCTCCAGCACGGCCCTGCCGTCTGCCAAGGCAGGCGACAGGAGGCCTCGGGGACCCTGGGTTGGCGGACACGTGGGTGACCTCGCAGCTCAGGTCAGGCGGGACCCTCCAGGCCCGTAGGCGCTTGGCCCTCCACCCCAGATCCCTCTTGACGCTCACAAGGACGTGGCCTTGGAGGCTTAAGGGCACGTGGCCCGCGGTTCCTTGGGCATTCACCACTCTGTCTGCCCACACAGCTCTAGGCAAAGGCCAGCCGCTGCCTGGCCGGCCCTACTGCCTGACGGCAGTTGGCCTGAAGCCACTGGGAGACACCATTGAGTCGGCACGACCCCTGAGAGCCAGCAAGGCCACCCTTGCCCCCACGCCAACTGCCGAACAAAGTTCCCTGTGCCTGGTGACCGGCTGGGCCAGAGGACCGGTCCCGGCCCAAGAACCCACTCCCGCCCACGGCCGTGGCGAAACGGCGGAGGGTGGGCTTTTTCCGGAGAGAGCTGTGGAGAGACACACAGGCAGACAAGTGGCGGCAGCGCAGATGGGCGCTGGTGCTGTCGGCCAGGTGCAGGTCGAAGGCCTTGCGGGCCTCCCGATCATCAGCCGGGCCTGCGGCAGAGTCTGGGTCAGAGCCAGCCACCCCGGGAGCGGCTGGGGTGCGGCTGCCTCCCAGGGCCGCCTTCTGGCGGCATGTCCAGCAGGACCGGCGGGAAGCGCCCCCTCCGGCACACGCTGTGTTGGGAGAGGCTTGAGGAGATGAGGCCTGCAGCAGTGCCCGGATGGGGCAGAGGAATCCTCGGGCACCGGCGACTAAAGGAAAAGGCGGATTGGGAGGCCAAAAATACTACAGCACCCGGTTTTCCCAGGTGGTCTCCCATCCAGGTACTAAAGAGACCCGACCCTGCTTAGCTTCAGGGATCAGACGACATGTGGTGCGTTTAGGGTGGTATGGCTGCAGAAGGCAACGGGCGCCACGGGGTGCCTCTTGAGCCTCAGCTTAGCTGGTGCTGGCGAATTACCGCCAGTCTGGTGACCAGCCCTCGGCAGCACGGCCCTGCCTCCCACCCAGGCAGGCGACAGCAGGCCTCGGGGTCCAGGGGGTGGTGGATTCTTGGGCGACCTCGCAACTCCGTGCAGGCGGCAACATCCAGGCTTGTAGGTGTTTGACGCTCTGCCCCAGATCCCACTTGACGCTCACAAGGTCTGGGACTCAGAGGCTTAAGGGCCAGTGGCCTGCTGTCCCTTGGGCATTTCCCACCGTGTCCACCCACGCAGTGCTTGGCGCAGCCCAGCCATGGCCGCGCCAGCCCTCCTGCCCGACGGCGGTTGGCCCAAAGCCACTGGGAGCCACCATTGGGCCGGCACGGCCCCTTAGCCCCAGCAAAGCCACCCTTGTACCCACGCCACCCAAAAACCACAGTTCTCGGCTTTGGAGGTCAGGCGACCTGGAGAACCGGTCATGGCCCACGACCCCACTCCTGCCTCCAGCTGTGGCGAAACAGCAGAGGGTGGGCTTTTTCCGCAGGTAGCAGTATAGAGACACGCGGGCAGATAGGTGGCTGGTGCGTGCATGTGCGCTGGTGGGGGCGGCCAGGTGTAGGTCGAAGGCCTCGTGGGCCTATCGGCTGTCAGCCGGGCCTACGGTGCAGTCTGGGTGTAGGCCAGCCACCCCGGGAGCGGCTGGTTTATGGTTATCTACCAGGGCCGCCTTCTGGCCGCATGTCCAACCAGACCGGCGGGGTGCGCCCCCTCCAGAGCACGCTGTGTTGGGAGGGGCCTGAGGAGGTGAGGCCTGCAGCGGTGCCAGGCGGAGGTGATGGCGGCCTCGGCCGTGGGCGACTAAAGGAGAATTTATAGTGGGAGGCAAAAATGCATACAGAACCCGGTATTCCAATGTGGTCTCCCATCCAAGTACTAACCAGGCCCGACCCTGCTTAGCTTCCAGGATCAGACGAGATGGGGCGCGTTCAGGGTGGTATGGCCGTAGAAGGCAGCGGGAGCCACGGGGCACCTCTTGAGGCTCAGCTTCGCTGGTGCTGCCGACATACCGCCAGCCCGGCAGCCAACCATCTCCAGCACGGCCCTGCCGTCTGCCAAGGCAGGCGACAGGAGGCCTCGGGGACCCTGGGTTGGCGGACACGTGGGTGACCTCGCAGCTCAGGTCAGGCGGGACCCTCCAGGCCCGTAGGCGCTTGGCCCTCCACCCCAGATCCCTCTTGACGCTCACAAGGACGTGGCCTTGGAGGCTTAAGGGCACGTGGCCCGCGGTTCCTTGGGCATTCACCACTCTGTCTGCCCACACAGCTCTAGGCAAAGGCCAGCCGCTGCCTGGCCGGCCCTACTGCCTGACGGCAGTTGGCCTGAAGCCACTGGGAGACACCATTGAGTCGGCACGACCCCTGAGAGCCAGCAAGGCCACCCTTGCCCCCACGCCAACTGCCGAACAAAGTTCCCTGTGCCTGGTGACCGGCTGGGCCAGAGGACCGGTCCCGGCCCAAGAACCCACTCCCGCCCACGGCCGTGGCGAAACGGCGGAGGGTGGGCTTTTTCCGGAGAGAGCTGTGGAGAGACACACAGGCAGACAGGTGGCGGCAGCGCAGATGGGCGCTGGTGCTGTCGGCCAGGTGCAGGTCGAAGGCCTTGCGGGCCTCCCGATCATCAGCCGGGCCTGCGGCAGAGTCTGGGTCAGAGCCAGCCACCCCGGGAGCGGCTGGGGTGCGGCTGCCTCCCAGGGCCGCCTTCTGGCGGCATGTCCAGCAGGACCGGCGGGAAGCGCCCCCTCCGGCACACGCTGTGTTGGGAGAGGCTTGAGGAGATGAGGCCTGCAGCAGTGCCCGGATGGGGCAGAGGAATCCTCGGGCACCGGCGACTAAAGGAAAAGGCGGATTGGGAGGTCAAAAATACTACAGCACCCGGTTTTCCCAGGTGGTCTCCCATCCAGGTACTAAAGAGACCCGACCCTGCTTAGCTTCAGGGATCAGACGACATGTGGTGCGTTTAGGGTGGTATGGCTGCAGAAGGCAACGGGCGCCACGGGGTGCCTCTTGAGCCTCAGCTTAGCTGGTGCTGGCGAATTACCGCCAGTCTGGTGACCAGCCCTCGGCAGCACGGCCCTGCCGCCTACCCAGGCAGGCGACAGCAGGCCTCGGGGTCCAGGGGGTGGTGGATTCTTGGGCGACCTCGCAACTCCGTGCAGGCGGCAACATCCAGGCTTGTAGGTGTTTGACGCTCTGCCCCAGATCCCACTTGACGCTCACAAGGTCTGGGACTCAGAGGCTTAAGGGCCAGTGGCCTGCTGTCCCTTGGGCATTTCCCACCGTGTCCACCCACGCAGTGCTTGGCGCAGCCCAGCCATGGCCGCGCCAGCCCTCCTGCCCGACGGCGGTTGGCCCAAAGCCACTGGGAGCCACCATTGGGCCGGCACGGCCCCTTAGCCCCAGCAAAGCCACCCTTGTACCCACGCCACCCAAAAACCACAGTTCTCGGCTTTGGAGGTCAGGCGACCTGGAGAACCGGTCATGGCCCACGACCCCACTCCTGCCTCCAGCTGTGGCGAAACAGCAGAGGGTGGGCTTTTTCCGCAGGTAGCAGTATAGAGACACGCGGGCAGATCGGTGGCTGGTGCGTGCATGTGCGCTGGTGGGGGCGGCCAGGTGTAGGTCGAAGGCCTCGTGGGCCTATCGGCTGTCAGCCGGGCCTACGGTGCAGTCTGGGTGTAGGCCAGCCACCCCGGGAGCGGCTGGTTTATGGTTATCTACCAGGGCCGCCTTCTGGCCGCATGTCCAACCAGACCGGCGGGGTGCGCCCCCTCCAGAGCACGCTGTGTTGGGAGGGGCCTGAGGAGGTGAGGCCTGCAGCGGTGCCAGGCGGAGGTGATGGCGGCCTCGGCCGTGGGCGACTAAAGGAGAATTTATAGTGGGAGGCAAAAATGCATACAGAACCCGGTATTCCAATGTGGTCTCCCATCCAAGTACTAACCAGGCCCGACCCTGCTTAGCTTCCAGGATCAGATGAGATGGGCCGCGTTCAGGGTGGTATGGCCGTAGAAGGCAGCGGGAGCCACGGGGCACCTCTTGAGGCTCAGCTTCGCTGGTGCTGCCGACATACCGCCAGCCCGGCAGCCAACCATCTCCAGCACGGCCCTGCCGTCTGCCAAGGCAGGCGACAGGAGGCCTCGGGGACCCTGGGTTGGCGGACACGTGGGTGACCTCGCAGCTCAGGTCAGGCGGGACCCTCCAGGCCCGTAGGCGCTTGGCCCTCCACCCCAGATCCTTCTTGACGCTCACAAGGATGTGGCCTTGGAGGCTTAAGGGCACGTGGCCCGCGGTTCCTTGGGCATTCACCACTCTGTCTGCCCACACAGCTCTAGGCAAAGGCCAGCCGCCGCCTGGCCGGCCCTACTGCCTGACGGCAGTTGGCCCGAAGCCACTGGGAGACACCATTGAGTCGGCACGACCCCTTAGACCCAGCAAGGCCACCCTTGCCCCCACGCCAACTGCCGAAGAAAGTTCCCTGTGCCTGGTGACCGGCTGGGCCAGAGGACCGGTCCCGGCCCAAGAACCCACTCCCGCCCACGACCGTGGCGAAACGGCGGAGGGTGGGCTTTTTCCGGAGGGAGCTGTGGAGAGACACACAGGCAGACAGGTGGCGGCAGCGCGGATGGGCGCTGGTGCTGTCGGCCAGGTGCAGGTCGAAGGCCTTGCGGGCCTCCCGATCATCAGCCGGGCCTGCGGCAGAGTCTGGGTCAGAGCCAGCCACCCCGGGAGCGGCTGGGGTGCGGCTGCCTCCCAGGGCCGCCTTCTGGCGGCATGTCCAGCAGGACCGGTGGGAAGCGCCCCCTCCGGCGCACGCTGTGTTGGGAGAGGCTTGAGGAGATGAGGCCTGCAGCAGTGCCCGGATGGGGCAGAGGAATCCTCGGGCACCGGCGACTAAAGGAAAAGGCGGATTGGGAGGCCAAAAATACTACAGCACCCGGTTTTCCCAGGTGGTCTCCCATCCAGGTACTAAAGAGACCCGACCCTGCTTAGCTTCAGGGATCAGACGACATGTGGTGCGTTTAGGGTGGTATGGCTGCAGAAGGCAACGGGCGCCACGGGGTGCCTCTTGAGCCTCAGCTTAGCTGGTGCTGGCGAATTACCGCCAGTCTGGTGACCAGCCCTCGGCAGCACGGCCCTGCCGCCCACCCAGGCAGGCGACAGCAGGCCTCGGGGTCCAGGGGGTGGTGGATTCTTGGGCGACCTCGCAACTCCGTGCAGGCGGCAACATCCAGGCTTGTAGGTGTTTGACGCTCTGCCCCAGATCCCACTTGACGCTCACAAGGTCTGGGACTCAGAGGCTTAAGGGCCAGTGGCCTGCTGTCCCTTGGGCATTTCCCACCGTGTCCACCCACGCAGTGCTTGGCGCAGCACAGCCATGGCCGCGCCAGCCCTCCTGCCCGACGGCGGTTGGCCCAAAGCCACTGGGAGCCACCATTGGGCCGGCACGTCCCCTTAGCCCCAGCAAAGCCACCCTTGTACCCACGCCACCCAAAAAGCACAGTTCTCGGCTTTGGAGGTCAGGCGACCTGGAGAACCGGTCATGGCCCACGACCCCACTCCTGCCTCCAGCTGTGGCGAAACAGCAGAGGGTGGGCTTTTTCCGCAGGTAGCAGTATAGAGACACGCGGGCAGATAGGTGGCTGGTGCGTGCATGTGCGCTGGTGGGGGCGGCCAGGTGTAGGTCGAAGGCCTCGTGGGCCTATCGGCCGTCAGCCGGGCCTACGGTGCAGTCTGGGTGTAGGCCAGCCACCCCGGGAGCGGCTGCTTTATGGTTATCTACCAGGGCCGCCTTCTGGCCGCATGTCCAACCAGACCGGCGGGGTGCGCCCCCTCCAGAGCACGCTGTGTTGGGAGGGGCCTGAGGAGGTGAGGCCTGCAGCGGTGCCAGGCGGAGGTGATGGCGGCCTCGGCCGTGGGCGACTAAAGGAGAATTTATAGTGGGAGGCAAAAATGCATACAGAACCCGGTATTCCAATGTGGTCTCCCATCCAAGTACTAACCAGGCCCGACCCTGCTTAGCTTCCAGGATCAGATGAGATGGGGCGCGTTCAGGGTGGTATGGCCGTAGAAGGCAGCGGGAGCCACGGGGCACCTCTTGAGGCTCAGCTTCGCTGGTGCTGCCGACATACCGCCAGCCCGGCAGCCAACCATCTCCAGCACGGCCCTGCCGTCTGCCAAGGCAGGCGACAGGAGGCCTCGGGGACCCTGGGTTGGCGGACACGTGGGTGACCTCGCAGCTCAGGTCAGGCGGGACCCTCCAGGTCCGTAGGCGCTTGGCCCTCCACCCCAGATCCCTCTTGACGCTCACAAGGACGTGGCCTTGGAGGCTTAAGGGCACGTGGCCCGCGGTTCCTTGGGCATTCACCACTCTGTCTGCCCACACAGCTCTAGGCAAAGGCCAGCCGCCGCCTGGCCGGCCCTACTGCCTGACGGCAGTTGGCCCGAAGCCACTGGGAGACACCATTGAGTCGGCACGACCCCTTAGACCCAGCAAGGCCACCCTTGCCCCCACGCCAACTGCCGAACAAAGTTGCCTTTGCCTGGTGACCGGCTGGGCCAGAGGACCGGTCCCGGCCCAAAAACCCACTCCCGCCCACGGCCGTGGCCAAACGGCGGAGGGTGGGCTTTTTCCGGAGGGAGCTGTGGAGAGACACACAGGCAGACAGGTGGCGGCAGCGCGGATGGGCGCTGGTGCTGTCGGCCAGGTGCAGGTCGAAGGCCTTGCGGGCCTCCCGATCATCAGCCGGGCCTGCGGCAGAGTCTGGGTCAGAGCCAGCCACCCCGGGAGCGGCTGGGGTGCGGCTGCCTCCCAGGGCCGCCTTCTGGCGGCATGTCCAGCAGGACCGGCGGGAAGCGCCCCCTCCGGCGCACGCTGTGTTGGGAGAGGCTTGAGGAGATGAGGCCTGCAGCAGTGCCCGGATGGGGCAGAGGAATCCTCGGGCACCGGCGACTAAAGGAAAAGGCGGATTGGGAGGCCAAAAATACTACAGCACCCGGTTTTCCCAGGTGGTCTCCCATCCAGGTACTAAAGAGACCCGACCCTGCTTAGCTTCAGGGATCAGACGACATGTGGTGCGTTTAGGGTGGTATGGCTGCAGAAGGCAACGGGCGCCACGGGGTGCCTCTTGAGCCTCAGCTTAGCTGGTGCTGGCGAATTACCGCCAGTCTGGTGACCAGCCCTCGGCAGCACGGCCCTGCCGCCCACCCAGGCAGGCGACAGCAGGCCTCGGGGTCCAGGGGGTGGTGGATTCTTGGGCGACCTCGCAACTCCGTGCAGGCGGCAACATCCAGGCTTGTAGGTGTTTGACGCTCTGCCCCAGATCCCACTTGACGCTCACAAGGTCTGGGACTCAGAGGCTTAAGGGCCAGTGGCCTGCTGTCCCTTGGGCATTTCCCACCGTGTCCACCCACGCAGTGCTTGGCACAGCACAGCCATGGCCGCGCCAGCCCTCCTGCCCGACGGCGGTTGGCCCAAAGCCACTGGGAGCCACCATTGGGCCGGCACGGCCCCTTAGCCCCAGCAAAGCCACCCTTGTACCCACGCCACCCAAAAAGCACAGTTCTCGGCTTTGGAGGTCAGGCGACCTGGAGAACCGGTCATGGCCCACGACCCCACTCCTGCCTCCAGCTGTGGCGAAACAGCAGAGGGTGGGCTTTTTCCGCAGGTAGCAGTATAGAGACACGCGGGCAGATAGGTGGCTGGTGCATGCATGTGCGCTGGTGGGGGCGGCCAGGTGTAGGTCGAAGGCCTCGTGGGCCTATCGGCCGTCAGCCGGGCCTACGGTGCAGTCTGGGTGTAGGCCAGCCACCCCGGGAGCGGCTGTTTTATGGTTATCTACCAGGGCCGCCTTCTGGCCGCATGTCCAACCAGACCGGCGGGCTGCGCCCCCTCCAGAGCACGCTGTGTTGGGAGGGGCCTGAGGAGGTGAGGCCTGCAGCGGTGCCAGGCGGAGGTGATGGCGGCCTCGGCCGTGGGCGACTAAAGGAGAATTTATAGTGGGAGGCAAAAATGCATACAGAACCCGGTATTCCAATGTGGTCTCCCATCCAAGTACTAACCAGGCCCGACCCTGCTTAGCTTCCAGGATCAGATGAGATGGGGCGCGTTCAGGGTGGTATGGCCGTAGAAGGCAGCGGGAGCCACGGGGCACCTCTTGAGGCTCAGCTTCGCTGGTGCTGCCGACATACCGCCAGCCCGGCAGCCAACCATCTCCAGCACGGCCCTGCCGTCTGCCAAGGCAGGCGACAGGAGGCCTCGGGGACCCTGGGTTGGCGGACACGTGGGTGACCTCGCAGCTCAGGTCAGGCGGGACCCTCCAGGCCCGTAGGCGCTTGGCCCTCCACCCCAGATCCCTCTTGACGCTCACATGGATGTGGCCTTGGAGGCTTAAGGGCACGTGGCCCGCGGTTCCTTGGGCATTCACCACTCTGTCTGCCCACACAGCTCTAGGCAAAGGCCAGCCGCCGCCTGGCCGGCCCTACTGCCTGACGGCAGTTGGCCCGAAGCCACTGGGAGACACCATTGAGTCGGCACGACCCCTTAGACCCAGCAAGGCCACCCTTGCCCCCACGCCAACTGCCGAAGAAAGTTCCCTGTGCCTGGTGACCGGCTGGGCCAGAGGACCGGTCCCGGCCCAAGAACCCACTCCCGCCCACGACCGTGGCGAAACGGCGGAGGGTGGGCTTTTTCCGGAGGGAGCTGTGGAGAGACACACAGGCAGACAGGTGGCGGCAGCGCGGATGGGCGCTGGTGCTGTCGGCCAGGTGCAGGTCGAAGGCCTTGCGGGCCTCCCGATCATCAGCCGGGCCTGCGGCAGAGTCTGGGTCAGAGCCAGCCACCCCGGGAGCGGCTGGGGTGCGGCTGCCTCCCAGGGCCGCCTTCTGGCGGCATGTCCAGCAGGACCGGTGGGAAGCGCCCCCTCCGGCGCACGCTGTGTTGGGAGAGGCTTGAGGAGATGAGGCCTGCAGCAGTGCCCGGAAGGGGCAGAGGAATCCTCGGGCACCGGCGACTAAAGGAAAAGGCGGATTGGGAGGCCAAAAATACTACAGCACCCGGTTTTCCCAGGTGGTCTCCCATCCAGGTACTAAACAGACCCGACCCTGCTTAGCTTCAGGGATCAGACGAGATGGGGTGCGTTTAGGGTGGTATGGCTGCAGAAGGCAACGGGCGCCACGGGGTGCCTCTTGAGCCTCAGCTTAGCTGGTGCTGGCGAATTACCGCCAGTCTGGTGACCAGCCCTCGGCAGCACGGCCCTGCCGCCCACCCAGGCAGGCGACAGCAGGCCTCGGGGTCCAGGGGGTGGTGGATTCTTGGGCGACCTCGCAACTCCGTTCAGGCGGCAACATCCAGGCTTGTAGGTGTTTGACGCTCTGCCCCAGATCCCACTTGATGCTCACAAGGTCTGGGACTCAGAGGCTTAAGGGCCAGTGGCCTGCTGTCCCTTGGGCATTTCCCACCGTGTCCACCCACGCAGTGCTTGGCGCAGCCCAGCCATGGCCGCGCCGGCCCTCCTGCCCGACGGCGTTTGGCCCAAAGCCACTGGGAGCCACCATTGGGCCGGCACGGCCCCTTAGCCCCAGCAAAGCCACCCTTGTACCCACGCCACCCAAAAAGCACAGTTCTCGGCTTTGGAGGTCAGGCGACCTGGAGAACCGGTCATGGCCCACGACCCCACTCCTGCCTCCAGCTGTGGCGAAACAGCAGAGGGTGGGCTTTTTCCGGAGGTAGCTGTATAGAGACACACGGGCAGATAGGTGCCTGGGGCGTGCATGTGCGCTGGTGGGGGCGGCCAGGTGTAGGTCGAAGGCCTCGTGGGCCTATTGGCCGTCAGCCGGGCCTACGGTGCAGTCTGGGTGTAGGCCAGCCACCCCGGGAGCGGCTGGTTTATGGTTATCTACCAGGGCCGCCTTCTGGCCGCATGTCCAACCAGACCGGCGGGGTGCGCCCCCTCCAGAGCACGCTGTGTTGGGAGGGGCCTGAGGAGGTGAGGCCTGCAGCGGTGCCAGGCGGAGGTGATGGCGGCCTCGGCCGTGGGCGACTAAAGGAGAATTTATAGTGGGAGGCAAAAATGCATACAGAACCCGGTATTCCAATGTGGTCTCCCATCCAAGTACTAACCAGGCCCGACCCTGCTTAGCTTCCAGGATCAGACGAGATGGGGCGCGTTCAGGGTGGTATGGCCGTAGAAGGCAGCGGGAGCCACGGGGCACCTCTTGAGGCTCAGCTTCGCTGGTGCTGCCGACATACCGCCAGCCCGGCAGCCAACCATCTCCAGCACGGCCCTGCCGTCTGCCAAGGCAGGTGACAGGAGGCCTCGGGGACCCTGGGTTGGCGGACACGTGGGTGACCTCGCAGCTCAGGTCAGGCGGGACCCTCCAGGCCCGTAGGCGCTTGGCCCTCCACCCCAGATCCCTCTTGACGCTCACAAGGACGTGGCCTTGGAGGCTTAAGGGCACGTGGCCCGCGGTTCCTTGGGCATTCACCACTCTGTCTGCCCACACAGCTCTAGGCAAAGGCCAGCCGCCGCCTGGCCGGCCCTACTGCCTGACGGCAGTTGGCCCGAAGCCACTGGGAGACACCATTGAGTCGGCACGACCCCTTAGACCCAGCAAGGCCACCCTTGCCCCCACGCCAACTGCCGAACAAAGTTGCCTTTGCCTGGTGACCGGCTGGGCCAGAGGACCGGTCCCGGCCCAAGAACCCACTCCCGCCCACGGCCGTGGCGAAACGGCGGAGGGTGGGCTTTTTCCGGAGGGAGCTGTGGAGAGACACACAGGCAGACAGGTGGCGGCAGCGCGGATGGGCGCTGGTGCTGTCGGCCAGGTGCAGGTCGAAGGCCTTGCGGGCCTCCCGATCATCAGCCGGGCCTGCGGCAGAGTCTGGGTCAGAGCCAGCCACCCCGGGAGCGGCTGGGGTGCGGCTGCCTCCCAGGGCCGCCTTCTGGCGGCATGTCCAGCAGGACCGGCGGGAAGCGCCCCCTCCGGCGCACGCTGTGTTGGGAGAGGCTTGAGGAGATGAGGCCTGCAGCAGTGCCCGGATGGGGCAGAGGAATCCTCGGGCACCGGCGACTAAAGGAAAAGGCGGATTGGGAGGCCAAAAATACTACAGCACCCGGTTTTCCCAGGTGGTCTCCCATCCAGGTACTAAACAGACCCGACCCTGCTTAGCTTCAGGGATCAGACGAGATGGGGTGCGTTTAGGGTGGTATGGCTGCAGAAGGCAACGGGCGCCACGGGGTGCCTCTTGAGCCTCAGCTTAGCTGGTGCTGGCGAATTACCGCCAGTCTGGTGACCAGCCCTCCGCAGCACGGCCCTGCCGCCCACCCAGGCAGGCGACAGCAGGCCTCGGGGTCCAGGGGGTGGTGGATTCTTGGGCGACCTCGTAACTCCGTGCAGGCGGCAACATCCAGGCTTGTAGGTGTTTGACGCTCTGCCCCAGATCCCACTTGACGCTCACAAGGTCTGGGACTCAGAGGCTTAAGGGCCAGTGGCCTGCTGTCCCTTGGGCATTTCCCACCGTGTCCACCCACGCAGTGCTTGGCGCAGCCCAGCCATGGCCGCGCCGGCCCTCCTGCCCGACGGCGGTTGGCCCAAAGCCACTGGGAGCCACCATTGGGCCGGCACGGCCCCTTAGCCCCAGCAAAGCCACCCTTGTACCCACGCCACCCAAAAAGCACAGTTCTCGGCTTTGGAGGTCAGGCGACCTGGAGAACCGGTCATGGCCCACGACCCCACTCCTGCCTCCAGCTGTGGCGAAACAGCAGAGGGTGGGCTTTTTCCGGAGGTAGCTGTATAGAGACACACGGGCAGATAGGTGGCTGGGGCGTGCATGTGCGCTGGTGGGGGCGGCCAGGTGTAGGTCGAAGGCCTCGTGGGCCTATCGGCCGTCAGCCGGGCCTACGGTGCAGTCTGGGTGTAGGCCAGCCACCCCGGGAGCGGCTGGTTTATGGTTATCTACCAGGGCCGCCTTCTGGCCGCATGTCCAACCAGACCGGCGGTGTGCGCCCCCTCCAGAGCACGCTGTGTTGGGAGGGGCCTGAGGAGGTGAGGCCTGCAGCGGTGCCAGGCGGAGGTGATGGCGGCCTCGGCCGTGGGCGACTAAAGGAGAATTTATAGTGGGAGGCAAAAATGCATACAGAACCCGGTATTCCAATGTGGTCTCCCATCCAAGTACTAACCAGGCCCGACCCTGCTTAGCTTCCAGGATCAGACGAGATGGGGCGCGTTCAGGGTGGTATGGCCGTAGAAGGCAGCGGGAGCCACGGGGCACCTCTTGAGGCTCAGCTTCGCTGGTGCTGCCGACATACCGCCAGCCCAGCAGCCAACCATCTCCAGCACGGCCCTGCCGTCTGCCAAGGCAGGCGACAGGAGGCCTCGGGGACCCTGGGTTGGCGGACACGTGGGTGACCTCGCAGCTCAGGTCAGGCGGGACCCTCCAGGCCCGTAGGCGCTTGGCCCTCCACCCCAGATCCCTCTTGACGCTCACAAGGACGTGGCCTTGGAGGCTTAAGGGCACGTGGCCCGCGGTTCCTTGGGCATTCACCACTCTGTCTGCCCACACAGCTCTAGGCAAAGGCCAGCCGCTGCCTGGCCGGCCCTACTGCCTGACGGCAGTTGGCCTGAAGCCACTGGGAGACACCATTGAGTCGGCACGACCCCTGAGAGCCAGCAAGGCCACCCTTGCCCCCACGCCAACTGCCGAACAAAGTTCCCTGTGCCTGGTGACCGGCTGGGCCAGAGGACCGGTCCCGGCCCAAGAACCCACTCCCGCCCACGGCCGTGGCGAAACGGCGGAGGGTGGGCTTTTTCCGGAGAGAGCTGTGGAGAGACACACAGGCAGACAAGTGGCGGCAGCGCAGATGGGCGCTGGTGCTGTCGGCCAGGTGCAGGTCGAAGGCCTTGCGGGCCTCCCGATCATCAGCCGGGCCTGCGGCAGAGTCTGGGTCAGAGCCAGCCACCCCGGGAGCGGCTGGGGTGCGGCTGCCTCCCAGGGCCGCCTTCTGGCGGCATGTCCAGCAGGACCGGCGGGAAGCGCCCCCTCCGGCACACGCTGTGTTGGGAGAGGCTTGAGGAGATGAGGCCTGCAGCAGTGCCCGGATGGGGCAGAGGAATCCTCGGGCACCGGCGACTAAAGGAAAAGGCGGATTGGGAGGCCAAAAATACTACAGCACCCGGTTTTCCCAGGTGGTCTCCCATCCAGGTACTAAAGAGACCCGACCCTGCTTAGCTTCAGGGATCAGACGACATGTGGTGCGTTTAGGGTGGTATGGCTGCAGAAGGCAACGGGCGCCACGGGGTGCCTCTTGAGCCTCAGCTTAGCTGGTGCTGGCGAATTACCGCCAGTCTGGTGACCAGCCCTCGGCAGCACGGCCCTGCCTCCCACCCAGGCAGGCGACAGCAGGCCTCGGGGTCCAGGGGGTGGTGGATTCTTGGGCGACCTCGCAACTCCGTGCAGGCGGCAACATCCAGGCTTGTAGGTGTTTGACGCTCTGCCCCAGATCCCACTTGACGCTCACAAGGTCTGGGACTCAGAGGCTTAAGGGCCAGTGGCCTGCTGTCCCTTGGGCATTTCCCACCGTGTCCACCCACGCAGTGCTTGGCGCAGCCCAGCCATGGCCGCGCCAGCCCTCCTGCCCGACGGCGGTTGGCCCAAAGCCACTGGGAGCCACCATTGGGCCGGCACGGCCCCTTAGCCCCAGCAAAGCCACCCTTGTACCCACGCCACCCAAAAACCACAGTTCTCGGCTTTGGAGGTCAGGCGACCTGGAGAACCGGTCATGGCCCACGACCCCACTCCTGCCTCCAGCTGTGGCGAAACAGCAGAGGGTGGGCTTTTTCCGCAGGTAGCAGTATAGAGACACGCGGGCAGATAGGTGGCTGGTGCGTGCATGTGCGCTGGTGGGGGCGGCCAGGTGTAGGTCGAAGGCCTCGTGGGCCTATCGGCTGTCAGCCGGGCCTACGGTGCAGTCTGGGTGTAGGCCAGCCACCCCGGGAGCGGCTGGTTTATGGTTATCTACCAGGGCCGCCTTCTGGCCGCATGTCCAACCAGACCGGCGGGGTGCGCCCCCTCCAGAGCACGCTGTGTTGGGAGGGGCCTGAGGAGGTGAGGCCTGCAGCGGTGCCAGGCGGAGGTGATGGCGGCCTCGGCCGTGGGCGACTAAAGGAGAATTTATAGTGGGAGGCAAAAATGCATACAGAACCCGGTATTCCAATGTGGTCTCCCATCCAAGTACTAACCAGGCCCGACCCTGCTTAGCTTCCAGGATCAGACGAGATGGGGCGCGTTCAGGGTGGTATGGCCGTAGAAGGCAGCGGGAGCCACGGGGCACCTCTTGAGGCTCAGCTTCGCTGGTGCTGCCGACATACCGCCAGCCCGGCAGCCAACCATCTCCAGCACGGCCCTGCCGTCTGCCAAGGCAGGCGACAGGAGGCCTCGGGGACCCTGGGTTGGCGGACACGTGGGTGACCTCGCAGCTCAGGTCAGGCGGGACCCTCCAGGCCCGTAGGCGCTTGGCCCTCCACCCCAGATCCCTCTTGACGCTCACAAGGACGTGGCCTTGGAGGCTTAAGGGCACGTGGCCCGCGGTTCCTTGGGCATTCACCACTCTGTCTGCCCACACAGCTCTAGGCAAAGGCCAGCCGCTGCCTGGCCGGCCCTACTGCCTGACGGCAGTTGGCCTGAAGCCACTGGGAGACACCATTGAGTCGGCACGACCCCTGAGAGCCAGCAAGGCCACCCTTGCCCCCACGCCAACTGCCGAACAAAGTTCCCTGTGCCTGGTGACCGGCTGGGCCAGAGGACCGGTCCCGGCCCAAGAACCCACTCCCGCCCACGGCCGTGGCGAAACGGCGGAGGGTGGGCTTTTTCCGGAGAGAGCTGTGGAGAGACACACAGGCAGACAGGTGGCGGCAGCGCAGATGGGCGCTGGTGCTGTCGGCCAGGTGCAGGTCGAAGGCCTTGCGGGCCTCCCGATCATCAGCCGGGCCTGCGGCAGAGTCTGGGTCAGAGCCAGCCACCCCGGGAGCGGCTGGGGTGCGGCTGCCTCCCAGGGCCGCCTTCTGGCGGCATGTCCAGCAGGACCGGCGGGAAGCGCCCCCTCCGGCACACGCTGTGTTGGGAGAGGCTTGAGGAGATGAGGCCTGCAGCAGTGCCCGGATGGGGCAGAGGAATCCTCGGGCACCGGCGACTAAAGGAAAAGGCGGATTGGGAGGTCAAAAATACTACAGCACCCGGTTTTCCCAGGTGGTCTCCCATCCAGGTACTAAAGAGACCCGACCCTGCTTAGCTTCAGGGATCAGACGACATGTGGTGCGTTTAGGGTGGTATGGCTGCAGAAGGCAACGGGCGCCACGGGGTGCCTCTTGAGCCTCAGCTTAGCTGGTGCTGGCGAATTACCGCCAGTCTGGTGACCAGCCCTCGGCAGCACGGCCCTGCCGCCCACCCAGGCAGGCGACAGCAGGCCTCGGGGTCCAGGGGGTGGTGGATTCTTGGGCGACCTCGCAACTCCGTGCAGGCGGCAACATCCAGGCTTGTAGGTGTTTGACGCTCTGCCCCAGATCCCACTTGACGCTCACAAGGTCTGGGACTCAGAGGCTTAAGGGCCAGTGGCCTGCTGTCCCTTGGGCATTTCCCACCGTGTCCACCCACGCAGTGCTTGGCGCAGCCCAGCCATGGCCGCGCCAGCCCTCCTGCCCGACGGCGGTTGGCCCAAAGCCACTGGGAGCCACCATTGGGCCGGCACGGCCCCTTAGCCCCAGCAAAGCCACCCTTGTACCCACGCCACCCAAAAACCACAGTTCTCGGCTTTGGAGGTCAGGCGACCTGGAGAACCGGTCATGGCCCACGACCCCACTCCTGCCTCCAGCTGTGGCGAAACAGCAGAGGGTGGGCTTTTTCCGCAGGTAGCAGTATAGAGACACGCGGGCAGATCGGTGGCTGGTGCGTGCATGTGCGCTGGTGGGGGCGGCCAGGTGTAGGTCGAAGGCCTCGTGGGCCTATCGGCTGTCAGCCGGGCCTACGGTGCAGTCTGGGTGTAGGCCAGCCACCCCGGGAGCGGCTGGTTTATGGTTATCTACCAGGGCCGCCTTCTGGCCGCATGTCCAACCAGACCGGCGGGGTGCGCCCCCTCCAGAGCACGCTGTGTTGGGAGGGGCCTGAGGAGGTGAGGCCTGCAGCGGTGCCAGGCGGAGGTGATGGCGGCCTCGGCCGTGGGCGACTAAAGGAGAATTTATAGTGGGAGGCAAAAATGCATACAGAACCCGGTATTCCAATGTGGTCTCCCATCCAAGTACTAACCAGGCCCGACCCTGCTTAGCTTCCAGGATCAGATGAGATGGGCCGCGTTCAGGGTGGTATGGCCGTAGAAGGCAGCGGGAGCCACGGGGCACCTCTTGAGGCTCAGCTTCGCTGGTGCTGCCGACATACCGCCAGCCCGGCAGCCAACCATCTCCAGCACGGCCCTGCCGTCTGCCAAGGCAGGCGACAGGAGGCCTCGGGGACCCTGGGTTGGCGGACACGTGGGTGACCTCGCAGCTCAGGTCAGGCGGGACCCTCCAGGCCCGTAGGCGCTTGGCCCTCCACCCCAGATCCTTCTTGACGCTCACAAGGATGTGGCCTTGGAGGCTTAAGGGCACGTGGCCCGCGGTTCCTTGGGCATTCACCACTCTGTCTGCCCACACAGCTCTAGGCAAAGGCCAGCCGCCGCCTGGCCGGCCCTACTGCCTGACGGCAGTTGGCCCGAAGCCACTGGGAGACACCATTGAGTCGGCACGACCCCTTAGACCCAGCAAGGCCACCCTTGCCCCCACGCCAACTGCCGAAGAAAGTTCCCTGTGCCTGGTGACCGGCTGGGCCAGAGGACCGGTCCCGGCCCAAGAACCCACTCCCGCCCACGACCGTGGCGAAACGGCGGAGGGTGGGCTTTTTCCGGAGGGAGCTGTGGAGAGACACACAGGCAGACAGGTGGCGGCAGCGCGGATGGGCGCTGGTGCTGTCGGCCAGGTGCAGGTCGAAGGCCTTGCGGGCCTCCCGATCATCAGCCGGGCCTGCGGCAGAGTCTGGGTCAGAGCCAGCCACCCCGGGAGCGGCTGGGGTGCGGCTGCCTCCCAGGGCCGCCTTCTGGCGGCATGTCCAGCAGGACCGGCGGGAAGCGCCCCCTCCGGCGCACGCTGTGTTGGGAGAGGCTTGAGGAGATGAGGCCTGCAGCAGTGCCCGGAAGGGGCAGAGGAATCCTCGGGCACCGGCGACTAAAGGAAAAGGCGGATTGGGAGGCCAAAAATACTACAGCACCTGGTTTTCCCAGGTGGTCTCCCATCCAGGTACTAAACAGACCCGACCCTGCTTAGCTTCAGGGATCAGACGAGATGGGGTGCGTTTAGGGTGGTATGGCTGCAGAAGGCAACGGGCGCCACGGGGTGCCTCTTGAGCCTCAGCTTAGCTGGTGCTGGCGAATTACCGCCAGTCTGGTGACCAGCCCTCGGCAGCACGGCCCTGCCGCCCACCCAGGCAGGCGACAGCAGGCCTCGGGGTCCAGGGGGTGGTGGATTCTTGGGCGACCTCGCAACTCCGTTCAGGTGGCAACATACAGGCTTGTAGGTGTTTGACGCTCTGCCCCAGATCCCACTTGACGCTCACAAGGTCTGGGACTCAGAGGCTTAAGGGCCAGTGGCCTGCTGTCCCTTGGGCATTTCCCACCGTGTCCACCCACGCAGTGCTTGGCGCAGCCCAGCCATGGCCGCACCGGCCCTCCTGCCCGACGGCGGTTGGCCCAAAGCCACTGGGAGCCACCATTGGGCCGGCACGGCCCCTTAGCCCCAGCAAAGCCACCCTTGTACCCACGCCACCCAAAAAGCACAGTTCTCGGCTTTGGAGGTCAGGCGACCTGGAGAACCGGTCATGGCCCACGACCCCACTCCTGCCTCCAGCTGTGGCGAAACAGCAGAGGGTGGGCTTTTTCCGGAGGTAGCTGTATAGAGACACACGGGCAGATAGGTGGCTGGGGCGTGCATGTGCGCTGGTGGGGGCGGCCAGGTGTAGGTCGAAGGCCTCGTGGGCCTATCGGCCGTCAGCCGGGCCTACGGTGCAGTCTGGGTGTAGGCCAGCCACCCCGGGAGCGGCTGGTTTATGGTTATCTACCAGGGCCGCCTTCTGGCCGCATGTCCAACCAGACCGGCGGGGTGCGCCCCCTCCAGAGCATGCTGTGTTGGGAGGGGCCTGAGGAGGTGAGGCCTGCAGCGGTGCCAGGCGGAGGTGATGGCGGCCTCAGCCGTGGGCGACTAAAGGAGAATTTATAGTGGGAGGCAAAAATGCATACAGAACCCGGTATTCCAATGTGGTCTCCCATCCAAGTACTAACCAGGCCCGACCCTGCTTAGCTTCCAGGATCAGACGAGATGGGGCGCGTTCAGGGTGGTATGGCCGTAGAAGGCAGTGGGAGCCACGGGGCAAGTCTTGAGGCTCAGCTTCGCTGGTGCTGCCGACATACCGCCAGCCCGGCAGCCAACCATCTCCAGCACGGCCCTGCCGTCTGCCAAGGCAGGCGACAGGAGGCCTCGGGGACCCTGGGTTGGCGGACACGTGGGTGACCTCGCAGCTCAGGTCAGGCGGGACCCTCCAGGCCCGTAGGCGCTTGGCCCTCCACCCCAGATCCCTCTTGACGCTCACAAGGACGTGGCCTTGGAGGCTTAAGGGCACGTGGCCCGCGGTTCCTTGGGCATTCACCACTCTGTCTGCCCACACAGCTCTAGGCAAAGGCCAGCCGCCACCTGGCCGGCCCTACTGCCTGACGGCAGTTGGCCCGAAGCCACTGGGAGACACCATTGGGTCGGCACGACCCCTTAGACCCAGCAAGGCCACCCTTGCCCCCACGCCAACTGCCGAACAAAGTTGCCTTTGCCTGGTGACCGGCTGGGCCAGAGGACCGGTCCCGGCCCAAGAACCCACTCCCGCCCACGGCCGTGGCGAAACGGCGGAGGGTGGGCTTTTTCCGGAGGGAGCTGTGGAGAGACACACAGGCAGACAGGTGGCGGCAGCGCGGATGGGCGCTGGTGCTGTCGGCCAGGTGCAGGTCGAAGGCCTTGCGGGCCTCCCGATCATCAGCCGGGCCTGCGGCAGAGTCTGGGTCAGAGCCAGCCACCCCGGGAGCGGCTGGGGTGCGGCTGCCTCCCAGGGCCGCCTTCTGGCGGCATGTCCAGCAGGACCGGCGGGAAGCGCCCCATCCGGCGCACGCTGTGTTGGGAGAGGCTTGAGGAGATGAGGCCTGCAGCAGTGCCCGGATGGGGCAGAGGAATCCTCGGGCACCGGCGACTAAAGGAAAAGGCGGATTGGGAGGCCAAAAATACTACAGCACCCGGTTTTCCCAGGTGGTCTCCCATCCAGGTACTAAACAGACCCGACCCTGCTTAACTTCAGGGATCAGACGAGATGGGGTGCGTTTAGGGTGGTATGGCTGCAGAAGGCAACGGGCGCCACGGGGTGCCTCTTGAGCCTCAGCTTAGCTGGTGCTGGCGAATTACCGCCAGTCTGGTGACCAGCCCTCCGCAGCACGGCCCTGCCGCCCACCCAGGCAGGCGACAGCAGGCCTCGGGGTCCAGGGGGTGGTGGATTCTTGGGCGACCTCGCAACTCCGTGCAGGCGGCAACATCCAGGCTTGTAGGTGTTTGACGCTCTGCCCCAGATCCCACTTGACGCTCACAAGGTCTGGGACTCAGAGGCTTAAGGGCCAGTGGCCTGCTGTCCCTTGGGCATTTCCCACCGTGTCCACCCACGCAGTGCTTGGCGCAGCCCAGCCATGGCCGCGCCGGCCGTCCTGCCCGACGGCGGTTGGCCCAAAGCCACTGGGAGCCACCATTGGGCCGGCACGGCCCCTTAGCCCCAGCAAAGCCACCCTTGTACCCACGCCACCCAAAAAGCACAGTTCTCGGCTTTGGAGGTCAGGCGACCTGGAGAACCGGTCATGGCCCACGACCCCACTCCTGCCTCCAGCTGTGGCGAAACAGCAGAGGGTGGGCTTTTTCCGGAGGTAGCTGTATAGAGACACACGGGCAGATAGGTGGCTGGGGCGTGCATGTGCGCTGGTGGGGGCGGCCAGGTGTAGGTCGAAGGCCTCGTGGGCCTATCGGCCGTCAGCCGGGCCTACGGTGCAGTCTGGGTGTAGGCCAGCCACCCCGGGAGCGGCTGGTTTATGGTTATCTACCAGGGCCGCCTTCTGGCCGCATGTCCAACCAGCCCGGCGGTGTGCGCCCCCTCCAGAGCACGCTGTGTTGGGAGGGGCCTGAGGAGGTGAGGCCTGCAGCGGTGCCAGGCAGAGGTGATGGCGGCCTCGGCCGTGGGCGACTAAAGGAGAATTTATAGTGGGAGGCAAAAATGCATACAGAACCCGGTATTCCAATGTGGTCTCCCATCCAAGTACTAACCAGGCCCGACCCTGCTTAGCTTCCAGGATCAGACGAGATGGGGCGCGTTCAGGGTGGTATGGCCGTAGAAGGCAGCGGGAGCCACGGGGCACCTCTTGAGGCTCAGCTTCGCTGGTGCTGCCGACATACCGCCAGCCCAGCAGCCAACCATCTCCAGCACGGCCCTGCCGTCTGCCAAGGCAGGCGACAGGAGGCCTCGGGGACCCTGGGTTGGCGGACACGTGGGTGACCTCGCAGCTCAGGTCAGGCGGGACCCTCCAGGCCCGTAGGCGCTTGGCCCTCCACCCCAGATCCCTCTTGACGCTCACAAGGACGTGGCCTTGGAGGCTTAAGGGCACGTGGCCCGCGGTTCCTTGGGCATTCACCACTCTGTCTGCCCACACAGCTCTAGGCAAAGGCCAGCCGCTGCCTGGCCGGCCCTACTGCCTGACGGCAGTTGGCCTGAAGCCACTGGGAGACACCATTGAGTCGGCACGACCCCTGAGAGCCAGCAAGGCCACCCTTGCCCCCACGCCAACTGCCGAAGAAAGTTCCCTGTGCCTGGTGACCGGCTGGGCCAGAGGACCGGTCCCGGCCCAAGAACCCACTCCCGCCCACGACCGTGGCGAAACGGCGGAGGGTGGGCTTTTTCCGGAGGGAGCTGTGGAGAGACACACAGGCAGACAGGTGGCGGCAGCGCGGATGGGCGCTGGTGCTGTCGGCCAGGTGCAGGTCGAAGGCCTTGCGGGCCTCCCGATCATCAGCCGGGCCTGCGGCAGAGTCTGGGTCAGAGCCAGCCACCCCGGGAGCGGCTGGGGTGCGGCTGCCTCCCAGGGCCGCCTTCTGGCGGCATGTCCAGCAGGACCGGCGGGAAGCGCCCCCTCCGGCGCACGCTGTGTTGGGAGAGGCTTGAGGAGATGAGGCCTGCAGCAGTGCCCGGAAGGGGCAGAGGAATCCTCGGGCACCGGCGACTAAAGGAAAAGGCGGATTGGGAGGCCAAAAATACTACAGCACCTGGTTTTCCCAGGTGGTCTCCCATCCAGGTACTAAACAGACCCGACCCTGCTTAGCTTCAGGGATCAGACGAGATGGGGTGCGTTTAGGGTGGTATGGCTGCAGAAGGCAACGGGCGCCACGGGGTGCCTCTTGAGCCTCAGCTTAGCTGGTGCTGGGGAATTACCGCCAGTCTGGTGACCAGTCCTCGGCAGCACGGCCCTGCCGCCCACCCAGGCAGGCGACAGCAGGCCTCGGGGTCCAGGGGGTGGTGGATTCTTGGGCGACCTCGCAACTCCGTGCAGGCGGCAACATCCAGGCTTGTAGGTGTTTGACGCTCTGCCCCAGATCCCACTTGACGCTCACAAGGTCTGGGACTCAGAGGCTTAAGGGCCAGTGGCCTGCTGTCCCTTGGGCATTTCCCACGGTGTCCACCCACGCAGTGCTTGGCGCAGCACAGCCATGGCCGCGCCGGCCCACCTGCCCGACGGCGGTTGGCCCAAAGCCACTGGGAGCCACCATTGGGCCGGCACGGCCCCTTAGCCCCAGCAAAGCCACCCTTGTACCCACGCCACCCAAAAAGCACAGTTCTCGGCTTTGGAGGTCAGGCGACCTGGAGAACCGGTCATGGCCCACGACCCCACTCCTGCCTCCAGCTGTGGCGAAACAGCAGAGGGTGGGCTTTTTCCGGAGGTAGCTGTATAGAGACACACGGGCAGATAGGTGGCTGGGGCGTGCATGTGCGCTGGTGGGGGCGGCCAGGTGTAGGTCGAAGGCCTCGTGGGCCTATCGGCCGTCAGCCGGGCCTACGGTGCAGTCTGGGTGTAGGCCAGCCACCCCGGGAGCGGCTGGTTTATGGTTATCTACCAGGGCCGCCTTCTGGCCGCATGTCCAACCAGACCGGCGGTGTGCGCCCCCTCCAGAGCACGCTGTGTTGGGAGGGGCCTGAGGAGGTGAGGCCTGCAGCGGTGCCAGGCGGAGGTGATGGCGGCCTCAGCCGTGGGCGACTAAAGGAGAATTTATAGTGGGAGGCAAAAATGCATACAGAACCCGGTATTCCAATGTGGTCTCCCATCCAAGTACTAACCAGGCCCGACCCTGCTTAGCTTCCAGGATCAGACGAGATGGGGCGCGTTCAGGGTGGTATGGCCGTAGAAGGCAGTGGGAGCCACGGGGCAAGTCTTGAGGCTCAGCTTCGCTGGTGCTGCCGACATACCGCCAGCCCGGCAGCCAACCATCTCCAGCACGGCCCTGCCGTCTGCCAAGGCAGGCGACAGGAGGCCTCGGGGACCCTGGGTTGGCGGACACGTGGGTGACCTCGCAGCTCAGGTCAGGCGGGACCCTCCAGGCCCGTAGGCGCTTGGCCCTCCACCCCAGATCCCTCTTGACGCTCACAAGGACGTGGCCTTGGAGGCTTAAGGGCACGTGGCCCGCGGTTCCTTGGGCATTCACCACTCTGTCTGCCCACACAGCTCTAGGCAAAGGCCAGCCGCCACCTGGCCGGCCCTACTGCCTGACGGCAGTTGGCCCGAAGCCACTGGGAGACACCATTGGGTCGGCACGACCCCTTAGACCCAGCAAGGCCACCCTTGCCCCCACGCCAACTGCCGAACAAAGTTGCCTTTGCCTGGTGACCGGCTGGGCCAGAGGACCGGTCCCGGCCCAAGAACCCACTCCCGCCCACGGCCGTGGCGAAACGGCGGAGGGTGGGCTTTTTCCGGAGGGAGCTGTGGAGAGACACACAGGCAGACAGGTGGCGGCAGCGCGGATGGGCGCTGGTGCTGTCGGCCAGGTGCAGGTCGAAGGCCTTGCGGGCCTCCCGATCATCAGCCGGGCCTGCGGCAGAGTCTGGGTCAGAGCCAGCCACCCCGGGAGCGGCTGGGGTGCGGCTGCCTCCCAGGGCCGCCTTCTGGCGGCATGTCCAGCAGGACCGGCGGGAAGCGCCCCATCCGGCGCACGCTGTGTTGGGAGAGGCTTGAGGAGATGAGGCCTGCAGCAGTGCCCGGATGGGGCAGAGGAATCCTCGGGCACCGGCGACTAAAGGAAAAGGCGGATTGGGAGGCCAAAAATACTACAGCACCCGGTTTTCCCAGGTGGTCTCCCATCCAGGTACTAAACAGACCCGACCCTGCTTAACTTCAGGGATCAGACGAGATGGGGTGCGTTTAGGGTGGTATGGCTGCAGAAGGCAACGGGCGCCACGGGGTGCCTCTTGAGCCTCAGCTTAGCTGGTGCTGGCGAATTACCGCCAGTCTGGTGACCAGCCCTCCGCAGCACGGCCCTGCCGCCCACCCAGGCAGGCGACAGCAGGCCTCGGGGTCCAGGGGGTGGTGGATTCTTGGGCGACCTCGCAACTCCGTGCAGGCGGCAACATCCAGGCTTGTAGGTGTTTGACGCTCTGCCCCAGATCCCACTTGACGCTCACAAGGTCTGGGACTCAGAGGCTTAAGGGCCAGTGGCCTGCTGTCCCTTGGGCATTTCCCACCGTGTCCACCCACGCAGTGCTTGGCGCAGCCCAGCCATGGCCGCGCCGGCCGTCCTGCCCGACGGCGGTTGGCCCAAAGCCACTGGGAGCCACCATTGGGCCGGCACGGCCCCTTAGCCCCAGCAAAGCCACCCTTGTACCCACGCCACCCAAAAAGCACAGTTCTCGGCTTTGGAGGTCAGGCGACCTGGAGAACCGGTCATGGCCCACGACCCCACTCCTGCCTCCAGCTGTGGCGAAACAGCAGAGGGTGGGCTTTTTCCGGAGGTAGCTGTATAGAGACACACGGGCAGATAGGTGGCTGGGGCGTGCATGTGCGCTGGTGGGGGCGGCCAGGTGTAGGTCGAAGGCCTCGTGGGCCTATCGGCCGTCAGCCGGGCCTACGGTGCAGTCTGGGTGTAGGCCAGCCACCCCGGGAGCGGCTGGTTTATGGTTATCTACCAGGGCCGCCTTCTGGCCGCATGTCCAACCAGCCCGGCGGTGTGCGCCCCCTCCAGAGCACGCTGTGTTGGGAGGGGCCTGAGGAGGTGAGGCCTGCAGCGGTGCCAGGCAGAGGTGATGGCGGCCTCGGCCGTGGGCGACTAAAGGAGAATTTATAGTGGGAGGCAAAAATGCATACAGAACCCGGTATTCCAATGTGGTCTCCCATCCAAGTACTAACCAGGCCCGACCCTGCTTAGCTTCCAGGATCAGACGAGATGGGGCGCGTTCAGGGTGGTATGGCCGTAGAAGGCAGCGGGAGCCACGGGGCACCTCTTGAGGCTCAGCTTCGCTGGTGCTGCCGACATACCGCCAGCCCAGCAGCCAACCATCTCCAGCACGGCCCTGCCGTCTGCCAAGGCAGGCGACAGGAGGCCTCGGGGACCCTGGGTTGGCGGACACGTGGGTGACCTCGCAGCTCAGGTCAGGCGGGACCCTCCAGGCCCGTAGGCGCTTGGCCCTCCACCCCAGATCCCTCTTGACGCTCACAAGGACGTGGCCTTGGAGGCTTAAGGGCACGTGGCCCGCGGTTCCTTGGGCATTCACCACTCTGTCTGCCCACACAGCTCTAGGCAAAGGCCAGCCGCTGCCTGGCCGGCCCTACTGCCTGACGGCAGTTGGCCTGAAGCCACTGGGAGACACCATTGAGTCGGCACGACCCCTGAGAGCCAGCAAGGCCACCCTTGCCCCCACGCCAACTGCCGAAGAAAGTTCCCTGTGCCTGGTGACCGGCTGGGCCAGAGGACCGGTCCCGGCCCAAGAACCCACTCCCGCCCACGACCGTGGCGAAACGGCGGAGGGTGGGCTTTTTCCGGAGGGAGCTGTGGAGAGACACACAGGCAGACAGGTGGCGGCAGCGCGGATGGGCGCTGGTGCTGTCGGCCAGGTGCAGGTCGAAGGCCTTGCGGGCCTCCCGATCATCAGCCGGGCCTGCGGCAGAGTCTGGGTCAGAGCCAGCCACCCCGGGAGCGGCTGGGGTGCGGCTGCCTCCCAGGGCCGCCTTCTGGCGGCATGTCCAGCAGGACCGGCGGGAAGCGCCCCCTCCGGCGCACGCTGTGTTGGGAGAGGCTTGAGGAGATGAGGCCTGCAGCAGTGCCCGGAAGGGGCAGAGGAATCCTCGGGCACCGGCGACTAAAGGAAAAGGCGGATTGGGAGGCCAAAAATACTACAGCACCTGGTTTTCCCAGGTGGTCTCCCATCCAGGTACTAAACAGACCCGACCCTGCTTAGCTTCAGGGATCAGACGAGATGGGGTGCGTTTAGGGTGGTATGGCTGCAGAAGGCAACGGGCGCCACGGGGTGCCTCTTGAGCCTCAGCTTAGCTGGTGCTGGGGAATTACCGCCAGTCTGGTGACCAGTCCTCGGCAGCACGGCCCTGCCGCCCACCCAGGCAGGCGACAGCAGGCCTCGGGGTCCAGGGGGTGGTGGATTCTTGGGCGACCTCGCAACTCCGTGCAGGCGGCAACATCCAGGCTTGTAGGTGTTTGACGCTCTGCCCCAGATCCCACTTGACGCTCACAAGGTCTGGGACTCAGAGGCTTAAGGGCCAGTGGCCTGCTGTCCCTTGGGCATTTCCCACGGTGTCCACCCACGCAGTGCTTGGCGCAGCACAGCCATGGCCGCGCCGGCCCACCTGCCCGACGGCGGTTGGCCCAAAGCCACTGGGAGCCACCATTGGGCCGGCACGGCCCCTTAGCCCCAGCAAAGCCACCCTTGTACCCACGCCACCCAAAAAGCACAGTTCTCGGCTTTGGAGGTCAGGCGACCTGGAGAACCGGTCATGGCCCACGACCCCACTCCTGCCTCCAGCTGTGGCGAAACAGCAGAGGGTGGGCTTTTTCCGGAGGTAGCTGTATAGAGACACACGGGCAGATAGGTGGCTGGGGCGTGCATGTGCGCTGGTGGGGGCGGCCAGGTGTAGGTCGAAGGCCTCGTGGGCCTATCGGCCGTCAGCCGGGCCTACGGTGCAGTCTGGGTGTAGGCCAGCCACCCCGGGAGCGGCTGGTTTATGGTTATCTACCAGGGCCGCCTTCTGGCCGCATGTCCAACCAGACCGGCGGTGTGCGCCCCCTCCAGAGCACGCTGTGTTGGGAGGGGCCTGAGGAGGTGAGGCCTGCAGCGGTGCCAGGCAGAGGTGATGGCGGCCTCGGCCGTGGGCGACTAAAGGAGAATTTATAGTGGGAGGCAAAAATGCATACAGAACCCGGTATTCCAATGTGGTCTCCCATCCAAGTACTAACCAGGCCCGACCCTGCTTAGCTTCCAGGATCAGACGAGATGGGGCGCGTTCAGGGTGGTATGGCCGTAGAAGGCAGCGGGAGCCACGGGGCACCTCTTGAGGCTCAGCTTCGCTGGTGCTGCCGACATACCGCCAGCCCAGCAGCCAACCATCTCCAGCACGGCCCTGCCGTCTGCCAAGGCAGGCGACAGGAGGCCTCGGGGACCCTGGGTTGGCGGACACGTGGGTGACCTCGCAGCTCAGGTCAGGCGGGACCCTCCAGGCCCGTAGGCGCTTGGCCCTCCACCCCAGATCCCTCTTGACGCTCACAAGGACGTGGCCTTGGAGGCTTAAGGGCACGTGGCCCGCGGTTCCTTGGGCATTCACCACTCTGTCTGCCCACACAGCTCTAGGCAAAGGCCAGCCGCCACCTGGCCGGCCCTACTGCCTGACGGCAGTTGGCCTGAAGCCACTGGGAGACACCATTGAGTCGGCACGACCCCTGAGAGCCAGCAAGGCCACCCTTGCCCCCACGCCAACTGCCGAAGAAAGTTCCCTGTGCCTGGTGACCGGCTGGGCCAGAGGACCGGTCCCGGCCCAA
The DNA here is from genome assembly GCF_965194825.1 of Balaenoptera physalus. NCBI lineage: Eukaryota > Metazoa > Chordata > Mammalia > Artiodactyla > Balaenopteridae > Balaenoptera > Balaenoptera physalus. Next base: position 390,214 of record NW_028126340.1, on the reverse strand, counting down.
GAACCCACTCCCGCCCACGACCGTGGCGAAACGGCGGAGGGTGGGCTTTTTCCGGAGGGAGCTGTGGAGAGACACACAGGCAGACAGGTGGCGGCAGCGCGGATGGGCGCTGGTGCTGTCGGCCAGGTGCAGGTCGAAGGCCTTGCGGGCCTCCCGATCATCAGCCGGGCCTGCGGCAGAGTCTGGGTCAGAGCCAGCCACCCCGGGAGCGGCTGGGGTGCGGCTGCCTCCCAGGGCCGCCTTCTGGCGGCATGTCCAGCAGGACCGGCGGGAAGCGCCCCCTCCGGCGCACGCTGTGTTGGGAGAGGCTTGAGGAGATGAGGCCTGCAGCAGTGCCCGGAAGGGGCAGAGGAATCCTCGGGCACCGGCGACTAAAGGAAAAGGCGGATTGGGAGGCCAAAAATACTACAGCACCTGGTTTTCCCAGGTGGTCTCCCATCCAGGTACTAAACAGACCCGACCCTGCTTAGCTTCAGGGATCAGACGAGATGGGGTGCGTTTAGGGTGGTATGGCTGCAGAAGGCAACGGGCGCCACGGGGTGCCTCTTGAGCCTCAGCTTAGCTGGTGCTGGCGAATTACCGCCAGTCTGGTGACCAGCCCTCGGCAGCACGGCCCTGCCGCCCACCCAGGCAGGCGACAGCAGGCCTCGGGGTCCAGGGGGTGGTGGATTCTTGGGCGACCTCGCAACTCCGTGCAGGCGGCAACATCCAGGCTTGTAGGTGTTTGACGCTCTGCCCCAGATCCCACTTGACGCTCACAAGGTCTGGGACTCAGAGGCTTAAGGGCCAGTGGCCTGCTGTCCCTTGGGCATTTCCCACGGTGTCCACCCACGCAGTGCTTGGCGCAGCACAGCCATGGCCGCGCCGGCCCTCCTGCCCGACGGCGGTTGGCCCAAAGCCACTGGGAGCCACCATTGGGCCGGCACGGCCCCTTAGCCCCAGCAAAGCCACCCTTGTACCCACGCCACCCAAAAAGCACAGTTCTCGGCTTTGGAGGTCAGGCGACCTGGAGAACCGGTCATGGCCCACGACCCCACTCCTGCCTCCAGCTGTGGCGAAACAGCAGAGGGTGGGCTTTTTCCGGAGGTAGCTGTATAGAGACACACGGGCAGATAGGTGGCTGGGGCGTGCATGTGCGCTGGTGGGGGCGGCCAGGTGTAGGTCGAAGGCCTCGTGGGCCTATCGGCCGTCAGCCGGGCCTACGGTGCAGTCTGGGTGTAGGCCAGCCACCCCGGGAGCGGCTGGTTTATGGTTATCTACCAGGGCCGCCTTCTGGCCGCATGTCCAACCAGACCGGCGGGGTGCGCCCCCTCCAGAGCACGCTGTGTTGGGAGGGGCCTGAGGAGGTGAGGCCTGCAGCGGTGCCAGGCGGAGGTGATGGCGGCCTCGGCCGTGGGCGACTAAAGGAGAATTTATAGTGGGAGGCAAAAATGCATACAGAACCCGGTATTCCAATGTGGTCTCCCATCCAAGTACTAACCAGGCCCGACCCTGCTTAGCTTCCAGGATCAGACGAGATGGGGCGCGTTCAGGGTGGTATGGCCGTAGAAGGCAGGGGGAGCCACGGGGCAGCTCTTGATGCTCAGCTTCGCTGGTGCTGTCGACATACCGCCAGCCCGGCAGCCAACCATCTCCAGCACGGCCCTGCCGTCTGCCAAGGCAGGCGACAGGAGGCCTCGGGGACCCTGGGTTGGCGGACACGTGGGTGACCTCGCAGCTCAGGTCAGGCGGGACCCTCCAGGCCCGTAGGCGCTTGGCCCTCCACCCCAGATCCCTCTTGACGCTCACAAGGACGTGGCCTTGGAGGCTTAAGGGCACGTGGCCCGCGGTTCCTTGGGCATTCACCACTCTGTCTGCCCACACAGCTCTAGGCAACGGCCAGCCGCCGCCTGGCCGGCCCTACTGCCTGACGGCAGTTGGCCCGAAGCCACTGGGAGACACCATTGGGTCGGCACGACCCCTTAGACCCAACAAGGCCACCCTTGCCCCCACGCCAACTGCCGAACAAAGTTGCCTTTGCCTGGTGACCGGCTGGGCCAGAGGACCGGTCCCGGCCCAAGAACCCACTCCCGCCCACGGCCGTGGCGAAACGGCGGAGGGTGGGCTTTTTCCGGAGGGAGCTGTGGAGAGACACACAGGCAGACAGGTGGCGGCAGCGCGGATGGGCGCTGGTGCTGTCGGCCAGGTGCAGGTCGAAGGCCTTGCGGGCCTCCCGATCATCAGCCGGGCCTGCGGCAGAGTCTGGGTCAGAGCCAGCCACCCCGGGAGCGGCTGGGGTGCGGCTGCCTCCCAGGGCCGCCTTCCGGCGGCATGTCCAGCAGGACCGGCGGGAAGCGCCCCCTCCGGCGCACGCTGTGTTGGGAGAGGCTTGAGGAGATGAGGCCTGCAGCAGTGCCCGGATGGGGCAGAGGAATCCTCGGGCACCGGCGACTAAAGGAAAAGGCGGATTGGGAGGCCAAAAATACTACAGCACCCGGTTTTCCCAGGTGGTCTCCCATCCAGGTACTAAACAGACCCGACCCTGCTTAGCTTCAGGGATCAGACGAGATGGGGTGCGTTTAGGGTGGTATGGCTGCAGAAGGCAATGGGCGCCACGGGGTGCCTCTTGAGCCTCAGCTTAGCTGGTGCTGGCGAATTACCGCCAGTCTGGTGACCAGCCCTCGGCAGCACGGCCCTGCCGCCCACCCAGGCAGGCGACAGCAGGCCTCGGGGTCCAGGGGGTGGTGGATTCTTGGGCGACCTCGCAACTCCGTGCAGGCGGCAACATCCAGGCTTGTAGGTGTTTGACGCTCTGCCCCAGATCCCACTTGACGCTCACAAGGTCTGGGACTCAGAGGCTTAAGGGCCAGTGGCCTGCTGTCCCTTGGGCATTTCCCACCGTGTCCACCCACGCAGTGCTTGGCGCAGCCCAGCCATGGCCGCGCCGGCCCTCCTGCCCGACGGCGGTTGGCCCAAAGCCACTGGGAGCCACCATTGGGCCGGCACGGCCTCTTAGCCCCAGCAAAGCCACCCTTGTACCCACGCCACCCAAAAAGCACAGTTCTCGGCTTTGGAGGTCAGGCGACCTGGAGAACCGGTCATGGCCCACGACCCCACTCCTGCCTCCAGCTGTGGCGAAACAGCAGAGGGTGGGCTTTTTCCGGAGGTAGCTGTATAGAGACACACGGGCAGATAGGTGGCTGGGGCGTGCATGTGCGCTGGTGGGGGCGGCCAGGTGTAGGTCGAAGGCCTCGTGGGCCTATCGGCCGTCAGCCGGGCCTACGGTGCAGTCTGGGTGTAGGCCAGCCACCCCGGGAGCGGCTGGTTTATGGTTATCTACCAGGGCCGCCTTCTGGCCGCATGTCCAACCAGACCGGCGGTGTGCGCCCCCTCCAGAGCACGCTGTGTTGGGAGGGGCCTGAGGAGGTGAGGCCTGCAGCGGTGCCAGGTGGAGGTGATGGCGGCCTCGGCCGTGGGCGACTAAAGGAGAATTTATAGTGGGAGGCAAAAATGCATACAGAACCCGGTATTCCAATGTGGTCTCCCATCCAAGTACTAACCAGACCCGACCCTGCTTAGCTTCCAGGATCAGACGAGATGGGGCGCGTTCAGGGTGGTATGGCCGTAGAAGGCAGCGGGAGCCACGGGGCACCTCTTGAGGCTCAGCTTCGCTGGTGCTGCCGACATACCGCCAGCCCGGCAGCCAACCATCTCCAGCACGGCCCTGCCGTCTGCCAAGGCAGGCGACAGGAGGCCTCGGGGACCCTGGGTTGGCGGACACATGGGTGACCTCGCAGCTCAGGTCAGGCGGGACCCTCCAGGCCCGTAGGCGCTTGGCCCTCCACCCCAGATCCCTCTTGACGCTCACAAGGACGTGGCCTTGGAGGCTTAAGGGCATGTGGCCCGCGGTTCCATGGGAATTCACCACTCTGTCTTCCCACACAGCTCTAGGCAAAGGCCAGCCGCTGCCTGGCCGGCCCTACTGCCTGACGGCAGTTGGCCCGAAGCCACTGGGAGACACCACTGAGTCGGCACGACCCCTTAGACCCAGCAAGGCCACCCTTGCCCCCACGCCAACTGCCGAACAAAGTTCCCTGTGCCTGGTGACCGGCTGGGCCAGAGGACCGGTCCCGGCCCAAGAACCCACTCCCGCCCACGGCCGTGGCGAAACGGCGGAGGGTGGGCTTTTTCCGGAGGGAGCTGTGGAGAGACACACAGGCAGACAGGTGGCGGCAGCGCGGATGGGCGCTGGTGCTGTCGGCCAGGTGCAGGTCGAAGGCCTTGCGGGCCTCCCGATCATCAGCCGGGCCTGCGGCAGAGTCTGGGTCAGAGCCAGCCACCCCGGGAGCGGCTGGGGTGCGGCTGCCTCCCAGGGCCGCCTTCCGGCGGCATGTCCAGCAGGACCGGCGGGAAGCGCCCCCTCCGGCGCACGCTGTGTTGGGAGAGGCTTGAGGAGATGAGGCCTGCAGCAGTGCCCGGATGGGGCAGAGGAATCCTCGGGCACCGGCGACTAAAGGAAAAGGCGGATTGGGAGGCCAAAAATACTACAGCACCTGGTTTTCCCAGGTGGTCTCCCATCCAGGTACTAAACAGACCCGACCCTGCTTAACTTCAGGGATCAGACGAGATGGGGTGCGTTTAGGGTGGTATGGCTGCAGAAGGCAATGGGCGCCACGGGGTGCCTCTTGAGCCTCAGCTTAGCTGGTGCTGGCGAATTACCGCCAGTCTGGTGACCAGCCCTCGGCAGCACGGCCCTGCCGCCCACCCAGGCAGGCGACAGCAGGCCTCGGGGTCCAGGGGGTGGTGGATTCTTGGGCGACCTCGCAACTCCGTGCAGGCGGCAACATCCAGGCTTGTAGGTGTTTGACGCTCTGCCCCAGATCCCACTTGACGCTCACAAGGTCTGGGACTCAGAGGCTTAAGGGCCAGTGGCCTGCTGTCCCTTGGGCATTTCCCACCGTGTCCACCCACGCAGTGCTTGGCGCAGCCCAGCCATGGCCGCGCCGGCCCTCCTGCCCGACGGCGGTTGGCCCAAAGCCACTGGGAGCCACCATTGGGCCGGCACGGCCTCTTAGCCCCAGCAAAGCCACCCTTGTACCCACGCCACCCAAAAAGCACAGTTCTCGGCTTTGGAGGTCAGGCGACCTGGAGAACCGGTCATGGCCCACGACCCCACTCCTGCCTCCAGCTGTGGCGAAACAGCAGAGGGTGGGCTTTTTCCGGAGGTAGCTGTATAGAGACACACGGGCAGATAGGTGGCTGGGGCGTGCATGTGCGCTGGTGGGGGCGGCCAGGTGTAGGTCGAAGGCCTCGTGGGCCTATCGGCCGTCAGCCGGGCCTACGGTGCAGTCTGGGTGTAGGCCAGCCACCCCGGGAGCGGCTGGTTTATGGTTATCTACCAGGGCCGCCTTCTGGCCGCATGTCCAACCAGACCGGCGGTGTGCGCCCCCTCCAGAGCACGCTGTGTTGGGAGGGGCCTGAGGAGGTGAGGCCTGCAGCGGTGCCAGGTGGAGGTGATGGCGGCCTCGGCCGTGGGCGACTAAAGGAGAATTTATAGTGGGAGGCAAAAATGCATACAGAACCCGGTATTCCAATGTGGTCTCCCATCCAAGTACTAACCAGACCCGACCCTGCTTAGCTTCCAGGATCAGACGAGATGGGGCGCGTTCAGGGTGGTATGGCCGTAGAAGGCAGCGGGAGCCACGGGGCACCTCTTGAGGCTCAGCTTCGCTGGTGCTGCCGACATACCGCCAGCCCGGCAGCCAACCATCTCCAGCACGGCCCTGCCGTCTGCCAAGGCAGGCGACAGGAGGCCTCGGGGACCCTGGGTTGGCGGACACGTGGGTGACCTCGCAGCTCAGGTCAGGCGGGACCCTCCAGGCCCGTAGGCGCTTGGCCCTCCACCCCAGATCCCTCTTGACGCTCACAAGGACGTGGCCTTGGAGGCTTAAGGGCATGTGGCCCGCGGTTCCATGGGAATTCACCACTCTGTCTTCCCACACAGCTCTAGGCAAAGGCCAGCCGCTGCCTGGCCGGCCCTACTGCCTGACGGCAGTTGGCCCGAAGCCACTGGGAGACACCACTGAGTCGGCACGACCCCTTAGACCCAGCAAGGCCACCCTTGCCCCCACGCCAACTGCCGAACAAAGTTCCCTGTGCCTGGTGACCGGCTGGGCCAGAGGACCGGTCCCGGCCCAAGAACCCACTCCCGCCCACGGCCGTGGCGAAACGGCGGAGGGTGGGCTTTTTCCGGAGGGAGCTGTGGAGAGACACACAGGCAGACAGGTGGCGGCAGCGCGGATGGGCGCTGGTGCTGTCGGCCAGGTGCAGGTCGAAGGCCTTGCGGGCCTCCCGATCATCAGCCGGGCCTGCGGCAGAGTCTGGGTCAGAGCCAGCCACCCCGGGAGCGGCTGGGGTGCGGCTGCCTCCCAGGGCCGCCTTCTGGCGGCATGTCCAGCAGGACCGGCGGGAAGCGCCCCCTCCGGCGCACGCTGTGTTGGGAGAGGCTTGAGGAGATGAGGCCTACAGCAGTGCCCGGAAGGGGCAGAGGAATCCTCGGGCACCGGCGACTAAAGGAAAAGGCGGATTGGGAGGCCAAAAATACTACAGCACCTGGTTTTCCCAGGTGGTTTCCCATCCAGGTACTAAACAGACCCGACCCTGCTTAGCTTCAGGGATCAGACGAGATGGGGTGCGTTTAGGGTGGTATGGCTGCAGAAGGCAACGGGCGCCACGGGGTGCCTCTTGAGCCTCAGCTTAGCTGGTGCTGGCGAATTACCGCCAGTCTGGTGACCAGCCCTCGGCAGCACGGCCCTGCCGCCCACCCAGGCAGGCGACAGCAGGCCTCGGGGTCCAGGGGGTGGTGGATTCTTGGGCGACCTCGCAACTCCGTTCAGGTGGCAACATACAGGCTTGTAGGTGTTTGACGCTCTGCCCCAGATCCCACTTGACGCTCACAAGGTCTGGGACTCAGAGGCTTAAGGGCCAGTGGCCTGCTGTCCCTTGGGCATTTCCCACCGTGTCCACCCACGCAGTGCTTGGCGCAGCCCAGCCATGGCCGCGCCGGCCCTCCTGCCCGACGGCGGTTGGCCCAAAGCCACTGGGAGCCACCATTGGGCCGGCACGGCCCCTTAGCCCCAGCAAAGCCACCCTTGTACCCACGCCACCCAAAAAGCACAGTTCTCGGCTTTGGAGGTCAGGCGACCTGAACAACCGGTCATGGCCCACGACCCAACTCCTGCCTCCAGCTGTGGCGAAACAGCAGAGGGTGGGCTTTTTCCGGAGGTAGCTGTATAGAGACACACGGGCAGATAGGTGGCTGGGGCGTGCATGTGCGCTGGTGGGGGCGGCCAGGTGTAGGTCGAAGGCCTCGTGGGCCTATCGGCCGTCAGCCGGGCCTACGGTGCAGTCTGGGTGTAGGCCAGCCACCCCGGGAGCGGCTGGTTTATGGTTATCTACCAGGGCCGCCTTCTGGCCGCATGTCCAACCAGACCGGCGGGGTGCGCCCCCTCCAGAGCACGCTGTGTTGGGAGGGGCCTGAGGAGGTGAGGCCTGCTGCGGTGCCAGGCGGAGGTGATGGCGGCCTCGGCCGTGGGCGACTAAAGGAGAATTTATAGTGGGAGGCAAAAATGCATACAGAACCCGGTATTCCAATGTGGTCTCCCATCCAAGTACTAACCAGGCCCGACCCTGCTTAGCTTCCAGGATCAGACGAGATGGGGCGCGTTCAGGGTGGTATGGCCGTAGAAGGCAGCGGGAGCCACGGGGCACCTCTTGAGGCTCAGCTTCGCTGGTGCTGCCGACATACCGCCAGCCCGGCAGCCAACCATCTCCAGCACGGCCCTGCCGTCTGCCAAGGCAGGCGACAGGAGGCCTCGGGGACCCTGGGTTGGCGGACACGTGGGTGACCTCGCAGCTCAGGTCAGGCGGGACCCTCCAGGCCCGTAGGCGCTTGGCCCTCCACCCCAGATCCCTCTTGACGCTCACAAGGACGTGGCCTTGGAGGCTTAAGGGCACGTGGCCCGCGGTTCCTTGGGCATTCACCACTCTGTCTGCCCACACAGCTCTAGGCAAAGGCCAGCCGCTGCCTGGCCGGCCCTACTGCCTGACGGCAGTTGGCCTGAAGCCACTGGGAGACACCATTGAGTCGGCACGACCCCTGAGAGCCAGCAAGGCCACCCTTGCCCCCACGCCAACTGCCGAACAAAGTTCCCTGTGCCTGGTGACCGGCTGGGCCAGAGGACCGGTCCCGGCCCAAGAACCCACTCCCGCCCACGGCCGTGGCGAAACGGCGGAGGGTGGGCTTTTTCCGGAGAGAGCTGTGGAGAGACACACAGGCAGACAGGTGGCGGCAGCGCAGATGGGCGCTGGTGCTGTCGGCCAGGTGCAGGTCGAAGGCCTTGCGGGCCTCCCGATCATCAGCCGGGCCTGCGGCAGAGTCTGGGTCAGAGCCAGCCACCCCGGGAGCGGCTGGGGTGCGGCTGCCTCCCAGGGCCGCCTTCTGGCGGCATGTCCAGCAGGACCGGCGGGAAGCGCCCCCTCCGGCACACGCTGTGTTGGGAGAGGCTTGAGGAGATGAGGCCTGCAGCAGTGCCCGGATGGGGCAGAGGAATCCTCGGGCACCGGCGACTAAAGGAAAAGGCGGATTGGGAGGTCAAAAATACTACAGCACCCGGTTTTCCCAGGTGGTCTCCCATCCAGGTACTAAAGAGACCCGACCCTGCTTAGCTTCAGGGATCAGACGACATGTGGTGCGTTTAGGGTGGTATGGCTGCAGAAGGCAACGGGCGCCACGGGGTGCCTCTTGAGCCTCAGCTTAGCTGGTGCTGGCGAATTACCGCCAGTCTGGTGACCAGCCCTCGGCAGCACGGCCCTGCCGCCCACCCAGGCAGGCGACAGCAGGCCTCGGGGTCCAGGGGGTGGTGGATTCTTGGGCGACCTCGCAACTCCGTGCAGGCGGCAACATCCAGGCTTGTAGGTGTTTGACGCTCTGCCCCAGATCCCACTTGACGCTCACAAGGTCTGGGACTCAGAGGCTTAAGGGCCAGTGGCCTGCTGTCCCTTGGGCATTTCCCACCGTGTCCACCCACGCAGTGCTTGGCGCAGCCCAGCCATGGCCGCGCCGGCCCTCCTGCCCGACGGCGGTTGGCCCAAAGCCACTGGGAGCCACCATTGGGCCGGCACGGCCCCTTAGCCCCAGCAAAGCCACCCTTGTACCCACGCCACCCAAAAAGCACAGTTCTCGGCTTTGGAGGTCAGGCGACCTGAACAACCGGTCATGGCCCACGACCCAACTCCTGCCTCCAGCTGTGGCGAAACAGCAGAGGGTGGGCTTTTTCCGGAGGTAGCTGTATAGAGACACACGGGCAGATAGGTGGCTGGGGCGTGCATGTGCGCTGGTGGGGGCGGCCAGGTGTAGGTCGAAGGCCTCGTGGGCCTATCGGCCGTCAGCCGGGCCTACGGTGCAGTCTGGGTGTAGGCCAGCCACCCCGGGAGCGGCTGGTTTATGGTTATCTACCAGGGCCGCCTTCTGGCCGCATGTCCAACCAGACCGGCGGGGTGCGCCCCCTCCAGAGCACGCTGTGTTGGGAGGGGCCTGAGGAGGTGAGGCCTGCAGCGGTGCCAGGCGGAGGTGATGGCGGCCTCGGCCGTGGGCGACTAAAGGAGAATTTATAGTGGGAGGCAAAAATGCATACAGAACCCGGTATTCCAATGTGGTCTCCCATCCAAGTACTAACCAGGCCCGACCCTGCTTAGCTTCCAGGATCAGACGAGATGGGGCGCGTTCAGGGTGGTATGGTCGTAGAAGGCAGCGGGAGCCACGGGACACCTCTTGAGGCTCAGCTTCGCTGGTGCTGCCGACATACCGCCAGCCCGGCAGCCAACCATCTCCAGCACGGCCCTGCCGTCTGCCAAGGCAGGCGACAGGAGGCCTCGGGGACCCTGGGTTGGCGGACACGTGGGTGACCTCGCAGCTCAGGTCAGGCGGGACCCTCCAGGCCCGTAGGCGCTTGGCCCTCCACCCCAGATCCCTCTTGACGCTCACAAGGACGTGGCCTTGGAGGCTTAAGGGCACGTGGCCCGCGGTTCCTTGGGCATTCACCACTCTGTCTGCCCACACAGCTCTAGGCAAAGGCCAGCCGCTGCCTGGCCGGCCCTACTGCCTGACGGCAGTTGGCCTGAAGCCACTGGGAGACACCATTGAGTCGGCACGACCCCTGAGAGCCAGCAAGGCCACCCTTGCCCCCACGCCAACTGCCGAACAAAGTTCCCTGTGCCTGGTGACCGGCTGGGCCAGAGGACCGGTCCCGGCCCAAGAACCCACTCCCGCCCACGGCCGTGGCGAAACGGCGGAGGGTGGGCTTTTTCCGGAGAGAGCTGTGGAGAGACACACAGGCAGACAGGTGGCGGCAGCGCAGATGGGCGCTGGTGCTGTCGGCCAGGTGCAGGTCGAAGGCCTTGCGGGCCTCCCGATCATCAGCCGGGCCTGCGGCAGAGTCTGGGTCAGAGCCAGCCACCCCGGGAGCGGCTGGGGTGCGGCTGCCTCCCAGGGCCGCCTTCTGGCGGCATGTCCAGCAGGACCGGCGGGAAGCGCCCCCTCCGGCACACGCTGTGTTGGGAGAGGCTTGAGGAGATGAGGCCTGCAGCAGTGCCCGGATGGGGCAGAGGAATCCTCGGGCACCGGCGACTAAAGGAAAAGGCGGATTGGGAGGTCAAAAATACTACAGCACCCGGTTTTCCCAGGTGGTCTCCCATCCAGGTACTAAAGAGACCCGACCCTGCTTAGCTTCAGGGATCAGACGACATGTGGTGCGTTTAGGGTGGTATGGCTGCAGAAGGCAACGGGCGCCACGGGGTGCCTCTTGAGCCTCAGCTTAGCTGGTGCTGGCGAATTACCGCCAGTCTGGTGACCAGCCCTCGGCAGCACGGCCCTGCCGCCCACCCAGGCAGGCGACAGCAGGCCTCGGGGTCCAGGGGGTGGTGGATTCTTGGGCGACCTCGCAACTCCGTGCAGGCGGCAACATCCAGGCTTGTAGGTGTTTGACGCTCTGCCCCAGATCCCACTTGACGCTCACAAGGTCTGGGACTCAGAGGCTTAAGGGCCAGTGGCCTGCTGTCCCTTGGGCATTTCCCACCGTGTCCACCCACGCAGTGCTTGGCGCAGCACAGCCATGGCCGCGCCAGCCCTCCTGCCCGACGGCGGTTGGCCCAAAGCCACTGGGAGCCACCATTGGGCCGGCACGGCCCCTTAGCCCCAGCAAAGCCACCCTTGTACCCACGCCACCCAAAAAGCACAGTTCTCGGCTTTGGAGGTCAGGCGACCTGGAGAACCGGTCATGGCCCACGACCCCACTCCTGCCTCCAGCTGTGGCGAAACAGCAGAGGGTGGGCTTTTTCCGCAGGTAGCAGTATAGAGACACGCGGGCAGATAGGTGGCTGGTGCGTGCATGTGCGCTGGTGGGGGCGGCCAGGTGTAGGTCGAAGGCCTCGTGGGCCTATCGGCCGTCAGCCGGGCCTACGGTGCAGTCTGGGTGTAGGCCAGCCACCCCGGGAGCGGCTGCTTTATGGTTATCTACCAGGGCCGCCTTCTGGCCGCATGTCCAACCAGACCGGCGGGGTGCGCCCCCTCCAGAGCACGCTGTGTTGGGAGGGGCCTGAGGAGGTGAGGCCTGCAGCGGTGCCAGGCGGAGGTGATGGCGGCCTCGGCCGTGGGCGACTAAAGGAGAATTTATAGTGGGAGGCAAAAATGCATACAGAACCCGGTATTCCAATGTGGTCTCCCATCCAAGTACTAACCAGGCCCGACCCTGCTTAGCTTCCAGGATCAGATGAGATGGGGCGCGTTCAGGGTGGTATGGCCGTAGAAGGCAGCGGGAGCCACGGGGCACCTCTTGAGGCTCAGCTTCGCTGGTGCTGCCGACATACCGCCAGCCCGGCAGCCAACCATCTCCAGCACGGCCCTGCCGTCTGCCAAGGCAGGCGACAGGAGGCCTCGGGGACCCTGGGTTGGCGGACACGTGGGTGACCTCGCAGCTCAGGTCAGGCGGGACCCTCCAGGTCCGTAGGCGCTTGGCCCTCCACCCCAGATCCCTCTTGACGCTCACAAGGACGTGGCCTTGGAGGCTTAAGGGCACGTGGCCCGCGGTTCCTTGGGCATTCACCACTCTGTCTGCCCACACAGCTCTAGGCAAAGGCCAGCCGCCGCCTGGCCGGCCCTACTGCCTGACGGCAGTTGGCCCGAAGCCACTGGGAGACACCATTGAGTCGGCACGACCCCTTAGACCCAGCAAGGCCACCCTTGCCCCCACGCCAACTGCCGAACAAAGTTGCCTTTGCCTGGTGACCGGCTGGGCCAGAGGACCGGTCCCGGCCCAAAAACCCACTCCCGCCCACGGCCGTGGCCAAACGGCGGAGGGTGGGCTTTTTCCGGAGGGAGCTGTGGAGAGACACACAGGCAGACAGGTGGCGGCAGCGCGGATGGGCGCTGGTGCTGTCGGCCAGGTGCAGGTCGAAGGCCTTGCGGGCCTCCCGATCATCAGCCGGGCCTGCGGCAGAGTCTGGGTCAGAGCCAGCCACCCCGGGAGCGGCTGGGGTGCGGCTGCCTCCCAGGGCCGCCTTCTGGCGGCATGTCCAGCAGGACCGGCGGGAAGCGCCCCCTCCGGCGCACGCTGTGTTGGGAGAGGCTTGAGGAGATGAGGCCTGCAGCAGTGCCCGGATGGGGCAGAGGAATCCTCGGGCACCGGCGACTAAAGGAAAAGGCGGATTGGGAGGCCAAAAATACTACAGCACCCGGTTTTCCCAGGTGGTCTCCCATCCAGGTACTAAAGAGACCCGACCCTGCTTAGCTTCAGGGATCAGACGACATGTGGTGCGTTTAGGGTGGTATGGCTGCAGAAGGCAACGGGCGCCACGGGGTGCCTCTTGAGCCTCAGCTTAGCTGGTGCTGGCGAATTACCGCCAGTCTGGTGACCAGCCCTCGGCAGCACGGCCCTGCCGCCCACCCAGGCAGGCGACAGCAGGCCTCGGGGTCCAGGGGGTGGTGGATTCTTGGGCGACCTCGCAACTCCGTGCAGGCGGCAACATCCAGGCTTGTAGGTGTTTGACGCTCTGCCCCAGATCCCACTTGACGCTCACAAGGTCTGGGACTCAGAGGCTTAAGGGCCAGTGGCCTGCTGTCCCTTGGGCATTTCCCACGGTGTCCACCCACGCAGTGCTTGGCGCAGCACAGCCATGGCCGCGCCGGCCCTCCTGCCCGACGGCGGTTGGCCCAAAGCCACTGGGAGCCACCATTGGGCCGGCACGGCCCCTTAGCCCCAGCAAAGCCACCCTTGTACCCACGCCACCCAAAAAGCACAGTTCTCGGCTTTGGAGGTCAGGCGACCTGGAGAACCGGTCATGGCCCACGACCCCACTCCTGCCTCCAGCTGTGGCGAAACAGCAGAGGGTGGGCTTTTTCCGGAGGTAGCTGTATAGAGACACACGGGCAGATAGGTGGCTGGGGCGTGCATGTGCGCTGGTGGGGGCGGCCAGGTGTAGGTCGAAGGCCTCGTGGGCCTATCGGCCGTCAGCCGGGCCTACGGTGCAGTCTGGGTGTAGGCCAGCCACCCCGGGAGCGGCTGGTTTATGGTTATCTACCAGGGCCGCCTTCTGGCCGCATGTCCAACCAGACCGGCGGGGTGCGCCCCCTCCAGAGCACGCTGTGTTGGGAGGGGCCTGAGGAGGTGAGGCCTGCAGCGGTGCCAGGCGGAGGTGATGGCGGCCTCGGCCGTGGGCGACTAAAGGAGAATTTATAGTGGGAGGCAAAAATGCATACAGAACCCGGTATTCCAATGTGGTCTCCCATCCAAGTACTAACCAGGCCCGACCCTGCTTAGCTTCCAGGATCAGACGAGATGGGGCGCGTTCAGGGTGGTATGGCCGTAGAAGGCAGGGGGAGCCACGGGGCAGCTCTTGATGCTCAGCTTCGCTGGTGCTGTCGACATACCGCCAGCCCGGCAGCCAACCATCTCCAGCACGGCCCTGCCGTCTGCCAAGGCAGGCGACAGGAGGCCTCGGGGACCCTGGGTTGGCGGACACGTGGGTGACCTCGCAGCTCAGGTCAGGCGGGACCCTCCAGGCCCGTAGGCGCTTGGCCCTCCACCCCAGATCCCTCTTGACGCTCACAAGGACGTGGCCTTGGAGGCTTAAGGGCACGTGGCCCGCGGTTCCTTGGGCATTCACCACTCTGTCTGCCCACACAGCTCTAGGCAACGGCCAGCCGCCGCCTGGCCGGCCCTACTGCCTGACGGCAGTTGGCCCGAAGCCACTGGGAGACACCATTGGGTCGGCACGACCCCTTAGACCCAACAAGGCCACCCTTGCCCCCACGCCAACTGCCGAACAAAGTTGCCTTTGCCTGGTGACCGGCTGGGCCAGAGGACCGGTCCCGGCCCAAGAACCCACTCCCGCCCACGGCCGTGGCGAAACGGCGGAGGGTGGGCTTTTTCCGGAGGGAGCTGTGGAGAGACACACAGGCAGACAGGTGGCGGCAGCGCGGATGGGCGCTGGTGCTGTCGGCCAGGTGCAGGTCGAAGGCCTTGCGGGCCTCCCGATCATCAGCCGGGCCTGCGGCAGAGTCTGGGTCAGAGCCAGCCACCCCGGGAGCGGCTGGGGTGCGGCTGCCTCCCAGGGCCGCCTTCCGGCGGCATGTCCAGCAGGACCGGCGGGAAGCGCCCCCTCCGGCGCACGCTGTGTTGGGAGAGGCTTGAGGAGATGAGGCCTGCAGCAGTGCCCGGATGGGGCAGAGGAATCCTCGGGCACCGGCGACTAAAGGAAAAGGCGGATTGGGAGGCCAAAAATACTACAGCACCCGGTTTTCCCAGGTGGTCTCCCATCCAGGTACTAAACAGACCCGACCCTGCTTAGCTTCAGGGATCAGACGAGATGGGGTGCGTTTAGGGTGGTATGGCTGCAGAAGGCAATGGGCGCCACGGGGTGCCTCTTGAGCCTCAGCTTAGCTGGTGCTGGCGAATTACCGCCAGTCTGGTGACCAGCCCTCGGCAGCACGGCCCTGCCGCCCACCCAGGCAGGCGACAGCAGGCCTCGGGGTCCAGGGGGTGGTGGATTCTTGGGCGACCTCGCAACTCCGTGCAGGCGGCAACATCCAGGCTTGTAGGTGTTTGACGCTCTGCCCCAGATCCCACTTGACGCTCACAAGGTCTGGGACTCAGAGGCTTAAGGGCCAGTGGCCTGCTGTCCCTTGGGCATTTCCCACCGTGTCCACCCACGCAGTGCTTGGCGCAGCCCAGCCATGGCCGCGCCGGCCCTCCTGCCCGACGGCGGTTGGCCCAAAGCCACTGGGAGCCACCATTGGGCCGGCACGGCCTCTTAGCCCCAGCAAAGCCACCCTTGTACCCACGCCACCCAAAAAGCACAGTTCTCGGCTTTGGAGGTCAGGCGACCTGGAGAACCGGTCATGGCCCACGACCCCACTCCTGCCTCCAGCTGTGGCGAAACAGCAGAGGGTGGGCTTTTTCCGGAGGTAGCTGTATAGAGACACACGGGCAGATAGGTGGCTGGGGCGTGCATGTGCGCTGGTGGGGGCGGCCAGGTGTAGGTCGAAGGCCTCGTGGGCCTATCGGCCGTCAGCCGGGCCTACGGTGCAGTCTGGGTGTAGGCCAGCCACCCCGGGAGCGGCTGGTTTATGGTTATCTACCAGGGCCGCCTTCTGGCCGCATGTCCAACCAGACCGGCGGTGTGCGCCCCCTCCAGAGCACGCTGTGTTGGGAGGGGCCTGAGGAGGTGAGGCCTGCAGCGGTGCCAGGTGGAGGTGATGGCGGCCTCGGCCGTGGGCGACTAAAGGAGAATTTATAGTGGGAGGCAAAAATGCATACAGAACCCGGTATTCCAATGTGGTCTCCCATCCAAGTACTAACCAGACCCGACCCTGCTTAGCTTCCAGGATCAGACGAGATGGGGCGCGTTCAGGGTGGTATGGCCGTAGAAGGCAGCGGGAGCCACGGGGCACCTCTTGAGGCTCAGCTTCGCTGGTGCTGCCGACATACCGCCAGCCCGGCAGCCAACCATCTCCAGCACGGCCCTGCCGTCTGCCAAGGCAGGCGACAGGAGGCCTCGGGGACCCTGGGTTGGCGGACACGTGGGTGACCTCGCAGCTCAGGTCAGGCGGGACCCTCCAGGCCCGTAGGCGCTTGGCCCTCCACCCCAGATCCCTCTTGACGCTCACAAGGACGTGGCCTTGGAGGCTTAAGGGCATGTGGCCCGCGGTTCCATGGGAATTCACCACTCTGTCTTCCCACACAGCTCTAGGCAAAGGCCAGCCGCTGCCTGGCCGGCCCTACTGCCTGACGGCAGTTGGCCCGAAGCCACTGGGAGACACCACTGAGTCGGCACGACCCCTTAGACCCAGCAAGGCCACCCTTGCCCCCACGCCAACTGCCGAACAAAGTTCCCTGTGCCTGGTGACCGGCTGGGCCAGAGGACCGGTCCCGGCCCAAGAACCCACTCCCGCCCACGGCCGTGGCGAAACGGCGGAGGGTGGGCTTTTTCCGGAGGGAGCTGTGGAGAGACACACAGGCAGACAGGTGGCGGCAGCGCGGATGGGCGCTGGTGCTGTCGGCCAGGTGCAGGTCGAAGGCCTTGCGGGCCTCCCGATCATCAGCCGGGCCTGCGGCAGAGTCTGGGTCAGAGCCAGCCACCCCGGGAGCGGCTGGGGTGCGGCTGCCTCCCAGGGCCGCCTTCTGGCGGCATGTCCAGCAGGACCGGCGGGAAGCGCCCCCTCCGGCGCACGCTGTGTTGGGAGAGGCTTGAGGAGATGAGGCCTACAGCAGTGCCCGGATGGGGCAGAGGAATCCTCGGGCACCGGCGACTAAAGGAAAAGGCGGATTGGGAGGCCAAAAATACTACAGCACCTGGTTTTCCCAGGTGGTCTCCCATCCAGGTACTAAACAGACCCGACCCTGCTTAGCTTCAGGGATCAGACGAGATGGGGTGCGTTTAGGGTGGTATGGCTGCAGAAGGCAACGGGCGCCACGGGGTGCCTCTTGAGCCTCAGCTTAGCTGGTGCTGGCGAATTACCGCCAGTCTGGTGACCAGCCCTCGGCAGCACGGCCCTGCCGCCCACCCAGGCAGGCGACAGCAGGCCTCGGGGTCCAGGGGGTGGTGGATTCTTGGGCGACCTCGCAACTCCGTTCAGGTGGCAACATACAGGCTTGTAGGTGTTTGACGCTCTGCCCCAGATCCCACTTGACGCTCACAAGGTCTGGGACTCAGAGGCTTAAGGGCCAGTGGCCTGCTGTCCCTTGGGCATTTCCCACCGTGTCCACCCACGCAGTGCTTGGCGCAGCCCAGCCATGGCCGCGCCGGCCCTCCTGCCCGACGGCGGTTGGCCCAAAGCCACTGGGAGCCACCATTGGGCCGGCACGGCCCCTTAGCCCCAGCAAAGCCACCCTTGTACCCACGCCACCCAAAAAGCACAGTTCTCGGCTTTGGAGGTCAGGCGACCTGAACAACCGGTCATGGCCTACGACCCAACTCCTGCCTCCAGCTGTGGCGAAACAGCAGAGGGTGGGCTTTTTCCGGAGGTAGCTGTATAGAGACACACGGGCAGATAGGTGGCTGGGGCGTGCATGTGCGCTGGTGGGGGCGGCCAGGTGTAGGTCGAAGGCCTCGTGGGCCTATCGGCCGTCAGCCGGGCCTACGGTGCAGTCTGGGTGTAGGCCAGCCACCCCGGGAGCGGCTGGTTTATGGTTATCTACCAGGGCCGCCTTCTGGCCGCATGTCCAACCAGACCGGCGGGGTGCGCCCCCTCCAGAGCACGCTGTGTTGGGAGGGGCCAGAGGAGGTGAGGCCTGCAGCGGTGCCAGGCGGAGGTGATGGCGGCCTCGGCCGTGGGCGACTAAAGGAGAATTTATAGTGGGAGGCAAAAATGCATACAGAACCCGGTATTCCAATGTGGTCTCCCATCCAAGTACTAACCAGGCCCGACCCTGCTTAGCTTCCAGGATCAGACGAGATGGGGCGCGTTCAGGGTGGTATGGCCGTAGAAGACAGCGGGAGCCACGGGGCACCTCTTGAGGCTCAGCTTCGCTGGTGCTGCCGACATACCGCCAGCCCGGCAGCCAACCATCTCCAGCACGGCCCTGCCGTCTGCCAAGGCAGGCGACAGGAGGCCTCGGGGACCCTGGGTTGGCGGACACGTGGGTGACCTCGCAGCTCAGGTCAGGCGGGACCCTCCAGGCCCGTAGGCGCTTGGCCCTCCACCCCAGATCCCTCTTGACGCTCACAAGGACGTGGCCTTGGAGGCTTAAGGGCACGTGGCCCGCGGTTCCTTGGGCATTCACCACTCTGTCTGCCCACACAGCTCTAGGCAAAGGCCAGCCGCCGCCTGGCCGGCCCTACTGCCTGACGGCAGTTGGCCCGAAGCCACTGGGAGACACCATTGAGTCGGCACGACCCCTTAGACCCAGCAAGGCCACCCTTGCCCCCACGCCAACTGCCGAACAAAGTTCCCTGTGCCTGGTGACCGGCTGGGCCAGAGGACCGGTCCCGGCCCAAGAACCCACTCCCGCCCACGGCCGTGGCGAAACGGCGGAGGGTGGGCTTTTTCCGGAGAGAGCTGTGGAGAGACACACAGGCAGACAGGTGGCGGCAGCGCAGATGGGCGCTGGTGCTGTCGGCCAGGTGCAGGTCGAAGGCCTTGCGGGCCTCCCGATCATCAGCCGGGCCTGCGGCAGAGTCTGGGTCAGAGCCAGCCACCCCGGGAGCGGCTGGGGTGCGGCTGCCTCCCAGGGCCGCCTTCTGGCGGCATGTCCAGCAGGACCGGCGGGAAGCGCCCCCTCCGGCGCACGCTGTGTTGGGAGAGGCTTGAGGAGATGAGGCCTGCAGCAGTGCCCGGATGGGGCAGAGGAATCCTCGGGCACCGGCGACTAAAGGAAAAGGCGTATTGGGAGGCCAAAAATACTACAGCACCCGGTTTTCCCAGGTGGTCTCCCATCCAGGTACTAAAGAGACCCGACCCTGCTTAGCTTCAGGGATCAGACGACATGTGGTGCGTTTAGGGTGGTATGGCTGCAGAAGGCAACGGGCGCCACGGGGTGCCTCTTGAGCCTCAGCTTAGCTGGTGCTGGCGAATTACCGCCAGTCTGGTGACCAGCCCTCGGCAGCACGGCCCTGCCGCCCACCCAGGCAGGCGACAGCAGGCCTCGGGGTCCAGGGGGTGGTGGATTCTTGGGCGACCTCGCAACTCCGTGCAGGCGGCAACATCCAGGCTTGTAGGTGTTTGACGCTCTGCCCCAGATCCCACTTGACGCTCACAAGGTCTGGGACTCAGAGGCTTAAGGGCCAGTGGCCTGCTGTCCCTTGGGCATTTCCCACCGTGTCCACCCACGCAGTGCTTGGCGCAGCACAGCCATGGCCGCGCCAGCCCTCCTGCCCGACGGCGGTTGGCCCAAAGCCACTGGGAGCCACCATTGGGCCGGCACGGCCCCTTAGCCCCAGCAAAGCCACCCTTGTACCCCCGCCACCCAAAAAGCACAGTTCTCGGCTTTGGAGGTCAGGCGACCTGGAGAACCGGTCATGGCCCACGACCCCACTCCTGCCTCCAGCTGTGGCGAAACAGCAGAGGGTGGGCTTTTTCCGCAGGTAGCAGTATAGAGACACGCGGGCAGATAGGTGGCTGGTGCGTGCATGTGCGCTGGTGGGGGCGGCCAGGTGTAGGTCGAAGGCCTCGTGGGCCTATCGGCCGTCAGCCGGGCCTACGGTGCAGTCTGGGTGTAGGCCAGCCACCCCGGGAGCGGCTGCTTTATGGTTATCTACCAGGGCCGCCTTCTGGCCGCATGTCCAACCAGACCGGCGGGGTGCGCCCCCTCCAGAGCACGCTGTGTTGGGAGGGGCCTGAGGAGGTGAGGCCTGCAGCGGTGCCAGGCGGAGGTGATGGCGGCCTCGGCCGTGGGCGACTAAAGGAGAATTTATAGTGGGAGGCAAAAATGCATACAGAACCCGGTATTCCAATGTGGTCTCCCATCCAAGTACTAACCAGGCCCGACCCTGCTTAGCTTCCAGGATCAGATGAGATGGGGCGCGTTCAGGGTGGTATGGCCGTAGAAGGCAGCGGGAGCCACGGGGCACCTCTTGAGGCTCAGCTTCGCTGGTGCTGCCGACATACCGCCAGCCCGGCAGCCAACCATCTCCAGCACGGCCCTGCCGTCTGCCAAGGCAGGCGACAGGAGGCCTCGGGGACCCTGGGTTGGCGGACACGTGGGTGACCTCGCAGCTCAGGTCAGGCGGGACCCTCCAGGTCCGTAGGCGCTTGGCCCTCCACCCCAGATCCCTCTTGACGCTCACAAGGACGTGGCCTTGGAGGCTTAAGGGCACGTGGCCCGCGGTTCCTTGGGCATTCACCACTCTGTCTGCCCACACAGCTCTAGGCAAAGGCCAGCCGCCGCCTGGCCGGCCCTACTGCCTGACGGCAGTTGGCCCGAAGCCACTGGGAGACACCATTGAGTCGGCACGACCCCTTAGACCCAGCAAGGCCACCCTTGCCCCCACGCCAACTGCCGAACAAAGTTGCCTTTGCCTGGTGACCGGCTGGGCCAGAGGACCGGTCCCGGCCCAAAAACCCACTCCCGCCCACGGCCGTGGCGAAACGGCGGAGGGTGGGCTTTTTCCGGAGGGAGCTGTGGAGAGACACACAGGCAGACAGGTGGCGGCAGCGCGGATGGGCGCTGGTGCTGTCGGCCAGGTGCAGGTCGAAGGCCTTGCGGGCCTCCCGATCATCAGCCGGGCCTGCGGCAGAGTCTGGGTCAGAGCCAGCCACCCCGGGAGCGGCTGGGGTGCGGCTGCCTCCCAGGGCCGCCTTCTGGCGGCATGTCCAGCAGGACCGGCGGGAAGCGCCCCCTCCGGCGCACGCTGTGTTGGGAGAGGCTTGAGGAGATGAGGCCTGCAGCAGTGCCCGGATGGGGCAGAGGAATCCTCGGGCACCGGCGACTAAAGGAAAAGGCGGATTGGGAGGCCAAAAATACTACAGCACCCGGTTTTCCCAGGTGGTCTCCCATCCAGGTACTAAACAGACCCGACCCTGCTTAGCTTCAGGGATCAGACGAGATGGGGTGCGTTTAGGGTGGTATGGCTGCAGAAGGCAACGGGCGCCACGGGGTGCCTCTTGAGCCTCAGCTTAGCTGGTGCTGGCGAATTACCGCCAGTCTGGTGACCAGCCCTCCGCAGCACGGCCCTGCCGCCCACCCAGGCAGGCGACAGCAGGCCTCGGGGTCCAGGGGGTGGTGGATTCTTGGGCGACCTCGCAACTCCGTGCAGGCGGCAACATCCAGGCTTGTAGGTGTTTGACGCTCTGCCCCAGATCCCACTTGACGCTCACAAGGTCTGGGACTCAGAGGCTTAAGGGCCAGTGGCCTGCTGTCCCTTGAGCATTTCCCACCGTGTCCACCCACGCAGTGCTTGGCGCAGCCCAGCCATGGCCGCGCCGGCCCTCCTGCCCGACGGCGGTTGGCCCAAAGCCACTGGGAGCCACCATTGGGCCGGCACGGCCCCTTAGCCCCAGCAAAGCCACCCTTGTACCCACGCCACCCAAAAAGCACAGTTCTCGGCTTTGGAGGTCAGGCGACCTGGAGAACCGGTCATGGCCCACGACCCCACTCCTGCCTCCAGCTGTGGCGAAACAGCAGAGGGTGGGCTTTTTCCGGAGGTAGCTGTATAGAGACACACGGGCAGATAGGTGGCTGGGGCGTGCATGTGCGCTGGTGGGGGCGGCCAGGTGTAGGTCGAAGGCCTCGTGGGCCTATCGGCCGTCAGCCGGGCCTACGGTGCAGTCTGGGTGTAGGCCAGCCACCCCGGGAGCGGCTGGTTTATGGTTATCTACCAGGGCCGCCTTCTGGCCGCATGTCCAACCAGACCGGCGGTGTGCGCCCCCTCCAGAGCACGCTGTGTTGGGAGGGGCTTGAGGAGGTGAGGCCTGCAGCGGTGCCAGGCGGAGGTGATGGCGGCCTCGGCCGTGGGCGACTAAAGGAGAATTTATAGTGGGAGGCAAAAATGCATACAGAACCCGGTATTCCAATGTGGTCTCCCATCCAAGTACTAACCAGGCCCGACCCTGCTTAGCTTCCAGGATCAGACGAGATGGGGCGCGTTCAGGGTGGTATGGCCGTAGAAGGCAGCGGGAGCCACGGGGCACCTCTTGAGGCTCAGCTTCGCTGGTGCTGCCGACATACCGCCAGCCCGGCAGCCAACCATCTCCAGCACGGCCCTGCCGTCTGCCAAGGCAGGCGACAGGAGGCCTCGGGGACCCTGGGTTGGCGGACACGTGGGTGACCTCGCAGCTCAGGTCAGGCGGGACCCTCCAGGCCCGTAGGCGCTTGGCCCTCCACCCCAGATCCCTCTTGACGCTCACAAGGACGTGGCCTTGGAGGCTTAAGGGCACGTGGCCCGCGGTTCCTTGGGCATTCACCACTCTGTCTGCCCACACTGCTCTAGGCAAAGGCCAGCCGCTGCCTGGCCGGCCCTACTGCCTGACGGCAGTTGGCCTGAAGCCACTGGGAGACACCATTGAGTCGGCACGACCCCTGAGAGCCAGCAAGGCCACCCTTGCCCCCACGCCAACTGCCGAACAAAGTTCCCTGTGCCTGGTGACCGGCTGGGCCAGAGGACCGGTCCCGGCCCAAGAACCCACTCCCGCCCACGGCCGTGGCGAAACGGCGGAGGGTGGGCTTTTTCCGGAGAGAGCTGTGGAGAGACACACAGGCAGACAGGTGGCGGCAGCGCAGATGGGCGCTGGTGCTGTCGGCCAGGTGCAGGTCGAAGGCCTTGCGGGCCTCCCGATCATCAGCCGGGCCTGCGGCAGAGTCTGGGTCAGAGCCAGCCACCCCGGGAGCGGCTGGGGTGCGGCTGCCTCCCAGGGCCGCCTTCTGGCGGCATGTCCAGCAGGACCGGCGGGAAGCGCCCCCTCCGGCGCACGCTGTGTTGGGAGAGGCTTGAGGAGATGAGGCCTGCAGCAGTGCCCGGATGGGGCAGAGGAATCCTCGGGCACCGGCGACTAAAGGAAAAGGCGGATTGGGAGGCCAAAAATACTACAGCACCCGGTTTTCCCAGGTGGTCTCCCATCCAGGTACTAAAGAGACCCGACCCTGCTTAGCTTCAGGGATCAGACGACATGTGGTGCGTTTAGGGTGGTATGGCTGCAGAAGGCAACGGGCGCCACGGGGTGCCTCTTGAGCCTCAGCTTAGCTGGTGCTGGCGAATTACCGCCAGTCTGGTGACCAGCCCTCGGCAGCACGGCCCTGCCGCCCACCCAGGCAGGCGACAGCAGGCCTCGGGGTCCAGGGGGTGGTGGATTCTTGGGCGACCTCGCAACTCCGTGCAGGCGGCAACATCCAGGCTTGTAGGTGTTTGACGCTCTGCCCCAGATCCCACTTGACGCTCACAAGGTCTGGGACTCAGAGGCTTAAGGGCCAGTGGCCTGCTGTCCCTTGGGCATTTCCCACCGTGTCCACCCACGCAGTGCTTGGCGCAGCCCAGCCATGGCCGCGCCGGCCCTCCTGCCCGACGGCGGTTGGCCCAAAGCCACTGGGAGCCACCATTGGGCCGGCACGGCCTCTTAGCCCCAGCAAAGCCACCCTTGTACCCACGCCACCCAAAAAGCACAGTTCTCGGCTTTGGAGGTCAGGCGACCTGGAGAACCGGTCATGGCCCACGACCCCACTCCTGCCTCCAGCTGTGGCGAAACAGCAGAGGGTGGGCTTTTTCCGGAGGTAGCTGTATAGAGACACACGGGCAGATAGGTGGCTGGGGCGTGCATGTGCGCTGGTGGGGGCGGCCAGGTGTAGGTCGAAGGCCTCGTGGGCCTATCGGCCGTCAGCCGGGCCTACGGTGCAGTCTGGGTGTAGGCCAGCCACCCCGGGAGCGGCTGGTTTATGGTTATCTACCAGGGCCGCCTTCTGGCCGCATGTCCAACCAGACCGGCGGTGTGCGCCCCCTCCAGAGCACGCTGTGTTGGGAGGGGCCTGAGGAGGTGAGGCCTGCAGCGGTGCCAGGTGGAGGTGATGGCGGCCTCGGCCGTGGGCGACTAAAGGAGAATTTATAGTGGGAGGCAAAAATGCATACAGAACCCGGTATTCCAATGTGGTCTCCCATCCAAGTACTAACCAGACCCGACCCTGCTTAGCTTCCAGGATCAGACGAGATGGGGCGCGTTCAGGGTGGTATGGCCGTAGAAGGCAGCGGGAGCCACGGGGCACCTCTTGAGGCTCAGCTTCGCTGGTGCTGCCGACATACCGCCAGCCCGGCAGCCAACCATCTCCAGCACGGCCCTGCCGTCTGCCAAGGCAGGCGACAGGAGGCCTCGGGGACCCTGGGTTGGCGGACACGTGGGTGACCTCGCAGCTCAGGTCAGGCGGGACCCTCCAGGCCCGTAGGCGCTTGGCCCTCCACCCCAGATCCCTCTTGACGCTCACAAGGACGTGGCCTTGGAGGCTTAAGGGCATGTGGCCCGCGGTTCCATGGGAATTCACCACTCTGTCTTCCCACACAGCTCTAGGCAAAGGCCAGCCGCTGCCTGGCCGGCCCTACTGCCTGACGGCAGTTGGCCCGAAGCCACTGGGAGACACCACTGAGTCGGCACGACCCCTTAGACCCAGCAAGGCCACCCTTGCCCCCACGCCAACTGCCGAACAAAGTTCCCTGTGCCTGGTGACCGGCTGGGCCAGAGGACCGGTCCCGGCCCAAGAACCCACTCCCGCCCACGGCCGTGGCGAAACGGCGGAGGGTGGGCTTTTTCCGGAGGGAGCTGTGGAGAGACACACAGGCAGACAGGTGGCGGCAGCGCGGATGGGCGCTGGTGCTGTCGGCCAGGTGCAGGTCGAAGGCCTTGCGGGCCTCCCGATCATCAGCCGGGCCTGCGGCAGAGTCTGGGTCAGAGCCAGCCACCCCGGGAGCGGCTGGGGTGCGGCTGCCTCCCAGGGCCGCCTTCTGGCGGCATGTCCAGCAGGACCGGCGGGAAGCGCCCCCTCCGGCGCACGCTGTGTTGGGAGAGGCTTGAGGAGATGAGGCCTACAGCAGTGCCCGGAAGGGGCAGAGGAATCCTCGGGCACCGGCGACTAAAGGAAAAGGCGGATTGGGAGGCCAAAAATACTACAGCACCTGGTTTTCCCAGGTGGTCTCCCATCCAGGTACTAAACAGACCCGACCCTGCTTAGCTTCAGGGATCAGACGAGATGGGGTGCGTTTAGGGTGGTATGGCTGCAGAAGGCAACGGGCGCCACGGGGTGCCTCTTGAGCCTCAGCTTAGCTGGTGCTGGCGAATTACCGCCAGTCTGGTGACCAGCCCTCGGCAGCACGGCCCTGCCGCCCACCCAGGCAGGCGACAGCAGGCCTCGGGGTCCAGGGGGTGGTGGATTCTTGGGCGACCTCGCAACTCCGTTCAGGTGGCAACATACAGGCTTGTAGGTGTTTGACGCTCTGCCCCAGATCCCACTTGACGCTCACAAGGTCTGGGACTCAGAGGCTTAAGGGCCAGTGGCCTGCTGTCCCTTGGGCATTTCCCACCGTGTCCACCCACGCAGTGCTTGGCGCAGCCCAGCCATGGCCGCGCCGGCCCTCCTGCCCGACGGCGGTTGGCCCAAAGCCACTGGGAGCCACCATTGGGCCGGCACGGCCCCTTAGCCCCAGCAAAGCCACCCTTGTACCCACGCCACCCAAAAAGCACAGTTCTCGGCTTTGGAGGTCAGGCGACCTGAACAACCGGTCATGGCCCACGACCCAACTCCTGCCTCCAGCTGTGGCGAAACAGCAGAGGGTGGGCTTTTTCCGGAGGTAGCTGTATAGAGACACACGGGCAGATAGGTGGCTGGGGCGTGCATGTGCGCTGGTGGGGGCGGCCAGGTGTAGGTCGAAGGCCTCGTGGGCCTATCGGCCGTCAGCCGGGCCTACGGTGCAGTCTGGGTGTAGGCCAGCCACCCCGGGAGCGGCTGGTTTATGGTTATCTACCAGGGCCGCCTTCTGGCCGCATGTCCAACCAGACCGGCGGGGTGCGCCCCCTCCAGAGCACGCTGTGTTGGGAGGGGCCAGAGGAGGTGAGGCCTGCAGCGGTGCCAGGCGGAGGTGATGGCGGCCTCGGCCGTGGGCGACTAAAGGAGAATTTATAGTGGGAGGCAAAAATGCATACAGAACCCGGTATTCCAATGTGGTCTCCCATCCAAGTACTAACCAGGCCCGACCCTGCTTAGCTTCCAGGATCAGACGAGATGGGGCGCGTTCAGGGTGGTATGGCCGTAGAAGACAGCGGGAGCCACGGGGCACCTCTTGAGGCTCAGCTTCGCTGGTGCTGCCGACATACCGCCAGCCCGGCAGCCAACCATCTCCAGCACGGCCCTGCCGTCTGCCAAGGCAGGCGACAGGAGGCCTCGGGGACCCTGGGTTGGCGGACACGTGGGTGACCTCGCAGCTCAGGTCAGGCGGGACCCTCCAGGCCCGTAGGCGCTTGGCCCTCCACCCCAGATCCCTCTTGACGCTCACAAGGACGTGGCCTTGGAGGCTTAAGGGCACGTGGCCCGCGGTTCCTTGGGCATTCACCACTCTGTCTGCCCACACAGCTCTAGGCAAAGGCCAGCCGCCGCCTGGCCGGCCCTACTGCCTGACGGCAGTTGGCCCGAAGCCACTGGGAGACACCATTGAGTCGGCACGACCCCTTAGACCCAGCAAGGCCACCCTTGCCCCCACGCCAACTGCCGAACAAAGTTCCCTGTGCCTGGTGACCGGCTGGGCCAGAGGACCGGTCCCGGCCCAAGAACCCACTCCCGCCCACGGCCGTGGCGAAACGGCGGAGGGTGGGCTTTTTCCGGAGAGAGCTGTGGAGAGACACACAGGCAGACAGGTGGCGGCAGCGCAGATGGGCGCTGGTGCTGTCGGCCAGGTGCAGGTCGAAGGCCTTGCGGGCCTCCCGATCATCAGCCGGGCCTGCGGCAGAGTCTGGGTCAGAGCCAGCCACCCCGGGAGCGGCTG
The DNA here is from genome assembly GCF_965194825.1 of Balaenoptera physalus. Lineage (NCBI taxonomy): Eukaryota > Metazoa > Chordata > Mammalia > Artiodactyla > Balaenopteridae > Balaenoptera > Balaenoptera physalus. Next base: position 363,232 of record NW_028126340.1, on the reverse strand, counting down.
GGGTGCGGCTGCCTCCCAGGGCCGCCTTCTGGCGGCATGTCCAGCAGGACCGGCGGGAAGCGCCCCCTCCGGCGCACGCTGTGTTGGGAGAGGCTTGAGGAGATGAGGCCTGCAGCAGTGCCCGGATGGGGCAGAGGAATCCTCGGGCACCGGCGACTAAAGGAAAAGGCGTATTGGGAGGCCAAAAATACTACAGCACCCGGTTTTCCCAGGTGGTCTCCCATCCAGGTACTAAAGAGACCCGACCCTGCTTAGCTTCAGGGATCAGACGACATGTGGTGCGTTTAGGGTGGTATGGCTGCAGAAGGCAACGGGCGCCACGGGGTGCCTCTTGAGCCTCAGCTTAGCTGGTGCTGGCGAATTACCGCCAGTCTGGTGACCAGCCCTCGGCAGCACGGCCCTGCCGCCCACCCAGGCAGGCGACAGCAGGCCTCGGGGTCCAGGGGGTGGTGGATTCTTGGGCGACCTCGCAACTCCGTGCAGGCGGCAACATCCAGGCTTGTAGGTGTTTGACGCTCTGCCCCAGATCCCACTTGACGCTCACAAGGTCTGGGACTCAGAGGCTTAAGGGCCAGTGGCCTGCTGTCCCTTGGGCATTTCCCACCGTGTCCACCCACGCAGTGCTTGGCGCAGCACAGCCATGGCCGCGCCAGCCCTCCTGCCCGACGGCGGTTGGCCCAAAGCCACTGGGAGCCACCATTGGGCCGGCACGGCCCCTTAGCCCCAGCAAAGCCACCCTTGTACCCCCGCCACCCAAAAAGCACAGTTCTCGGCTTTGGAGGTCAGGCGACCTGGAGAACCGGTCATGGCCCACGACCCCACTCCTGCCTCCAGCTGTGGCGAAACAGCAGAGGGTGGGCTTTTTCCGCAGGTAGCAGTATAGAGACATGCGGGCAGATAGGTGGCTGGTGCGTGCATGTGCGCTGGTGGGGGCGGCCAGGTGTAGGTCGAAGGCCTCGTGGGCCTATCGGCCGTCAGCCGGGCCTACGGTGCAGTCTGGGTGTAGGCCAGCCACCCCGGGAGCGGCTGCTTTATGGTTATCTACCAGGGCCGCCTTCTGGCCGCATGTCCAACCAGACCGGCGGGGTGCGCCCCCTCCAGAGCACGCTGTGTTGGGAGGGGCCTGAGGAGGTGAGGCCTGCAGCGGTGCCAGGCGGAGGTGATGGCGGCCTCGGCCGTGGGCGACTAAAGGAGAATTTATAGTGGGAGGCAAAAATGCATACAGAACCCGGTATTCCAATGTGGTCTCCCATCCAAGTACTAACCAGGCCCGACCCTGCTTAGCTTCCAGGATCAGATGAGATGGGGCGCGTTCAGGGTGGTATGGCCGTAGAAGGCAGCGGGAGCCACGGGGCACCTCTTGAGGCTCAGCTTCGCTGGTGCTGCCGACATACCGCCAGCCCGGCAGCCAACCATCTCCAGCACGGCCCTGCCGTCTGCCAAGGCAGGCGACAGGAGGCCTCGGGGACCCTGGGTTGGCGGACACGTGGGTGACCTCGCAGCTCAGGTCAGGCGGGACCCTCCAGGTCCGTAGGCGCTTGGCCCTCCACCCCAGATCCCTCTTGACGCTCACAAGGACGTGGCCTTGGAGGCTTAAGGGCACGTGGCCCGCGGTTCCTTGGGCATTCACCACTCTGTCTGCCCACACAGCTCTAGGCAAAGGCCAGCCGCCGCCTGGCCGGCCCTACTGCCTGACGGCAGTTGGCCCGAAGCCACTGGGAGACACCATTGAGTCGGCACGACCCCTTAGACCCAGCAAGGCCACCCTTGCCCCCACGCCAACTGCCGAACAAAGTTCCCTGTGCCTGGTGACCGGCTGGGCCAGAGGACCGGTCCCGGCCCAAAAACCCACTCCCGCCCACGGCCGTGGCGAAACGGCGGAGGGTGGGCTTTTTCCGGAGGGAGCTGTGGAGAGACACACAGGCAGACAGGTGGCGGCAGCGCGGATGGGCGCTGGTGCTGTCGGCCAGGTGCAGGTCGAAGGCCTTGCGGGCCTCCCGATCATCAGCCGGGCCTGCGGCAGAGTCTGGGTCAGAGCCAGCCACCCCGGGAGCGGCTGGGGTGCGGCTGCCTCCCAGGGCCGCCTTCTGGCGGCATGTCCAGCAGGACCGGCGGGAAGCGCCCCCTCCGGCGCACGCTGTGTTGGGAGAGGCTTGAGGAGATGAGGCCTGCAGCAGTGCCCGGATGGGGCAGAGGAATCCTCGGGCACCGGCGACTAAAGGAAAAGGCGGATTGGGAGGCCAAAAATACTACAGCACCCGGTTTTCCCAGGTGGTCTCCCATCCAGGTACTAAACAGACCCGACCCTGCTTAGCTTCAGGGATCAGACGAGATGGGGTGCGTTTAGGGTGGTATGGCTGCAGAAGGCAACGGGCGCCACGGGGTGCCTCTTGAGCCTCAGCTTAGCTGGTGCTGGCGAATTACCGCCAGTCTGGTGACCAGCCCTCCGCAGCACGGCCCTGCCGCCCACCCAGGCAGGCGACAGCAGGCCTCGGGGTCCAGGGGGTGGTGGATTCTTGGGCGACCTCGCAACTCCGTGCAGGCGGCAACATCCAGGCTTGTAGGTGTTTGACGCTCTGCCCCAGATCCCACTTGACGCTCACAAGGTCTGGGACTCAGAGGCTTAAGGGCCAGTGGCCTGCTGTCCCTTGAGCATTTCCCACCGTGTCCACCCACGCAGTGCTTGGCGCAGCCCAGCCATGGCCGCGCCGGCCCTCCTGCCCGACGGCGGTTGGCCCAAAGCCACTGGGAGCCACCATTGGGCCGGCACGGCCCCTTAGCCCCAGCAAAGCCACCCTTGTACCCACGCCACCCAAAAAGCACAGTTCTCGGCTTTGGAGGTCAGGCGACCTGGAGAACCGGTCATGGCCCACGACCCCACTCCTGCCTCCAGCTGTGGCGAAACAGCAGAGGGTGGGCTTTTTCCGGAGGTAGCTGTATAGAGACACACGGGCAGATAGGTGGCTGGGGCGTGCATGTGCGCTGGTGGGGGCGGCCAGGTGTAGGTCGAAGGCCTCGTGGGCCTATCGGCCGTCAGCCGGGCCTACGGTGCAGTCTGGGTGTAGGCCAGCCACCCCGGGAGCGGCTGGTTTATGGTTATCTACCAGGGCCGCCTTCTGGCCGCATGTCCAACCAGACCGGCGGTGTGCGCCCCCTCCAGAGCACGCTGTGTTGGGAGGGGCTTGAGGAGGTGAGGCCTGCAGCGGTGCCAGGCGGAGGTGATGGCGGCCTCGGCCGTGGGCGACTAAAGGAGAATTTATAGTGGGAGGCAAAAATGCATACAGAACCCGGTATTCCAATGTGGTCTCCCATCCAAGTACTAACCAGGCCCGACCCTGCTTAGCTTCCAGGATCAGACGAGATGGGGCGCGTTCAGGGTGGTATGGCCGTAGAAGGCAGCGGGAGCCACGGGGCACCTCTTGAGGCTCAGCTTCGCTGGTGCTGCCGACATACCGCCAGCCCGGCAGCCAACCATCTCCAGCACGGCCCTGCCGTCTGCCAAGGCAGGCGACAGGAGGCCTCGGGGACCCTGGGTTGGCGGACACGTGGGTGACCTCGCAGCTCAGGTCAGGCGGGACCCTCCAGGCCCGTAGGCGCTTGGCCCTCCACCCCAGATCCCTCTTGACGCTCACAAGGACGTGGCCTTGGAGGCTTAAGGGCACGTGGCCCGCGGTTCCTTGGGCATTCACCACTCTGTCTGCCCACACTGCTCTAGGCAAAGGCCAGCCGCTGCCTGGCCGGCCCTACTGCCTGACGGCAGTTGGCCTGAAGCCACTGGGAGACACCATTGAGTCGGCACGACCCCTGAGAGCCAGCAAGGCCACCCTTGCCCCCACGCCAACTGCCGAACAAAGTTCCCTGTGCCTGGTGACCGGCTGGGCCAGAGGACCGGTCCCGGCCCAAGAACCCACTCCCGCCCACGGCCGTGGCGAAACGGCGGAGGGTGGGCTTTTTCCGGAGAGAGCTGTGGAGAGACACACAGGCAGACAGGTGGCGGCAGCGCAGATGGGCGCTGGTGCTGTCGGCCAGGTGCAGGTCGAAGGCCTTGCGGGCCTCCCGATCATCAGCCGGGCCTGCGGCAGAGTCTGGGTCAGAGCCAGCCACCCCGGGAGCGGCTGGGGTGCGGCTGCCTCCCAGGGCCGCCTTCTGGCGGCATGTCCAGCAGGACCGGCGGGAAGCGCCCCCTCCGGCGCACGCTGTGTTGGGAGAGGCTTGAGGAGATGAGGCCTGCAGCAGTGCCCGGATGGGGCAGAGGAATCCTCGGGCACCGGCGACTAAAGGAAAAGGCGGATTGGGAGGCCAAAAATACTACAGCACCCGGTTTTCCCAGGTGGTCTCCCATCCAGGTACTAAAGAGACCCGACCCTGCTTAGCTTCAGGGATCAGACGACATGTGGTGCGTTTAGGGTGGTATGGCTGCAGAAGGCAACGGGCGCCACGGGGTGCCTCTTGAGCCTCAGCTTAGCTGGTGCTGGCGAATTACCGCCAGTCTGGTGACCAGCCCTCGGCAACACGGCCCTGCCGCCCACCCAGGCAGGCGACAGCAGGCCTCGGGGTCCAGGGGGTGGTGGATTCTTGGGTGACCTCGCAACTCCGTGCAGGCGGCAACATCCAGGCTTGTAGGTGTTTGACGCTCTGCCCCAGATCCCACTTGACGCTCACAAGGTCTGGGACTCAGAGGCTTAAGGGCCAGTGGCCTGCTGTCCCTTGGGCATTTCCCACCGTGTCCACCCACGCAGTGCTTGGCGCAGCACAGCCATGGCCGCGCCAGCCCTCCTGCCCGACGGCGGTTGGCCCAAAGCCACTGGGAGCCACCATTGGGCCGGCACGGCCCCTTAGCCCCAGCAAAGCCACCCTTGTACCCACGCCACCCAAAAAGCACAGTTCTCGGCTTTGGAGGTCAGGCGACCTGGAGAACCGGTCATGGCCCACGACCCCACTCCTGCCTCCAGCTGTGGCGAAACAGCAGAGGGTGGGCTTTTTCCGCAGGTAGCAGTATAGAGACACGCGGGCAGATAGGTGGCTGGTGCGTGCATGTGCGCTGGTGGGGGCGGCCAGGTGTAGGTCGAAGGCCTCGTGGGCCTATCGGCCGTCAGCCGGGCCTACGGTGCAGTCTGGGTGTAGGCCAGCCACCCCGGGAGCGGCTGTTTTATGGTTATCTACCAGGGCCGCCTTCTGGCCGCATGTCCAACCAGACCGGCGGGCTGCGCCCCCTCCAGAGCACGCTGTGTTGGGAGGGGCCTGAGGAGGTGAGGCCTGCAGCGGTGCCAGCCGGAGGTGATGGCGGCCTCGGCCGTGGGCGACTAAAGGAGAATTTATAGTGGGAGGCAAAAATGCATACAGAACCCGGTATTCCAATGTGGTCTCCCATCCAAGTACTAACCAGGCCCGACCCTGCTTAGCTTCCAGGATCAGATGAGATGGGGCGCGTTCAGGGTGGTATGGCCGTAGAAGGCAGCGGGAGCCACGGGGCACCTCTTGAGGCTCAGCTTCGCTGGTGCTGCCGACATACCGCCAGCCCGGCAGCCAACCATCTCCAGCACGGCCCTGCCGTCTGCCAAGGCAGGCGACAGGAGGCCTCGGGGACCCTGGGTTGGCGGACACATGGGTGACCTCGCAGCTCAGGTCAGGCGGGACCCTCCAGGCCCGTAGGCGCTTGGCCCTCCACCCCAGATCCCTCTTGACACTCACATGGATGTGGCCTTGGAGGCTTAAGGGCACGTGGCCCGCGGTTCCTTGGGCATTCACCACTCTGTCTGCCCACACAGCTCTAGGCAAAGGCCAGCCGCCGCCTGGCCGGCCCTACTGCCTGACGGCAGTTGGCCCGAAGCCACTGGGAGACACCATTGAGTCGGCACGACCCCTTAGACCCAGCAAGGCCACCCTTGCCCCCACGCCAACTGCCGAAGAAAGTTCCCTGTGCCTGGTGACCGGCTGGGCCAGAGGACCGGTCCCGGCCCAAGAACCCACTCCCGCCCACGACCGTGGCGAAACGGCGGAGGGTGGGCTTTTTCCGGAGGGAGCTGTGGAGAGACACACAGGCAGACAGGTGGCGGCAGCGCGGATGGGCGCTGGTGCTGTCGGCCAGGTGCAGGTCGAAGGCCTTGCGGGCCTCCCGATCATCAGCCGGGCCTGCGGCAGAGTCTGGGTCAGAGCCAGCCACCCCGGGAGCGGCTGGGGTGCGGCTGCCTCCCAGGGCCGCCTTCTGGCGGCATGTCCAGCAGGACCGGTGGGAAGCGCCCCCTCCGGTGCACGCTGTGTTGGGAGAGGCTTGAGGAGATGAGGCCTGCAGCAGTGCCCGGATGGGGCAGAGGAATCCTCGGGCACCGGCGACTAAAGGAAAAGGCGGATTGGGAGGCCAAAAATACTACAGCACCCGGTTTTCCCAGGTGGTCTCCCATCCAGGTACTAAACAGACCCGACCCTGCTTAGCTTCAGGGATCAGACGAGATGGGGTGCGTTTAGGGTGGTATGGCTGCAGAAGGCAACGGGCGCCACGGGGTGCCTCTTGAGCCTCAGCTTAGCTGGTGCTGGCGAATTACCGCCAGTCTGGTGACCAGCCCTCCGCAGCACGGCCCTGCCGCCCACCCAGGCAGGCGACAGCAGGCCTCGGGGTCCAGGGGGTGGTGGATTCTTGGGCGACCTCGCAACTCCGTGCAGGCGGCAACATCCAGGCTTGTAGGTGTTTGACGCTCTGCCCCAGATCCCACTTGACGCTCACAAGGTCTGGGACTCAGAGGCTTAAGGGCCAGTGGCCTGCTGTCCCTTGGGCATTTCCCACCGTGTCCACCCACGCAGTGCTTGGCGCAGCCCAGCCATGGCCGCGCCGGCCCTCCTGCCCGACGGCGGTTGGCCCAAAGCCACTGGGAGCCACCATTGGGCCGGCACGGCCCCTTAGCCCCAGCAAAGCCACCCTTGTACCCACGCCACCCAAAAAGCACAGTTCTCGGCTTTGGAGGTCAGGCGACCTGGAGAACCGGTCATGGCCCACGACCCCACTCCTGCCTCCAGCTGTGGCGAAACAGCAGAGGGTGGGCTTTTTCCGGAGGTAGCTGTATAGAGACACACGGGCAGATAGGTGGCTGGGGCGTGCATGTGCGCTGGTGGGGGCGGCCAGGTGTAGGTCGAAGGCCTCGTGGGCCTATCGGCCGTCAGCCGGGCCTACGGTGCAGTCTGGGTGTAGGCCAGCCACCCCGGGAGCGGCTGGTTTATGGTTATCTACCAGGGCCGCCTTCTGGCCGCATGTCCAACCAGACCGGCGGTGTGCGCCCCCTCCAGAGCACGCTGTGTTGGGAGGGGCCTGAGGAGGTGAGGCCTGCAGCGGTGCCAGGCGGAGGTGATGGCGGCCTCGGCCGTGGGCGACTAAAGGAGAATTTATAGTGGGAGGCAAAAATGCATACAGAACCCGGTATTCCAATGTGGTCTCCCATCCAAGTACTAACCAGGCCCGACCCTGCTTAGCTTCCAGGATCAGACGAGATGGGGCGCGTTCAGGGTGGTATGGCCGTAGAAGGCAGCGGGAGCCACGGGGCACCTCTTGAGGCTCAGCTTCGCTGGTGCTGCCGACATACCGCCAGCCCGGCAGCCAACCATCTCCAGCACGGCCCTGCCGTCTGCCAAGGCAGGCGACAGGAGGCCTCGGGGACCCTGGGTTGGCGGACACGTGGGTGACCTCGCAGCTCAGGTCAGGCGGGACCCTCCAGGCCCGTAGGCGCTTGGCCCTCCACCCCAGATCCCTCTTGACGCTCACAAGGACGTGGCCTTGGAGGCTTAAGGGCACGTGGCCCGCGGTTCCTTGGGCATTCACCACTCTGTCTGCCCACACTGCTCTAGGCAAAGGCCAGCCGCTGCCTGGCCGGCCCTACTGCCTGACGGCAGTTGGCCTGAAGCCACTGGGAGACACCATTGAGTCGGCACGACCCCTGAGAGCCAGCAAGGCCACCCTTGCCCCCACGCCAACTGCCGAACAAAGTTGCCTGTGCCTGGTGACCGGCTGGGCCAGAGGACCGGTCCCGGCCCAAGAACCCACTCCCGCCCACAGCCGTGGCGAAACGGCGGAGGGTGGGCTTTTTCCGGAGGGAGCTGTGGAGAGACACACAGGCAGACAGGTGGCGGCAGCGCGGATGGGCGCTGGTGCTGTCGGCCAGGTGCAGGTCGAAGGCCTTGCGGGCCTCCCGATCATCAGCCGGGCCTGCGGCAGAGTCTGGGTCAGAGCCAGCCACCCCGGGAGCGGCTGGGGTGCGGCTGCCTCCCAGGGCCGCCTTCTGGCGGCATGTCCAGCAGGACCGGCGGGAAGCGCCCCCTCCGGCGCACGCTGTGTTGGGAGAGGCTTGAGGAGATGAGGCCTGCAGCAGTGCCCGGATGGGGCAGAGGAATCCTCGGGCACCGGCGACTAAAGGAAAAGGCGGATTGGGAGGCCAAAAATACTACAGCACCCGGTTTTCCCAGGTGGTCTCCCAACCAGGTACTAAACAGACCCGACCCTGCTTAGCTTCAGGGATCAGACGAGATGGGGTGCGTTTAGGGTGGTATGGCTGCAGAAGGCAACAGGCGCCACGGGGTGCCTCTTGAGCCTCAGCTTAGCTGGTGCTGGCGAATTACCGCCAGTCTGGTGACCAGCCCTCGGCAGGACGGCCCTGCCGCCCACCCAGGCAGGCGACAGCAGGCCTCGGGGTCCAGGGGGTGGTGGATTCTTGGGCGACCTCGCAACTCCGTGCAGGCGGCAACATCCAGGCTTGTAGGTGTTTGACGCTCTGCCCCAGATCCCACTTGACGCTCACAAGGTCTGGGACTCAGAGGCTTAAGGGCCAGTGGCCTGCTGTCCCTTGGGCATTTCCCACCGTGTCCACCCACGCAGTGCTTGGCGCAGCACAGCCATGGCCGCGCCAGCCCTCCTGCCCGACGGCGGTTGGCCCAAAGCCACTGGGAGCCACCATTGGGCCGGCACGGCCCCTTAGCCCCAGCAAAGACACCCTTGTACCCACGCCACCCAAAAAGCACAGTTCTCGGCTTTGGAGGTCAGGCGACCTGGAGAACCGGTCATGGCCCACGACCCCACTCCTGCCTCCAGCTGTGGCGAAACAGCAGAGGGTGGGCTTTTTCCGGAGGTAGCTGTATAGAGACACACGGGCAGATAGGTGCCTGGGGCGTGCATGTGCGCTGGTGGGGGCGGCCAGGTGTAGGTCGAAGGCCTCGTGGGCCTATCGGCCGTCAGCCGGGCCTACGGTGCAGTCTGGGTGTAGGCCAGCCACCCCGGGAGCGGCTGGTTTATGGTTATCTACCAGGGCCGCCTTCTGGCCGCATGTCCAACCAGACCAGCGGGGTGCGCCCCCTCCAGAGCACGCTGTGTTGGGAGGGGCCTGAGGAGGTGAGGCCTGCAGCGGTGCCAGGCGGAGGTGATGGCGGCCTCGGCCGTGGGCGACTAAAGGAGAATTTATAGTGGGAGGCAAAAATGCATACAGAACCCGGTATTCCAATGTGGTCTCCCATCCAAGTACTAACCAGGCCCGACCCTGCTTAGCTTCCAGGATCAGACGAGATGGGGCGCGTTCAGGGTGGTATGGCCGTAGAAGGCAGCGGGAGCCACGGGGCACCTCTTGAGGCTCAGCTTCGCTGGTGCTGCCGACATACCGCCAGCCCGGCAGCCAACCATCTCCAGCACGGCCCTGCCGTCTGCCAAGGCAGGCGACAGGAGGCCTCGGGGACCCTGGGTTGGCGGACACGTGGGTGACCTCGCAGCTCAGGTCAGGCGGGACCCTCCAGGCCCGTAGGCGCTTGGCCCTCCACCCCAGATCCCTCTTGACGCTCACAAGGACGTGGCCTTGGAGGCTTAAGGGCACGTGGCCCGCGGTTCCTTGGGCATTCACCACTCTGTCTGCCCACACAGCTCTAGGCAAAGGCCAGCCGCCGCCTGGCCGGCCCTACTGCCTGACGGCAGTTGGCCCGAAGCCACTGGGAGACACCATTGAGTCGGCACGACCCCTTAGACCCAACAAGGCCACCCTTGCCCCCACGCCAACTGCCGAACAAAGTTGCCTTTGCCTGGTGACCGGCTGGGCCAGAGGACCGGTCCCGGCCCAAGAACCCACTCCCGCCCACGGCCGTGGCGAAACGGCGGAGGGTGGGCTTTTTCCGGAGGGAGCTGTGGAGAGACACACAGGCAGACAGGTGGCGGCAGCGCGGATGGGCGCTGGTGCTGTCGGCCAGGTGCAGGTCGAAGGCCTTGCGGGCCTCCCGATCATCAGCCGGGCCTGCGGCAGAGTCTGGGTCAGAGCCAGCCACCCCGGGAGCGGCTGGGGTGCGGCTGCCTCCCAGGGCCGCCTTCTGGCGGCATGTCCAGCAGGACCGGCGGGAAGCGCCCCCTCCGGCGCACGCTGTGTTGGGAGAGGCTTGAGGAGATGAGGCCTGCAGCAGTGCCCGGATGGGGCAGAGGAATCCTCGGGCACCGGCGACTAAAGGAAAAGGCGGATTGGGAGGCCAAAAATACTACAGCACCCGGTTTTCCCAGGTGGTCTCCCATCCAGGTACTAAACAGACCCGACCCTTCTTAGCTTCAGGGATCAGACGAGATGGGGTGCGTTTAGGGTGGTATGGCTGCAGAAGGCAACGGGCGCCACGGGGTGCCTCTTGAGCCTCAGCTTAGCTGGTGCTGGCGAATTACCGCCAGTCTGGTGAACAGCCCTCCGCAGCACGGCCCTGCCGCCCACCCAGGCAGGCGACAGCAGGCCTCGGGGTCCAGGGGGTGGTGGATTCTTGGGCGACCTCGCAACTCCGTGCAGGCGGCAACATCCAGGCTTGTAGGTGTTTGACGCTCTGCCCCAGATCCCACTTGACGCTCACAAGGTCTGGGACTCAGAGGCTTAAGGGCCAGTGGCCTGCTGTCCCTTGGGCATTTCCCACCGTGTCCACCCACGCAGTGCTTGGCGCAGCCCAGCCATGGCCGCGCCGGCCCTCCTGCCCGACGGCGGTTGGCCCAAAGCCACTGGGAGCCACCATTGGGCCGGCACGGCCCCTTAGCCCCAGCAAAGCCACCCTTGTACCCACGCCACCCAAAAAGCACAGTTCTCGGCTTTGGAGGTCAGGCGACCTGGAGAACCGGTCATGGCCCACGACCCCACTCCTGCCTCCAGCTGTGGCGAAACAGCAGAGGGTGGGCTTTTTCCGGAGGTAGCTGTATAGAGACACACGGGCAGATAGGTGGCTGGGGCGTGCATGTGCGCTGGTGGGGGCGGCCAGGTGTAGGTCGAAGGCCTCGTGGGCCTATCGGCCGTCAGCCAGGCCTACGGTGCAGTCTGGGTGTAGGCCAGCCACCCCGGGAGCGGCTGGTTTATGGTTATCTACCAGGGCCGCCTTCTGGCCGCATGTCCAACCAGACCGGCGGTGTGCGCCCCCTCCAGAGCACGCTGTGTTGGGAGGGGCCTGAGGAGGTGAGGCCTGCAGCGGTGCCAGGTGGAGGTGATGGCGGCCTCGGCCGTGGGCGACTAAAGGAGAATTTATAGTGGGAGGCAAAAATGCATACAGAACCCGGTATTCCAATGTGGTCTCCCATCCAAGTACTAACCAGGCCCGACCCTGCTTAGCTTCCAGGATCAGACGAGATGGGGCGCGTTCAGGGTGGTATGGCCGTAGAAGGCAGCGGGAGCCACGGGGCACCTCTTGAGGCTCAGCTTCGCTGGTGCTGCCGACATACCGCCAGCCCAGCAGCCAACCATCTCCAGCACGGCCCTGCCGTCTGCCAAGGCAGGCGACAGGAGGCCTCGGGGACCCTGGGTTGGCGGACACGTGGGTGACCTCGCAGCTCAGGTCAGGCGGGACCCTCCAGGCCCGTAGGCGCTTGGCCCTCCACCCCAGATCCCTCTTGACGCTCACAAGGACGTGGCCTTGGAGGCTTAAGGGCACGTGGCCCGCGGTTCCTTGGGCATTCACCACTCTGTCTGCCCACACTGCTCTAGGCAAAGGCCAGCCGCTGCCTGGCCGGCCCTACTGCCTGACGGCAGTTGGCCTGAAGCCACTGGGAGACACCATTGAGTCGGCACGACCCCTGAGAGCCAGCAAGGCCACCCTTGCCCCCACGCCAACTGCCGAACAAAGTTCCCTGTGCCTGGTGACCGGCTGGGCCAGAGGACCGGTCCCGGCCCAAGAACCCACTCCCGCCCACGGCCGTGGCGAAACGGCGGAGGGTGGGCTTTTTCCGGAGAGAGCTGTGGAGAGACACACAGGCAGACAGGTGGCGGCAGCGCAGATGGGCGCTGGTGCTGTCGGCCAGGTGCAGGTCGAAGGCCTTGCGGGCCTCCCGATCATCAGCCGGGCCTGCGGCAGAGTCTGGGTCAGAGCCAGCCACCCCGGGAGCGGCTGGGGTGCGGCTGCCTCCCAGGGCCGCCTTCTGGCGGCATGTCCAGCAGGACCGGTGGGAAGCGCCCCCTCCGGCGCACGCTGTGTTGGGAGAGGCTTGAGGAGATGAGGCCTGCAGCAGTGCCCGGATGGGGCAGAGGAATCCTCGGGCACCGGCGACTAAAGGAAAAGGCGGATTGGGAGGCCAAAAATACTACAGCACCCGGTTTTCCCAGGTGGTCTCCCATCCAGGTACTAAAGAGACCCGACCCTGCTTAGCTTCAGGGATCAGACGACATGTGGTGCGTTTAGGGTGGTATGGCTGCAGAAGGCAACGGGCGCCACGGGGTGCCTCTTGAGCCTCAGCTTAGCTGGTGCTGGCGAATTACCGCCAGTCTGGTGACCAGCCCTCGGCAGCACGGCCCTGCCGCCCACCCAGGCAGGCGACAGCAGGCCTCGGGGTCCAGGGGGTGGTGGATTCTTGGGCGACCTCGCAACTCCGTGCAGGCGGCAACATCCAGGCTTGTAGGTGTTTGACGCTCTGCCCCAGATCCCACTTGACGCTCACAAGGTCTGGGACTCAGAGGCTTAAGGGCCAGTGGCCTGCTGTCCCTTGGGCATTTCCCACTGTGTCCACCCACGCAGTGCTTGGCGCAGCACAGCCATGGCCGCGCCAGCCCTCCTGCCCGACGGCGGTTGGCCCAAAGCCACTGGGAGCCACCATTGGGCCGGCACGGCCCCTTAGCCCCAGCAAAGCCACCCTTGTACCCACGCCACCCAAAAAGCACAGTTCTCGGCTTTGGAGGTCAGGCGACCTGGAGAACCGGTCATGGCCCACGACCCCACTCCTGCCTCCAGCTGTGGCGAAACAGCAGAGGGTGGGCTTTTTCCGCAGGTAGCAGTATAGAGACACGCGGGCAGATAGGTGGCTGGTGCGTGCATGTGCGCTGGTGGGGGCGGCCAGGTGTAGGTCGAAGGCCTCGTGGGCCTATCGGCCGTCAGCCGGGCCTACGGTGCAGTCTGGGTGTAGGCCAGCCACCCCGGGAGCGGCTGCTTTATGGTTATCTACCAGGGCCGCCTTCTGGCCGCATGTCCAACCAGACCGGCGGGGTGCGCCCCCTCCAGAGCACGCTGTGTTGGGAGGGGCCTGAGGAGGTGAGGCCTGCAGCGGTGCCAGGCGGAGGTGATGGCGGCCTCGGCCGTGGGCGACTAAAGGAGAATTTATAGTGGGAGGCAAAAATGCATACAGAACCCGGTATTCCAATGTGGTCTCCCATCCAAGTACTAACCAGGCCCGACCCTGCTTAGCTTCCAGGATCAGATGAGATGGGGCGCGTTCAGGGTGGTATGGCCGTAGAAGGCAGCGGGAGCCACGGGGCACCTCTTGAGGCTCAGCTTCGCTGGTGCTGCCGACATACCGCCAGCCCGGCAGCCAACCATCTCCAGCACGGCCCTGCCGTCTGCCAAGGCAGGCGACAGGAGGCCTCGGGGACCCTGGGTTGGCGGACACGTGGGTGACCTCGCAGCTCAGGTCAGGCGGGACCCTCCAGGTCCGTAGGCGCTTGGCCCTCCACCCCAGATCCCTCTTGACGCTCACAAGGACGTGGCCTTGGAGGCTTAAGGGCACGTGGCCCGCGGTTCCTTGGGCATTCACCACTCTGTCTGCCCACACAGCTCTAGGCAAAGGCCAGCCGCCGCCTGGCCGGCCCTACTGCCTGACGGCAGTTGGCCCGAAGCCACTGGGAGACACCATTGAGTCGGCACGACCCCTTAGACCCAGCAAGGCCACCCTTGCCCCCACGCCAACTGCCGAACAAAGTTGCCTTTGCCTGGTGACCGGCTGGGCCAGAGGACCGGTCCCGGCCCAAAAACCCACTCCCGCCCACGGCCGTGGCCAAACGGCGGAGGGTGGGCTTTTTCCGGAGGGAGCTGTGGAGAGACACACAGGCAGACAGGTGGCGGCAGCGCGGATGGGCGCTGGTGCTGTCGGCCAGGTGCAGGTCGAAGGCCTTGCGGGCCTCCCGATCATCAGCCGGGCCTGCGGCAGAGTCTGGGTCAGAGCCAGCCACCCCGGGAGCGGCTGGGGTGCGGCTGCCTCCCAGGGCCGCCTTCTGGCGGCATGTCCAGCAGGACCGGCGGGAAGCGCCCCCTCCGGCGCACGCTGTGTTGGGAGAGGCTTGAGGAGATGAGGCCTGCAGCAGTGCCCGGATGGGGCAGAGGAATCCTCGGGCACCGGCGACTAAAGGAAAAGGCGGATTGGGAGGCCAAAAATACTACAGCACCCGGTTTTCCCAGGTGGTCTCCCATCCAGGTACTAAAGAGACCCGACCCTGCTTAGCTTCAGGGATCAGACGACATGTGGTGCGTTTAGGGTGGTATGGCTGCAGAAGGCAACGGGCGCCACGGGGTGCCTCTTGAGCCTCAGCTTAGCTGGTGCTGGCGAATTACCGCCAGTCTGGTGACCAGCCCTCGGCAGCACGGCCCTGCCGCCCACCCAGGCAGGCGACAGCAGGCCTCGGGGTCCAGGGGGTGGTGGATTCTTGGGCGACCTCGCAACTCCGTGCAGGCGGCAACATCCAGGCTTGTAGGTGTTTGACGCTCTGCCCCAGATCCCACTTGACGCTCACAAGGTCTGGGACTCAGAGGCTTAAGGGCCAGTGGCCTGCTGTCCCTTGGGCATTTCCCACCGTGTCCACCCACGCAGTGCTTGGCGCAGCACAGCCATGGCCGCGCCAGCCCTCCTGCCCGACGGCGGTTGGCCCAAAGCCACTGGGAGCCACCATTGGGCCGGCACGGCCCCTTAGCCCCAGCAAAGCCACCCTTGTACCCACGCCACCCAAAAAGCACAGTTCTCGGCTTTGGAGGTCAGGCGACCTGGAGAACCGGTCATGGCCCACGACCCCACTCCTGCCTCCAGCTGTGGCGAAACAGCAGAGGGTGGGCTTTTTCCGCAGGTAGCAGTATAGAGACACGCGGGCAGATAGGTGGCTGGTGCATGCATGTGCGCTGGTGGGGGCGGCCAGGTGTAGGTCGAAGGCCTCGTGGGCCTATCGGCCGTCAGCCGGGCCTACGGTGCAGTCTGGGTGTAGGCCAGCCACCCCGGGAGCGGCTGTTTTATGGTTATCTACCAGGGCCGCCTTCTGGCCGCATGTCCAACCAGACCGGCGGGCTGCGCCCCCTCCAGAGCACGCTGTGTTGGGAGGGGCCTGAGGAGGTGAGGCCTGCAGCGGTGCCAGGCGGAGGTGATGGCGGCCTCGGCCGTGGGCGACTAAAGGAGAATTTATAGTGGGAGGCAAAAATGCATACAGAACCCGGTATTCCAATGTGGTCTCCCATCCAAGTACTAACCAGGCCCGACCCTGCTTAGCTTCCAGGATCAGATGAGATGGGGCGCGTTCAGGGTGGTATGGCCGTAGAAGGCAGCGGGAGCCACGGGGCACCTCTTGAGGCTCAGCTTCGCTGGTGCTGCCGACATACCGCCAGCCCGGCAGCCAACCATCTCCAGCACGGCCCTGCCGTCTGCCAAGGCAGGCGACAGGAGGCCTCGGGGACCCTGGGTTGGCGGACACGTGGGTGACCTCGCAGCTCAGGTCAGGCGGGACCCTCCAGGCCCGTAGGCGCTTGGCCCTCCACCCCAGATCCCTCTTGACGCTCACATGGATGTGGCCTTGGAGGCTTAAGGGCACGTGGCCCGCGGTTCCTTGGGCATTCACCACTCTGTCTGCCCACACAGCTCTAGGCAAAGGCCAGCCGCCGCCTGGCCGGCCCTACTGCCTGACGGCAGTTGGCCCGAAGCCACTGGGAGACACCATTGAGTCGGCACGACCCCTTAGACCCAGCAAGGCCACCCTTGCCCCCACGCCAACTGCCGAAGAAAGTTCCCTGTGCCTGGTGACCGGCTGGGCCAGAGGACCGGTCCCGGCCCAAGAACCCACTCCCGCCCACGACCGTGGCGAAACGGCGGAGGGTGGGCTTTTTCCGGAGGGAGCTGTGGAGAGACACACAGGCAGACAGGTGGCGGCAGCGCGGATGGGCGCTGGTGCTGTCGGCCAGGTGCAGGTCGAAGGCCTTGCGGGCCTCCCGATCATCAGCCGGGCCTGCGGCAGAGTCTGGGTCAGAGCCAGCCACCCCGGGAGCGGCTGGGGTGCGGCTGCCTCCCAGGGCCGCCTTCTGGCGGCATGTCCAGCAGGACCGGTGGGAAGCGCCCCCTCCGGCGCACGCTGTGTTGGGAGAGGCTTGAGGAGATGAGGCCTGCAGCAGTGCCCGGAAGGGGCAGAGGAATCCTCGGGCACCGGCGACTAAAGGAAAAGGCGGATTGGGAGGCCAAAAATACTACAGCACCTGGTTTTCCCAGGTGGTCTCCCATCCAGGTACTAAACAGACCCGACCCTGCTTAGCTTCAGGGATCAGACGAGATGGGGTGCGTTTAGGGTGGTATGGCTGCAGAAGGCAACGGGCGCCACGGGGTGCCTCTTGAGCCTCAGCTTAGCTGGTGCTGGCGAATTACCGCCAGTCTGGTGACCAGCCCTCGGCAGCACGGCCCTGCCGCCCACCCAGGCAGGCGACAGCAGGCCTCGGGGTCCAGGGGGTGGTGGATTCTTGGGCGACCTCGCAACTCCGTTCAGGCGGCAACATCCAGGCTTGTAGGTGTTTGACGCTCTGCCCCAGATCCCACTTGATGCTCACAAGGTCTGGGACTCAGAGGCTTAAGGGCCAGTGGCCTGCTGTCCCTTGGGCATTTCCCACCGTGTCCACCCACGCAGTGATTGGCGCAGCCCAGCCATGGCCGCGCCGGCCCTCCTGCCCGACGGCGTTTGGCCCAAAGCCACTGGGAGCCACCATTGGGCCGGCACGGCCCCTTAGCCCCAGCAAAGCCACCCTTGTACCCACGCCACCCAAAAAGCACAGTTCTCGGCTTTGGAGGTCAGGCGACCTGGAGAACCGGTCATGGCCCACGACCCCACTCCTGCCTCCAGCTGTGGCGAAACAGCAGAGGGTGGGCTTTTTCCGGAGGTAGCTGTATAGAGACACACGGGCAGATAGGTGCCTGGGGCGTGCATGTGCGCTGGTGGGGGCGGCCAGGTGTAGGTCGAAGGCCTCGTGGGCCTATTGGCCGTCAGCCGGGCCTACGGTGCAGTCTGGGTGTAGGCCAGCCACCCCGGGAGCGGCTGGTTTATGGTTATCTACCAGGGCCGCCTTCTGGCCGCATGTCCAACCAGACCGGCGGGGTGCGCCCCCTCCAGAGCACGCTGTGTTGGGAGGGGCCTGAGGAGGTGAGGCCTGCAGCGGTGCCAGGCGGAGGTGATGGCGGCCTCGGCCGTGGGCGACTAAAGGAGAATTTATAGTGGGAGGCAAAAATGCATACAGAACCCGGTATTCCAATGTGGTCTCCCATCCAAGTACTAACCAGGCCCGACCCTGCTTAGCTTCCAGGATCAGACGAGATGGGGCGCGTTCAGGGTGGTATGGCCGTAGAAGGCAGCGGGAGCCACGGGGCACCTCTTGAGGCTCAGCTTCGCTGGTGCTGCCGACATACCGCCAGCCCGGCAGCCAACCATCTCCAGCACGGCCCTGCCGTCTGCCAAGGCAGGTGACAGGAGGCCTCGGGGACCCTGGGTTGGCGGACACGTGGGTGACCTCGCAGCTCAGGTCAGGCGGGACCCTCCAGGCCCGTAGGCGCTTGGCCCTCCACCCCAGATCCCTCTTGACGCTCACAAGGACGTGGCCTTGGAGGCTTAAGGGCACGTGGCCCGCGGTTCCTTGGGCATTCACCACTCTGTCTGCCCACACAGCTCTAGGCAAAGGCCAGCCGCCGCCTGGCCGGCCCTACTGCCTGACGGCAGTTGGCCCGAAGCCACTGGGAGACACCATTGAGTCGGCACGACCCCTTAGACCCAGCAAGGCCACCCTTGCCCCCACGCCAACTGCCGAACAAAGTTGCCTTTGCCTGGTGACCGGCTGGGCCAGAGGACCGGTCCCGGCCCAAGAACCCACTCCCGCCCACGGCCGTGGCGAAACGGCGGAGGGTGGGCTTTTTCCGGAGGGAGCTGTGGAGAGACACACAGGCAGACAGGTGGCGGCAGCGCGGATGGGCGCTGGTGCTGTCGGCCAGGTGCAGGTCGAAGGCCTTGCGGGCCTCCCGATCATCAGCCGGGCCTGCGGCAGAGTCTGGGTCAGAGCCAGCCACCCCGGGAGCGGCTGGGGTGCGGCTGCCTCCCAGGGCCGCCTTCTGGCGGCATGTCCAGCAGGACCGGCGGGAAGCGCCCCCTCCGGCGCACGCTGTGTTGGGAGAGGCTTGAGGAGATGAGGCCTGCAGCAGTGCCCGGATGGGGCAGAGGAATCCTCGGGCACCGGCGACTAAAGGAAAAGGCGGATTGGGAGGCCAAAAATACTACAGCACCCGGTTTTCCCAGGTGGTCTCCCATCCAGGTACTAAACAGACCCGACCCTGCTTAGCTTCAGGGATCAGACGAGATGGGGTGCGTTTAGGGTGGTATGGCTGCAGAAGGCAACGGGCGCCACGGGGTGCCTCTTGAGCCTCAGCTTAGCTGGTGCTGGCGAATTACCGCCAGTCTGGTGACCAGCCCTCCGCAGCACGGCCCTGCCGCCCACCCAGGCAGGCGACAGCAGGCCTCGGGGTCCAGGGGGTGGTGGATTCTTGGGCGACCTCGTAACTCCGTGCAGGCGGCAACATCCAGGCTTGTAGGTGTTTGACGCTCTGCCCCAGATCCCACTTGACGCTCACAAGGTCTGGGACTCAGAGGCTTAAGGGCCAGTGGCCTGCTGTCCCTTGGGCATTTCCCACCGTGTCCACCCACGCAGTGCTTGGCGCAGCCCAGCCATGGCCGCGCCGGCCCTCCTGCCCGACGGCGGTTGGCCCAAAGCCACTGGGAGCCACCATTGGGCCGGCACGGCCCCTTAGCCCCAGCAAAGCCACCCTTGTACCCACGCCACCCAAAAAGCACAGTTCTCGGCTTTGGAGGTCAGGCGACCTGGAGAACCGGTCATGGCCCACGACCCCACACCTGCCTCCAGCTGTGGCGAAACAGCAGAGGGTGGGCTTTTTCCGGAGGTAGCTGTATAGAGACACACGGGCAGATAGGTGGCTGGGGCGTGCATGTGCGCTGGTGGGGGCGGCCAGGTGTAGGTCGAAGGCCTCGTGGGCCTATCGGCCGTCAGCCGGGCCTACGGTGCAGTCTGGGTGTAGGCCAGCCACCCCGGGAGCGGCTGGTTTATGGTTATCTACCAGGGCCGCCTTCTGGCCGCATGTCCAACCAGACCGGCGGTGTGCGCCCCCTCCAGAGCACGCTGTGTTGGGAGGGGCCTGAGGAGGTGAGGCCTGCAGCGGTGCCAGGCGGAGGTGATGGCGGCCTCGGCCGTGGGCGACTAAAGGAGAATTTATAGTGGGAGGCAAAAATGCATACAGAACCCGGTATTCCAATGTGGTCTCCCATCCAAGTACTAACCAGGCCCGACCCTGCTTAGCTTCCAGGATCAGACGAGATGGGGCGCGTTCAGGGTGGTATGGCCGTAGAAGGCAGCGGGAGCCACGGGGCACCTCTTGAGGCTCAGCTTCGCTGGTGCTGCCGACATACCGCCAGCCCAGCAGCCAACCATCTCCAGCACGGCCCTGCCGTCTGCCAAGGCAGGCGACAGGAGGCCTCGGGGACCCTGGGTTGGCGGACACGTGGGTGACCTCGCAGCTCAGGTCAGGCGGGACCCTCCAGGCCCGTAGGCGCTTGGCCCTCCACCCCAGATCCCTCTTGACGCTCACAAGGACGTGGCCTTGGAGGCTTAAGGGCACGTGGCCCGCGGTTCCTTGGGCATTCACCACTCTGTCTGCCCACACAGCTCTAGGCAAAGGCCAGCCGCTGCCTGGCCGGCCCTACTGCCTGACGGCAGTTGGCCTGAAGCCACTGGGAGACACCATTGAGTCGGCACGACCCCTGAGAGCCAGCAAGGCCACCCTTGCCCCCACGCCAACTGCCGAACAAAGTTCCCTGTGCCTGGTGACCGGCTGGGCCAGAGGACCGGTCCCGGCCCAAGAACCCACTCCCGCCCACGGCCGTGGCGAAACGGCGGAGGGTGGGCTTTTTCCGGAGAGAGCTGTGGAGAGACACACAGGCAGACAAGTGGCGGCAGCGCAGATGGGCGCTGGTGCTGTCGGCCAGGTGCAGGTCGAAGGCCTTGCGGGCCTCCCGATCATCAGCCGGGCCTGCGGCAGAGTCTGGGTCAGAGCCAGCCACCCCGGGAGCGGCTGGGGTGCGGCTGCCTCCCAGGGCCGCCTTCTGGCGGCATGTCCAGCAGGACCGGCGGGAAGCGCCCCCTCCGGCACACGCTGTGTTGGGAGAGGCTTGAGGAGATGAGGCCTGCAGCAGTGCCCGGATGGGGCAGAGGAATCCTCGGGCACCGGCGACTAAAGGAAAAGGCGGATTGGGAGGCCAAAAATACTACAGCACCCGGTTTTCCCAGGTGGTCTCCCATCCAGGTACTAAAGAGACCCGACCCTGCTTAGCTTCAGGGATCAGACGACATGTGGTGCGTTTAGGGTGGTATGGCTGCAGAAGGCAACGGGCGCCACGGGGTGCCTCTTGAGCCTCAGCTTAGCTGGTGCTGGCGAATTACCGCCAGTCTGGTGACCAGCCCTCGGCAGCACGGCCCTGCCTCCCACCCAGGCAGGCGACAGCAGGCCTCGGGGTCCAGGGGGTGGTGGATTCTTGGGCGACCTCGCAACTCCGTGCAGGCGGCAACATCCAGGCTTGTAGGTGTTTGACGCTCTGCCCCAGATCCCACTTGACGCTCACAAGGTCTGGGACTCAGAGGCTTAAGGGCCAGTGGCCTGCTGTCCCTTGGGCATTTCCCACCGTGTCCACCCACGCAGTGCTTGGCGCAGCCCAGCCATGGCCGCGCCAGCCCTCCTGCCCGACGGCGGTTGGCCCAAAGCCACTGGGAGCCACCATTGGGCCGGCACGGCCCCTTAGCCCCAGCAAAGCCACCCTTGTACCCACGCCACCCAAAAACCACAGTTCTCGGCTTTGGAGGTCAGGCGACCTGGAGAACCGGTCATGGCCCACGACCCCACTCCTGCCTCCAGCTGTGGCGAAACAGCAGAGGGTGGGCTTTTTCCGCAGGTAGCAGTATAGAGACACGCGGGCAGATAGGTGGCTGGTGCGTGCATGTGCGCTGGTGGGGGCGGCCAGGTGTAGGTCGAAGGCCTCGTGGGCCTATCGGCTGTCAGCCGGGCCTACGGTGCAGTCTGGGTGTAGGCCAGCCACCCCGGGAGCGGCTGGTTTATGGTTATCTACCAGGGCCGCCTTCTGGCCGCATGTCCAACCAGACCGGCGGGGTGCGCCCCCTCCAGAGCACGCTGTGTTGGGAGGGGCCTGAGGAGGTGAGGCCTGCAGCGGTGCCAGGCGGAGGTGATGGCGGCCTCGGCCGTGGGCGACTAAAGGAGAATTTATAGTGGGAGGCAAAAATGCATACAGAACCCGGTATTCCAATGTGGTCTCCCATCCAAGTACTAACCAGGCCCGACCCTGCTTAGCTTCCAGGATCAGACGAGATGGGGCGCGTTCAGGGTGGTATGGCCGTAGAAGGCAGCGGGAGCCACGGGGCACCTCTTGAGGCTCAGCTTCGCTGGTGCTGCCGACATACCGCCAGCCCGGCAGCCAACCATCTCCAGCACGGCCCTGCCGTCTGCCAAGGCAGGCGACAGGAGGCCTCGGGGACCCTGGGTTGGCGGACACGTGGGTGACCTCGCAGCTCAGGTCAGGCGGGACCCTCCAGGCCCGTAGGCGCTTGGCCCTCCACCCCAGATCCCTCTTGACGCTCACAAGGACGTGGCCTTGGAGGCTTAAGGGCACGTGGCCCGCGGTTCCTTGGGCATTCACCACTCTGTCTGCCCACACAGCTCTAGGCAAAGGCCAGCCGCTGCCTGGCCGGCCCTACTGCCTGACGGCAGTTGGCCTGAAGCCACTGGGAGACACCATTGAGTCGGCACGACCCCTGAGAGCCAGCAAGGCCACCCTTGCCCCCACGCCAACTGCCGAACAAAGTTCCCTGTGCCTGGTGACCGGCTGGGCCAGAGGACCGGTCCCGGCCCAAGAACCCACTCCCGCCCACGGCCGTGGCGAAACGGCGGAGGGTGGGCTTTTTCCGGAGAGAGCTGTGGAGAGACACACAGGCAGACAGGTGGCGGCAGCGCAGATGGGCGCTGGTGCTGTCGGCCAGGTGCAGGTCGAAGGCCTTGCGGGCCTCCCGATCATCAGCCGGGCCTGCGGCAGAGTCTGGGTCAGAGCCAGCCACCCCGGGAGCGGCTGGGGTGCGGCTGCCTCCCAGGGCCGCCTTCTGGCGGCATGTCCAGCAGGACCGGCGGGAAGCGCCCCCTCCGGCACACGCTGTGTTGGGAGAGGCTTGAGGAGATGAGGCCTGCAGCAGTGCCCGGATGGGGCAGAGGAATCCTCGGGCACCGGCGACTAAAGGAAAAGGCGGATTGGGAGGTCAAAAATACTACAGCACCCGGTTTTCCCAGGTGGTCTCCCATCCAGGTACTAAAGAGACCCGACCCTGCTTAGCTTCAGGGATCAGACGACATGTGGTGCGTTTAGGGTGGTATGGCTGCAGAAGGCAACGGGCGCCACGGGGTGCCTCTTGAGCCTCAGCTTAGCTGGTGCTGGCGAATTACCGCCAGTCTGGTGACCAGCCCTCGGCAGCACGGCCCTGCCGCCTACCCAGGCAGGCGACAGCAGGCCTCGGGGTCCAGGGGGTGGTGGATTCTTGGGCGACCTCGCAACTCCGTGCAGGCGGCAACATCCAGGCTTGTAGGTGTTTGACGCTCTGCCCCAGATCCCACTTGACGCTCACAAGGTCTGGGACTCAGAGGCTTAAGGGCCAGTGGCCTGCTGTCCCTTGGGCATTTCCCACCGTGTCCACCCACGCAGTGCTTGGCGCAGCCCAGCCATGGCCGCGCCAGCCCTCCTGCCCGACGGCGGTTGGCCCAAAGCCACTGGGAGCCACCATTGGGCCGGCACGGCCCCTTAGCCCCAGCAAAGCCACCCTTGTACCCACGCCACCCAAAAACCACAGTTCTCGGCTTTGGAGGTCAGGCGACCTGGAGAACCGGTCATGGCCCACGACCCCACTCCTGCCTCCAGCTGTGGCGAAACAGCAGAGGGTGGGCTTTTTCCGCAGGTAGCAGTATAGAGACACGCGGGCAGATCGGTGGCTGGTGCGTGCATGTGCGCTGGTGGGGGCGGCCAGGTGTAGGTCGAAGGCCTCGTGGGCCTATCGGCTGTCAGCCGGGCCTACGGTGCAGTCTGGGTGTAGGCCAGCCACCCCGGGAGCGGCTGGTTTATGGTTATCTACCAGGGCCGCCTTCTGGCCGCATGTCCAACCAGACCGGCGGGGTGCGCCCCCTCCAGAGCACGCTGTGTTGGGAGGGGCCTGAGGAGGTGAGGCCTGCAGCGGTGCCAGGCGGAGGTGATGGCGGCCTCGGCCGTGGGCGACTAAAGGAGAATTTATAGTGGGAGGCAAAAATGCATACAGAACCCGGTATTCCAATGTGGTCTCCCATCCAAGTACTAACCAGGCCCGACCCTGCTTAGCTTCCAGGATCAGATGAGATGGGCCGCGTTCAGGGTGGTATGGCCGTAGAAGGCAGCGGGAGCCACGGGGCACCTCTTGAGGCTCAGCTTCGCTGGTGCTGCCGACATACCGCCAGCCCGGCAGCCAACCATCTCCAGCACGGCCCTGCCGTCTGCCAAGGCAGGCGACAGGAGGCCTCGGGGACCCTGGGTTGGCGGACACGTGGGTGACCTCGCAGCTCAGGTCAGGCGGGACCCTCCAGGCCCGTAGGCGCTTGGCCCTCCACCCCAGATCCTTCTTGACGCTCACAAGGATGTGGCCTTGGAGGCTTAAGGGCACGTGGCCCGCGGTTCCTTGGGCATTCACCACTCTGTCTGCCCACACAGCTCTAGGCAAAGGCCAGCCGCCGCCTGGCCGGCCCTACTGCCTGACGGCAGTTGGCCCGAAGCCACTGGGAGACACCATTGAGTCGGCACGACCCCTTAGACCCAGCAAGGCCACCCTTGCCCCCACGCCAACTGCCGAAGAAAGTTCCCTGTGCCTGGTGACCGGCTGGGCCAGAGGACCGGTCCCGGCCCAAGAACCCACTCCCGCCCACGACCGTGGCGAAACGGCGGAGGGTGGGCTTTTTCCGGAGGGAGCTGTGGAGAGACACACAGGCAGACAGGTGGCGGCAGCGCGGATGGGCGCTGGTGCTGTCGGCCAGGTGCAGGTCGAAGGCCTTGCGGGCCTCCCGATCATCAGCCGGGCCTGCGGCAGAGTCTGGGTCAGAGCCAGCCACCCCGGGAGCGGCTGGGGTGCGGCTGCCTCCCAGGGCCGCCTTCTGGCGGCATGTCCAGCAGGACCGGTGGGAAGCGCCCCCTCCGGCGCACGCTGTGTTGGGAGAGGCTTGAGGAGATGAGGCCTGCAGCAGTGCCCGGATGGGGCAGAGGAATCCTCGGGCACCGGCGACTAAAGGAAAAGGCGGATTGGGAGGCCAAAAATACTACAGCACCCGGTTTTCCCAGGTGGTCTCCCATCCAGGTACTAAAGAGACCCGACCCTGCTTAGCTTCAGGGATCAGACGACATGTGGTGCGTTTAGGGTGGTATGGCTGCAGAAGGCAACGGGCGCCACGGGGTGCCTCTTGAGCCTCAGCTTAGCTGGTGCTGGCGAATTACCGCCAGTCTGGTGACCAGCCCTCGGCAGCACGGCCCTGCCGCCCACCCAGGCAGGCGACAGCAGGCCTCGGGGTCCAGGGGGTGGTGGATTCTTGGGCGACCTCGCAACTCCGTGCAGGCGGCAACATCCAGGCTTGTAGGTGTTTGACGCTCTGCCCCAGATCCCACTTGACGCTCACAAGGTCTGGGACTCAGAGGCTTAAGGGCCAGTGGCCTGCTGTCCCTTGGGCATTTCCCACCGTGTCCACCCACGCAGTGCTTGGCGCAGCACAGCCATGGCCGCGCCAGCCCTCCTGCCCGACGGCGGTTGGCCCAAAGCCACTGGGAGCCACCATTGGGCCGGCACGTCCCCTTAGCCCCAGCAAAGCCACCCTTGTACCCACGCCACCCAAAAAGCACAGTTCTCGGCTTTGGAGGTCAGGCGACCTGGAGAACCGGTCATGGCCCACGACCCCACTCCTGCCTCCAGCTGTGGCGAAACAGCAGAGGGTGGGCTTTTTCCGCAGGTAGCAGTATAGAGACACGCGGGCAGATAGGTGGCTGGTGCGTGCATGTGCGCTGGTGGGGGCGGCCAGGTGTAGGTCGAAGGCCTCGTGGGCCTATCGGCCGTCAGCCGGGCCTACGGTGCAGTCTGGGTGTAGGCCAGCCACCCCGGGAGCGGCTGCTTTATGGTTATCTACCAGGGCCGCCTTCTGGCCGCATGTCCAACCAGACCGGCGGGGTGCGCCCCCTCCAGAGAACGCTGTGTTGGGAGGGGCCTGAGGAGGTGAGGCCTGCAGCGGTGCCAGGCGGAGGTGATGGCGGCCTCGGCCGTGGGCGACTAAAGGAGAATTTATAGTGGGAGGCAAAAATGCATACAGAACCCGGTATTCCAATGTGGTCTCCCATCCAAGTACTAACCAGGCCCGACCCTGCTTAGCTTCCAGGATCAGATGAGATGGGGCGCGTTCAGGGTGGTATGGCCGTAGAAGGCAGCGGGAGCCACGGGGCACCTCTTGAGGCTCAGCTTCGCTGGTGCTGCCGACATACCGCCAGCCCGGCAGCCAACCATCTCCAGCACGGCCCTGCCGTCTGCCAAGGCAGGCGACAGGAGGCCTCGGGGACCCTGGGTTGGCGGACACGTGGGTGACCTCGCAGCTCAGGTCAGGCGGGACCCTCCAGGTCCGTAGGCGCTTGGCCCTCCACCCCAGATCCCTCTTGACGCTCACAAGGACGTGGCCTTGGAGGCTTAAGGGCACGTGGCCCGCGGTTCCTTGGGCATTCACCACTCTGTCTGCCCACACAGCTCTAGGCAAAGGCCAGCCGCCGCCTGGCCGGCCCTACTGCCTGACGGCAGTTGGCCCGAAGCCACTGGGAGACACCATTGAGTCGGCACGACCCCTTAGACCCAGCAAGGCCACCCTTGCCCCCACGCCAACTGCCGAACAAAGTTGCCTTTGCCTGGTGACCGGCTGGGCCAGAGGACCGGTCCCGGCCCAAAAACCCACTCCCGCCCACGGCCGTGGCCAAACGGCGGAGGGTGGGCTTTTTCCGGAGGGAGCTGTGGAGAGACACACAGGCAGACAGGTGGCGGCAGCGCGGATGGGCGCTGGTGCTGTCGGCCAGGTGCAGGTCGAAGGCCTTGCGGGCCTCCCGATCATCAGCCGGGCCTGCGGCAGAGTCTGGGTCAGAGCCAGCCACCCCGGGAGCGGCTGGGGTGCGGCTGCCTCCCAGGGCCGCCTTCTGGCGGCATGTCCAGCAGGACCGGCGGGAAGCGCCCCCTCCGGCGCACGCTGTGTTGGGAGAGGCTTGAGGAGATGAGGCCTGCAGCAGTGCCCGGATGGGGCAGAGGAATCCTCGGGCACCGGCGACTAAAGGAAAAGGCGGATTGGGAGGCCAAAAATACTACAGCACCCGGTTTTCCCAGGTGGTCTCCCATCCAGGTACTAAAGAGACCCGACCCTGCTTAGCTTCAGGGATCAGACGACATGTGGTGCGTTTAGGGTGGTATGGCTGCAGAAGGCAACGGGCGCCACGGGGTGCCTCTTGAGCCTCAGCTTAGCTGGTGCTGGCGAATTACCGCCAGTCTGGTGACCAGCCCTCGGCAGCACGGCCCTGCCGCCCACCCAGGCAGGCGACAGCAGGCCTCGGGGTCCAGGGGGTGGTGGATTCTTGGGCGACCTCGCAACTCCGTGCAGGCGGCAACATCCAGGCTTGTAGGTGTTTGACGCTCTGCCCCAGATCCCACTTGACGCTCACAAGGTCTGGGACTCAGAGGCTTAAGGGCCAGTGGCCTGCTGTCCCTTGGGCATTTCCCACCGTGTCCACCCACGCAGTGCTTGGCGCAGCACAGCCATGGCCGCGCCAGCCCTCCTGCCCGACGGCGGTTGGCCCAAAGCCACTGGGAGCCACCATTGGGCCGGCACGGCCCCTTAGCCCCAGCAAAGCCACCCTTGTACCCACGCCACCCAAAAAGCACAGTTCTCGGCTTTGGAGGTCAGGCGACCTGGAGAACCGGTCATGGCCCACGACCCCACTCCTGCCTCCAGCTGTGGCGAAACAGCAGAGGGTGGGCTTTTTCCGCAGGTAGCAGTATAGAGACACGCGGGCAGATAGGTGGCTGGTGCATGCATGTGCGCTGGTGGGGGCGGCCAGGTGTAGGTCGAAGGCCTCGTGGGCCTATCGGCCGTCAGCCGGGCCTACGGTGCAGTCTGGGTGTAGGCCAGCCACCCCGGGAGCGGCTGTTTTATGGTTATCTACCAGGGCCGCCTTCTGGCCGCATGTCCAACCAGACCGGCGGGCTGCGCCCCCTCCAGAGCACGCTGTGTTGGGAGGGGCCTGAGGAGGTGAGGCCTGCAGCGGTGCCAGGCGGAGGTGATGGCGGCCTCGGCCGTGGGCGACTAAAGGAGAATTTATAGTGGGAGGCAAAAATGCATACAGAACCCGGTATTCCAATGTGGTCTCCCATCCAAGTACTAACCAGGCCCGACCCTGCTTAGCTTCCAGGATCAGATGAGATGGGGCGCGTTCAGGGTGGTATGGCCGTAGAAGGCAGCGGGAGCCACGGGGCACCTCTTGAGGCTCAGCTTCGCTGGTGCTGCCGACATACCGCCAGCCCGGCAGCCAACCATCTCCAGCACGGCCCTGCCGTCTGCCAAGGCAGGCGACAGGAGGCCTCGGGGACCCTGGGTTGGCGGACACGTGGGTGACCTCGCAGCTCAGGTCAGGCGGGACCCTCCAGGCCCGTAGGCGCTTGGCCCTCCACCCCAGATCCCTCTTGACGCTCACATGGATGTGGCCTTGGAGGCTTAAGGGCACGTGGCCCGCGGTTCCTTGGGCATTCACCACTCTGTCTGCCCACACAGCTCTAGGCAAAGGCCAGCCGCCGCCTGGCCGGCCCTACTGCCTGACGGCAGTTGGCCCGAAGCCACTGGGAGACACCATTGAGTCGGCACGACCCCTTAGACCCAGCAAGGCCACCCTTGCCCCCACGCCAACTGCCGAAGAAAGTTCCCTGTGCCTGGTGACCGGCTGGGCCAGAGGACCGGTCCCGGCCCAAGAACCCACTCCCGCCCACGACCGTGGCGAAACGGCGGAGGGTGGGCTTTTTCCGGAGGGAGCTGTGGAGAGACACACAGGCAGACAGGTGGCGGCAGCGCGGATGGGCGCTGGTGCTGTCGGCCAGGTGCAGGTCGAAGGCCTTGCGGGCCTCCCGATCATCAGCCGGGCCTGCGGCAGAGTCTGGGTCAGAGCCAGCCACCCCGGGAGCGGCTGGGGTGCGGCTGCCTCCCAGGGCCGCCTTCTGGCGGCATGTCCAGCAGGACCGGTGGGAAGCGCCCCCTCCGGCGCACGCTGTGTTGGGAGAGGCTTGAGGAGATGAGGCCTGCAGCAGTGCCCGGAAGGGGCAGAGGAATCCTCGGGCACCGGCGACTAAAGGAAAAGGCGGATTGGGAGGCCAAAAATACTACAGCACCCGGTTTTCCCAGGTGGTCTCCCATCCAGGTACTAAACAGACCCGACCCTGCTTAGCTTCAGGGATCAGACGAGATGGGGTGCGTTTAGGGTGGTATGGCTGCAGAAGGCAACGGGCGCCACGGGGTGCCTCTTGAGCCTCAGCTTAGCTGGTGCTGGCGAATTACCGCCAGTCTGGTGACCAGCCCTCGGCAGCACGGCCCTGCCGCCCACCCAGGCAGGCGACAGCAGGCCTCGGGGTCCAGGGGGTGGTGGATTCTTGGGCGACCTCGCAACTCCGTTCAGGCGGCAACATCCAGGCTTGTAGGTGTTTGACGCTCTGCCCCAGATCCCACTTGATGCTCACAAGGTCTGGGACTCAGAGGCTTAAGGGCCAGTGGCCTGCTGTCCCTTGGGCATTTCCCACCGTGTCCACCCACGCAGTGCTTGGCGCAGCCCAGCCATGGCCGCGCCGGCCCTCCTGCCCGACGGCGTTTGGCCCAAAGCCACTGGGAGCCACCATTGGGCCGGCACGGCCCCTTAGCCCCAGCAAAGCCACCCTTGTACCCACGCCACCCAAAAAGCACAGTTCTCGGCTTTGGAGGTCAGGCGACCTGGAGAACCGGTCATGGCCCACGACCCCACTCCTGCCTCCAGCTGTGGCGAAACAGCAGAGGGTGGGCTTTTTCCGGAGGTAGCTGTATAGAGACACACGGGCAGATAGGTGCCTGGGGCGTGCATGTGCGCTGGTGGGGGCGGCCAGGTGTAGGTCGAAGGCCTCGTGGGCCTATTGGCCGTCAGCCGGGCCTACGGTGCAGTCTGGGTGTAGGCCAGCCACCCCGGGAGCGGCTGGTTTATGGTTATCTACCAGGGCCGCCTTCTGGCCGCATGTCCAACCAGACCGGCGGGGTGCGCCCCCTCCAGAGCACGCTGTGTTGGGAGGGGCCTGAGGAGGTGAGGCCTGCAGCGGTGCCAGGCGGAGGTGATGGCGGCCTCGGCCGTGGGCGACTAAAGGAGAATTTATAGTGGGAGGCAAAAATGCATACAGAACCCGGTATTCCAATGTGGTCTCCCATCCAAGTACTAACCAGGCCCGACCCTGCTTAGCTTCCAGGATCAGACGAGATGGGGCGCGTTCAGGGTGGTATGGCCGTAGAAGGCAGCGGGAGCCACGGGGCACCTCTTGAGGCTCAGCTTCGCTGGTGCTGCCGACATACCGCCAGCCCGGCAGCCAACCATCTCCAGCACGGCCCTGCCGTCTGCCAAGGCAGGTGACAGGAGGCCTCGGGGACCCTGGGTTGGCGGACACGTGGGTGACCTCGCAGCTCAGGTCAGGCGGGACCCTCCAGGCCCGTAGGCGCTTGGCCCTCCACCCCAGATCCCTCTTGACGCTCACAAGGACGTGGCCTTGGAGGCTTAAGGGCACGTGGCCCGCGGTTCCTTGGGCATTCACCACTCTGTCTGCCCACACAGCTCTAGGCAAAGGCCAGCCGCCGCCTGGCCGGCCCTACTGCCTGACGGCAGTTGGCCCGAAGCCACTGGGAGACACCATTGAGTCGGCACGACCCCTTAGACCCAGCAAGGCCACCCTTGCCCCCACGCCAACTGCCGAACAAAGTTGCCTTTGCCTGGTGACCGGCTGGGCCAGAGGACCGGTCCCGGCCCAAGAACCCACTCCCGCCCACGGCCGTGGCGAAACGGCGGAGGGTGGGCTTTTTCCGGAGGGAGCTGTGGAGAGACACACAGGCAGACAGGTGGCGGCAGCGCGGATGGGCGCTGGTGCTGTCGGCCAGGTGCAGGTCGAAGGCCTTGCGGGCCTCCCGATCATCAGCCGGGCCTGCGGCAGAGTCTGGGTCAGAGCCAGCCACCCCGGGAGCGGCTGGGGTGCGGCTGCCTCCCAGGGCCGCCTTCTGGCGGCATGTCCAGCAGGACCGGCGGGAAGCGCCCCCTCCGGCGCACGCTGTGTTGGGAGAGGCTTGAGGAGATGAGGCCTGCAGCAGTGCCCGGATGGGGCAGAGGAATCCTCGGGCACCGGCGACTAAAGGAAAAGGCGGATTGGGAGGCCAAAAATACTACAGCACCCGGTTTTCCCAGGTGGTCTCCCATCCAGGTACTAAACAGACCCGACCCTGCTTAGCTTCAGGGATCAGACGAGATGGGGTGCGTTTAGGGTGGTATGGCTGCAGAAGGCAACGGGCGCCACGGGGTGCCTCTTGAGCCTCAGCTTAGCTGGTGCTGGCGAATTACCGCCAGTCTGGTGACCAGCCCTCCGCAGCACGGCCCTGCCGCCCACCCAGGCAGGCGACAGCAGGCCTCGGGGTCCAGGGGGTGGTGGATTCTTGGGCGACCTCGTAACTCCGTGCAGGCGGCAACATCCAGGCTTGTAGGTGTTTGACGCTCTGCCCCAGATCCCACTTGACGCTCACAAGGTCTGGGACTCAGAGGCTTAAGGGCCAGTGGCCTGCTGTCCCTTGGGCATTTCCCACCGTGTCCACCCACGCAGTGCTTGGCGCAGCCCAGCCATGGCCGCGCCGGCCCTCCTGCCCGACGGCGGTTGGCCCAAAGCCACTGGGAGCCACCATTGGGCCGGCACGGCCCCTTAGCCCCAGCAAAGCCACCCTTGTACCCACGCCACCCAAAAAGCACAGTTCTCGGCTTTGGAGGTCAGGCGACCTGGAGAACCGGTCATGGCCCACGACCCCACTCCTGCCTCCAGCTGTGGCGAAACAGCAGAGGGTGGGCTTTTTCCGGAGGTAGCTGTATAGAGACACACGGGCAGATAGGTGGCTGGGGCGTGCATGTGCGCTGGTGGGGGCGGCCAGGTGTAGGTCGAAGGCCTCGTGGGCCTATCGGCCGTCAGCCGGGCCTACGGTGCAGTCTGGGTGTAGGCCAGCCACCCCGGGAGCGGCTGGTTTATGGTTATCTACCAGGGCCGCCTTCTGGCCGCATGTCCAACCAGACCGGCGGTGTGCGCCCCCTCCAGAGCACGCTGTGTTGGGAGGGGCCTGAGGAGGTGAGGCCTGCAGCGGTGCCAGGCGGAGGTGATGGCGGCCTCGGCCGTGGGCGACTAAAGGAGAATTTATAGTGGGAGGCAAAAATGCATACAGAACCCGGTATTCCAATGTGGTCTCCCATCCAAGTACTAACCAGGCCCGACCCTGCTTAGCTTCCAGGATCAGACGAGATGGGGCGCGTTCAGGGTGGTATGGCCGTAGAAGGCAGCGGGAGCCACGGGGCACCTCTTGAGGCTCAGCTTCGCTGGTGCTGCCGACATACCGCCAGCCCAGCAGCCAACCATCTCCAGCACGGCCCTGCCGTCTGCCAAGGCAGGCGACAGGAGGCCTCGGGGACCCTGGGTTGGCGGACACGTGGGTGACCTCGCAGCTCAGGTCAGGCGGGACCCTCCAGGCCCGTAGGCGCTTGGCCCTCCACCCCAGATCCCTCTTGACGCTCACAAGGACGTGGCCTTGGAGGCTTAAGGGCACGTGGCCCGCGGTTCCTTGGGCATTCACCACTCTGTCTGCCCACACAGCTCTAGGCAAAGGCCAGCCGCTGCCTGGCCGGCCCTACTGCCTGACGGCAGTTGGCCTGAAGCCACTGGGAGACACCATTGAGTCGGCACGACCCCTGAGAGCCAGCAAGGCCACCCTTGCCCCCACGCCAACTGCCGAACAAAGTTCCCTGTGCCTGGTGACCGGCTGGGCCAGAGGACCGGTCCCGGCCCAAGAACCCACTCCCGCCCACGGCCGTGGCGAAACGGCGGAGGGTGGGCTTTTTCCGGAGAGAGCTGTGGAGAGACACACAGGCAGACAAGTGGCGGCAGCGCAGATGGGCGCTGGTGCTGTCGGCCAGGTGCAGGTCGAAGGCCTTGCGGGCCTCCCGATCATCAGCCGGGCCTGCGGCAGAGTCTGGGTCAGAGCCAGCCACCCCGGGAGCGGCTGGGGTGCGGCTGCCTCCCAGGGCCGCCTTCTGGCGGCATGTCCAGCAGGACCGGCGGGAAGCGCCCCCTCCGGCACACGCTGTGTTGGGAGAGGCTTGAGGAGATGAGGCCTGCAGCAGTGCCCGGATGGGGCAGAGGAATCCTCGGGCACCGGCGACTAAAGGAAAAGGCGGATTGGGAGGCCAAAAATACTACAGCACCCGGTTTTCCCAGGTGGTCTCCCATCCAGGTACTAAAGAGACCCGACCCTGCTTAGCTTCAGGGATCAGACGACATGTGGTGCGTTTAGGGTGGTATGGCTGCAGAAGGCAACGGGCGCCACGGGGTGCCTCTTGAGCCTCAGCTTAGCTGGTGCTGGCGAATTACCGCCAGTCTGGTGACCAGCCCTCGGCAGCACGGCCCTGCCTCCCACCCAGGCAGGCGACAGCAGGCCTCGGGGTCCAGGGGGTGGTGGATTCTTGGGCGACCTCGCAACTCCGTGCAGGCGGCAACATCCAGGCTTGTAGGTGTTTGACGCTCTGCCCCAGATCCCACTTGACGCTCACAAGGTCTGGGACTCAGAGGCTTAAGGGCCAGTGGCCTGCTGTCCCTTGGGCATTTCCCACCGTGTCCACCCACGCAGTGCTTGGCGCAGCCCAGCCATGGCCGCGCCAGCCCTCCTGCCCGACGGCGGTTGGCCCAAAGCCACTGGGAGCCACCATTGGGCCGGCACGGCCCCTTAGCCCCAGCAAAGCCACCCTTGTACCCACGCCACCCAAAAACCACAGTTCTCGGCTTTGGAGGTCAGGCGACCTGGAGAACCGGTCATGGCCCACGACCCCACTCCTGCCTCCAGCTGTGGCGAAACAGCAGAGGGTGGGCTTTTTCCGCAGGTAGCAGTATAGAGACACGCGGGCAGATAGGTGGCTGGTGCGTGCATGTGCGCTGGTGGGGGCGGCCAGGTGTAGGTCGAAGGCCTCGTGGGCCTATCGGCTGTCAGCCGGGCCTACGGTGCAGTCTGGGTGTAGGCCAGCCACCCCGGGAGCGGCTGGTTTATGGTTATCTACCAGGGCCGCCTTCTGGCCGCATGTCCAACCAGACCGGCGGGGTGCGCCCCCTCCAGAGCACGCTGTGTTGGGAGGGGCCTGAGGAGGTGAGGCCTGCAGCGGTGCCAGGCGGAGGTGATGGCGGCCTCGGCCGTGGGCGACTAAAGGAGAATTTATAGTGGGAGGCAAAAATGCATACAGAACCCGGTATTCCAATGTGGTCTCCCATCCAAGTACTAACCAGGCCCGACCCTGCTTAGCTTCCAGGATCAGACGAGATGGGGCGCGTTCAGGGTGGTATGGCCGTAGAAGGCAGCGGGAGCCACGGGGCACCTCTTGAGGCTCAGCTTCGCTGGTGCTGCCGACATACCGCCAGCCCGGCAGCCAACCATCTCCAGCACGGCCCTGCCGTCTGCCAAGGCAGGCGACAGGAGGCCTCGGGGACCCTGGGTTGGCGGACACGTGGGTGACCTCGCAGCTCAGGTCAGGCGGGACCCTCCAGGCCCGTAGGCGCTTGGCCCTCCACCCCAGATCCCTCTTGACGCTCACAAGGACGTGGCCTTGGAGGCTTAAGGGCACGTGGCCCGCGGTTCCTTGGGCATTCACCACTCTGTCTGCCCACACAGCTCTAGGCAAAGGCCAGCCGCTGCCTGGCCGGCCCTACTGCCTGACGGCAGTTGGCCTGAAGCCACTGGGAGACACCATT
This sequence comes from Balaenoptera physalus, assembly GCF_965194825.1. NCBI lineage: Eukaryota > Metazoa > Chordata > Mammalia > Artiodactyla > Balaenopteridae > Balaenoptera > Balaenoptera physalus. The sequence goes on along the minus strand of NW_028126340.1, from coordinate 328,558 downwards.
GAGTCGGCACGACCCCTGAGAGCCAGCAAGGCCACCCTTGCCCCCACGCCAACTGCCGAACAAAGTTCCCTGTGCCTGGTGACCGGCTGGGCCAGAGGACCGGTCCCGGCCCAAGAACCCACTCCCGCCCACGGCCGTGGCGAAACGGCGGAGGGTGGGCTTTTTCCGGAGAGAGCTGTGGAGAGACACACAGGCAGACAGGTGGCGGCAGCGCAGATGGGCGCTGGTGCTGTCGGCCAGGTGCAGGTCGAAGGCCTTGCGGGCCTCCCGATCATCAGCCGGGCCTGCGGCAGAGTCTGGGTCAGAGCCAGCCACCCCGGGAGCGGCTGGGGTGCGGCTGCCTCCCAGGGCCGCCTTCTGGCGGCATGTCCAGCAGGACCGGCGGGAAGCGCCCCCTCCGGCACACGCTGTGTTGGGAGAGGCTTGAGGAGATGAGGCCTGCAGCAGTGCCCGGATGGGGCAGAGGAATCCTCGGGCACCGGCGACTAAAGGAAAAGGCGGATTGGGAGGTCAAAAATACTACAGCACCCGGTTTTCCCAGGTGGTCTCCCATCCAGGTACTAAAGAGACCCGACCCTGCTTAGCTTCAGGGATCAGACGACATGTGGTGCGTTTAGGGTGGTATGGCTGCAGAAGGCAACGGGCGCCACGGGGTGCCTCTTGAGCCTCAGCTTAGCTGGTGCTGGCGAATTACCGCCAGTCTGGTGACCAGCCCTCGGCAGCACGGCCCTGCCGCCCACCCAGGCAGGCGACAGCAGGCCTCGGGGTCCAGGGGGTGGTGGATTCTTGGGCGACCTCGCAACTCCGTGCAGGCGGCAACATCCAGGCTTGTAGGTGTTTGACGCTCTGCCCCAGATCCCACTTGACGCTCACAAGGTCTGGGACTCAGAGGCTTAAGGGCCAGTGGCCTGCTGTCCCTTGGGCATTTCCCACCGTGTCCACCCACGCAGTGCTTGGCGCAGCCCAGCCATGGCCGCGCCAGCCCTCCTGCCCGACGGCGGTTGGCCCAAAGCCACTGGGAGCCACCATTGGGCCGGCACGGCCCCTTAGCCCCAGCAAAGCCACCCTTGTACCCACGCCACCCAAAAACCACAGTTCTCGGCTTTGGAGGTCAGGCGACCTGGAGAACCGGTCATGGCCCACGACCCCACTCCTGCCTCCAGCTGTGGCGAAACAGCAGAGGGTGGGCTTTTTCCGCAGGTAGCAGTATAGAGACACGCGGGCAGATCGGTGGCTGGTGCGTGCATGTGCGCTGGTGGGGGCGGCCAGGTGTAGGTCGAAGGCCTCGTGGGCCTATCGGCTGTCAGCCGGGCCTACGGTGCAGTCTGGGTGTAGGCCAGCCACCCCGGGAGCGGCTGGTTTATGGTTATCTACCAGGGCCGCCTTCTGGCCGCATGTCCAACCAGACCGGCGGGGTGCGCCCCCTCCAGAGCACGCTGTGTTGGGAGGGGCCTGAGGAGGTGAGGCCTGCAGCGGTGCCAGGCGGAGGTGATGGCGGCCTCGGCCGTGGGCGACTAAAGGAGAATTTATAGTGGGAGGCAAAAATGCATACAGAACCCGGTATTCCAATGTGGTCTCCCATCCAAGTACTAACCAGGCCCGACCCTGCTTAGCTTCCAGGATCAGATGAGATGGGCCGCGTTCAGGGTGGTATGGCCGTAGAAGGCAGCGGGAGCCACGGGGCACCTCTTGAGGCTCAGCTTCGCTGGTGCTGCCGACATACCGCCAGCCCGGCAGCCAACCATCTCCAGCACGGCCCTGCCGTCTGCCAAGGCAGGCGACAGGAGGCCTCGGGGACCCTGGGTTGGCGGACACGTGGGTGACCTCGCAGCTCAGGTCAGGCGGGACCCTCCAGGCCCGTAGGCGCTTGGCCCTCCACCCCAGATCCTTCTTGACGCTCACAAGGATGTGGCCTTGGAGGCTTAAGGGCACGTGGCCCGCGGTTCCTTGGGCATTCACCACTCTGTCTGCCCACACAGCTCTAGGCAAAGGCCAGCCGCCGCCTGGCCGGCCCTACTGCCTGACGGCAGTTGGCCCGAAGCCACTGGGAGACACCATTGAGTCGGCACGACCCCTTAGACCCAGCAAGGCCACCCTTGCCCCCACGCCAACTGCCGAAGAAAGTTCCCTGTGCCTGGTGACCGGCTGGGCCAGAGGACCGGTCCCGGCCCAAGAACCCACTCCCGCCCACGACCGTGGCGAAACGGCGGAGGGTGGGCTTTTTCCGGAGGGAGCTGTGGAGAGACACACAGGCAGACAGGTGGCGGCAGCGCGGATGGGCGCTGGTGCTGTCGGCCAGGTGCAGGTCGAAGGCCTTGCGGGCCTCCCGATCATCAGCCGGGCCTGCGGCAGAGTCTGGGTCAGAGCCAGCCACCCCGGGAGCGGCTGGGGTGCGGCTGCCTCCCAGGGCCGCCTTCTGGCGGCATGTCCAGCAGGACCGGCGGGAAGCGCCCCCTCCGGCGCACGCTGTGTTGGGAGAGGCTTGAGGAGATGAGGCCTGCAGCAGTGCCCGGAAGGGGCAGAGGAATCCTCGGGCACCGGCGACTAAAGGAAAAGGCGGATTGGGAGGCCAAAAATACTACAGCACCTGGTTTTCCCAGGTGGTCTCCCATCCAGGTACTAAACAGACCCGACCCTGCTTAGCTTCAGGGATCAGACGAGATGGGGTGCGTTTAGGGTGGTATGGCTGCAGAAGGCAACGGGCGCCACGGGGTGCCTCTTGAGCCTCAGCTTAGCTGGTGCTGGCGAATTACCGCCAGTCTGGTGACCAGCCCTCGGCAGCACGGCCCTGCCGCCCACCCAGGCAGGCGACAGCAGGCCTCGGGGTCCAGGGGGTGGTGGATTCTTGGGCGACCTCGCAACTCCGTTCAGGTGGCAACATACAGGCTTGTAGGTGTTTGACGCTCTGCCCCAGATCCCACTTGACGCTCACAAGGTCTGGGACTCAGAGGCTTAAGGGCCAGTGGCCTGCTGTCCCTTGGGCATTTCCCACCGTGTCCACCCACGCAGTGCTTGGCGCAGCCCAGCCATGGCCGCACCGGCCCTCCTGCCCGACGGCGGTTGGCCCAAAGCCACTGGGAGCCACCATTGGGCCGGCACGGCCCCTTAGCCCCAGCAAAGCCACCCTTGTACCCACGCCACCCAAAAAGCACAGTTCTCGGCTTTGGAGGTCAGGCGACCTGGAGAACCGGTCATGGCCCACGACCCCACTCCTGCCTCCAGCTGTGGCGAAACAGCAGAGGGTGGGCTTTTTCCGGAGGTAGCTGTATAGAGACACACGGGCAGATAGGTGGCTGGGGCGTGCATGTGCGCTGGTGGGGGCGGCCAGGTGTAGGTCGAAGGCCTCGTGGGCCTATCGGCCGTCAGCCGGGCCTACGGTGCAGTCTGGGTGTAGGCCAGCCACCCCGGGAGCGGCTGGTTTATGGTTATCTACCAGGGCCGCCTTCTGGCCGCATGTCCAACCAGACCGGCGGGGTGCGCCCCCTCCAGAGCATGCTGTGTTGGGAGGGGCCTGAGGAGGTGAGGCCTGCAGCGGTGCCAGGCGGAGGTGATGGCGGCCTCGGCCGTGGGCGACTAAAGGAGAATTTATAGTGGGAGGCAAAAATGCATACAGAACCCGGTATTCCAATGTGGTCTCCCATCCAAGTACTAACCAGGCCCGACCCTGCTTAGCTTCCAGGATCAGACGAGATGGGGCGCGTTCAGGGTGGTATGGCCGTAGAAGGCAGTGGGAGCCACGGGGCAAGTCTTGAGGCTCAGCTTCGCTGGTGCTGCCGACATACCGCCAGCCCGGCAGCCAACCATCTCCAGCACGGCCCTGCCGTCTGCCAAGGCAGGCGACAGGAGGCCTCGGGGACCCTGGGTTGGCGGACACGTGGGTGACCTCGCAGCTCAGGTCAGGCGGGACCCTCCAGGCCCGTAGGCGCTTGGCCCTCCACCCCAGATCCCTCTTGACGCTCACAAGGACGTGGCCTTGGAGGCTTAAGGGCACGTGGCCCGCGGTTCCTTGGGCATTCACCACTCTGTCTGCCCACACAGCTCTAGGCAAAGGCCAGCCGCCACCTGGCCGGCCCTACTGCCTGACGGCAGTTGGCCCGAAGCCACTGGGAGACACCATTGGGTCGGCACGACCCCTTAGACCCAGCAAGGCCACCCTTGCCCCCACGCCAACTGCCGAACAAAGTTGCCTTTGCCTGGTGACCGGCTGGGCCAGAGGACCGGTCCCGGCCCAAGAACCCACTCCCGCCCACGGCCGTGGCGAAACGGCGGAGGGTGGGCTTTTTCCGGAGGGAGCTGTGGAGAGACACACAGGCAGACAGGTGGCGGCAGCGCGGATGGGCGCTGGTGCTGTCGGCCAGGTGCAGGTCGAAGGCCTTGCGGGCCTCCCGATCATCAGCCGGGCCTGCGGCAGAGTCTGGGTCAGAGCCAGCCACCCCGGGAGCGGCTGGGGTGCGGCTGCCTCCCAGGGCCGCCTTCTGGCGGCATGTCCAGCAGGACCGGCGGGAAGCGCCCCATCCGGCGCACGCTGTGTTGGGAGAGGCTTGAGGAGATGAGGCCTGCAGCAGTGCCCGGATGGGGCAGAGGAATCCTCGGGCACCGGCGACTAAAGGAAAAGGCGGATTGGGAGGCCAAAAATACTACAGCACCCGGTTTTCCCAGGTGGTCTCCCATCCAGGTACTAAACAGACCCGACCCTGCTTAACTTCAGGGATCAGACGAGATGGGGTGCGTTTAGGGTGGTATGGCTGCAGAAGGCAACGGGCGCCACGGGGTGCCTCTTGAGCCTCAGCTTAGCTGGTGCTGGCGAATTACCGCCAGTCTGGTGACCAGCCCTCCGCAGCACGGCCCTGCCGCCCACCCAGGCAGGCGACAGCAGGCCTCGGGGTCCAGGGGGTGGTGGATTCTTGGGCGACCTCGCAACTCCGTGCAGGCGGCAACATCCAGGCTTGTAGGTGTTTGACGCTCTGCCCCAGATCCCACTTGACGCTCACAAGGTCTGGGACTCAGAGGCTTAAGGGCCAGTGGCCTGCTGTCCCTTGGGCATTTCCCACCGTGTCCACCCACGCAGTGCTTGGCGCAGCCCAGCCATGGCCGCGCCGGCCGTCCTGCCCGACGGCGGTTGGCCCAAAGCCACTGGGAGCCACCATTGGGCCGGCACGGCCCCTTAGCCCCAGCAAAGCCACCCTTGTACCCACGCCACCCAAAAAGCACAGTTCTCGGCTTTGGAGGTCAGGCGACCTGGAGAACCGGTCATGGCCCACGACCCCACTCCTGCCTCCAGCTGTGGCGAAACAGCAGAGGGTGGGCTTTTTCCGGAGGTAGCTGTATAGAGACACACGGGCAGATAGGTGGCTGGGGCGTGCATGTGCGCTGGTGGGGGCGGCCAGGTGTAGGTCGAAGGCCTCGTGGGCCTATCGGCCGTCAGCCGGGCCTACGGTGCAGTCTGGGTGTAGGCCAGCCACCCCGGGAGCGGCTGGTTTATGGTTATCTACCAGGGCCGCCTTCTGGCCGCATGTCCAACCAGCCCGGCGGTGTGCGCCCCCTCCAGAGCACGCTGTGTTGGGAGGGGCCTGAGGAGGTGAGGCCTGCAGCGGTGCCAGGCAGAGGTGATGGCGGCCTCGGCCGTGGGCGACTAAAGGAGAATTTATAGTGGGAGGCAAAAATGCATACAGAACCCGGTATTCCAATGTGGTCTCCCATCCAAGTACTAACCAGGCCCGACCCTGCTTAGCTTCCAGGATCAGACGAGATGGGGCGCGTTCAGGGTGGTATGGCCGTAGAAGGCAGCGGGAGCCACGGGGCACCTCTTGAGGCTCAGCTTCGCTGGTGCTGCCGACATACCGCCAGCCCAGCAGCCAACCATCTCCAGCACGGCCCTGCCGTCTGCCAAGGCAGGCGACAGGAGGCCTCGGGGACCCTGGGTTGGCGGACACGTGGGTGACCTCGCAGCTCAGGTCAGGCGGGACCCTCCAGGCCCGTAGGCGCTTGGCCCTCCACCCCAGATCCCTCTTGACGCTCACAAGGACGTGGCCTTGGAGGCTTAAGGGCACGTGGCCCGCGGTTCCTTGGGCATTCACCACTCTGTCTGCCCACACAGCTCTAGGCAAAGGCCAGCCGCTGCCTGGCCGGCCCTACTGCCTGACGGCAGTTGGCCTGAAGCCACTGGGAGACACCATTGAGTCGGCACGACCCCTGAGAGCCAGCAAGGCCACCCTTGCCCCCACGCCAACTGCCGAAGAAAGTTCCCTGTGCCTGGTGACCGGCTGGGCCAGAGGACCGGTCCCGGCCCAAGAACCCACTCCCGCCCACGACCGTGGCGAAACGGCGGAGGGTGGGCTTTTTCCGGAGGGAGCTGTGGAGAGACACACAGGCAGACAGGTGGCGGCAGCGCGGATGGGCGCTGGTGCTGTCGGCCAGGTGCAGGTCGAAGGCCTTGCGGGCCTCCCGATCATCAGCCGGGCCTGCGGCAGAGTCTGGGTCAGAGCCAGCCACCCCGGGAGCGGCTGGGGTGCGGCTGCCTCCCAGGGCCGCCTTCTGGCGGCATGTCCAGCAGGACCGGCGGGAAGCGCCCCCTCCGGCGCACGCTGTGTTGGGAGAGGCTTGAGGAGATGAGGCCTGCAGCAGTGCCCGGAAGGGGCAGAGGAATCCTCGGGCACCGGCGACTAAAGGAAAAGGCGGATTGGGAGGCCAAAAATACTACAGCACCTGGTTTTCCCAGGTGGTCTCCCATCCAGGTACTAAACAGACCCGACCCTGCTTAGCTTCAGGGATCAGACGAGATGGGGTGCGTTTAGGGTGGTATGGCTGCAGAAGGCAACGGGCGCCACGGGGTGCCTCTTGAGCCTCAGCTTAGCTGGTGCTGGGGAATTACCGCCAGTCTGGTGACCAGTCCTCGGCAGCACGGCCCTGCCGCCCACCCAGGCAGGCGACAGCAGGCCTCGGGGTCCAGGGGGTGGTGGATTCTTGGGCGACCTCGCAACTCCGTGCAGGCGGCAACATCCAGGCTTGTAGGTGTTTGACGCTCTGCCCCAGATCCCACTTGACGCTCACAAGGTCTGGGACTCAGAGGCTTAAGGGCCAGTGGCCTGCTGTCCCTTGGGCATTTCCCACGGTGTCCACCCACGCAGTGCTTGGCGCAGCACAGCCATGGCCGCGCCGGCCCACCTGCCCGACGGCGGTTGGCCCAAAGCCACTGGGAGCCACCATTGGGCCGGCACGGCCCCTTAGCCCCAGCAAAGCCACCCTTGTACCCACGCCACCCAAAAAGCACAGTTCTCGGCTTTGGAGGTCAGGCGACCTGGAGAACCGGTCATGGCCCACGACCCCACTCCTGCCTCCAGCTGTGGCGAAACAGCAGAGGGTGGGCTTTTTCCGGAGGTAGCTGTATAGAGACACACGGGCAGATAGGTGGCTGGGGCGTGCATGTGCGCTGGTGGGGGCGGCCAGGTGTAGGTCGAAGGCCTCGTGGGCCTATCGGCCGTCAGCCGGGCCTACGGTGCAGTCTGGGTGTAGGCCAGCCACCCCGGGAGCGGCTGGTTTATGGTTATCTACCAGGGCCGCCTTCTGGCCGCATGTCCAACCAGACCGGCGGTGTGCGCCCCCTCCAGAGCACGCTGTGTTGGGAGGGGCCTGAGGAGGTGAGGCCTGCAGCGGTGCCAGGCAGAGGTGATGGCGGCCTCGGCCGTGGGCGACTAAAGGAGAATTTATAGTGGGAGGCAAAAATGCATACAGAACCCGGTATTCCAATGTGGTCTCCCATCCAAGTACTAACCAGGCCCGACCCTGCTTAGCTTCCAGGATCAGACGAGATGGGGCGCGTTCAGGGTGGTATGGCCGTAGAAGGCAGCGGGAGCCACGGGGCACCTCTTGAGGCTCAGCTTCGCTGGTGCTGCCGACATACCGCCAGCCCAGCAGCCAACCATCTCCAGCACGGCCCTGCCGTCTGCCAAGGCAGGCGACAGGAGGCCTCGGGGACCCTGGGTTGGCGGACACGTGGGTGACCTCGCAGCTCAGGTCAGGCGGGACCCTCCAGGCCCGTAGGCGCTTGGCCCTCCACCCCAGATCCCTCTTGACGCTCACAAGGACGTGGCCTTGGAGGCTTAAGGGCACGTGGCCCGCGGTTCCTTGGGCATTCACCACTCTGTCTGCCCACACAGCTCTAGGCAAAGGCCAGCCGCCACCTGGCCGGCCCTACTGCCTGACGGCAGTTGGCCTGAAGCCACTGGGAGACACCATTGAGTCGGCACGACCCCTGAGAGCCAGCAAGGCCACCCTTGCCCCCACGCCAACTGCCGAAGAAAGTTCCCTGTGCCTGGTGACCGGCTGGGCCAGAGGACCGGTCCCGGCCCAAGAACCCACTCCCGCCCACGACCGTGGCGAAACGGCGGAGGGTGGGCTTTTTCCGGAGGGAGCTGTGGAGAGACACACAGGCAGACAGGTGGCGGCAGCGCGGATGGGCGCTGGTGCTGTCGGCCAGGTGCAGGTCGAAGGCCTTGCGGGCCTCCCGATCATCAGCCGGGCCTGCGGCAGAGTCTGGGTCAGAGCCAGCCACCCCGGGAGCGGCTGGGGTGCGGCTGCCTCCCAGGGCCGCCTTCTGGCGGCATGTCCAGCAGGACCGGCGGGAAGCGCCCCCTCCGGCGCACGCTGTGTTGGGAGAGGCTTGAGGAGATGAGGCCTGCAGCAGTGCCCGGAAGGGGCAGAGGAATCCTCGGGCACCGGCGACTAAAGGAAAAGGCGGATTGGGAGGCCAAAAATACTACAGCACCTGGTTTTCCCAGGTGGTCTCCCATCCAGGTACTAAACAGACCCGACCCTGCTTAGCTTCAGGGATCAGACGAGATGGGGTGCGTTTAGGGTGGTATGGCTGCAGAAGGCAACGGGCGCCACGGGGTGCCTCTTGAGCCTCAGCTTAGCTGGTGCTGGCGAATTACCGCCAGTCTGGTGACCAGCCCTCGGCAGCACGGCCCTGCCGCCCACCCAGGCAGGCGACAGCAGGCCTCGGGGTCCAGGGGGTGGTGGATTCTTGGGCGACCTCGCAACTCCGTGCAGGCGGCAACATCCAGGCTTGTAGGTGTTTGACGCTCTGCCCCAGATCCCACTTGACGCTCACAAGGTCTGGGACTCAGAGGCTTAAGGGCCAGTGGCCTGCTGTCCCTTGGGCATTTCCCACGGTGTCCACCCACGCAGTGCTTGGCGCAGCACAGCCATGGCCGCGCCGGCCCTCCTGCCCGACGGCGGTTGGCCCAAAGCCACTGGGAGCCACCATTGGGCCGGCACGGCCCCTTAGCCCCAGCAAAGCCACCCTTGTACCCACGCCACCCAAAAAGCACAGTTCTCGGCTTTGGAGGTCAGGCGACCTGGAGAACCGGTCATGGCCCACGACCCCACTCCTGCCTCCAGCTGTGGCGAAACAGCAGAGGGTGGGCTTTTTCCGGAGGTAGCTGTATAGAGACACACGGGCAGATAGGTGGCTGGGGCGTGCATGTGCGCTGGTGGGGGCGGCCAGGTGTAGGTCGAAGGCCTCGTGGGCCTATCGGCCGTCAGCCGGGCCTACGGTGCAGTCTGGGTGTAGGCCAGCCACCCCGGGAGCGGCTGGTTTATGGTTATCTACCAGGGCCGCCTTCTGGCCGCATGTCCAACCAGACCGGCGGGGTGCGCCCCCTCCAGAGCACGCTGTGTTGGGAGGGGCCTGAGGAGGTGAGGCCTGCAGCGGTGCCAGGCGGAGGTGATGGCGGCCTCGGCCGTGGGCGACTAAAGGAGAATTTATAGTGGGAGGCAAAAATGCATACAGAACCCGGTATTCCAATGTGGTCTCCCATCCAAGTACTAACCAGGCCCGACCCTGCTTAGCTTCCAGGATCAGACGAGATGGGGCGCGTTCAGGGTGGTATGGCCGTAGAAGGCAGGGGGAGCCACGGGGCAGCTCTTGATGCTCAGCTTCGCTGGTGCTGTCGACATACCGCCAGCCCGGCAGCCAACCATCTCCAGCACGGCCCTGCCGTCTGCCAAGGCAGGCGACAGGAGGCCTCGGGGACCCTGGGTTGGCGGACACGTGGGTGACCTCGCAGCTCAGGTCAGGCGGGACCCTCCAGGCCCGTAGGCGCTTGGCCCTCCACCCCAGATCCCTCTTGACGCTCACAAGGACGTGGCCTTGGAGGCTTAAGGGCACGTGGCCCGCGGTTCCTTGGGCATTCACCACTCTGTCTGCCCACACAGCTCTAGGCAACGGCCAGCCGCCGCCTGGCCGGCCCTACTGCCTGACGGCAGTTGGCCCGAAGCCACTGGGAGACACCATTGGGTCGGCACGACCCCTTAGACCCAACAAGGCCACCCTTGCCCCCACGCCAACTGCCGAACAAAGTTGCCTTTGCCTGGTGACCGGCTGGGCCAGAGGACCGGTCCCGGCCCAAGAACCCACTCCCGCCCACGGCCGTGGCGAAACGGCGGAGGGTGGGCTTTTTCCGGAGGGAGCTGTGGAGAGACACACAGGCAGACAGGTGGCGGCAGCGCGGATGGGCGCTGGTGCTGTCGGCCAGGTGCAGGTCGAAGGCCTTGCGGGCCTCCCGATCATCAGCCGGGCCTGCGGCAGAGTCTGGGTCAGAGCCAGCCACCCCGGGAGCGGCTGGGGTGCGGCTGCCTCCCAGGGCCGCCTTCCGGCGGCATGTCCAGCAGGACCGGCGGGAAGCGCCCCCTCCGGCGCACGCTGTGTTGGGAGAGGCTTGAGGAGATGAGGCCTGCAGCAGTGCCCGGATGGGGCAGAGGAATCCTCGGGCACCGGCGACTAAAGGAAAAGGCGGATTGGGAGGCCAAAAATACTACAGCACCCGGTTTTCCCAGGTGGTCTCCCATCCAGGTACTAAACAGACCCGACCCTGCTTAGCTTCAGGGATCAGACGAGATGGGGTGCGTTTAGGGTGGTATGGCTGCAGAAGGCAATGGGCGCCACGGGGTGCCTCTTGAGCCTCAGCTTAGCTGGTGCTGGCGAATTACCGCCAGTCTGGTGACCAGCCCTCGGCAGCACGGCCCTGCCGCCCACCCAGGCAGGCGACAGCAGGCCTCGGGGTCCAGGGGGTGGTGGATTCTTGGGCGACCTCGCAACTCCGTGCAGGCGGCAACATCCAGGCTTGTAGGTGTTTGACGCTCTGCCCCAGATCCCACTTGACGCTCACAAGGTCTGGGACTCAGAGGCTTAAGGGCCAGTGGCCTGCTGTCCCTTGGGCATTTCCCACCGTGTCCACCCACGCAGTGCTTGGCGCAGCCCAGCCATGGCCGCGCCGGCCCTCCTGCCCGACGGCGGTTGGCCCAAAGCCACTGGGAGCCACCATTGGGCCGGCACGGCCTCTTAGCCCCAGCAAAGCCACCCTTGTACCCACGCCACCCAAAAAGCACAGTTCTCGGCTTTGGAGGTCAGGCGACCTGGAGAACCGGTCATGGCCCACGACCCCACTCCTGCCTCCAGCTGTGGCGAAACAGCAGAGGGTGGGCTTTTTCCGGAGGTAGCTGTATAGAGACACACGGGCAGATAGGTGGCTGGGGCGTGCATGTGCGCTGGTGGGGGCGGCCAGGTGTAGGTCGAAGGCCTCGTGGGCCTATCGGCCGTCAGCCGGGCCTACGGTGCAGTCTGGGTGTAGGCCAGCCACCCCGGGAGCGGCTGGTTTATGGTTATCTACCAGGGCCGCCTTCTGGCCGCATGTCCAACCAGACCGGCGGTGTGCGCCCCCTCCAGAGCACGCTGTGTTGGGAGGGGCCTGAGGAGGTGAGGCCTGCAGCGGTGCCAGGTGGAGGTGATGGCGGCCTCGGCCGTGGGCGACTAAAGGAGAATTTATAGTGGGAGGCAAAAATGCATACAGAACCCGGTATTCCAATGTGGTCTCCCATCCAAGTACTAACCAGACCCGACCCTGCTTAGCTTCCAGGATCAGACGAGATGGGGCGCGTTCAGGGTGGTATGGCCGTAGAAGGCAGCGGGAGCCACGGGGCACCTCTTGAGGCTCAGCTTCGCTGGTGCTGCCGACATACCGCCAGCCCGGCAGCCAACCATCTCCAGCACGGCCCTGCCGTCTGCCAAGGCAGGCGACAGGAGGCCTCGGGGACCCTGGGTTGGCGGACACATGGGTGACCTCGCAGCTCAGGTCAGGCGGGACCCTCCAGGCCCGTAGGCGCTTGGCCCTCCACCCCAGATCCCTCTTGACGCTCACAAGGACGTGGCCTTGGAGGCTTAAGGGCATGTGGCCCGCGGTTCCATGGGAATTCACCACTCTGTCTTCCCACACAGCTCTAGGCAAAGGCCAGCCGCTGCCTGGCCGGCCCTACTGCCTGACGGCAGTTGGCCCGAAGCCACTGGGAGACACCACTGAGTCGGCACGACCCCTTAGACCCAGCAAGGCCACCCTTGCCCCCACGCCAACTGCCGAACAAAGTTCCCTGTGCCTGGTGACCGGCTGGGCCAGAGGACCGGTCCCGGCCCAAGAACCCACTCCCGCCCACGGCCGTGGCGAAACGGCGGAGGGTGGGCTTTTTCCGGAGGGAGCTGTGGAGAGACACACAGGCAGACAGGTGGCGGCAGCGCGGATGGGCGCTGGTGCTGTCGGCCAGGTGCAGGTCGAAGGCCTTGCGGGCCTCCCGATCATCAGCCGGGCCTGCGGCAGAGTCTGGGTCAGAGCCAGCCACCCCGGGAGCGGCTGGGGTGCGGCTGCCTCCCAGGGCCGCCTTCCGGCGGCATGTCCAGCAGGACCGGCGGGAAGCGCCCCCTCCGGCGCACGCTGTGTTGGGAGAGGCTTGAGGAGATGAGGCCTGCAGCAGTGCCCGGATGGGGCAGAGGAATCCTCGGGCACCGGCGACTAAAGGAAAAGGCGGATTGGGAGGCCAAAAATACTACAGCACCTGGTTTTCCCAGGTGGTCTCCCATCCAGGTACTAAACAGACCCGACCCTGCTTAACTTCAGGGATCAGACGAGATGGGGTGCGTTTAGGGTGGTATGGCTGCAGAAGGCAATGGGCGCCACGGGGTGCCTCTTGAGCCTCAGCTTAGCTGGTGCTGGCGAATTACCGCCAGTCTGGTGACCAGCCCTCGGCAGCACGGCCCTGCCGCCCACCCAGGCAGGCGACAGCAGGCCTCGGGGTCCAGGGGGTGGTGGATTCTTGGGCGACCTCGCAACTCCGTGCAGGCGGCAACATCCAGGCTTGTAGGTGTTTGACGCTCTGCCCCAGATCCCACTTGACGCTCACAAGGTCTGGGACTCAGAGGCTTAAGGGCCAGTGGCCTGCTGTCCCTTGGGCATTTCCCACCGTGTCCACCCACGCAGTGCTTGGCGCAGCCCAGCCATGGCCGCGCCGGCCGTCCTGCCCGACGGCGGTTGGCCCAAAGCCACTGGGAGCCACCATTGGGCCGGCACGGCCTCTTAGCCCCAGCAAAGCCACCCTTGTACCCACGCCACCCAAAAAGCACAGTTCTCGGCTTTGGAGGTCAGGCGACCTGGAGAACCGGTCATGGCCCACGACCCCACTCCTGCCTCCAGCTGTGGCGAAACAGCAGAGGGTGGGCTTTTTCCGGAGGTAGCTGTATAGAGACACACGGGCAGATAGGTGGCTGGGGCGTGCATGTGCGCTGGTGGGGGCGGCCAGGTGTAGGTCGAAGGCCTCGTGGGCCTATCGGCCGTCAGCCGGGCCTACGGTGCAGTCTGGGTGTAGGCCAGCCACCCCGGGAGCGGCTGGTTTATGGTTATCTACCAGGGCCGCCTTCTGGCCGCATGTCCAACCAGACCGGCGGTGTGCGCCCCCTCCAGAGCACGCTGTGTTGGGAGGGGCCTGAGGAGGTGAGGCCTGCAGCGGTGCCAGGTGGAGGTGATGGCGGCCTCGGCCGTGGGCGACTAAAGGAGAATTTATAGTGGGAGGCAAAAATGCATACAGAACCCGGTATTCCAATGTGGTCTCCCATCCAAGTACTAACCAGACCCGACCCTGCTTAGCTTCCAGGATCAGACGAGATGGGGCGCGTTCAGGGTGGTATGGCCGTAGAAGGCAGCGGGAGCCACGGGGCACCTCTTGAGGCTCAGCTTCGCTGGTGCTGCCGACATACCGCCAGCCCGGCAGCCAACCATCTCCAGCACGGCCCTGCCGTCTGCCAAGGCAGGCGACAGGAGGCCTCGGGGACCCTGGGTTGGCGGACACGTGGGTGACCTCGCAGCTCAGGTCAGGCGGGACCCTCCAGGCCCGTAGGCGCTTGGCCCTCCACCCCAGATCCCTCTTGACGCTCACAAGGACGTGGCCTTGGAGGCTTAAGGGCATGTGGCCCGCGGTTCCATGGGAATTCACCACTCTGTCTTCCCACACAGCTCTAGGCAAAGGCCAGCCGCTGCCTGGCCGGCCCTACTGCCTGACGGCAGTTGGCCCGAAGCCACTGGGAGACACCACTGAGTCGGCACGACCCCTTAGACCCAGCAAGGCCACCCTTGCCCCCACGCCAACTGCCGAACAAAGTTCCCTGTGCCTGGTGACCGGCTGGGCCAGAGGACCGGTCCCGGCCCAAGAACCCACTCCCGCCCACGGCCGTGGCGAAACGGCGGAGGGTGGGCTTTTTCCGGAGGGAGCTGTGGAGAGACACACAGGCAGACAGGTGGCGGCAGCGCGGATGGGCGCTGGTGCTGTCGGCCAGGTGCAGGTCGAAGGCCTTGCGGGCCTCCCGATCATCAGCCGGGCCTGCGGCAGAGTCTGGGTCAGAGCCAGCCACCCCGGGAGCGGCTGGGGTGCGGCTGCCTCCCAGGGCCGCCTTCTGGCGGCATGTCCAGCAGGACCGGCGGGAAGCGCCCCCTCCGGCGCACGCTGTGTTGGGAGAGGCTTGAGGAGATGAGGCCTACAGCAGTGCCCGGAAGGGGCAGAGGAATCCTCGGGCACCGGCGACTAAAGGAAAAGGCGGATTGGGAGGCCAAAAATACTACAGCACCTGGTTTTCCCAGGTGGTCTCCCATCCAGGTACTAAACAGACCCGACCCTGCTTAGCTTCAGGGATCAGACGAGATGGGGTGCGTTTAGGGTGGTATGGCTGCAGAAGGCAACGGGCGCCACGGGGTGCCTCTTGAGCCTCAGCTTAGCTGGTGCTGGCGAATTACCGCCAGTCTGGTGACCAGCCCTCGGCAGCACGGCCCTGCCGCCCACCCAGGCAGGCGACAGCAGGCCTCGGGGTCCAGGGGGTGGTGGATTCTTGGGCGACCTCGCAACTCCGTTCAGGTGGCAACATACAGGCTTGTAGGTGTTTGACGCTCTGCCCCAGATCCCACTTGACGCTCACAAGGTCTGGGACTCAGAGGCTTAAGGGCCAGTGGCCTGCTGTCCCTTGGGCATTTCCCACCGTGTCCACCCACGCAGTGCTTGGCGCAGCCCAGCCATGGCCGCGCCGGCCCTCCTGCCCGACGGCGGTTGGCCCAAAGCCACTGGGAGCCACCATTGGGCCGGCACGGCCCCTTAGCCCCAGCAAAGCCACCCTTGTACCCACGCCACCCAAAAAGCACAGTTCTCGGCTTTGGAGGTCAGGCGACCTGAACAACCGGTCATGGCCCACGACCCAACTCCTGCCTCCAGCTGTGGCGAAACAGCAGAGGGTGGGCTTTTTCCGGAGGTAGCTGTATAGAGACACACGGGCAGATAGGTGGCTGGGGCGTGCATGTGCGCTGGTGGGGGCGGCCAGGTGTAGGTCGAAGGCCTCGTGGGCCTATCGGCCGTCAGCCGGGCCTACGGTGCAGTCTGGGTGTAGGCCAGCCACCCCGGGAGCGGCTGGTTTATGGTTATCTACCAGGGCCGCCTTCTGGCCGCATGTCCAACCAGACCGGCGGGGTGCGCCCCCTCCAGAGCACGCTGTGTTGGGAGGGGCCTGAGGAGGTGAGGCCTGCTGCGGTGCCAGGCGGAGGTGATGGCGGCCTCGGCCGTGGGCGACTAAAGGAGAATTTATAGTGGGAGGCAAAAATGCATACAGAACCCGGTATTCCAATGTGGTCTCCCATCCAAGTACTAACCAGGCCCGACCCTGCTTAGCTTCCAGGATCAGACGAGATGGGGCGCGTTCAGGGTGGTATGGCCGTAGAAGGCAGCGGGAGCCACGGGGCACCTCTTGAGGCTCAGCTTCGCTGGTGCTGCCGACATACCGCCAGCCCGGCAGCCAACCATCTCCAGCACGGCCCTGCCGTCTGCCAAGGCAGGCGACAGGAGGCCTCGGGGACCCTGGGTTGGCGGACACGTGGGTGACCTCGCAGCTCAGGTCAGGCGGGACCCTCCAGGCCCGTAGGCGCTTGGCCCTCCACCCCAGATCCCTCTTGACGCTCACAAGGACGTGGCCTTGGAGGCTTAAGGGCACGTGGCCCGCGGTTCCTTGGGCATTCACCACTCTGTCTGCCCACACAGCTCTAGGCAAAGGCCAGCCGCTGCCTGGCCGGCCCTACTGCCTGACGGCAGTTGGCCTGAAGCCACTGGGAGACACCATTGAGTCGGCACGACCCCTGAGAGCCAGCAAGGCCACCCTTGCCCCCACGCCAACTGCCGAACAAAGTTCCCTGTGCCTGGTGACCGGCTGGGCCAGAGGACCGGTCCCGGCCCAAGAACCCACTCCCGCCCACGGCCGTGGCGAAACGGCGGAGGGTGGGCTTTTTCCGGAGAGAGCTGTGGAGAGACACACAGGCAGACAGGTGGCGGCAGCGCAGATGGGCGCTGGTGCTGTCGGCCAGGTGCAGGTCGAAGGCCTTGCGGGCCTCCCGATCATCAGCCGGGCCTGCGGCAGAGTCTGGGTCAGAGCCAGCCACCCCGGGAGCGGCTGGGGTGCGGCTGCCTCCCAGGGCCGCCTTCTGGCGGCATGTCCAGCAGGACCGGCGGGAAGCGCCCCCTCCGGCACACGCTGTGTTGGGAGAGGCTTGAGGAGATGAGGCCTGCAGCAGTGCCCGGATGGGGCAGAGGAATCCTCGGGCACCGGCGACTAAAGGAAAAGGCGGATTGGGAGGTCAAAAATACTACAGCACCCGGTTTTCCCAGGTGGTCTCCCATCCAGGTACTAAAGAGACCCGACCCTGCTTAGCTTCAGGGATCAGACGACATGTGGTGCGTTTAGGGTGGTATGGCTGCAGAAGGCAACGGGCGCCACGGGGTGCCTCTTGAGCCTCAGCTTAGCTGGTGCTGGCGAATTACCGCCAGTCTGGTGACCAGCCCTCGGCAGCACGGCCCTGCCGCCCACCCAGGCAGGCGACAGCAGGCCTCGGGGTCCAGGGGGTGGTGGATTCTTGGGCGACCTCGCAACTCCGTGCAGGCGGCAACATCCAGGCTTGTAGGTGTTTGACGCTCTGCCCCAGATCCCACTTGACGCTCACAAGGTCTGGGACTCAGAGGCTTAAGGGCCAGTGGCCTGCTGTCCCTTGGGCATTTCCCACCGTGTCCACCCACGCAGTGCTTGGCGCAGCCCAGCCATGGCCGCGCCGGCCCTCCTGCCCGACGGCGGTTGGCCCAAAGCCACTGGGAGCCACCATTGGGCCGGCACGGCCCCTTAGCCCCAGCAAAGCCACCCTTGTACCCACGCCACCCAAAAAGCACAGTTCTCGGCTTTGGAGGTCAGGCGACCTGAACAACCGGTCATGGCCCACGACCCAACTCCTGCCTCCAGCTGTGGCGAAACAGCAGAGGGTGGGCTTTTTCCGGAGGTAGCTGTATAGAGACACACGGGCAGATAGGTGGCTGGGGCGTGCATGTGCGCTGGTGGGGGCGGCCAGGTGTAGGTCGAAGGCCTCGTGGGCCTATCGGCCGTCAGCCGGGCCTACGGTGCAGTCTGGGTGTAGGCCAGCCACCCCGGGAGCGGCTGGTTTATGGTTATCTACCAGGGCCGCCTTCTGGCCGCATGTCCAACCAGACCGGCGGGGTGCGCCCCCTCCAGAGCACGCTGTGTTGGGAGGGGCCTGAGGAGGTGAGGCCTGCAGCGGTGCCAGGCGGAGGTGATGGCGGCCTCGGCCGTGGGCGACTAAAGGAGAATTTATAGTGGGAGGCAAAAATGCATACAGAACCCGGTATTCCAATGTGGTCTCCCATCCAAGTACTAACCAGGCCCGACCCTGCTTAGCTTCCAGGATCAGACGAGATGGGGCGCGTTCAGGGTGGTATGGCCGTAGAAGGCAGCGGGAGCCACGGGACACCTCTTGAGGCTCAGCTTCGCTGGTGCTGCCGACATACCGCCAGCCCGGCAGCCAACCATCTCCAGCACGGCCCTGCCGTCTGCCAAGGCAGGCGACAGGAGGCCTCGGGGACCCTGGGTTGGCGGACACGTGGGTGACCTCGCAGCTCAGGTCAGGCGGGACCCTCCAGGCCCGTAGGCGCTTGGCCCTCCACCCCAGATCCCTCTTGACGCTCACAAGGACGTGGCCTTGGAGGCTTAAGGGCACGTGGCCCGCGGTTCCTTGGGCATTCACCACTCTGTCTGCCCACACAGCTCTAGGCAAAGGCCAGCCGCTGCCTGGCCGGCCCTACTGCCTGACGGCAGTTGGCCTGAAGCCACTGGGAGACACCATTGAGTCGGCACGACCCCTGAGAGCCAGCAAGGCCACCCTTGCCCCCACGCCAACTGCCGAACAAAGTTCCCTGTGCCTGGTGACCGGCTGGGCCAGAGGACCGGTCCCGGCCCAAGAACCCACTCCCGCCCACGGCCGTGGCGAAACGGCGGAGGGTGGGCTTTTTCCGGAGAGAGCTGTGGAGAGACACACAGGCAGACAGGTGGCGGCAGCGCAGATGGGCGCTGGTGCTGTCGGCCAGGTGCAGGTCGAAGGCCTTGCGGGCCTCCCGATCATCAGCCGGGCCTGCGGCAGAGTCTGGGTCAGAGCCAGCCACCCCGGGAGCGGCTGGGGTGCGGCTGCCTCCCAGGGCCGCCTTCTGGCGGCATGTCCAGCAGGACCGGCGGGAAGCGCCCCCTCCGGCACACGCTGTGTTGGGAGAGGCTTGAGGAGATGAGGCCTGCAGCAGTGCCCGGATGGGGCAGAGGAATCCTCGGGCACCGGCGACTAAAGGAAAAGGCGGATTGGGAGGTCAAAAATACTACAGCACCCGGTTTTCCCAGGTGGTCTCCCATCCAGGTACTAAAGAGACCCGACCCTGCTTAGCTTCAGGGATCAGACGACATGTGGTGCGTTTAGGGTGGTATGGCTGCAGAAGGCAACGGGCGCCACGGGGTGCCTCTTGAGCCTCAGCTTAGCTGGTGCTGGCGAATTACCGCCAGTCTGGTGACCAGCCCTCGGCAGCACGGCCCTGCCGCCCACCCAGGCAGGCGACAGCAGGCCTCGGGGTCCAGGGGGTGGTGGATTCTTGGGCGACCTCGCAACTCCGTGCAGGCGGCAACATCCAGGCTTGTAGGTGTTTGACGCTCTGCCCCAGATCCCACTTGACGCTCACAAGGTCTGGGACTCAGAGGCTTAAGGGCCAGTGGCCTGCTGTCCCTTGGGCATTTCCCACCGTGTCCACCCACGCAGTGCTTGGCGCAGCCCAGCCATGGCCGCGCCAGCCCTCCTGCCCGACGGCGGTTGGCCCAAAGCCACTGGGAGCCACCATTGGGCCGGCACGGCCCCTTAGCCCCAGCAAAGCCACCCTTGTACCCACGCCACCCAAAAACCACAGTTCTCGGCTTTGGAGGTCAGGCGACCTGGAGAACCGGTCATGGCCCACGACCCCACTCCTGCCTCCAGCTGTGGCGAAACAGCAGAGGGTGGGCTTTTTCCGCAGGTAGCAGTATAGAGACACGCGGGCAGATCGGTGGCTGGTGCGTGCATGTGCGCTGGTGGGGGCGGCCAGGTGTAGGTCGAAGGCCTCGTGGGCCTATCGGCTGTCAGCCGGGCCTACGGTGCAGTCTGGGTGTAGGCCAGCCACCCCGGGAGCGGCTGGTTTATGGTTATCTACCAGGGCCGCCTTCTGGCCGCATGTCCAACCAGACCGGCGGGGTGCGCCCCCTCCAGAGCACGCTGTGTTGGGAGGGGCCTGAGGAGGTGAGGCCTGCAGCGGTGCCAGGCGGAGGTGATGGCGGCCTCGGCCGTGGGCGACTAAAGGAGAATTTATAGTGGGAGGCAAAAATGCATACAGAACCCGGTATTCCAATGTGGTCTCCCATCCAAGTACTAACCAGGCCCGACCCTGCTTAGCTTCCAGGATCAGATGAGATGGGCCGCGTTCAGGGTGGTATGGCCGTAGAAGGCAGCGGGAGCCACGGGGCACCTCTTGAGGCTCAGCTTCGCTGGTGCTGCCGACATACCGCCAGCCCGGCAGCCAACCATCTCCAGCACGGCCCTGCCGTCTGCCAAGGCAGGCGACAGGAGGCCTCGGGGACCCTGGGTTGGCGGACACGTGGGTGACCTCGCAGCTCAGGTCAGGCGGGACCCTCCAGGCCCGTAGGCGCTTGGCCCTCCACCCCAGATCCTTCTTGACGCTCACAAGGATGTGGCCTTGGAGGCTTAAGGGCACGTGGCCCGCGGTTCCTTGGGCATTCACCACTCTGTCTGCCCACACAGCTCTAGGCAAAGGCCAGCCGCCGCCTGGCCGGCCCTACTGCCTGACGGCAGTTGGCCCGAAGCCACTGGGAGACACCATTGAGTCGGCACGACCCCTTAGACCCAGCAAGGCCACCCTTGCCCCCACGCCAACTGCCGAAGAAAGTTCCCTGTGCCTGGTGACCGGCTGGGCCAGAGGACCGGTCCCGGCCCAAGAACCCACTCCCGCCCACGACCGTGGCGAAACGGCGGAGGGTGGGCTTTTTCCGGAGGGAGCTGTGGAGAGACACACAGGCAGACAGGTGGCGGCAGCGCGGATGGGCGCTGGTGCTGTCGGCCAGGTGCAGGTCGAAGGCCTTGCGGGCCTCCCGATCATCAGCCGGGCCTGCGGCAGAGTCTGGGTCAGAGCCAGCCACCCCGGGAGCGGCTGGGGTGCGGCTGCCTCCCAGGGCCGCCTTCTGGCGGCATGTCCAGCAGGACCGGCGGGAAGCGCCCCCTCCGGCGCACGCTGTGTTGGGAGAGGCTTGAGGAGATGAGGCCTGCAGCAGTGCCCGGAAGGGGCAGAGGAATCCTCGGGCACCGGCGACTAAAGGAAAAGGCGGATTGGGAGGCCAAAAATACTACAGCACCTGGTTTTCCCAGGTGGTCTCCCATCCAGGTACTAAACAGACCCGACCCTGCTTAGCTTCAGGGATCAGACGAGATGGGGTGCGTTTAGGGTGGTATGGCTGCAGAAGGCAACGGGCGCCACGGGGTGCCTCTTGAGCCTCAGCTTAGCTGGTGCTGGCGAATTACCGCCAGTCTGGTGACCAGCCCTCGGCAGCACGGCCCTGCCGCCCACCCAGGCAGGCGACAGCAGGCCTCGGGGTCCAGGGGGTGGTGGATTCTTGGGCGACCTCGCAACTCCGTTCAGGTGGCAACATACAGGCTTGTAGGTGTTTGACGCTCTGCCCCAGATCCCACTTGACGCTCACAAGGTCTGGGACTCAGAGGCTTAAGGGCCAGTGGCCTGCTGTCCCTTGGGCATTTCCCACCGTGTCCACCCACGCAGTGCTTGGCGCAGCCCAGCCATGGCCGCACCGGCCCTCCTGCCCGACGGCGGTTGGCCCAAAGCCACTGGGAGCCACCATTGGGCCGGCACGGCCCCTTAGCCCCAGCAAAGCCACCCTTGTACCCACGCCACCCAAAAAGCACAGTTCTCGGCTTTGGAGGTCAGGCGACCTGGAGAACCGGTCATGGCCCACGACCCCACTCCTGCCTCCAGCTGTGGCGAAACAGCAGAGGGTGGGCTTTTTCCGGAGGTAGCTGTATAGAGACACACGGGCAGATAGGTGGCTGGGGCGTGCATGTGCGCTGGTGGGGGCGGCCAGGTGTAGGTCGAAGGCCTCGTGGGCCTATCGGCCGTCAGCCGGGCCTACGGTGCAGTCTGGGTGTAGGCCAGCCACCCTGGGAGCGGCTGGTTTATGGTTATCTACCAGGGCCGCCTTCTGGCCGCATGTCCAACCAGACCGGCGGGGTGCGCCCCCTCCAGAGCATGCTGTGTTGGGAGGGGCCTGAGGAGGTGAGGCCTGCAGCGGTGCCAGGCGGAGGTGATGGCGGCCTCGGCCGTGGGCGACTAAAGGAGAATTTATAGTGGGAGGCAAAAATGCATACAGAACCCGGTATTCCAATGTGGTCTCCCATCCAAGTACTAACCAGGCCCGACCCTGCTTAGCTTCCAGGATCAGACGAGATGGGGCGCGTTCAGGGTGGTATGGCCGTAGAAGGCAGTGGGAGCCACGGGGCAAGTCTTGAGGCTCAGCTTCGCTGGTGCTGCCGACATACCGCCAGCCCGGCAGCCAACCATCTCCAGCACGGCCCTGCCGTCTGCCAAGGCAGGCGACAGGAGGCCTCGGGGACCCTGGGTTGGCGGACACGTGGGTGACCTCGCAGCTCAGGTCAGGCGGGACCCTCCAGGCCCGTAGGCGCTTGGCCCTCCACCCCAGATCCCTCTTGACGCTCACAAGGACGTGGCCTTGGAGGCTTAAGGGCACGTGGCCCGCGGTTCCTTGGGCATTCACCACTCTGTCTGCCCACACAGCTCTAGGCAAAGGCCAGCCGCCACCTGGCCGGCCCTACTGCCTGACGGCAGTTGGCCCGAAGCCACTGGGAGACACCATTGGGTCGGCACGACCCCTTAGACCCAGCAAGGCCACCCTTGCCCCCACGCCAACTGCCGAACAAAGTTGCCTTTGCCTGGTGACCGGCTGGGCCAGAGGACCGGTCCCGGCCCAAGAACCCACTCCCGCCCACGGCCGTGGCGAAACGGCGGAGGGTGGGCTTTTTCCGGAGGGAGCTGTGGAGAGACACACAGGCAGACAGGTGGCGGCAGCGCGGATGGGCGCTGGTGCTGTCGGCCAGGTGCAGGTCGAAGGCCTTGCGGGCCTCCCGATCATCAGCCGGGCCTGCGGCAGAGTCTGGGTCAGAGCCAGCCACCCCGGGAGCGGCTGGGGTGCGGCTGCCTCCCAGGGCCGCCTTCTGGCGGCATGTCCAGCAGGACCGGCGGGAAGCGCCCCATCCGGCGCACGCTGTGTTGGGAGAGGCTTGAGGAGATGAGGCCTGCAGCAGTGCCCGGATGGGGCAGAGGAATCCTCGGGCACCGGCGACTAAAGGAAAAGGCGGATTGGGAGGCCAAAAATACTACAGCACCCGGTTTTCCCAGGTGGTCTCCCATCCAGGTACTAAACAGACCCGACCCTGCTTAACTTCAGGGATCAGACGAGATGGGGTGCGTTTAGGGTGGTATGGCTGCAGAAGGCAACGGGCGCCACGGGGTGCCTCTTGAGCCTCAGCTTAGCTGGTGCTGGCGAATTACCGCCAGTCTGGTGACCAGCCCTCCGCAGCACGGCCCTGCCGCCCACCCAGGCAGGCGACAGCAGGCCTCGGGGTCCAGGGGGTGGTGGATTCTTGGGCGACCTCGCAACTCCGTGCAGGCGGCAACATCCAGGCTTGTAGGTGTTTGACGCTCTGCCCCAGATCCCACTTGACGCTCACAAGGTCTGGGACTCAGAGGCTTAAGGGCCAGTGGCCTGCTGTCCCTTGGGCATTTCCCACCGTGTCCACCCACGCAGTGCTTGGCGCAGCCCAGCCATGGCCGCGCCGGCCGTCCTGCCCGACGGCGGTTGGCCCAAAGCCACTGGGAGCCACCATTGGGCCGGCACGGCCCCTTAGCCCCAGCAAAGCCACCCTTGTACCCACGCCACCCAAAAAGCACAGTTCTCGGCTTTGGAGGTCAGGCGACCTGGAGAACCGGTCATGGCCCACGACCCCACTCCTGCCTCCAGCTGTGGCGAAACAGCAGAGGGTGGGCTTTTTCCGGAGGTAGCTGTATAGAGACACACGGGCAGATAGGTGGCTGGGGCGTGCATGTGCGCTGGTGGGGGCGGCCAGGTGTAGGTCGAAGGCCTCGTGGGCCTATCGGCCGTCAGCCGGGCCTACGGTGCAGTCTGGGTGTAGGCCAGCCACCCCGGGAGCGGCTGGTTTATGGTTATCTACCAGGGCCGCCTTCTGGCCGCATGTCCAACCAGACCGGCGGTGTGCGCCCCCTCCAGAGCACGCTGTGTTGGGAGGGGCCTGAGGAGGTGAGGCCTGCAGCGGTGCCAGGCAGAGGTGATGGCGGCCTCGGCCGTGGGCGACTAAAGGAGAATTTATAGTGGGAGGCAAAAATGCATACAGAACCCGGTATTCCAATGTGGTCTCCCATCCAAGTACTAACGAGGCCCGACCCTGCTTAGCTTCCAGGATCAGACGAGATGGGGCGCGTTCAGGGTGGTATGGCCGTAGAAGGCAGCGGGAGCCACGGGGCACCTCTTGAGGCTCAGCTTCGCTGGTGCTGCCGACATACCGCCAGCCCAGCAGCCAACCATCTCCAGCACGGCCCTGCCGTCTGCCAAGGCAGGCGACAGGAGGCCTCGGGGACCCTGGGTTGGCGGACACGTGGGTGACCTCGCAGCTCAGGTCAGGCGGGACCCTCCAGGCCCGTAGGCGCTTGGCCCTCCACCCCAGATCCCTCTTGACGCTCACAAGGACGTGGCCTTGGAGGCTTAAGGGCACGTGGCCCGCGGTTCCTTGGGCATTCACCACTCTGTCTGCCCACACAGCTCTAGGCAAAGGCCAGCCGCTGCCTGGCCGGCCCTACTGCCTGACGGCAGTTGGCCTGAAGCCACTGGGAGACACCATTGAGTCGGCACGACCCCTGAGAGCCAGCAAGGCCACCCTTGCCCCCACGCCAACTGCCGAAGAAAGTTCCCTGTGCCTGGTGACCGGCTGGGCCAGAGGACCGGTCCCGGCCCAAGAACCCACTCCCGCCCACGACCGTGGCGAAACGGCGGAGGGTGGGCTTTTTCCGGAGGGAGCTGTGGAGAGACACACAGGCAGACAGGTGGCGGCAGCGCGGATGGGCGCTGGTGCTGTCGGCCAGGTGCAGGTCGAAGGCCTTGCGGGCCTCCCGATCATCAGCCGGGCCTGCGGCAGAGTCTGGGTCAGAGCCAGCCACCCCGGGAGCGGCTGGGGTGCGGCTGCCTCCCAGGGCCGCCTTCTGGCGGCATGTCCAGCAGGACCGGCGGGAATCGCCCCCTCCGGCGCACGCTGTGTTGGGAGAGGCTTGAGGAGATGAGGCCTGCAGCAGTGCCCGGAAGGGGCAGAGGAATCCTCGGGCACCGGCGACTAAAGGAAAAGGCGGATTGGGAGGCCAAAAATACTACAGCACCTGGTTTTCCCAGGTGGTCTCCCATCCAGGTACTAAACAGACCCGACCCTGCTTAGCTTCAGGGATCAGACGAGATGGGGTGCGTTTAGGGTGGTATGGCTGCAGAAGGCAACGGGCGCCACGGGGTGCCTCTTGAGCCTCAGCTTAGCTGGTGCTGGCGAATTACCGCCAGTCTGGTGACCAGCCCTCCGCAGCACGGCCCTGCCGCCCACCCAGGCAGGCGACAGCAGGCCTCGGGGTCCAGGGGGTGGTGGATTCTTGGGCGACCTCGCAACTCCGTGCAGGCGGCAACATCCAGGCTTGTAGGTGTTTGACGCTCTGCCCCAGATCCCACTTGACGCTCACAAGGTCTGGGACTCAGAGGCTTAAGGGCCAGTGGCCTGCTGTCCCTTGGGCATTTCCCACCGTGTCCACCCACGCAGTGCTTGGCGCAGCCCAGCCATGGCCGCGCCGGCCGTCCTGCCCGACGGCGGTTGGCCCAAAGCCACTGGGAGCCACCATTGGGCCGGCACGGCCCCTTAGCCCCAGCAAAGCCACCCTTGTACCCACGCCACCCAAAAAGCACAGTTCTCGGCTTTGGAGGTCAGGCGACCTGGAGAACCGGTCATGGCCCACGACCCCACTCCTGCCTCCAGCTGTGGCGAAACAGCAGAGGGTGGGCTTTTTCCGGAGGTAGCTGTATAGAGACACACGGGCAGATAGGTGGCTGGGGCGTGCATGTGCGCTGGTGGGGGCGGCCAGGTGTAGGTCGAAGGCCTCGTGGGCCTATCGGCCGTCAGCCGGGCCTACGGTGCAGTCTGGGTGTAGGCCAGCCACCCCGGGAGCGGCTGGTTTATGGTTATCTACCAGGGCCGCCTTCTGGCCGCATGTCCAACCAGACCGGCGGTGTGCGCCCCCTCCAGAGCACGCTGTGTTGGGAGGGGCCTGAGGAGGTGAGGCCTGCAGCGGTGCCAGGCAGAGGTGATGGCGGCCTCGGCCGTGGGCGACTAAAGGAGAATTTATAGTGGGAGGCAAAAATGCATACAGAACCCGGTATTCCAATGTGGTCTCCCATCCAAGTACTAACGAGGCCCGACCCTGCTTAGCTTCCAGGATCAGACGAGATGGGGCGCGTTCAGGGTGGTATGGCCGTAGAAGGCAGCGGGAGCCACGGGGCACCTCTTGAGGCTCAGCTTCGCTGGTGCTGCCGACATACCGCCAGCCCAGCAGCCAACCATCTCCAGCACGGCCCTGCCGTCTGCCAAGGCAGGCGACAGGAGGCCTCGGGGACCCTGGGTTGGCGGACACGTGGGTGACCTCGCAGCTCAGGTCAGGCGGGACCCTCCAGGCCCGTAGGCGCTTGGCCCTCCACCCCAGATCCCTCTTGACGCTCACAAGGACGTGGCCTTGGAGGCTTAAGGGCACGTGGCCCGCGGTTCCTTGGGCATTCACCACTCTGTCTGCCCACACAGCTCTAGGCAAAGGCCAGCCGCTGCCTGGCCGGCCCTACTGCCTGACGGCAGTTGGCCTGAAGCCACTGGGAGACACCATTGAGTCGGCACGACCCCTGAGAGCCAGCAAGGCCACCCTTGCCCCCACGCCAACTGCCGAAGAAAGTTCCCTGTGCCTGGTGACCGGCTGGGCCAGAGGACCGGTCCCGGCCCAAGAACCCACTCCCGCCCACGACCGTGGCGAAACGGCGGAGGGTGGGCTTTTTCCGGAGGGAGCTGTGGAGAGACACACAGGCAGACAGGTGGCGGCAGCGCGGATGGGCGCTGGTGCTGTCGGCCAGGTGCAGGTCGAAGGCCTTGCGGGCCTCCCGATCATCAGCCGGGCCTGCGGCAGAGTCTGGGTCAGAGCCAGCCACCCCGGGAGCGGCTGGGGTGCGGCTGCCTCCCAGGGCCGCCTTCTGGCGGCATGTCCAGCAGGACCGGCGGGAATCGCCCCCTCCGGCGCACGCTGTGTTGGGAGAGGCTTGAGGAGATGAGGCCTGCAGCAGTGCCCGGAAGGGGCAGAGGAATCCTCGGGCACCGGCGACTAAAGGAAAAGGCGGATTGGGAGGCCAAAAATACTACAGCACCTGGTTTTCCCAGGTGGTCTCCCATCCAGGTACTAAACAGACCCGACCCTGCTTAGCTTCAGGGATCAGACGAGATGGGGTGCGTTTAGGGTGGTATGGCTGCAGAAGGCAACGGGCGCCACGGGGTGCCTCTTGAGCCTCAGCTTAGCTGGTGCTGGGGAATTACCGCCAGTCTGGTGACCAGCCCTCCGCAGCACGGCCCTGCCGCCCACCCAGGCAGGCGACAGCAGGCCTCGGGGTCCAGGGGGTGGTGGATTCTTGGGCGACCTCGCAACTCCGTGCAGGCGGCAACATCCAGGCTTGTAGGTGTTTGACGCTCTGCCCCAGATCCCACTTGACGCTCACAAGGTCTGGGACTCAGAGGCTTAAGGGCCAGTGGCCTGCTGTCCCTTGGGCATTTCCCACGGTGTCCACCCACGCAGTGCTTGGCGCAGCACAGCCATGGCCGCGCCGGCCCACCTGCCCGACGGCGGTTGGCCCAAAGCCACTGGGAGCCACCATTGGGCCGGCACGGCCCCTTAGCCCCAGCAAAGCCACCCTTGTACCCACGCCACCCAAAAAGCACAGTTCTCGGCTTTGGAGGTCAGGCGACCTGGAGAACCGGTCATGGCCCACGACCCCACTCCTGCCTCCAGCTGTGGCGAAACAGCAGAGGGTGGGCTTTTTCCGGAGGTAGCTGTATAGAGACACACGGGCAGATAGGTGGCTGGGGCGTGCATGTGCGCTGGTGGGGGCGGCCAGGTGTAGGTCGAAGGCCTCGTGGGCCTATCGGCCGTCAGCCGGGCCTACGGTGCAGTCTGGGTGTAGGCCAGCCACCCCGGGAGCGGCTGGTTTATGGTTATCTACCAGGGCCGCCTTCTGGCCGCATGTCCAACCAGACCGGCGGTGTGCGCCCCCTCCAGAGCACGCTGTGTTGGGAGGGGCCTGAGGAGGTGAGGCCTGCAGCGGTGCCAGGCAGAGGTGATGGCGGCCTCGGCCGTGGGCGACTAAAGGAGAATTTATAGTGGGAGGCAAAAATGCATACAGAACCCGGTATTCCAATGTGGTCTCCCATCCAAGTACTAACGAGGCCCGACCCTGCTTAGCTTCCAGGATCAGACGAGATGGGGCGCGTTCAGGGTGGTATGGCCGTAGAAGGCAGCGGGAGCCACGGGGCACCTCTTGAGGCTCAGCTTCGCTGGTGCTGCCGACATACCGCCAGCCCAGCAGCCAACCATCTCCAGCACGGCCCTGCCGTCTGCCAAGGCAGGCGACAGGAGGCCTCGGGGACCCTGGGTTGGCGGACACGTGGGTGACCTCGCAGCTCAGGTCAGGCGGGACCCTCCAGGCCCGTAGGCGCTTGGCCCTCCACCCCAGATCCCTCTTGACGCTCACAAGGACGTGGCCTTGGAGGCTTAAGGGCACGTGGCCCGCGGTTCCTTGGGCATTCACCACTCTGTCTGCCCACACAGCTCTAGGCAAAGGCCAGCCGCTGCCTGGCCGGCCCTACTGCCTGACGGCAGTTGGCCTGAAGCCACTGGGAGACACCATTGAGTCGGCACGACCCCTGAGAGCCAGCAAGGCCACCCTTGCCCCCACGCCAACTGCCGAAGAAAGTTCCCTGTGCCTGGTGACCGGCTGGGCCAGAGGACCGGTCCCGGCCCAAGAACCCACTCCCGCCCACGACCGTGGCGAAACGGCGGAGGGTGGGCTTTTTCCGGAGGGAGCTGTGGAGAGACACACAGGCAGACAGGTGGCGGCAGCGCGGATGGGCGCTGGTGCTGTCGGCCAGGTGCAGGTCGAAGGCCTTGCGGGCCTCCCGATCATCAGCCGGGCCTGCGGCAGAGTCTGGGTCAGAGCCAGCCACCCCGGGAGCGGCTGGGGTGCGGCTGCCTCCCAGGGCCGCCTTCTGGCGGCATGTCCAGCAGGACCGGCGGGAATCGCCCCCTCCGGCGCACGCTGTGTTGGGAGAGGCTTGAGGAGATGAGGCCTGCAGCAGTGCCCGGAAGGGGCAGAGGAATCCTCGGGCACCGGCGACTAAAGGAAAAGGCGGATTGGGAGGCCAAAAATACTACAGCACCTGGTTTTCCCAGGTGGTCTCCCATCCAGGTACTAAACAGACCCGACCCTGCTTAGCTTCAGGGATCAGACGAGATGGGGTGCGTTTAGGGTGGTATGGCTGCAGAAGGCAACGGGCGCCACGGGGTGCCTCTTGAGCCTCAGCTTAGCTGGTGCTGGGGAATTACCGCCAGTCTGGTGACCAGCCCTCCGCAGCACGGCCCTGCCGCCCACCCAGGCAGGCGACAGCAGGCCTCGGGGTCCAGGGGGTGGTGGATTCTTGGGCGACCTCGCAACTCCGTGCAGGCGGCAACATCCAGGCTTGTAGGTGTTTGACGCTCTGCCCCAGATCCCACTTGACGCTCACAAGGTCTGGGACTCAGAGGCTTAAGGGCCAGTGGCCTGCTGTCCCTTGGGCATTTCCCACGGTGTCCACCCACGCAGTGCTTGGCGCAGCACAGCCATGGCCGCGCCGGCCCACCTGCCCGACGGCGGTTGGCCCAAAGCCACTGGGAGCCACCATTGGGCCGGCACGGCCCCTTAGCCCCAGCAAAGCCACCCTTGTACCCACGCCACCCAAAAAGCACAGTTCTCGGCTTTGGAGGTCAGGCGACCTGGAGAACCGGTCATGGCCCACGACCCCACTCCTGCCTCCAGCTGTGGCGAAACAGCAGAGGGTGGGCTTTTTCCGGAGGTAGCTGTATAGAGACACACGGGCAGATAGGTGGCTGGGGCGTGCATGTGCGCTGGTGGGGGCGGCCAGGTGTAGGTCGAAGGCCTCGTGGGCCTATCGGCCGTCAGCCGGGCCTACGGTGCAGTCTGGGTGTAGGCCAGCCACCCCGGGAGCGGCTGGTTTATGGTTATCTACCAGGGCCGCCTTCTGGCCGCATGTCCAACCAGACCGGCGGTGTGCGCCCCCTCCAGAGCACGCTGTGTTGGGAGGGGCCTGAGGAGGTGAGGCCTGCAGCGGTGCCAGGCAGAGGTGATGGCGGCCTCGGCCGTGGGCGACTAAAGGAGAATTTATAGTGGGAGGCAAAAATGCATACAGAACCCGGTATTCCAATGTGGTCTCCCATCCAAGTACTAACGAGGCCCGACCCTGCTTAGCTTCCAGGATCAGACGAGATGGGGCGCGTTCAGGGTGGTATGGCCGTAGAAGGCAGCGGGAGCCACGGGGCACCTCTTGAGGCTCAGCTTCGCTGGTGCTGCCGACATACCGCCAGCCCAGCAGCCAACCATCTCCAGCACGGCCCTGCCGTCTGCCAAGGCAGGCGACAGGAGGCCTCGGGGACCCTGGGTTGGCGGACACGTGGGTGACCTCGCAGCTCAGGTCAGGCGGGACCCTCCAGGCCCGTAGGCGCTTGGCCCTCCACCCCAGATCCCTCTTGACGCTCACAAGGACGTGGCCTTGGAGGCTTAAGGGCACGTGGCCCGCGGTTCCTTGGGCATTCACCACTCTGTCTGCCCACACAGCTCTAGGCAAAGGCCAGCCGCTGCCTGGCCGGCCCTACTGCCTGACGGCAGTTGGCCTGAAGCCACTGGGAGACACCATTGAGTCGGCACGACCCCTGAGAGCCAGCAAGGCCACCCTTGCCCCCACGCCAACTGCCGAAGAAAGTTCCCTGTGCCTGGTGACCGGCTGGGCCAGAGGACCGGTCCCGGCCCAAGAACCCACTCCCGCCCACGACCGTGGCGAAACGGCGGAGGGTGGGCTTTTTCCGGAGGGAGCTGTGGAGAGACACACAGGCAGACAGGTGGCGGCAGCGCGGATGGGCGCTGGTGCTGTCGGCCAGGTGCAGGTCGAAGGCCTTGCGGGCCTCCCGATCATCAGCCGGGCCTGCGGCAGAGTCTGGGTCAGAGCCAGCCACCCCGGGAGCGGCTGGGGTGCGGCTGCCTCCCAGGGCCGCCTTCTGGCGGCATGTCCAGCAGGACCGGCGGGAAGCGCCCCCTCCGGCGCACGCTGTGTTGGGAGAGGCTTGAGGAGATGAGGCCTGCAGCAGTGCCCGGAAGGGGCAGAGGAATCCTCGGGCACCGGCGACTAAAGGAAAAGGCGGATTGGGAGGCCAAAAATACTACAGCACCTGGTTTTCCCAGGTGGTCTCCCATCCAGGTACTAAACAGACCCGACCCTGCTTAGCTTCAGGGATCAGACGAGATGGGGTGCGTTTAGGGTGGTATGGCTGCAGAAGGCAACGGGCGCCACGGGGTGCCTCTTGAGCCTCAGCTTAGCTGGTGCTGGCGAATTACCGCCAGTCTGGTGACCAGCCCTCGGCAGCACGGCCCTGCCGCCCACCCAGGCAGGCGACAGCAGGCCTCGGGGTCCAGGGGGTGGTGGATTCTTGGGCGACCTCGCAACTCCGTGCAGGCGGCAACATCCAGGCTTGTAGGTGTTTGACGCTCTGCCCCAGATCCCACTTGACGCTCACAAGGTCTGGGACTCAGAGGCTTAAGGGCCAGTGGCCTGCTGTCCCTTGGGCATTTCCCACGGTGTCCACCCACGCAGTGCTTGGCGCAGCACAGCCATGGCCGCGCCGGCCCTCCTGCCCGACGGCGGTTGGCCCAAAGCCACTGGGAGCCACCATTGGGCCGGCACGGCCCCTTAGCCCCAGCAAAGCCACCCTTGTACCCACGCCACCCAAAAAGCACAGTTCTCGGCTTTGGAGGTCAGGCGACCTGGAGAACCGGTCATGGCCCACGACCCCACTCCTGCCTCCAGCTGTGGCGAAACAGCAGAGGGTGGGCTTTTTCCGGAGGTAGCTGTATAGAGACACACGGGCAGATAGGTGGCTGGGGCGTGCATGTGCGCTGGTGGGGGCGGCCAGGTGTAGGTCGAAGGCCTCGTGGGCCTATCGGCCGTCAGCCGGGCCTACGGTGCAGTCTGGGTGTAGGCCAGCCACCCCGGGAGCGGCTGGTTTATGGTTATCTACCAGGGCCGCCTTCTGGCCGCATGTCCAACCAGACCGGCGGGGTGCGCCCCCTCCAGAGCACGCTGTGTTGGGAGGGGCCTGAGGAGGTGAGGCCTGCAGCGGTGCCAGGCGGAGGTGATGGCGGCCTCGGCCGTGGGCGACTAAAGGAGAATTTATAGTGGGAGGCAAAAATGCATACAGAACCCGGTATTCCAATGTGGTCTCCCATCCAAGTACTAACCAGGCCCGACCCTGCTTAGCTTCCAGGATCAGACGAGATGGGGCGCGTTCAGGGTGGTATGGCCGTAGAAGGCAGGGGGAGCCACGGGGCAGCTCTTGATGCTCAGCTTCGCTGGTGCTGTCGACATACCGCCAGCCCGGCAGCCAACCATCTCCAGCACGGCCCTGCCGTCTGCCAAGGCAGGCGACAGGAGGCCTCGGGGACCCTGGGTTGGCGGACACGTGGGTGACCTCGCAGCTCAGGTCAGGCGGGACCCTCCAGGCCCGTAGGCGCTTGGCCCTCCACCCCAGATCCCTCTTGACGCTCACAAGGACGTGGCCTTGGAGGCTTAAGGGCACGTGGCCCGCGGTTCCTTGGGCATTCACCACTCTGTCTGCCCACACAGCTCTAGGCAACGGCCAGCCGCCGCCTGGCCGGCCCTACTGCCTGACGGCAGTTGGCCCGAAGCCACTGGGAGACACCATTGGGTCGGCACGACCCCTTAGACCCAACAAGGCCACCCTTGCCCCCACGCCAACTGCCGAACAAAGTTGCCTTTGCCTGGTGACCGGCTGGGCCAGAGGACCGGTCCCGGCCCAAGAACCCACTCCCGCCCACGGCCGTGGCGAAACGGCGGAGGGTGGGCTTTTTCCGGAGGGAGCTGTGGAGAGACACACAGGCAGACAGGTGGCGGCAGCGCGGATGGGCGCTGGTGCTGTCGGCCAGGTGCAGGTCGAAGGCCTTGCGGGCCTCCCGATCATCAGCCGGGCCTGCGGCAGAGTCTGGGTCAGAGCCAGCCACCCCGGGAGCGGCTGGGGTGCGGCTGCCTCCCAGGGCCGCCTTCCGGCGGCATGTCCAGCAGGACCGGCGGGAAGCGCCCCCTCCGGCGCACGCTGTGTTGGGAGAGGCTTGAGGAGATGAGGCCTGCAGCAGTGCCCGGATGGGGCAGAGGAATCCTCGGGCACCGGCGACTAAAGGAAAAGGCGGATTGGGAGGCCAAAAATACTACAGCACCCGGTTTTCCCAGGTGGTCTCCCATCCAGGTACTAAACAGACCCGACCCTGCTTAGCTTCAGGGATCAGACGAGATGGGGTGCGTTTAGGGTGGTATGGCTGCAGAAGGCAATGGGCGCCACGGGGTGCCTCTTGAGCCTCAGCTTAGCTGGTGCTGGCGAATTACCGCCAGTCTGGTGACCAGCCCTCGGCAGCACGGCCCTGCCGCCCACCCAGGCAGGCGACAGCAGGCCTCGGGGTCCAGGGGGTGGTGGATTCTTGGGCGACCTCGCAACTCCGTGCAGGCGGCAACATCCAGGCTTGTAGGTGTTTGACGCTCTGCCCCAGATCCCACTTGACGCTCACAAGGTCTGGGACTCAGAGGCTTAAGGGCCAGTGGCCTGCTGTCCCTTGGGCATTTCCCACCGTGTCCACCCACGCAGTGCTTGGCGCAGCCCAGCCATGGCCGCGCCGGCCCTCCTGCCCGACGGCGGTTGGCCCAAAGCCACTGGGAGCCACCATTGGGCCGGCACGGCCTCTTAGCCCCAGCAAAGCCACCCTTGTACCCACGCCACCCAAAAAGCACAGTTCTCGGCTTTGGAGGTCAGGCGACCTGGAGAACCGGTCATGGCCCACGACCCCACTCCTGCCTCCAGCTGTGGCGAAACAGCAGAGGGTGGGCTTTTTCCGGAGGTAGCTGTATAGAGACACACGGGCAGATAGGTGGCTGGGGCGTGCATGTGCGCTGGTGGGGGCGGCCAGGTGTAGGTCGAAGGCCTCGTGGGCCTATCGGCCGTCAGCCGGGCCTACGGTGCAGTCTGGGTGTAGGCCAGCCACCCCGGGAGCGGCTGGTTTATGGTTATCTACCAGGGCCGCCTTCTGGCCGCATGTCCAACCAGACCGGCGGTGTGCGCCCCCTCCAGAGCACGCTGTGTTGGGAGGGGCCTGAGGAGGTGAGGCCTGCAGCGGTGCCAGGTGGAGGTGATGGCGGCCTCGGCCGTGGGCGACTAAAGGAGAATTTATAGTGGGAGGCAAAAATGCATACAGAACCCGGTATTCCAATGTGGTCTCCCATCCAAGTACTAACCAGACCCGACCCTGCTTAGCTTCCAGGATCAGACGAGATGGGGCGCGTTCAGGGTGGTATGGCCGTAGAAGGCAGCGGGAGCCACGGGGCACCTCTTGAGGCTCAGCTTCGCTGGTGCTGCCGACATACCGCCAGCCCGGCAGCCAACCATCTCCAGCACGGCCCTGCCGTCTGCCAAGGCAGGCGACAGGAGGCCTCGGGGACCCTGGGTTGGCGGACACATGGGTGACCTCGCAGCTCAGGTCAGGCGGGACCCTCCAGGCCCGTAGGCGCTTGGCCCTCCACCCCAGATCCCTCTTGACGCTCACAAGGACGTGGCCTTGGAGGCTTAAGGGCATGTGGCCCGCGGTTCCATGGGAATTCACCACTCTGTCTTCCCACACAGCTCTAGGCAAAGGCCAGCCGCTGCCTGGCCGGCCCTACTGCCTGACGGCAGTTGGCCCGAAGCCACTGGGAGACACCACTGAGTCGGCACGACCCCTTAGACCCAGCAAGGCCACCCTTGCCCCCACGCCAACTGCCGAACAAAGTTCCCTGTGCCTGGTGACCGGCTGGGCCAGAGGACCGGTCCCGGCCCAAGAACCCACTCCCGCCCACGGCCGTGGCGAAACGGCGGAGGGTGGGCTTTTTCCGGAGGGAGCTGTGGAGAGACACACAGGCAGACAGGTGGCGGCAGCGCGGATGGGCGCTGGTGCTGTCGGCCAGGTGCAGGTCGAAGGCCTTGCGGGCCTCCCGATCATCAGCCGGGCCTGCGGCAGAGTCTGGGTCAGAGCCAGCCACCCCGGGAGCGGCTGGGGTGCGGCTGCCTCCCAGGGCCGCCTTCCGGCGGCATGTCCAGCAGGACTGGCGGGAAGCGCCCCCTCCGGCGCACGCTGTGTTGGGAGAGGCTTGAGGAGATGAGGCCTGCAGCAGTGCCCGGATGGGGCAGAGGAATCCTCGGGCACCGGCGACTAAAGGAAAAGGCGGATTGGGAGGCCAAAAATACTACAGCACCTGGTTTTCCCAGGTGGTCTCCCATCCAGGTACTAAACAGACCCGACCCTGCTTAGCTTCAGGGATCAGACGAGATGGGGTGCGTTTAGGGTGGTATGGCTGCAGAAGGCAATGGGCGCCACGGGGTGCCTCTTGAGCCTCAGCTTAGCTGGTGCTGGCGAATTACCGCCAGTCTGGTGACCAGCCCTCGGCAGCACGGCCCTGCCGCCCACCCAGGCAGGCGACAGCAGGCCTCGGGGTCCAGGGGGTGGTGGATTCTTGGGCGACCTCGCAACTCCGTGCAGGCGGCAACATCCAGGCTTGTAGGTGTTTGACGCTCTGCCCCAGATCCCACTTGACGCTCACAAGGTCTGGGACTCAGAGGCTTAAGGGCCAGTGGCCTGCTGTCCCTTGGGCATTTCCCACCGTGTCCACCCACGCAGTGCTTGGCGCAGCCCAGCCATGGCCGCGCCGGCCCTCCTGCCCGACGGCGGTTGGCCCAAAGCCACTGGGAGCCACCATTGGGCCGGCACGGCCTCTTAGCCCCAGCAAAGCCACCCTTGTACCCACGCCACCCAAAAAGCACAGTTCTCGGCTTTGGAGGTCAGGCGACCTGGAGAACCGGTCATGGCCCACGACCCCACTCCTGCCTCCAGCTGTGGCGAAACAGCAGAGGGTGGGCTTTTTCCGGAGGTAGCTGTATAGAGACACACGGGCAGATAGGTGGCTGGGGCGTGCATGTGCGCTGGTGGGGGCGGCCAGGTGTAGGTCGAAGGCCTCGTGGGCCTATCGGCCGTCAGCCGGGCCTACGGTGCAGTCTGGGTGTAGGCCAGCCACCCCGGGAGCGGCTGGTTTATGGTTATCTACCAGGGCCGCCTTCTGGCCGCATGTCCAACCAGACCGGCGGTGTGCGCCCCCTCCAGAGCACGCTGTGTTGGGAGGGGCCTGAGGAGGTGAGGCCTGCAGCGGTGCCAGGTGGAGGTGATGGCGGCCTCGGCCGTGGGCGACTAAAGGAGAATTTATAGTGGGAGGCAAAAATGCATACAGAACCCGGTATTCCAATGTGGTCTCCCATCCAAGTACTAACCAGACCCGACCCTGCTTAGCTTCCAGGATCAGACGAGATGGGGCGCGTTCAGGGTGGTATGGCCGTAGAAGGCAGCGGGAGCCACGGGGCACCTCTTGAGGCTCAGCTTCGCTGGTGCTGCCGACATACCGCCAGCCCGGCAGCCAACCATCTCCAGCACGGCCCTGCCGTCTGCCAAGGCAGGCGACAGGAGGCCTCGGGGACCCTGGGTTGGCGGACACGTGGGTGACCTCGCAGCTCAGGTCAGGCGGGACCCTCCAGGCCCGTAGGCGCTTGGCCCTCCACCCCAGATCCCTCTTGACGCTCACAAGGACGTGGCCTTGGAGGCTTAAGGGCATGTGGCCCGCGGTTCCATGGGAATTCACCACTCTGTCTTCCCACACAGCTCTAGGCAAAGGCCAGCCGCTGCCTGGCCGGCCCTACTGCCTGACGGCAGTTGGCCCGAAGCCACTGGGAGACACCACTGAGTCGGCACGACCCCTTAGACCCAGCAAGGCCACCCTTGCCCCCACGCCAACTGCCGAACAAAGTTCCCTGTGCCTGGTGACCGGCTGGGCCAGAGGACCGGTCCCGGCCCAAGAACCCACTCCCGCCCACGGCCGTGGCGAAACGGCGGAGGGTGGGCTTTTTCCGGAGGGAGCTGTGGAGAGACACACAGGCAGACAGGTGGCGGCAGCGCGGATGGGCGCTGGTGCTGTCGGCCAGGTGCAGGTCGAAGGCCTTGCGGGCCTCCCGATCATCAGCCGG
Organism: Balaenoptera physalus; assembly: GCF_965194825.1. Lineage (NCBI taxonomy): Eukaryota > Metazoa > Chordata > Mammalia > Artiodactyla > Balaenopteridae > Balaenoptera > Balaenoptera physalus. The sequence goes on along the minus strand of NW_028126340.1, from coordinate 291,214 downwards.
GCCTGCGGCAGAGTCTGGGTCAGAGCCAGCCACCCCGGGAGCGGCTGGGGTGCGGCTGCCTCCCAGGGCCGCCTTCTGGCGGCATGTCCAGCAGGACCGGCGGGAAGCGCCCCCTCCGGCGCACGCTGTGTTGGGAGAGGCTTGAGGAGATGAGGCCTACAGCAGTGCCCGGAAGGGGCAGAGGAATCCTCGGGCACCGGCGACTAAAGGAAAAGGCGGATTGGGAGGCCAAAAATACTACAGCACCTGGTTTTCCCAGGTGGTCTCCCATCCAGGTACTAAACAGACCCGACCCTGCTTAGCTTCAGGGATCAGACGAGATGGGGTGCGTTTAGGGTGGTATGGCTGCAGAAGGCAACGGGCGCCACGGGGTGCCTCTTGAGCCTCAGCTTAGCTGGTGCTGGCGAATTACCGCCAGTCTGGTGACCAGCCCTCGGCAGCACGGCCCTGCCGCCCACCCAGGCAGGCGACAGCAGGCCTCGGGGTCCAGGGGGTGGTGGATTCTTGGGCGACCTCGCAACTCCGTTCAGGTGGCAACATACAGGCTTGTAGGTGTTTGACGCTCTGCCCCAGATCCCACTTGACGCTCACAAGGTCTGGGACTCAGAGGCTTAAGGGCCAGTGGCCTGCTGTCCCTTGGGCATTTCCCACCGTGTCCACCCACGCAGTGCTTGGCGCAGCCCAGCCATGGCCGCGCCGGCCCTCCTGCCCGACGGCGGTTGGCCCAAAGCCACTGGGAGCCACCATTGGGCCGGCACGGCCCCTTAGCCCCAGCAAAGCCACCCTTGTACCCACGCCACCCAAAAAGCACAGTTCTCGGCTTTGGAGGTCAGGCGACCTGAACAACCGGTCATGGCCCACGACCCAACTCCTGCCTCCAGCTGTGGCGAAACAGCAGAGGGTGGGCTTTTTCCGGAGGTAGCTGTATAGAGACACACGGGCAGATAGGTGGCTGGGGCGTGCATGTGCGCTGGTGGGGGCGGCCAGGTGTAGGTCGAAGGCCTCGTGGGCCTATCGGCCGTCAGCCGGGCCTACGGTGCAGTCTGGGTGTAGGCCAGCCACCCCGGGAGCGGCTGGTTTATGGTTATCTACCAGGGCCGCCTTCTGGCCGCATGTCCAACCAGACCGGCGGGGTGCGCCCCCTCCAGAGCACGCTGTGTTGGGAGGGGCCTGAGGAGGTGAGGCCTGCTGCGGTGCCAGGCGGAGGTGATGGCGGCCTCGGCCGTGGGCGACTAAAGGAGAATTTATAGTGGGAGGCAAAAATGCATACAGAACCCGGTATTCCAATGTGGTCTCCCATCCAAGTACTAACCAGGCCCGACCCTGCTTAGCTTCCAGGATCAGACGAGATGGGGCGCGTTCAGGGTGGTATGGCCGTAGAAGGCAGCGGGAGCCACGGGGCACCTCTTGAGGCTCAGCTTCGCTGGTGCTGCCGACATACCGCCAGCCCGGCAGCCAACCATCTCCAGCACGGCCCTGCCGTCTGCCAAGGCAGGCGACAGGAGGCCTCGGGGACCCTGGGTTGGCGGACACGTGGGTGACCTCGCAGCTCAGGTCAGGCGGGACCCTCCAGGCCCGTAGGCGCTTGGCCCTCCACCCCAGATCCCTCTTGACGCTCACAAGGACGTGGCCTTGGAGGCTTAAGGGCACGTGGCCCGCGGTTCCTTGGGCATTCACCACTCTGTCTGCCCACACAGCTCTAGGCAAAGGCCAGCCGCTGCCTGGCCGGCCCTACTGCCTGACGGCAGTTGGCCTGAAGCCACTGGGAGACACCATTGAGTCGGCACGACCCCTGAGAGCCAGCAAGGCCACCCTTGCCCCCACGCCAACTGCCGAACAAAGTTCCCTGTGCCTGGTGACCGGCTGGGCCAGAGGACCGGTCCCGGCCCAAGAACCCACTCCCGCCCACGGCCGTGGCGAAACGGCGGAGGGTGGGCTTTTTCCGGAGAGAGCTGTGGAGAGACACACAGGCAGACAGGTGGCGGCAGCGCAGATGGGCGCTGGTGCTGTCGGCCAGGTGCAGGTCGAAGGCCTTGCGGGCCTCCCGATCATCAGCCGGGCCTGCGGCAGAGTCTGGGTCAGAGCCAGCCACCCCGGGAGCGGCTGGGGTGCGGCTGCCTCCCAGGGCCGCCTTCTGGCGGCATGTCCAGCAGGACCGGCGGGAAGCGCCCCCTCCGGCACACGCTGTGTTGGGAGAGGCTTGAGGAGATGAGGCCTGCAGCAGTGCCCGGATGGGGCAGAGGAATCCTCGGGCACCGGCGACTAAAGGAAAAGGCGGATTGGGAGGTCAAAAATACTACAGCACCCGGTTTTCCCAGGTGGTCTCCCATCCAGGTACTAAAGAGACCCGACCCTGCTTAGCTTCAGGGATCAGACGACATGTGGTGCGTTTAGGGTGGTATGGCTGCAGAAGGCAACGGGCGCCACGGGGTGCCTCTTGAGCCTCAGCTTAGCTGGTGCTGGCGAATTACCGCCAGTCTGGTGACCAGCCCTCGGCAGCACGGCCCTGCCGCCCACCCAGGCAGGCGACAGCAGGCCTCGGGGTCCAGGGGGTGGTGGATTCTTGGGCGACCTCGCAACTCCGTGCAGGCGGCAACATCCAGGCTTGTAGGTGTTTGACGCTCTGCCCCAGATCCCACTTGACGCTCACAAGGTCTGGGACTCAGAGGCTTAAGGGCCAGTGGCCTGCTGTCCCTTGGGCATTTCCCACCGTGTCCACCCACGCAGTGCTTGGCGCAGCCCAGCCATGGCCGCGCCGGCCCTCCTGCCCGACGGCGGTTGGCCCAAAGCCACTGGGAGCCACCATTGGGCCGGCACGGCCCCTTAGCCCCAGCAAAGCCACCCTTGTACCCACGCCACCCAAAAAGCACAGTTCTCGGCTTTGGAGGTCAGGCGACCTGAACAACCGGTCATGGCCCACGACCCAACTCCTGCCTCCAGCTGTGGCGAAACAGCAGAGGGTGGGCTTTTTCCGGAGGTAGCTGTATAGAGACACACGGGCAGATAGGTGGCTGGGGCGTGCATGTGCGCTGGTGGGGGCGGCCAGGTGTAGGTCGAAGGCCTCGTGGGCCTATCGGCCGTCAGCCGGGCCTACGGTGCAGTCTGGGTGTAGGCCAGCCACCCCGGGAGCGGCTGGTTTATGGTTATCTACCAGGGCCGCCTTCTGGCCGCATGTCCAACCAGACCGGCGGGGTGCGCCCCCTCCAGAGCACGCTGTGTTGGGAGGGGCCTGAGGAGGTGAGGCCTGCAGCGGTGCCAGGCGGAGGTGATGGCGGCCTCGGCCGTGGGCGACTAAAGGAGAATTTATAGTGGGAGGCAAAAATGCATACAGAACCCGGTATTCCAATGTGGTCTCCCATCCAAGTACTAACCAGGCCCGACCCTGCTTAGCTTCCAGGATCAGACGAGATGGGGCGCGTTCAGGGTGGTATGGCCGTAGAAGGCAGCGGGAGCCACGGGACACCTCTTGAGGCTCAGCTTCGCTGGTGCTGCCGACATACCGCCAGCCCGGCAGCCAACCATCTCCAGCACGGCCCTGCCGTCTGCCAAGGCAGGCGACAGGAGGCCTCGGGGACCCTGGGTTGGCGGACACGTGGGTGACCTCGCAGCTCAGGTCAGGCGGGACCCTCCAGGCCCGTAGGCGCTTGGCCCTCCACCCCAGATCCCTCTTGACGCTCACAAGGACGTGGCCTTGGAGGCTTAAGGGCACGTGGCCCGCGGTTCCTTGGGCATTCACCACTCTGTCTGCCCACACAGCTCTAGGCAAAGGCCAGCCGCTGCCTGGCCGGCCCTACTGCCTGACGGCAGTTGGCCTGAAGCCACTGGGAGACACCATTGAGTCGGCACGACCCCTGAGAGCCAGCAAGGCCACCCTTGCCCCCACGCCAACTGCCGAACAAAGTTCCCTGTGCCTGGTGACCGGCTGGGCCAGAGGACCGGTCCCGGCCCAAGAACCCACTCCCGCCCACGGCCGTGGCGAAACGGCGGAGGGTGGGCTTTTTCCGGAGAGAGCTGTGGAGAGACACACAGGCAGACAGGTGGCGGCAGCGCAGATGGGCGCTGGTGCTGTCGGCCAGGTGCAGGTCGAAGGCCTTGCGGGCCTCCCGATCATCAGCCGGGCCTGCGGCAGAGTCTGGGTCAGAGCCAGCCACCCCGGGAGCGGCTGGGGTGCGGCTGCCTCCCAGGGCCGCCTTCTGGCGGCATGTCCAGCAGGACCGGCGGGAAGCGCCCCCTCCGGCACACGCTGTGTTGGGAGAGGCTTGAGGAGATGAGGCCTGCAGCAGTGCCCGGATGGGGCAGAGGAATCCTCGGGCACCGGCGACTAAAGGAAAAGGCGGATTGGGAGGTCAAAAATACTACAGCACCCGGTTTTCCCAGGTGGTCTCCCATCCAGGTACTAAAGAGACCCGACCCTGCTTAGCTTCAGGGATCAGACGACATGTGGTGCGTTTAGGGTGGTATGGCTGCAGAAGGCAACGGGCGCCACGGGGTGCCTCTTGAGCCTCAGCTTAGCTGGTGCTGGCGAATTACCGCCAGTCTGGTGACCAGCCCTCGGCAGCACGGCCCTGCCGCCCACCCAGGCAGGCGACAGCAGGCCTCGGGGTCCAGGGGGTGGTGGATTCTTGGGCGACCTCGCAACTCCGTGCAGGCGGCAACATCCAGGCTTGTAGGTGTTTGACGCTCTGCCCCAGATCCCACTTGACGCTCACAAGGTCTGGGACTCAGAGGCTTAAGGGCCAGTGGCCTGCTGTCCCTTGGGCATTTCCCACCGTGTCCACCCACGCAGTGCTTGGCGCAGCCCAGCCATGGCCGCGCCAGCCCTCCTGCCCGACGGCGGTTGGCCCAAAGCCACTGGGAGCCACCATTGGGCCGGCACGGCCCCTTAGCCCCAGCAAAGCCACCCTTGTACCCACGCCACCCAAAAACCACAGTTCTCGGCTTTGGAGGTCAGGCGACCTGGAGAACCGGTCATGGCCCACGACCCCACTCCTGCCTCCAGCTGTGGCGAAACAGCAGAGGGTGGGCTTTTTCCGCAGGTAGCAGTATAGAGACACGCGGGCAGATCGGTGGCTGGTGCGTGCATGTGCGCTGGTGGGGGCGGCCAGGTGTAGGTCGAAGGCCTCGTGGGCCTATCGGCTGTCAGCCGGGCCTACGGTGCAGTCTGGGTGTAGGCCAGCCACCCCGGGAGCGGCTGGTTTATGGTTATCTACCAGGGCCGCCTTCTGGCCGCATGTCCAACCAGACCGGCGGGGTGCGCCCCCTCCAGAGCACGCTGTGTTGGGAGGGGCCTGAGGAGGTGAGGCCTGCAGCGGTGCCAGGCGGAGGTGATGGCGGCCTCGGCCGTGGGCGACTAAAGGAGAATTTATAGTGGGAGGCAAAAATGCATACAGAACCCGGTATTCCAATGTGGTCTCCCATCCAAGTACTAACCAGGCCCGACCCTGCTTAGCTTCCAGGATCAGATGAGATGGGCCGCGTTCAGGGTGGTATGGCCGTAGAAGGCAGCGGGAGCCACGGGGCACCTCTTGAGGCTCAGCTTCGCTGGTGCTGCCGACATACCGCCAGCCCGGCAGCCAACCATCTCCAGCACGGCCCTGCCGTCTGCCAAGGCAGGCGACAGGAGGCCTCGGGGACCCTGGGTTGGCGGACACGTGGGTGACCTCGCAGCTCAGGTCAGGCGGGACCCTCCAGGCCCGTAGGCGCTTGGCCCTCCACCCCAGATCCTTCTTGACGCTCACAAGGATGTGGCCTTGGAGGCTTAAGGGCACGTGGCCCGCGGTTCCTTGGGCATTCACCACTCTGTCTGCCCACACAGCTCTAGGCAAAGGCCAGCCGCCGCCTGGCCGGCCCTACTGCCTGACGGCAGTTGGCCCGAAGCCACTGGGAGACACCATTGAGTCGGCACGACCCCTTAGACCCAGCAAGGCCACCCTTGCCCCCACGCCAACTGCCGAAGAAAGTTCCCTGTGCCTGGTGACCGGCTGGGCCAGAGGACCGGTCCCGGCCCAAGAACCCACTCCCGCCCACGACCGTGGCGAAACGGCGGAGGGTGGGCTTTTTCCGGAGGGAGCTGTGGAGAGACACACAGGCAGACAGGTGGCGGCAGCGCGGATGGGCGCTGGTGCTGTCGGCCAGGTGCAGGTCGAAGGCCTTGCGGGCCTCCCGATCATCAGCCGGGCCTGCGGCAGAGTCTGGGTCAGAGCCAGCCACCCCGGGAGCGGCTGGGGTGCGGCTGCCTCCCAGGGCCGCCTTCTGGCGGCATGTCCAGCAGGACCGGCGGGAAGCGCCCCCTCCGGCGCACGCTGTGTTGGGAGAGGCTTGAGGAGATGAGGCCTGCAGCAGTGCCCGGAAGGGGCAGAGGAATCCTCGGGCACCGGCGACTAAAGGAAAAGGCGGATTGGGAGGCCAAAAATACTACAGCACCTGGTTTTCCCAGGTGGTCTCCCATCCAGGTACTAAACAGACCCGACCCTGCTTAGCTTCAGGGATCAGACGAGATGGGGTGCGTTTAGGGTGGTATGGCTGCAGAAGGCAACGGGCGCCACGGGGTGCCTCTTGAGCCTCAGCTTAGCTGGTGCTGGCGAATTACCGCCAGTCTGGTGACCAGCCCTCGGCAGCACGGCCCTGCCGCCCACCCAGGCAGGCGACAGCAGGCCTCGGGGTCCAGGGGGTGGTGGATTCTTGGGCGACCTCGCAACTCCGTTCAGGTGGCAACATACAGGCTTGTAGGTGTTTGACGCTCTGCCCCAGATCCCACTTGACGCTCACAAGGTCTGGGACTCAGAGGCTTAAGGGCCAGTGGCCTGCTGTCCCTTGGGCATTTCCCACCGTGTCCACCCACGCAGTGCTTGGCGCAGCCCAGCCATGGCCGCACCGGCCCTCCTGCCCGACGGCGGTTGGCCCAAAGCCACTGGGAGCCACCATTGGGCCGGCACGGCCCCTTAGCCCCAGCAAAGCCACCCTTGTACCCACGCCACCCAAAAAGCACAGTTCTCGGCTTTGGAGGTCAGGCGACCTGGAGAACCGGTCATGGCCCACGACCCCACTCCTGCCTCCAGCTGTGGCGAAACAGCAGAGGGTGGGCTTTTTCCGGAGGTAGCTGTATAGAGACACACGGGCAGATAGGTGGCTGGGGCGTGCATGTGCGCTGGTGGGGGCGGCCAGGTGTAGGTCGAAGGCCTCGTGGGCCTATCGGCCGTCAGCCGGGCCTACGGTGCAGTCTGGGTGTAGGCCAGCCACCCTGGGAGCGGCTGGTTTATGGTTATCTACCAGGGCCGCCTTCTGGCCGCATGTCCAACCAGACCGGCGGGGTGCGCCCCCTCCAGAGCATGCTGTGTTGGGAGGGGCCTGAGGAGGTGAGGCCTGCAGCGGTGCCAGGCGGAGGTGATGGCGGCCTCGGCCGTGGGCGACTAAAGGAGAATTTATAGTGGGAGGCAAAAATGCATACAGAACCCGGTATTCCAATGTGGTCTCCCATCCAAGTACTAACCAGGCCCGACCCTGCTTAGCTTCCAGGATCAGACGAGATGGGGCGCGTTCAGGGTGGTATGGCCGTAGAAGGCAGTGGGAGCCACGGGGCAAGTCTTGAGGCTCAGCTTCGCTGGTGCTGCCGACATACCGCCAGCCCGGCAGCCAACCATCTCCAGCACGGCCCTGCCGTCTGCCAAGGCAGGCGACAGGAGGCCTCGGGGACCCTGGGTTGGCGGACACGTGGGTGACCTCGCAGCTCAGGTCAGGCGGGACCCTCCAGGCCCGTAGGCGCTTGGCCCTCCACCCCAGATCCCTCTTGACGCTCACAAGGACGTGGCCTTGGAGGCTTAAGGGCACGTGGCCCGCGGTTCCTTGGGCATTCACCACTCTGTCTGCCCACACAGCTCTAGGCAAAGGCCAGCCGCCACCTGGCCGGCCCTACTGCCTGACGGCAGTTGGCCCGAAGCCACTGGGAGACACCATTGGGTCGGCACGACCCCTTAGACCCAGCAAGGCCACCCTTGCCCCCACGCCAACTGCCGAACAAAGTTGCCTTTGCCTGGTGACCGGCTGGGCCAGAGGACCGGTCCCGGCCCAAGAACCCACTCCCGCCCACGGCCGTGGCGAAACGGCGGAGGGTGGGCTTTTTCCGGAGGGAGCTGTGGAGAGACACACAGGCAGACAGGTGGCGGCAGCGCGGATGGGCGCTGGTGCTGTCGGCCAGGTGCAGGTCGAAGGCCTTGCGGGCCTCCCGATCATCAGCCGGGCCTGCGGCAGAGTCTGGGTCAGAGCCAGCCACCCCGGGAGCGGCTGGGGTGCGGCTGCCTCCCAGGGCCGCCTTCTGGCGGCATGTCCAGCAGGACCGGCGGGAAGCGCCCCATCCGGCGCACGCTGTGTTGGGAGAGGCTTGAGGAGATGAGGCCTGCAGCAGTGCCCGGATGGGGCAGAGGAATCCTCGGGCACCGGCGACTAAAGGAAAAGGCGGATTGGGAGGCCAAAAATACTACAGCACCCGGTTTTCCCAGGTGGTCTCCCATCCAGGTACTAAACAGACCCGACCCTGCTTAACTTCAGGGATCAGACGAGATGGGGTGCGTTTAGGGTGGTATGGCTGCAGAAGGCAACGGGCGCCACGGGGTGCCTCTTGAGCCTCAGCTTAGCTGGTGCTGGCGAATTACCGCCAGTCTGGTGACCAGCCCTCCGCAGCACGGCCCTGCCGCCCACCCAGGCAGGCGACAGCAGGCCTCGGGGTCCAGGGGGTGGTGGATTCTTGGGCGACCTCGCAACTCCGTGCAGGCGGCAACATCCAGGCTTGTAGGTGTTTGACGCTCTGCCCCAGATCCCACTTGACGCTCACAAGGTCTGGGACTCAGAGGCTTAAGGGCCAGTGGCCTGCTGTCCCTTGGGCATTTCCCACCGTGTCCACCCACGCAGTGCTTGGCGCAGCCCAGCCATGGCCGCGCCGGCCGTCCTGCCCGACGGCGGTTGGCCCAAAGCCACTGGGAGCCACCATTGGGCCGGCACGGCCCCTTAGCCCCAGCAAAGCCACCCTTGTACCCACGCCACCCAAAAAGCACAGTTCTCGGCTTTGGAGGTCAGGCGACCTGGAGAACCGGTCATGGCCCACGACCCCACTCCTGCCTCCAGCTGTGGCGAAACAGCAGAGGGTGGGCTTTTTCCGGAGGTAGCTGTATAGAGACACACGGGCAGATAGGTGGCTGGGGCGTGCATGTGCGCTGGTGGGGGCGGCCAGGTGTAGGTCGAAGGCCTCGTGGGCCTATCGGCCGTCAGCCGGGCCTACGGTGCAGTCTGGGTGTAGGCCAGCCACCCCGGGAGCGGCTGGTTTATGGTTATCTACCAGGGCCGCCTTCTGGCCGCATGTCCAACCAGACCGGCGGTGTGCGCCCCCTCCAGAGCACGCTGTGTTGGGAGGGGCCTGAGGAGGTGAGGCCTGCAGCGGTGCCAGGCAGAGGTGATGGCGGCCTCGGCCGTGGGCGACTAAAGGAGAATTTATAGTGGGAGGCAAAAATGCATACAGAACCCGGTATTCCAATGTGGTCTCCCATCCAAGTACTAACGAGGCCCGACCCTGCTTAGCTTCCAGGATCAGACGAGATGGGGCGCGTTCAGGGTGGTATGGCCGTAGAAGGCAGCGGGAGCCACGGGGCACCTCTTGAGGCTCAGCTTCGCTGGTGCTGCCGACATACCGCCAGCCCAGCAGCCAACCATCTCCAGCACGGCCCTGCCGTCTGCCAAGGCAGGCGACAGGAGGCCTCGGGGACCCTGGGTTGGCGGACACGTGGGTGACCTCGCAGCTCAGGTCAGGCGGGACCCTCCAGGCCCGTAGGCGCTTGGCCCTCCACCCCAGATCCCTCTTGACGCTCACAAGGACGTGGCCTTGGAGGCTTAAGGGCACGTGGCCCGCGGTTCCTTGGGCATTCACCACTCTGTCTGCCCACACAGCTCTAGGCAAAGGCCAGCCGCTGCCTGGCCGGCCCTACTGCCTGACGGCAGTTGGCCTGAAGCCACTGGGAGACACCATTGAGTCGGCACGACCCCTGAGAGCCAGCAAGGCCACCCTTGCCCCCACGCCAACTGCCGAAGAAAGTTCCCTGTGCCTGGTGACCGGCTGGGCCAGAGGACCGGTCCCGGCCCAAGAACCCACTCCCGCCCACGACCGTGGCGAAACGGCGGAGGGTGGGCTTTTTCCGGAGGGAGCTGTGGAGAGACACACAGGCAGACAGGTGGCGGCAGCGCGGATGGGCGCTGGTGCTGTCGGCCAGGTGCAGGTCGAAGGCCTTGCGGGCCTCCCGATCATCAGCCGGGCCTGCGGCAGAGTCTGGGTCAGAGCCAGCCACCCCGGGAGCGGCTGGGGTGCGGCTGCCTCCCAGGGCCGCCTTCTGGCGGCATGTCCAGCAGGACCGGCGGGAATCGCCCCCTCCGGCGCACGCTGTGTTGGGAGAGGCTTGAGGAGATGAGGCCTGCAGCAGTGCCCGGAAGGGGCAGAGGAATCCTCGGGCACCGGCGACTAAAGGAAAAGGCGGATTGGGAGGCCAAAAATACTACAGCACCTGGTTTTCCCAGGTGGTCTCCCATCCAGGTACTAAACAGACCCGACCCTGCTTAGCTTCAGGGATCAGACGAGATGGGGTGCGTTTAGGGTGGTATGGCTGCAGAAGGCAACGGGCGCCACGGGGTGCCTCTTGAGCCTCAGCTTAGCTGGTGCTGGCGAATTACCGCCAGTCTGGTGACCAGCCCTCCGCAGCACGGCCCTGCCGCCCACCCAGGCAGGCGACAGCAGGCCTCGGGGTCCAGGGGGTGGTGGATTCTTGGGCGACCTCGCAACTCCGTGCAGGCGGCAACATCCAGGCTTGTAGGTGTTTGACGCTCTGCCCCAGATCCCACTTGACGCTCACAAGGTCTGGGACTCAGAGGCTTAAGGGCCAGTGGCCTGCTGTCCCTTGGGCATTTCCCACCGTGTCCACCCACGCAGTGCTTGGCGCAGCCCAGCCATGGCCGCGCCGGCCGTCCTGCCCGACGGCGGTTGGCCCAAAGCCACTGGGAGCCACCATTGGGCCGGCACGGCCCCTTAGCCCCAGCAAAGCCACCCTTGTACCCACGCCACCCAAAAAGCACAGTTCTCGGCTTTGGAGGTCAGGCGACCTGGAGAACCGGTCATGGCCCACGACCCCACTCCTGCCTCCAGCTGTGGCGAAACAGCAGAGGGTGGGCTTTTTCCGGAGGTAGCTGTATAGAGACACACGGGCAGATAGGTGGCTGGGGCGTGCATGTGCGCTGGTGGGGGCGGCCAGGTGTAGGTCGAAGGCCTCGTGGGCCTATCGGCCGTCAGCCGGGCCTACGGTGCAGTCTGGGTGTAGGCCAGCCACCCCGGGAGCGGCTGGTTTATGGTTATCTACCAGGGCCGCCTTCTGGCCGCATGTCCAACCAGACCGGCGGTGTGCGCCCCCTCCAGAGCACGCTGTGTTGGGAGGGGCCTGAGGAGGTGAGGCCTGCAGCGGTGCCAGGCAGAGGTGATGGCGGCCTCGGCCGTGGGCGACTAAAGGAGAATTTATAGTGGGAGGCAAAAATGCATACAGAACCCGGTATTCCAATGTGGTCTCCCATCCAAGTACTAACGAGGCCCGACCCTGCTTAGCTTCCAGGATCAGACGAGATGGGGCGCGTTCAGGGTGGTATGGCCGTAGAAGGCAGCGGGAGCCACGGGGCACCTCTTGAGGCTCAGCTTCGCTGGTGCTGCCGACATACCGCCAGCCCAGCAGCCAACCATCTCCAGCACGGCCCTGCCGTCTGCCAAGGCAGGCGACAGGAGGCCTCGGGGACCCTGGGTTGGCGGACACGTGGGTGACCTCGCAGCTCAGGTCAGGCGGGACCCTCCAGGCCCGTAGGCGCTTGGCCCTCCACCCCAGATCCCTCTTGACGCTCACAAGGACGTGGCCTTGGAGGCTTAAGGGCACGTGGCCCGCGGTTCCTTGGGCATTCACCACTCTGTCTGCCCACACAGCTCTAGGCAAAGGCCAGCCGCTGCCTGGCCGGCCCTACTGCCTGACGGCAGTTGGCCTGAAGCCACTGGGAGACACCATTGAGTCGGCACGACCCCTGAGAGCCAGCAAGGCCACCCTTGCCCCCACGCCAACTGCCGAAGAAAGTTCCCTGTGCCTGGTGACCGGCTGGGCCAGAGGACCGGTCCCGGCCCAAGAACCCACTCCCGCCCACGACCGTGGCGAAACGGCGGAGGGTGGGCTTTTTCCGGAGGGAGCTGTGGAGAGACACACAGGCAGACAGGTGGCGGCAGCGCGGATGGGCGCTGGTGCTGTCGGCCAGGTGCAGGTCGAAGGCCTTGCGGGCCTCCCGATCATCAGCCGGGCCTGCGGCAGAGTCTGGGTCAGAGCCAGCCACCCCGGGAGCGGCTGGGGTGCGGCTGCCTCCCAGGGCCGCCTTCTGGCGGCATGTCCAGCAGGACCGGCGGGAAGCGCCCCCTCCGGCGCACGCTGTGTTGGGAGAGGCTTGAGGAGATGAGGCCTGCAGCAGTGCCCGGAAGGGGCAGAGGAATCCTCGGGCACCGGCGACTAAAGGAAAAGGCGGATTGGGAGGCCAAAAATACTACAGCACCTGGTTTTCCCAGGTGGTCTCCCATCCAGGTACTAAACAGACCCGACCCTGCTTAGCTTCAGGGATCAGACGAGATGGGGTGCGTTTAGGGTGGTATGGCTGCAGAAGGCAACGGGCGCCACGGGGTGCCTCTTGAGCCTCAGCTTAGCTGGTGCTGGGGAATTACCGCCAGTCTGGTGACCAGCCCTCGGCAGCACGGCCCTGCCGCCCACCCAGGCAGGCGACAGCAGGCCTCGGGGTCCAGGGGGTGGTGGATTCTTGGGCGACCTCGCAACTCCGTGCAGGCGGCAACATCCAGGCTTGTAGGTGTTTGACGCTCTGCCCCAGATCCCACTTGACGCTCACAAGGTCTGGGACTCAGAGGCTTAAGGGCCAGTGGCCTGCTGTCCCTTGGGCATTTCCCACGGTGTCCACCCACGCAGTGCTTGGCGCAGCACAGCCATGGCCGCGCCGGCCCACCTGCCCGACGGCGGTTGGCCCAAAGCCACTGGGAGCCACCATTGGGCCGGCACGGCCCCTTAGCCCCAGCAAAGCCACCCTTGTACCCACGCCACCCAAAAAGCACAGTTCTCGGCTTTGGAGGTCAGGCGACCTGGAGAACCGGTCATGGCCCACGACCCCACTCCTGCCTCCAGCTGTGGCGAAACAGCAGAGGGTGGGCTTTTTCCGGAGGTAGCTGTATAGAGACACACGGGCAGATAGGTGGCTGGGGCGTGCATGTGCGCTGGTGGGGGCGGCCAGGTGTAGGTCGAAGGCCTCGTGGGCCTATCGGCCGTCAGCCGGGCCTACGGTGCAGTCTGGGTGTAGGCCAGCCACCCCGGGAGCGGCTGGTTTATGGTTATCTACCAGGGCCGCCTTCTGGCCGCATGTCCAACCAGACCGGCGGTGTGCGCCCCCTCCAGAGCACGCTGTGTTGGGAGGGGCCTGAGGAGGTGAGGCCTGCAGCGGTGCCAGGCAGAGGTGATGGCGGCCTCGGCCGTGGGCGACTAAAGGAGAATTTATAGTGGGAGGCAAAAATGCATACAGAACCCGGTATTCCAATGTGGTCTCCCATCCAAGTACTAACGAGGCCCGACCCTGCTTAGCTTCCAGGATCAGACGAGATGGGGCGCGTTCAGGGTGGTATGGCCGTAGAAGGCAGCGGGAGCCACGGGGCACCTCTTGAGGCTCAGCTTCGCTGGTGCTGCCGACATACCGCCAGCCCAGCAGCCAACCATCTCCAGCACGGCCCTGCCGTCTGCCAAGGCAGGCGACAGGAGGCCTCGGGGACCCTGGGTTGGCGGACACGTGGGTGACCTCGCAGCTCAGGTCAGGCGGGACCCTCCAGGCCCGTAGGCGCTTGGCCCTCCACCCCAGATCCCTCTTGACGCTCACAAGGACGTGGCCTTGGAGGCTTAAGGGCACGTGGCCCGCGGTTCCTTGGGCATTCACCACTCTGTCTGCCCACACAGCTCTAGGCAAAGGCCAGCCGCCGCCTGGCCGGCCCTACTGCCTGACGGCAGTTGGCCTGAAGCCACTGGGAGACACCATTGAGTCGGCACGACCCCTGAGAGCCAGCAAGGCCACCCTTGCCCCCACGCCAACTGCCGAAGAAAGTTCCCTGTGCCTGGTGACCGGCTGGGCCAGAGGACCGGTCCCGGCCCAAGAACCCACTCCCGCCCACGACCGTGGCGAAACGGCGGAGGGTGGGCTTTTTCCGGAGGGAGCTGTGGAGAGACACACAGGCAGACAGGTGGCGGCAGCGCGGATGGGCGCTGGTGCTGTCGGCCAGGTGCAGGTCGAAGGCCTTGCGGGCCTCCCGATCATCAGCCGGGCCTGCGGCAGAGTCTGGGTCAGAGCCAGCCACCCCGGGAGCGGCTGGGGTGCGGCTGCCTCCCAGGGCCGCCTTCTGGCGGCATGTCCAGCAGGACCGGCGGGAAGCGCCCCCTCCGGCGCACGCTGTGTTGGGAGAGGCTTGAGGAGATGAGGCCTGCAGCAGTGCCCGGAAGGGGCAGAGGAATCCTCGGGCACCGGCGACTAAAGGAAAAGGCGGATTGGGAGGCCAAAAATACTACAGCACCCGGTTTTCCCAGGTGGTCTCCCATCCAGGTACTAAACAGACCCGACCCTGCTTAGCTTCAGGGATCAGACGAGATGGGGTGCGTTTAGGGTGGTATGGCTGCAGAAGGCAACGGGCGCCACGGGGTGCCTCTTGAGCCTCAGCTTAGCTGGTGCTGGCGAATTACCGCCAGTCTGGTGACCAGCCCTCGGCAGCACGGCCCTGCCGCCCACCCAGGCAGGCGACAGCAGGCCTCGGGGTCCAGGGGGTGGTGGATTCTTGGGCGACCTCGCAACTCCGTGCAGGCGGCAACATCCAGGCTTGTAGGTGTTTGACGCTCTGCCCCAGATCCCACTTGACGCTCACAAGGTCTGGGACTCAGAGGCTTAAGGGCCAGTGGCCTGCTGTCCCTTGGGCATTTCCCACGGTGTCCACCCACGCAGTGCTTGGCGCAGCACAGCCATGGCCGCGCCGGCCCTCCTGCCCGACGGCGGTTGGCCCAAAGCCACTGGGAGCCACCATTGGGCCGGCACGGCCCCTTAGCCCCAGCAAAGCCACCCTTGTACCCACGCCACCCAAAAAGCACAGTTCTCGGCTTTGGAGGTCAGGCGACCTGGAGAACCGGTCATGGCCCACGACCCCACTCCTGCCTCCAGCTGTGGCGAAACAGCAGAGGGTGGGCTTTTTCCGGAGGTAGCTGTATAGAGACACACGGGCAGATAGGTGGCTGGGGCGTGCATGTGCGCTGGTGGGGGCGGCCAGGTGTAGGTCGAAGGCCTCGTGGGCCTATCGGCCGTCAGCCGGGCCTACGGTGCAGTCTGGGTGTAGGCCAGCCACCCCGGGAGCGGCTGGTTTATGGTTATCTACCAGGGCCGCCTTCTGGCCGCATGTCCAACCAGACCGGCGGGGTGCGCCCCCTCCAGAGCACGCTGTGTTGGGAGGGGCCTGAGGAGGTGAGGCCTGCAGCGGTGCCAGGCGGAGGTGATGGCGGCCTCGGCCGTGGGCGACTAAAGGAGAATTTATAGTGGGAGGCAAAAATGCATACAGAACCCGGTATTCCAATGTGGTCTCCCATCCAAGTACTAACCAGGCCCGACCCTGCTTAGCTTCCAGGATCAGACGAGATGGGGCGCGTTCAGGGTGGTATGGCCGTAGAAGGCAGGGGGAGCCACGGGGCAGCTCTTGATGCTCAGCTTCGCTGGTGCTGTCGACATACCGCCAGCCCGGCAGCCAACCATCTCCAGCACGGCCCTGCCGTCTGCCAAGGCAGGCGACAGGAGGCCTCGGGGACCCTGGGTTGGCGGACACGTGGGTGACCTCGCAGCTCAGGTCAGGCGGGACCCTCCAGGCCCGTAGGCGCTTGGCCCTCCACCCCAGATCCCTCTTGACGCTCACAAGGACGTGGCCTTGGAGGCTTAAGGGCACGTGGCCCGCGGTTCCTTGGGCATTCACCACTCTGTCTGCCCACACAGCTCTAGGCAACGGCCAGCCGCCGCCTGGCCGGCCCTACTGCCTGACGGCAGTTGGCCCGAAGCCACTGGGAGACACCACTGGGTCGGCACGACCCCTTAGACCCAACAAGGCCACCCTTGCCCCCACGCCAACTGCCGAACAAAGTTGCCTTTGCCTGGTGACCGGCTGGGCCAGAGGACCGGTCCCGGCCCAAGAACCCACTCCCGCCCACGGCCGTGGCGAAACGGCGGAGGGTGGGCTTTTTCCGGAGGGAGCTGTGGAGAGACACACAGGCAGACAGGTGGCGGCAGCGCGGATGGGCGCTGGTGCTGTCGGCCAGGTGCAGGTCGAAGGCCTTGCGGGCCTCCCGATCATCAGCCGGGCCTGCGGCAGAGTCTGGGTCAGAGCCAGCCACCCCGGGAGCGGCTGGGGTGCGGCTGCCTCCCAGGGCCGCCTTCCGGCGGCATGTCCAGCAGGACCGGCGGGAAGCGCCCCCTCCGGCGCACGCTGTGTTGGGAGAGGCTTGAGGAGATGAGGCCTGCAGCAGTGCCCGGATGGGGCAGAGGAATCCTCGGGCACCGGCGACTAAAGGAAAAGGCGGATTGGGAGGCCAAAAATACTACAGCACCCGGTTTTCCCAGGTGGTCTCCCATCCAGGTACTAAACAGACCCGACCCTGCTTAGCTTCAGGGATCAGACGAGATGGGGTGCGTTTAGGGTGGTATGGCTGCAGAAGGCAATGGGCGCCACGGGGTGCCTCTTGAGCCTCAGCTTAGCTGGTGCTGGCGAATTACCGCCAGTCTGGTGACCAGCCCTCGGCAGCACGGCCCTGCCGCCCACCCAGGCAGGCGACAGCAGGCCTCGGGGTCCAGGGGGTGGTGGATTCTTGGGCGACCTCGCAACTCCGTGCAGGCGGCAACATCCAGGCTTGTAGGTGTTTGACGCTCTGCCCCAGATCCCACTTGACGCTCACAAGGTCTGGGACTCAGAGGCTTAAGGGCCAGTGGCCTGCTGTCCCTTGGGCATTTCCCACCGTGTCCACCCACGCAGTGCTTGGCGCAGCCCAGCCATGGCCGCGCCGGCCCTCCTGCCCGACGGCGGTTGGCCCAAAGCCACTGGGAGCCACCATTGGGCCGGCACGGCCTCTTAGCCCCAGCAAAGCCACCCTTGTACCCACGCCACCCAAAAAGCACAGTTCTCGGCTTTGGAGGTCAGGCGACCTGGAGAACCGGTCATGGCCCACGACCCCACTCCTGCCTCCAGCTGTGGCGAAACAGCAGAGGGTGGGCTTTTTCCGGAGGTAGCTGTATAGAGACACACGGGCAGATAGGTGGCTGGGGCGTGCATGTGCGCTGGTGGGGGCGGCCAGGTGTAGGTCGAAGGCCTCGTGGGCCTATCGGCCGTCAGCCGGGCCTACGGTGCAGTCTGGGTGTAGGCCAGCCACCCCGGGAGCGGCTGGTTTATGGTTATCTACCAGGGCCGCCTTCTGGCCGCATGTCCAACCAGACCGGCGGTGTGCGCCCCCTCCAGAGCACGCTGTGTTGGGAGGGGCCTGAGGAGGTGAGGCCTGCAGCGGTGCCAGGTGGAGGTGATGGCGGCCTCGGCCGTGGGCGACTAAAGGAGAATTTATAGTGGGAGGCAAAAATGCATACAGAACCCGGTATTCCAATGTGGTCTCCCATCCAAGTACTAACCAGACCCGACCCTGCTTAGCTTCCAGGATCAGACGAGATGGGGCGCGTTCAGGGTGGTATGGCCGTAGAAGGCAGCGGGAGCCACGGGGCACCTCTTGAGGCTCAGCTTCGCTGGTGCTGCCGACATACCGCCAGCCCGGCAGCCAACCATCTCCAGCACGGCCCTGCCGTCTGCCAAGGCAGGCGACAGGAGGCCTCGGGGACCCTGGGTTGGCGGACACGTGGGTGACCTCGCAGCTCAGGTCAGGCGGGACCCTCCAGGCCCGTAGGCGCTTGGCCCTCCACCCCAGATCCCTCTTGACGCTCACAAGGACGTGGCCTTGGAGGCTTAAGGGCATGTGGCCCGCGGTTCCATGGGAATTCACCACTCTGTCTTCCCACACAGCTCTAGGCAAAGGCCAGCCGCTGCCTGGCCGGCCCTACTGCCTGACGGCAGTTGGCCCGAAGCCACTGGGAGACACCACTGAGTCGGCACGACCCCTTAGACCCAGCAAGGCCACCCTTGCCCCCACGCCAACTGCCGAACAAAGTTCCCTGTGCCTGGTGACTGGCTGGGCCAGAGGACCGGTCCCGGCCCAAGAACCCACTCCCGCCCACGGCCGTGGCGAAACGGCGGAGGGTGGGCTTTTTCCGGAGGGAGCTGTGGAGAGACACACAGGCAGACAGGTGGCGGCAGCGCGGATGGGCGCTGGTGCTGTCGGCCAGGTGCAGGTCGAAGGCCTTGCGGGCCTCCCGATCATCAGCCGGGCCTGCGGCAGAGTCTGGGTCAGAGCCAGCCACCCCGGGAGCGGCTGGGGTGCGGCTGCCTCCCAGGGCCGCCTTCTGGCGGCATGTCCAGCAGGACCGGCGGGAAGCGCCCCCTCCGGCGCACGCTGTGTTGGGAGAGGCTTGAGGAGATGAGGCCTACAGCAGTGCCCGGAAGGGGCAGAGGAATCCTCGGGCACCGGCGACTAAAGGAAAAGGCGGATTGGGAGGCCAAAAATACTACAGCACCTGGTTTTCCCAGGTGGTCTCCCATCCAGGTACTAAACAGACCCGACCCTGCTTAGCTTCAGGGATCAGACGAGATGGGGTGCGTTTAGGGTGGTATGGCTGCAGAAGGCAACGGGCGCCACGGGGTGCCTCTTGAGCCTCAGCTTAGCTGGTGCTGGCGAATTACCGCCAGTCTGGTGACCAGCCCTCGGCAGCACGGCCCTGCCGCCCACCCAGGCAGGCGACAGCAGGCCTCGGGGTCCAGGGGGTGGTGGATTCTTGGGCGACCTCGCAACTCCGTTCAGGTGGCAACATACAGGCTTGTAGGTGTTTGACGCTCTGCCCCAGATCCCACTTGACGCTCACAAGGTCTGGGACTCAGAGGCTTAAGGGCCAGTGGCCTGCTGTCCCTTGGGCATTTCCCACCGTGTCCACCCACGCAGTGCTTGGCGCAGCCCAGCCATGGCCGCGCCGGCCCTCCTGCCCGACGGCGGTTGGCCCAAAGCCACTGGGAGCCACCATTGGGCCGGCACGGCCCCTTAGCCCCAGCAAAGCCACCCTTGTACCCACGCCACCCAAAAAGCACAGTTCTCGGCTTTGGAGGTCAGGCGACCTGAACAACCGGTCATGGCCCACGACCCAACTCCTGCCTCCAGCTGTGGCGAAACAGCAGAGGGTGGGCTTTTTCCGGAGGTAGCTGTATAGAGACACACGGGCAGATAGGTGGCTGGGGCGTGCATGTGCGCTGGTGGGGGCGGCCAGGTGTAGGTCGAAGGCCTCGTGGGCCTATCGGCCGTCAGCCGGGCCTACGGTGCAGTCTGGGTGTAGGCCAGCCACCCCGGGAGCGGCTGGTTTATGGTTATCTACCAGGGCCGCCTTCTGGCCGCATGTCCAACCAGACCGGCGGGGTGCGCCCCCTCCAGAGCACGCTGTGTTGGGAGGGGCCAGAGGAGGTGAGGCCTGCAGCGGTGCCAGGCGGAGGTGATGGCGGCCTCGGCCGTGGGCGACTAAAGGAGAATTTATAGTGGGAGGCAAAAATGCATACAGAACCCGGTATTCCAATGTGGTCTCCCATCCAAGTACTAACCAGGCCCGACCCTGCTTAGCTTCCAGGATCAGACGAGATGGGGCGCGTTCAGGGTGGTATGGCCGTAGAAGACAGCGGGAGCCAC
This sequence comes from Balaenoptera physalus, assembly GCF_965194825.1. Classification (NCBI taxonomy): domain Eukaryota; kingdom Metazoa; phylum Chordata; class Mammalia; order Artiodactyla; family Balaenopteridae; genus Balaenoptera; species Balaenoptera physalus. Next base: position 271,286 of record NW_028126340.1, on the reverse strand, counting down.
GGGGCACCTCTTGAGGCTCAGCTTCGCTGGTGCTGCCGACATACCGCCAGCCCGGCAGCCAACCATCTCCAGCACGGCCCTGCCGTCTGCCAAGGCAGGTGACAGGAGGCCTCGGGGACCCTGGGTTGGCGGACACGTGGGTGACCTCGCAGCTCAGGTCAGGCGGGACCCTCCAGGCCCGTAGGCGCTTGGCCCTCCACCCCAGATCCCTCTTGACGCTCACAAGGACGTGGCCTTGGAGGCTTAAGGGCACGTGGCCCGCGGTTCCTTGGGCATTCACCACTCTGTCTGCCCACACAGCTCTAGGCAAAGGCCAGCCGCCGCCTGGCCGGCCCTACTGCCTGACGGCAGTTGGCCCGAAGCCACTGGGAGACACCATTGAGTCGGCACGACCCCTTAGACCCAGCAAGGCCACCCTTGCCCCCACGCCAACTGCCGAACAAAGTTCCCTGTGCCTGGTGACCGGCTGGGCCAGAGGACCGGTCCCGGCCCAAGAACCCACTCCCGCCCACGGCCGTGGCGAAACGGCGGAGGGTGAGCTTTTTCCGGAGAGAGCTGTGGAGAGACACACAGGCAGACAGGTGGCGGCAGCGCAGATGGGCGCTGGTGCTGTCGGCCAGGTGCAGGTCGAAGGCCTTGCGGGCCTCCCGATCATCAGCCGGGCCTGCGGCAGAGTCTGGGTCAGAGCCAGCCACCCCGGGAGCGGCTGGGGTGCGGCTGCCTCCCAGGGCCGCCTTCTGGCGGCATGTCCAGCAGGACCGGCGGGAAGCGCCCCCTCCGGCGCACGCTGTGTTGGGAGAGGCTTGAGGAGATGAGGCCTGCAGCAGTGCCCGGATGGGGCAGAGGAATCCTCGGGCACCGGCGACTAAAGGAAAAGGCGTATTGGGAGGCCAAAAATACTACAGCACCCGGTTTTCCCAGGTGGTCTCCCATCCAGGTACTAAAGAGACCCGACCCTGCTTAGCTTCAGGGATCAGACGACATGTGGTGCGTTTAGGGTGGTATGGCTGCAGAAGGCAACGGGCGCCACGGGGTGCCTCTTGAGCCTCAGCTTAGCTGGTGCTGGCGAATTACCGCCAGTCTGGTGACCAGCCCTCGGCAGCACGGCCCTGCCGCCCACCCAGGCAGGCGACAGCAGGCCTCGGGGTCCAGGGGGTGGTGGATTCTTGGGCGACCTCGCAACTCCGTGCAGGCGGCAACATCCAGGCTTGTAGGTGTTTGACGCTCTGCCCCAGATCCCACTTGACGCTCACAAGGTCTGGGACTCAGAGGCTTAAGGGCCAGTGGCCTGCTGTCCCTTGGGCATTTCCCACCGTGTCCACCCACGCAGTGCTTGGCGCAGCACAGCCATGGCCGCGCCAGCCCTCCTGCCCGACGGCGGTTGGCCCAAAGCCACTGGGAGCCACCATTGGGCCGGCACGGCCCCTTAGCCCCAGCAAAGCCACCCTTGTACCCCCGCCACCCAAAAAGCACAGTTCTCGGCTTTGGAGGTCAGGCGACCTGGAGAACCGGTCATGGCCCACGACCCCACTCCTGCCTCCAGCTGTGGCGAAACAGCAGAGGGTGGGCTTTTTCCGCAGGTAGCAGTATAGAGACACGCGGGCAGATAGGTGGCTGGTGCGTGCATGTGCGCTGGTGGGGGCGGCCAGGTGTAGGTCGAAGGCCTCGTGGGCCTATCGGCCGTCAGCCGGGCCTACGGTGCAGTCTGGGTGTAGGCCAGCCACCCCGGGAGCGGCTGCTTTATGGTTATCTACCAGGGCCGCCTTCTGGCCGCATGTCCAACCAGACCGGCGGGGTGCGCCCCCTCCAGAGCACGCTGTGTTGGGAGGGGCCTGAGGAGGTGAGGCCTGCAGCGGTGCCAGGCGGAGGTGATGGCGGCCTCGGCCGTGGGCGACTAAAGGAGAATTTATAGTGGGAGGCAAAAATGCATACAGAACCCGGTATTCCAATGTGGTCTCCCATCCAAGTACTAACCAGGCCCGACCCTGCTTAGCTTCCAGGATCAGATGAGATGGGGCGCGTTCAGGGTGGTATGGCCGTAGAAGGCAGCGGGAGCCACGGGGCACCTCTTGAGGCTCAGCTTCGCTGGTGCTGCCGACATACCGCCAGCCCGGCAGCCAACCATCTCCAGCACGGCCCTGCCGTCTGCCAAGGCAGGCGACAGGAGGCCTCGGGGACCCTGGGTTGGCGGACACGTGGGTGACCTCGCAGCTCAGGTCAGGCGGGACCCTCCAGGTCCGTAGGCGCTTGGCCCTCCACCCCAGATCCCTCTTGACGCTCACAAGGACGTGGCCTTGGAGGCTTAAGGGCACGTGGCCCGCGGTTCCTTGGGCATTCACCACTCTGTCTGCCCACACAGCTCTAGGCAAAGGCCAGCCGCCGCCTGGCCGGCCCTACTGCCTGACGGCAGTTGGCCCGAAGCCACTGGGAGACACCATTGAGTCAGCACGACCCCTTAGACCCAGCAAGGCCACCCTTGCCCCCACGCCAACTGCCGAACAAAGTTGCCTTTGCCTGGTGACCGGCTGGGCCAGAGGACCGGTCCCGGCCCAAAAACCCACTCCCGCCCACGGCCGTGGCGAAACGGCGGAGGGTGGGCTTTTTCCGGAGGGAGCTGTGGAGAGACACACAGGCAGACAGGTGGCGGCAGCGCGGATGGGCGCTGGTGCTGTCGGCCAGGTGCAGGTCGAAGGCCTTGCGGGCCTCCCGATCATCAGCCGGGCCTGCGGCAGAGTCTGGGTCAGAGCCAGCCACCCCGGGAGCGGCTGGGGTGCGGCTGCCTCCCAGGGCCGCCTTCTGGCGGCATGTCCAGCAGGACCGGCGGGAAGCGCCCCCTCCGGCGCACGCTGTGTTGGGAGAGGCTTGAGGAGATGAGGCCTGCAGCAGTGCCCGGATGGGGCAGAGGAATCCTCGGGCACCGGCGACTAAAGGAAAAGGCGGATTGGGAGGCCAAAAATACTACAGCACCCGGTTTTCCCAGGTGGTCTCCCATCCAGGTACTAAACAGACCCGACCCTGCTTAGCTTCAGGGATCAGACGAGATGGGGTGCGTTTAGGGTGGTATGGCTGCAGAAGGCAACGGGCGCCACGGGGTGCCTCTTGAGCCTCAGCTTAGCTGGTGCTGGCGAATTACCGCCAGTCTGGTGACCAGCCCTCCGCAGCACGGCCCTGCCGCCCACCCAGGCAGGCGACAGCAGGCCTCGGGGTCCAGGGGGTGGTGGATTCTTGGGCGACCTCGCAACTCCGTGCAGGCGGCAACATCCAGGCTTGTAGGTGTTTGACGCTCTGCCCCAGATCCCACTTGACGCTCACAAGGTCTGGGACTCAGAGGCTTAAGGGCCAGTGGCCTGCTGTCCCTTGGGCATTTCCCACCGTGTCCACCCACGCAGTGCTTGGCGCAGCCCAGCCATGGCCGCGCCGGCCCTCCTGCCCGACGGCGGTTGGCCCAAAGCCACTGGGAGCCACCATTGGGCCGGCACGGCCCCTTAGCCCCAGCAAAGCCACCCTTGTACCCACGCCACCCAAAAAGCACAGTTCTCGGCTTTGGAGGTCAGGCGACCTGGAGAACCGGTCATGGCCCACGACCCCACTCCTGCCTCCAGCTGTGGCGAAACAGCAGAGGGTGGGCTTTTTCCGGAGGTAGCTGTATAGAGACACACGGGCAGATAGGTGGCTGGGGCGTGCATGTGCGCTGGTGGGGGCGGCCAGGTGTAGGTCGAAGGCCTCGTGGGCCTATCGGCCGTCAGCCGGGCCTACGGTGCAGTCTGGGTGTAGGCCAGCCACCCCGGGAGCGGCTGGTTTATGGTTATCTACCAGGGCCGCCTTCTGGCCGCATGTCCAACCAGACCGGCGGTGTGCGCCCCCTCCAGAGCACGCTGTGTTGGGAGGGGCCTGAGGAGGTGAGGCCTGCAGCGGTGCCAGGCGGAGGTGATGGCGGCCTCGGCCGTGGGCGACTAAAGGAGAATTTATAGTGGGAGGCAAAAATGCATACAGAACCCGGTATTCCAATGTGGTCTCCCATCCAAGTACTAACCAGGCCCGACCCTGCTTAGCTTCCAGGATCAGACGAGATGGGGCGCGTTCAGGGTGGTATGGCCGTAGAAGGCAGCGGGAGCCACGGGGCACCTCTTGAGGCTCAGCTTCGCTGGTGCTGCCGACATACCGCCAGCCCGGCAGCCAACCATCTCCAGCACGGCCCTGCCGTCTGCCAAGGCAGGCGACAGGAGGCCTCGGGGACCCTGGGTTGGCGGACACATGGGTGACCTCGCAGCTCAGGTCAGGCGGGACCCTCCAGGCCCGTAGGCGCTTGGCCCTCCACCCCAGATCCCTCTTGACGCTCACATGGATGTGGCCTTGGAGGCTTAAGGGCACGTGGCCCGCGGTTCCTTGGGCATTCACCACTCTGTCTGCCCACACAGCTCTAGGCAAAGGCCAGCCGCCGCCTGGCCGGCCCTACTGCCTGACGGCAGTTGGCCCGAAGCCACTGGGAGACACCATTGAGTCGGCACGACCCCTTAGACCCAGCAAGGCCACCCTTGCCCCCACGCCAACTGCCGAAGAAAGTTCCCTGTGCCTGGTGACCGGCTGGGCCAGAGGACCGGTCCCGGCCCAAGAACCCACTCCCGCCCACGACCGTGGCGAAACGGCGGAGGGTGGGCTTTTTCCGGAGGGAGCTGTGGAGAGACACACAGGCAGACAGGTGGCGGCAGCGCGGATGGGCGCTGGTGCTGTCGGCCAGGTGCAGGTCGAAGGCCTTGCGGGCCTCCCGATCATCAGCCGGGCCTGCGGCAGAGTCTGGGTCAGAGCCAGCCACCCCGGGAGCGGCTGGGGTGCGGCTGCCTCCCAGGGCCGCCTTCTGGCGGCATGTCCAGCAGGACCGGTGGGAAGCGCCCCCTCCGGCGCACGCTGTGTTGGGAGAGGCTTGAGGAGATGAGGCCTGCAGCAGTGCCCGGAAGGGGCAGAGGAATCCTCGGGCACCGGCGACTAAAGGAAAAGGCGGATTGGGAGGCCAAAAATACTACAGCACCTGGTTTTCCCAGGTGGTCTCCCATCCAGGTACTAAACAGACCCGACCCTGCTTAGCTTCAGGGATCAGACGAGATGGGGTGCGTTTAGGGTGGTATGGCTGCAGAAGGCAACGGGCGCCACGGGGTGCCTCTTGAGCCTCAGCTTAGCTGGTGCTGGCGAATTACCGCCAGTCTGGTGACCAGCCCTCGGCAGCACGGCCCTGCCGCCCACCCAGGCAGGCGACAGCAGGCCTCGGGGTCCAGGGGGTGGTGGATTCTTGGGCGACCTCGCAACTCCGTTCAGGCGGCAACATCCAGGCTTGTAGGTGTTTGACGCTCTGCCCCAGATCCCACTTGATGCTCACAAGGTCTGGGACTCAGAGGCTTAAGGGCCAGTGGCCTGCTGTCCCTTGGGCATTTCCCACCGTGTCCACCCACGCAGTGCTTGGCGCAGCCCAGCCATGGCCGCGCCGGCCCTCCTGCCCGACGGCGTTTGGCCCAAAGCCACTGGGAGCCACCATTGGGCCGGCACGGCCCCTTAGCCCCAGCAAAGCCACCCTTGTACCCACGCCACCCAAAAAGCACAGTTCTCGGCTTTGGAGGTCAGGCGACCTGGAGAACCGGTCATGGCCCACGACCCCACTCCTGCCTCCAGCTGTGGCGAAACAGCAGAGGGTGGGCTTTTTCCGGAGGTAGCTGTATAGAGACACACGGGCAGATAGGTGGCTGGGGCGTGCATGTGCGCTGGTGGGGGCGGCCAGGTGTAGGTCGAAGGCCTCGTGGGCCTATTGGCCGTCAGCCGGGCCTACGGTGCAGTCTGGGTGTAGGCCAGCCACCCCGGGAGCGGCTGGTTTATGGTTATCTACCAGGGCCGCCTTCTGGCCGCATGTCCAACCAGACCGGCGGGGTGCGCCCCCTCCAGAGCACGCTGTGTTGGGAGGGGCCTGAGGAGGTGAGGCCTGCAGCGGTGCCAGGCGGAGGTGATGGCAGCCTCGGCCGTGGGCGACTAAAGGAGAATTTATAGTGGGAGGCAAAAATGCATACAGAACCCGGTATTCCAATGTGGTCTCCCATCCAAGTACTAACCAGGCCCGACCCTGCTTAGCTTCCAGGATCAGACGAGATGGGGCGCGTTCAGGGTGGTATGGCCGTAGAAGGCAGCGGGAGCCACGGGGCACCTCTTGAGGCTCAGCTTCGCTGGTGCTGCCGACATACCGCCAGCCCGGCAGCCAACCATCTCCAGCACGGCCCTGCCGTCTGCCAAGGCAGGTGACAGGAGGCCTCGGGGACCCTGGGTTGGCGGACACGTGGGTGACCTCGCAGCTCAGGTCAGGCGGGACCCTCCAGGCCCGTAGGCGCTTGGCCCTCCACCCCAGATCCCTCTTGACGCTCACAAGGACGTGGCCTTGGAGGCTTAAGGGCACGTGGCCCGCGGTTCCTTGGGCATTCACCACTCTGTCTGCCCACACAGCTCTAGGCAAAGGCCAGCCGCTGCCTGGCCGGCCCTACTGCCTGACGGCAGTTGGCCTGAAGCCACTGGGAGACACCATTGAGTCGGCACGACCCCTGAGAGCCAGCAAGGCCACCCTTGCCCCCACGCCAACTGCCGAACAAAGTTCCCTGTGCCGGTGACCGGCTGGGCCAGAGGACCGGTCCCGGCCCAAGAACCCACTCCCGCCCACGGCCGTGGCGAAACGGCGGAGGGTGGGCTTTTTCCGGAGAGAGCTGTGGAGAGACACACAGGCAGACAAGTGGCGGCAGCGCAGATGGGCGCTGGTGCTGTCGGCCAGGTGCAGGTCGAAGGCCTTGCGGGCCTCCCGATCATCAGCCGGGCCTGCGGCAGAGTCTGGGTCAGAGCCAGCCACCCCGGGAGCGGCTGGGGTGCGGCTGCCTCCCAGGGCCGCCTTCTGGCGGCATGTCCAGTAGGACCAGCGGGAAGCGCCCCCTCCGGCACACGCTGTGTTGGGAGAGGCTTGAGGAGATGAGGCCTGCAGCAGTGCCCGGATGGGGCAGAGGAATCCTCGGGCACCGGCGACTAAAGGAAAAGGCGGATTGGGAGGCCAAAAATACTACAGCACCCGGTTTTCCCAGGTGGTCTCCCATCCAGGTACTAAACAGACCCGACCCTGCTTAGCTTCAGGGATCAGACGACATGTGGTGCGTTTAGGGTGGTATGGCTGCAGAAGGCAACGGGCGCCACGGGGTGCCTCTTGAGCCTCAGCTTAGCTGGTGCTGGCGAATTACCGCCAGTCTGGTGACCAGCCCTCGGCAGCACGGCCCTGCCTCCCACCCAGGCAGGCGACAGCAGGCCTCGGGGTCCAGGGGGTGGTGGATTCTTGGGCGACCTCGCAACTCCGTGCAGGCGGCAACATCCAGGCTTGTAGGTGTTTGACGCTCTGCCCCAGATCCCACTTGACGCTCACAAGGTCTGGGACTCAGAGGCTTAAGGGCCAGTGGCCTGCTGTCCCTTGGGCATTTCCCACCGTGTCCACCCACGCAGTGCTTGGCGCAGCCCAGCCATGGCCGCGCCGGCCCTCCTGCCCGACGGCGGTTGGCCCAAAGCCACTGGGAGCCACCATTGGGCCGGCACGGCCCCTTAGCCCCAGCAAAGCCACCCTTGTACCCACGCCACCCAAAAACCACAGTTCTCGGCTTTGGAGGTCAGGCGACCTGGAGAACCGGTCATGGCCCACGACCCCACTCCTGCCTCCAGCTGTGGCGAAACAGCAGAGGGTGGGCTTTTTCCGCAGGTAGCAGTATAGAGACACGCGGGCAGATAGGTGGCTGGTGCGTGCATGTGCGCTGGTGGGGGCGGCCAGGTGTAGGTCGAAGGCCTCGTGGGCCTATCGGCTGTCAGCCGGGCCTACGGTGCAGTCTGGGTGTAGGCCAGCCACCCCGGGAGCGGCTGGTTTATGGTTATCTACCAGGGCCGCCTTCTGGCCGCATGTCCAACCAGACCGGCGGGGTGCGCCCCCTCCAGAGCACGCTGTGTTGGGAGGGGCCTGAGGAGGTGAGGCCTGCAGCGGTGCCAGGCGGAGGTGATGGCGGCCTCGGCCGTGGGCGACTAAAGGAGAATTTATAGTGGGAGGCAAAAATGCATACAGAACCCGGTATTCCAATGTGGTCTCCCATCCAAGTACTAACCAGGCCCGACCCTGCTTAGCTTCCAGGATCAGACGAGATGGGGCGCGTTCAGGGTGGTATGGCCGTAGAAGGCAGCGGGAGCCACGGGGCACCTCTTGAGGCTCAGCTTCGCTGGTGCTGCCGACATACCGCCAGCCCGGCAGCCAACCATCTCCAGCACGGCCCTGCCGTCTGCCAAGGCAGGCGACAGGAGGCCTCGGGGACCCTGGGTTGGCGGACACGTGGGTGACCTCGCAGCTCAGGTCAGGCGGGACCCTCCAGGCCCGTAGGCGCTTGGCCCTCCACCCCAGATCCCTCTTGACGCTCACAAGGACGTGGCCTTGGAGGCTTAAGGGCACGTGGCCCGCGGTTCCTTGGGCATTCACCACTCTGTCTGCCCACACAGCTCTAGGCAAAGGCCAGCCGCCGCCTGGCCGGCCCTACTGCCTGACGGCAGTTGGCCCGAAGCCACTGGGAGACACCATTGAGTCGGCACGACCCCTTAGACCCAGCAAGGCCACCCTTGCCCCCACGCCAACTGCCGAACAAAGTTGCCTTTGCCTGGTGACCGGCTGGGCCAGAGGACCGGTCCCGGCCCAAGAACCCACTCCCGCCCACGGCCGTGGCGAAACGGCGGAGGGTGGGCTTTTTCCGGAGGGAGCTGTGGAGAGACACACAGGCAGACAGGTGGCGGCAGCGCTGATGGGCGCTGGTGCTGTCGGCCAGGTGCAGGTCGAAGGCCTTGCGGGCCTCCCGATCATCAGCCGGGCCTGCGGCAGAGTCTGGGTCAGAGCCAGCCACCCCGGGAGCGGCTGGGGTGCGGCTGCCTCCCAGGGCCGCCTTCTGGCGGCATGTCCAGCAGGACCGGCGGGAAGCGCCCCCTCCGGCGCACGCTGTGTTGGGAGAGGCTTGAGGAGATGAGGCCTGCAGCAGTGCCCGGAAGGGGCAGAGGAATCCTCGGGCACCTGCGACTAAAGGAAAAGGCGGATTGGGAGGCCAAAAATACTACAGCACCCGGTTTTCCCAGGTGGTCTCCCATCCAGGTACTAAACAGACCCGACCCTGCTTAGCTTCAGGGATCAGACGAGATGGGGTGCGTTTAGGGTGGTATGGCTGCAGAAGGCAACGGGCGCCACGGGGTGCCTCTTGAGCCTCAGCTTAGCTGGTGCTGGCGAATTACCACCAGTCTGGTGACCAGCCCTCCGCAGCACGGCCCTGCCGCCCACCCAGGCAGGCGACAGCAGGCCTCGGGGTCCAGGGGGTGGTGGATTCTTGGGCGACCTCGCAACTCCGTGCAGGCGGCAACATCCAGGCTTGTAGGTGTTTGACGCTCTGCCCCAGATCCCACTTGACGCTCACAAGGTCTGGGACTCAGAGGCTTAAGGGCCAGTGGCCTGCTGTCCCTTGGGCATTTCCCACCGTGTCCACCCACGCAGTGCTTGGCGCAGCCCAGCCATGGCCGCGCCGGCCCTCCTGCCCGACGGCGGTTGGCCCAAAGCCACTGGGAGCCACCATTGGGCCGGCACGGCCCCTTAGCCCCAGCAAAGCCACCCTTGTACCCACGCCACCCAAAAAGCACAGTTCTCGGCTTTGGAGGTCAGGCGACCTGGAGAACCGGTCATGGCCCACGACCCCACTCCTGCCTCCAGCTGTGGCGAAACAGCAGAGGGTGGGCTTTTTCCGGAGGTAGCTGTATAGAGACACACGGGCAGATAGGTGGCTGGGGCGTGCATGTGCGCTGGTGGGGGCGGCCAGGTGTAGGTCGAAGGCCTCGTGGGCCTATCGGCCGTCAGCCGGGCCTACGGTGCAGTCTGGGTGTAGGGCAGCCACCCCGGGAGCGGCTGGTTTATGGTTATCTACCAGGGCCGCCTTCTGGCCGCATGTCCAACCAGACCGGCGGTGTGCGCCCCCTCCAGAGCACGCTGTGTTGGGAGGGGCCTGAGGAGGTGAGGCCTGCAGCGGTGCCAGGCGGAGGTGATGGCGGCCTCGGCCGTGGGCGACTAAAGGAGAATTTATAGTGGGAGGCAAAAATGCATACAGAACCCGGTATTCCAATGTGGTCTCCCATCCAAGTACTAACCAGGCCCGACCCTGCTTAGCTTCCAGGATCAGACGAGATGGGGCGCGTTCAGGGTGGTATGGCCGTAGAAGGCAGCGGGAGCCACGGGGCACCTCTTGAGGCTCAGCTTCGCTGGTGCTGCCGACATACCGCCAGCCCAGCAGCCAACCATCTCCAGCACGGCCCTGCCGTCTGCCAAGGCAGGCGACAGGAGGCCTCGGGGACCCTGGGTTGGCGGACACGTGGGTGACCTCGCAGCTCAGGTAAGGCGGGACCCTCCAGGCCCGTAGGCGCTTGGCCCTCCACCCCAGATCCCTCTTGACGCTCACAAGGACGTGGCCTTGGAGGCTTAAGGGCACGTGGCCCGCGGTTCCTTGGGCATTCACCACTCTGTCTGCCCACACAGCTCTAGGCAAAGGCCAGCCGCTGCCTGGCCGGCCCTACTGCCTGACGGCAGTTGGCCTGAAGCCACTGGGAGACACCATTGAGTCGGCACGACCCCTGAGAGCCAGCAAGGCCACCCTTGCCCCCACGCCAACTGCCGAACAAAGTTCCCTGTGCCTGGTGACCGGCTGGGCCAGAGGACCGGTCCCGGCCCAAGAACCCACTCCCGCCCACGGCCGTGGCGAAACGGCGGAGGGTGGGCTTTTTCCGGAGAGAGCTGTGGAGAGACACACAGGCAGACAGGTGGCGGCAGCGCAGATGGGCGCTGGTGCTGTCGGCCAGGTGCAGGTCGAAGGCCTTGCGGGCCTCCCGATCATCAGCCGGGCCTGCGGCAGAGTCTGGGTCAGAGCCAGCCACCCCGGGAGCGGCTGGGGTGCGGCTGCCTCCCAGGGCCGCCTTCTGGCGGCATGTCCAGCAGTACCGGCGGGAAGCGCCCCCTACGGCACACGCTGTGTTGGGAGAGGCTTGAGGAGATGAGGCCTGCAGCAGTGCCCGGATGGGGCAGAGGAATCCTCGGGCACCGGCGACTAAAGGAAAAGGCGGATTGGGAGGCCAAAAATACTACAGCACCCGGTTTTCCCAGGTGGTCTCCCATCCAGGTACTAAAGAGACCCGACCCTGCTTAGCTTCAGGGATCAGACGACATGTGGTGCGTTTAGGGTGGTATGGCTGCAGAAGGCAACGGGCGCCACGGGGTGCCTCTTGAGCCTCAGCTTAGCTGGTGCTGGCGAATTACCGCCAGTCTGGTGACCAGCCCTCGGCAGCACGGCCCTGCCGCCCACCCAGGCAGGCGACAGCAGGCCTCGGGGTCCAGGGGGTGGTGGATTCTTGGGCGACCTCGCAACTCCGTGCAGGCGGCAACATCCAGGCTTGTAGGTGTTTGACGCTCTGCCCCAGATCCCACTTGACGCTCACAAGGTCTGGGACTCAGAGGCTTAAGGGCCAGTGGCCTGCTGTCCCTTGGGCATTTCCCACCGTGTCCACCCACGCAGTGCTTGGCGCAGCCCAGCCATGGCCGCGCCAGCCCTCCTGCCCGACGGCGGTTGGCCCAAAGCCACTGGGAGCCACCATTGGGCCGGCACGGCCCCTTAGCCCCAGCAAAGCCACCCTTGTACCCACGCCACCCAAAAACCACAGTTCTCGGCTTTGGAGGTCAGGCGACCTGGAGAACCGGTCATGGCCCACGACCCCACTCCTGCCTCCAGCTGTGGCGAAACAGCAGAGGGTGGGCTTTTTCCGCAGGTAGCAGTATAGAGACACGCGGGCAGATAGGTGGCTGGTGTGTGCATGTGCGCTGGTGGGGGCGGCCAGGTGTAGGTCGAAGGCCTCGTGGGCCTATCGGCTGTCAGCCGGGCCTACGGTGCAGTCTGGGTGTAGGCCAGCCACCCCGGGAGCGGCTGGTTTATGGTTATCTACCAGGGCCGCCTTCTGGCCGCATGTCCAACCAGACCGGCGGGGTGCGCCCCCTCCAGAGCACGCTGTGTTGGGAGGGGCCTGAGGAGGTGAGGCCTGCAGCGGTGCCAGGCGGAGGTGATGGCGGCCTCGGCCGTGGGCGACTAAAGGAGAATTTATAGTGGGAGGCAAAAATGCATACAGAACCCGGTATTCCAATGTGGTCTCCCATCCAAGTACTAACCAGGCCCGACCCTGCTTAGCTTCCAGGATCAGATGAGATGGGCCGCGTTCAGGGTGGTATGGCCGTAGAAGGCAACGGGAGCCACGGGGCACCTCTTGAGGCTCAGCTTCGCTGGTGCTGCCGACATACCGCCAGCCCGGCAGCCAACCATCTCCAGCACGGCCCTGCCGTCTGCCAAGGCAGGCGACAGGAGGCCTCGGGGACCCTGGGTTGGCGGACACGTGGGTGACCTCGCAGCTCAGGTCAGGCGGGACCCTCCAGGCCCGTAGGCGCTTGGCCCTCCACCCCAGATCCCTCTTGACGCTCACAAGGATGTGGCCTTGGAGGCTTAAGGGCACGTGGCCCGCGGTTCCTTGGGCATTCACCACTCTGTCTGCCCACACAGCTCTAGGCAAAGGCCAGCCGCCGCCTGGCCGGCCCTACTGCCTGACGGCAGTTGGCCCGAAGCCACTGGGAGACACCATTGAGTCGGCACGACCCCTTAGACCCAGCAAGGCCACCCTTGCCCCCACGCCAACTGCCGAAGAAAGTTCCCTGTGCCTGGTGACCGGCTGGGCCAGAGGACCGGTCCCGGCCCAAGAACCCACTCCCGCCCACGACCGTGGCGAAACGGCGGAGGGTGGGCTTTTTCCGGAGGGAGCTGTGGAGAGACACACAGGCAGACAGGTGGCGGCAGCGCGGATGGGCGCTGGTGCTGTCGGCCAGGTGCAGGTCGAAGGCCTTGCGGGCCTCCCGATCATCAGCCGGGCCTGCGGCAGAGTCTGGGTCAGAGCCAGCCACCCCGGGAGCGGCTGGGGTGCGGCTGCCTCCCAGGGCCGCCTTCTGGCGGCATGTCCAGCAGGACCGGCGGGAAGCGCCCCCTCCGGCGCACGCTGTGTTGGGAGAGGCTTGAGGAGATGAGGCCTGCAGCAGTGCCCGGAAGGGGCAGAGGAATCCTCGGGCACCGGCGACTAAAGGAAAAGGCGGATTGGGAGGCCAAAAATACTACAGCACCTGGTTTTCCCAGGTGGTCTCCCATCCAGGTACTAAACAGACCCGACCCTGCTTAGCTTCAGGGATCAGACGAGATGGGGTGCGTTTAGGGTGGTATGGCTGCAGAAGGCAACGGGCGCCACGGGGTGCCTCTTGAGCCTCAGCTTAGCTGGTGCTGGCGAATTACCACCAGTCTGGTGACCAGCCCTCGGCAGCACGGCCCTGCCGCCCACCCAGGCAGGTGACAGCAGGCCTCCGGGTCCAGGGGTGGTGGATTCTTGGGCGACCTCGCAACTCCGTTCAGTTGGCAACATACAGGCTTGTAGGTGTTTGACGCTCTGCCCCAGATCCCACTTGACGCTCACAAGGTCTGGGACTCAGAGGCTTAAGGGCCAGTGGCCTGCTGTCCCTTGGGCATTTCCCACCGTGTCCACCCACGCAGTGCTTGGCGCAGCCCAGCCATGGCCGCACCGGCCCTCCTGCCCGACGGCGGTTGGCCCAAAGCCACTGGGAGCCACCATTGGGCCGGCACGGCCCCTTAGCCCCAGCAAAGCCACCCTTGTACCCACGCCACCCAAAAAGCACAGTTCTCGGCTTTGGAGGTCAGGCGACCTGGAGAACCGGTCATGGCCCACGACCCCACTCCTGCCTCCAGCTGTGGCGAAACAGCAGAGGGTGGGCTTTTTCCGGAGGTAGCTGTATAGAGACACACGGGCAGATAGGTGGCTGGGGCGTGCATGTGCGCTGGTGGGGGCGGCCAGGTGTAGGTCGAAGGCCTCGTGGGCCTATCGGCCGTCAGCCGGGCCTACGGTGCAGTCTGGGTGTAGGCCAGCCACCCCGGGAGCGGCTGGTTTATGGTTATCTACCAGGGCCGCCTTCTGGCCGCATGTCCAACCAGACCGGCGGGGTGCGCCCCCTCCAGAGCATGCTGTGTTGGGAGGGGCCTGAGGAGGTGAGGCCTGCAGCGGTGCCAGGCGGAGGTGATGGCGGCCTCGGCCGTGGGCGACTAAAGGAGAATTTATAGTGGGAGGCAAAAATGCATACAGAACCCGGTATTCCAATGTGGTCTCCCATCCAAGTACTAACCAGGCCCGACCCTGCTTAGCTTCCAGGATCAGACGAGATGGGGCGCGTTCAGGGTGGTATGGCCGTAGAAGGCAGTGGGAGCCACGGGGCACCTCTTGAGGCTCAGCTTCGCTGGTGCTGCCGACATACCGCCAGCCCGGCAGCCAACCATCTCCAGCACGGCCCTGCCGTCTGCCAAGGCAGGCGACAGGAGGCCTCGGGGACCCTGGGTTGGCGGACACGTGGGTGACCTCGCAGCTCAGGTCAGGCGGGACCCTCCAGGCCCGTAGGCGCTTGGCCCTCCACCCCAGATCCCTCTTGACGCTCACAAGGACGTGGCCTTGGAGGCTTAAGGGCACGTGGCCCGCGGTTCCTTGGGCATTCACCACTCTGTCTGCCCACACAGCTCTAGGCAAAGGCCAGCCGCCGCCTGGCCGGCCCTACTGCCTGACGGCAGTTGGCCCGAAGCCACTGGGAGACACCATTGGGTCGGCACGACCCCTTAGACCCAGCAAGGCCACCCTTGCCCCCACGCCAACTGCCGAACAAAGTTGCCTTTGCCTGGTGACCGGCTGGGCCAGAGGACCGGTCCCGGCCCAAGAACCCACTCCCGCCCACGGCCGTGGCGAAACGGCGGAGGGTGGGCTTTTTCCGGAGGGAGCTGTGGAGAGACACACAGGCAGACAGGTGGCGGCAGCGCGGATGGGCGCTGGTGCTGTCGGCCAGGTGCAGGTCGAAGGCCTTGCGGGCCTCCCGATCATCAGCCGGGCCTGCGGCAGAGTCTGGGTCAGAGCCAGCCACCCCGGGAGCGGCTGGGGTGCGGCTGCCTCCCAGGGCCGCCTTCTGGCGGCATGTCCAGCAGGACCGGCGGGAAGCGCCCCCTCCGGCGCACGCTGTGTTGGGAGAGGCTTGAGGAGATGAGGCCTGCAGCAGTGCCCGGATGGGGCAGAGGAATCCTCGGGCACCGGCGACTAAAGGAAAAGGCGGATTGGGAGGCCAAAAATACTACAGCACCCGGTTTTCCCAGGTGGTCTCCCATCCAGGTACTAAACAGACCCGACCCTGCTTAGCTTCAGGGATCAGACGAGATGGGGTGCGTTTAGGGTGGTATGGCTGCAGAAGGCAACGGGCGCCACGGGGTGCCTCTTGAGCCTCAGCTTAGCTGGTGCTGGCGAATTACCGCCAGTCTGGTGACCAGCCCTCCGCAGCACGGCCCTGCCGCCCACCCAGGCAGGCGACAGCAGGCCTTGGGGTCCAGGGGGTGGTGGATTCTTGGGCGACCTCGCAACTCCGTGCAGGCGGCAACATCCAGGCTTGTAGGTGTTTGACGCTCTGCCCCAGATCCCACTTGACGCTCACAAGGTCTGGGACTCAGAGGCTTAAGGGCCAGTGGCCTGCTGTCCCTTGGGCATTTCCCACCGTGTCCACCCACGCAGTGCTTGGCGCAGCCCAGCCATGGCCGCGCCAGCCCTCCTGCCCGACGGCGGTTGGCCCAAAGCCACTGGGAGCCACCATTGGGCCGGCACGGCCCCTTAGCCCCAGCAAAGCCACCCTTGTACCCACGCCACCCAAAAACCACAGTTCTCGGCTTTGGAGGTCAGGCGACCTGGAGAACCGGTCATGGCCCACGACCCCACTCCTGCCTCCAGCTGTGGCGAAACAGCAGAGGGTGGGCTTTTTCCGCAGGTAGCAGTATAGAGACACGCGGGCAGATAGGTGGCTGGTGCGTGCATGTGCGCTGGTGGGGGCGGCCAGGTGTAGGTCAAAGGACTCGTGGGCCTATCGGCTGTCAGCCGGGCCTACGGTGCAGTCTGGGTGTAGGCCAGCCACCCCGGGAGCGGCTGGTTTATGGTTATCTACCAGGGCCGCCTTCTGGCCGCATGTCCAACCAGACCGGCGGGGTGCGCCCCCTCCAGAGCACGCTGTGTTGGGAGGGGCCTGAGGAGGTGAGGCCTGCAGCGGTGCCAGGCGGAGGTGATGGCGGCCTCGGCCGTGGGCGACTAAAGGAGAATTTATAGTGGGAGGCAAAAATGCATACAGAACCCGGTATTCCAATGTGGTCTCCCATCCAAGTACTAACCAGGCCCGACCCTGCTTAGCTTCCAGGATCAGATGAGATGGGCCGCGTTCAGGGTGGTATGGCCGTAGAAGGCAGCGGGAGCCACGGGGCACCTCTTGTGGCTCAGCTTCGCTGGTGCTGCCGACATACCGCCAGCCCGGCAGCCAACCATCTCCAGCACGGCCCTGCCGTCTGCCAAGGCAGGCGACAGGAGGCCTCGGGGACCCTGGGTTGGCGGACACGTGGGTGACCTCGCAGCTCAGGTCAGGCGGGACCCTCCAGGCCCGTAGGCGCTTGGCCCTCCACCCCAGATCCCTCTTGACGCTCACAAGGATGTGGCCTTGGAGGCTTAAGGGCACGTGGCCCGCGGTTCCTTGGGCATTCACCACTCTGGCTGCCCACACAGCTCTAGGCAAAGGCCAGCCGCCGCCTGGCCGGCCCTACTGCCTGACGGCAGTTGGCCCGAAGCCACTGGGAGACACCATTGAGTCGGCACGACCCCTTAGACCCAGCAAGGCCACCCTTGCCCCCACGCCAACTGCCGAAGAAAGTTCCCTGTGCCTGGTGACCGGCTGGGCCAGAGGACCGGTCCCGGCCCAAGAACCCACTCCCGCCCATGACCGTGGCGAAACGGCGGAGGGTGGGCTTTTTCCGGAGGGAGCTGTGGAGAGACACACAGGCAGACAGGTGGCGGCAGCGCGGATGGGCGCTGGTGCTGTCGGCCAGGTGCAGGTCGAAGGCCTTGCGGGCCTCCCGATCATCAGCCGGGCCTGCGGCAGAGTCTGGGTCAGAGCCAGCCACCCCGGGAGCGGCTGGGGTGCGGCTGCCTCCCAGGGCCGCCTTCTGGCGGCATGTCCAGCAGGACCGGCGGGAAGCGCCCCCTCCGGCGCACGCTGTGTTGGGAGAGGCTTGAGGAGATGAGGCCTGCAGCAGTGCCCGGAAGGGGCAGAGGAATCCTCGGGCACCGGCGACTAAAGGAAAAGGCGGATTGGGAGGCCAAAAATACTACAGCACCTGGTTTTCCCAGGTGGTCTCCCATCCAGGTACTAAACAGACCCGACCCTGCTTAGCTTCAGGGATCAGACGAGATGGGGTGCGTTTAGGGTGGTATGGCTGCAGAAGGCAACGGGCGCCACGGGGTGCCTCTTGAGCCTCAGCTTAGCTGGTGCTGGCGAATTACCGCCAGTCTGGTGACCAGCCCTCGGCAGCACGGCCCTGCCGCCCACCCAGGCAGGCGACAGCAGGCCTCGGGGTCCAGGGGGTGGTGGATTCTTGGGCGACCTCGCAACTCCGTTCAGGTGGCAACATACAGGCTTGTAGGTGTTTGACGCTCTGCCCCAGATCCCACTTGACGCTCACAAGGTCTGGGACTCAGAGGCTTAAGGGCCAGTGGCCTGCTGTCCCTTGGGCATTTCCCACCGTGTCCACCCACGCAGTGCTTGGCGCAGCCCAGCCATGGCCGCACCGGCCCTCCTGCCCGACGGCGGTTGGCCCAAAGCCACTGGGAGCCACCATTGGGCCGGCACGGCCCCTTAGCCCCAGCAAAGCCACCCTTGTACCCACGCCACCCAAAAAGCACAGTTCTCGGCTTTGGAGGTCAGGCGACCTGGAGAACCGGTCATGGCCCACGACCCCACTCCTGCCTCCAGCTGTGGCGAAACAGCAGAGGGTGGGCTTTTTCCGGAGGTAGCTGTATAGAGACACACGGGCAGATAGGTGGCTGGGGCGTGCATGTGCGCTGGTGGGGGCGGCCAGGTGTAGGTCGAAGGCCTCGTGGGCCTATCGGCCGTCAGCCGGGCCTACGGTGCAGTCTGGGTGTAGGCCAGCCACCCCGGGAGCGGCTGGTTTATGGTTATCTACCAGGGCCGCCTTCTGGCCGCATGTCCAACCAGACCGGCGGTGTGCGCCCCCTCCAGAGCACGCTGTGTTGGGAGGGGCCTGAGGAGGTGAGGCCTGCAGCGGTGCCAGGCAGAGGTGATGGCGGCCTCGGCCGTGGGCGACTAAAGGAGAATTTATAGTGGGAGGCAAAAATGCATACAGAACCCGGTATTCCAATGTGGTCTCCCATCCAAGTACTAACCAGGCCCGACCCTGCTTAGCTTCCAGGATCAGACGAGATGGGGCGCGTTCAGGGTGGTATGGCCGTAGAAGGCAGCGGGAGCCACGGGGCACCTCTTGAGGCTCAGCTTCGCTGGTGCTGCCGACATACCGCCAGCCCAGCAGCCAACCATCTCCAGCACGGCCCTGCCGTCTGCCAAGGCAGGCGACAGGAGGCCTCGGGGACCCTGGGTTGGCGGACACGTGGGTGACCTCGCAGCTCAGGTCAGGCGGGACCCTCCAGGCCCGTAGGCGCTTGGCCCTCCACCCCAGATCCCTCTTGACGCTCACAAGGACGTGGCCTTGGAGGCTTAAGGGCACGTGGCCCGCGGTTCCTTGGGCATTCACCACTCTGTCTGCCCACACAGCTCTAGGCAAAGGCCAGCCGCTGCCTGGCCGGCCCTACTGCCTGACGGCAGTTGGCCTGAAGCCACTGGGAGACACCATTGAGTCGGCACGACCCCTGAGCGCCAGCAAGGCCACCCTTGCCCCCACGCCAACTGCCGAAGAAAGTTCCCTGTGCCTGGTGACCGGCTGGGCCAGAGGACTGGTCCCGGCCCAAGAACCCACTCCCGCCAACGACCGTGGCGAAACGGCGGAGGGTGGGCTTTTTCCGGAGGGAGCTGTGGAGAGACACACAGGCAGACAGGTGGCGGCAGCGCGGATGGGCGCTGGTGCTGTCGGCCAGGTGCAGGTCGAAGGCCTTGCGGGCCTCCCGATCATCAGCCGGGCCTGCGGCAGAGTCTGGGTCAGAGCCAGCCACCACGGGAGCGGCTGGGGTGCGGCTGCCTCCCAGGGCCGCCTTCTGGCGGCATGTCCAGCAGGACCGGCGGGAAGCGCCCCCTCCGGTGCACGCTGTGTTGGGAGAGGCTTGAGGAGATGAGGCCTGCAGCAGTGCCCGGAAGGGGCAGAGGAATCCTCGGGCACCGGCGACTAAAGGAAAAGGCGGATTGGGAGGCCAAAAATACTACAGCACCTGGTTTTCCCAGGTGGTCTCCCATCCAGGTACTAAACAGACCCGACCCTGCTTAGCTTCAGGGATCAGACGAGATGGGGTGCGTTTAGGGTGGTATGGCTGCAGAAGGCAACGGGCGCCACGGGGTGCCTCTTGAGCCTCAGCTTAGCTGGTGCTGGCGAATTACCGCCAGTCTGGTGACCAGCCCTCGGCATCACGGCCCTGCCGCCCACCCAGGCAGGCGACAGCAGGCCTCGGGGTCCAGGGGGTGGTGGATTCTTGGGCGACCTCGCAACTCCGTGCAGGCGGCAACATCCAGGCTTGTAGGTGTTTGACGCTCTGCCCCAGATCCCACTTGACGCTCACAAGGTCTGGGACTCAGAGGCTTAAGGGCCAGTGGCCTGCTGTCCCTTGGGCATTTCCCACGGTGTCCACCCACGCAGTGCTTGGCGCAGCCCAGCCATGGCCGCGCCGGCCCTCCTGCCCGACGGCGGTTGGCCCAAAGCCACTGGGAGCCACCATTGGGCCGGCACGGCCCCTTAGCCCCAGCAAAGCCACCCTTGTACCCACGCCACCCAAAAAGCACAGTTCTCGGCTTTGGAGGTCAGGCGACCTGGAGAACCGGTCATGGCCCACGACCCCACTCCTGCCTCCAGCTGTGGCGAAACAGCAGAGGGTGGGCTTTTTCCGGAGGTAGCTGTATAGAGACACACGGGCAGATAGGTGGCTGGGGCGTGCATGTGCGCTGGTGGGGGCGGCCAGGTGTAGGTCGAAGGCCTCGTGGGCCTATCGGCCGTCAGCCGGGCCTACGGTGCAGTCTGGGTGTAGGCCAGCCACCCCGGGAGCGGCTGGTTTATGGTTATCTACCAGGGCCGCCTTCTGGCCGCATGTCCAACCAGACCGGCGGGGTGCGCCCCCTCCAGAGCACGCTGTGTTGGGAGGGGCCTGAGGAGGTGAGGCCTGCAGCGGTGCCAGGCGGAGGTGATGGCGGCCTCGGCCGTGGGCGACTAAAGGAGAATTTATAGTGGGAGGCAAAAATGCATACAGAACCCGGTATTCCAATGTGGTCTCCCATCCAAGTACTAACCAGGCCCGACCCTGCTTAGCTTCCAGGATCAGACGAGATGGGGCGCGTTCAGGGTGGTATGGCCGTAGAAGGCAGGGGGAGCCACGGGGCAGCTCTTGATGCTCAGCTTCGCTGGTGCTGTCGACATACCGCCAGCCCGGCAGCCAACCATCTCCAGCACGGCCCTGCCGTCTGCCAAGGCAGGCGACAGGAGGCCTCGGGGACCCTGGGTTGGCGGACACATGGGTGACCTCGCAGCTCAGGTCAGGCGGTACCCTCCAGGCCCGTAGGCGCTTGGCCCTCCACCCCAGATCCCTCTTGACGCTCACAAGGACGTGGCCTTGGAGGCTTAAGGGCACGTGGCCCGCGGTTCCTTGGGCATTCACCACTCTGTCTGCCCACACAGCTCTAGGCAACGGCCAGCCGCCGCCTGGCCGGCCCTACTGCCTGACGGCAGTTGGCCCGAAGCCACTGGGAGACACCATTGGGTCGGCACGACCCCTTAGACCCAGCAAGGCCACACTTGCCCCCACGCCAACTGCCGAACAAAGTTGCCTTTGCCTGGTGACCGGCTGGGCCAGAGGACCGGTCCCGGCCCAAGAACCCACTCCCGCCCACGGCCGTGGCGAAACGGCGGAGGGTGGGCTTTTTCCGGAGGGAGCTGTGGAGAGACACACAGGCAGACAGGTGGCGGCAGCGCGGATGGGCGCTGGTGCTGTCGGCCAGGTGCAGGTCGAAGGCCTTGCGGGCCTCCCGATCATCAGCCGGGCCTGCGGCAGAGTCTGGGTCAGAGCCAGCCACCCCGGGAGCGGCTGGGGTGCGGCTGCCTCCCAGGGCCGCCTTCCGGCGGCATGTCCAGCAGGACCGGCGGGAAGCGCCCCCTCCGGCGCACGCTGTGTTGGGAGAGGCTTGAGGAGATGAGGCCTGCAGCAGTGCCCGGATGGGGCAGAGGAATCCTCGGGCACCGGCGACTAAAGGAAAAGGCGGATTGGGAGGCCAAAAATACTACAGCACCCGGTTTTCCCAGGTGGTCTCCCATCCAGGTACTAAACAGACCCGACCCTGCTTAGCTTCAGGGATCAGACGAGATGGGGTGCGTTTAGGGTGGTATGGCTGCAGAAGGCAACGGGCGCCACGGGGTGCCTCTTGAGCCTCAGCTTAGCTGGTGCTGGCGAATTACCGCCAGTCTGGTGACCAGCCCTCCGCAGCACGGCCCTGCCGCCCACCCAGGCAGGCGACAGCAGGCCTCGGGGTCCAGGGGGTGGTGGATTCTTGGGCGACCTCGCAACTCCGTGCAGGCGGCAACATCCAGGCTTGTAGGTGTTTGACGCTCTGCCCCAGATCCCACTTGACGCTCACAAGGTCTGGGACTCAGAGGCTTAAGGGCCAGTGGCCTGCTGTCCCTTGGGCATTTCCCACCGTGTCCACCCACGCAGTGCTTGGCGCAGCCCAGCCATGGCCGCGCCGGCCCTCCTGCCCGACGGCGGTTGGCCCAAAGCCACTGGGAGCCACCATTGGTCCGGCACGGCCTCTTAGCCCCAGCAAAGCCACCCTTGTACCCACGCCACCCAAAAAGCACAGTTCTCGGCTTTGGAGGTCAGGCGACCTGGAGAACCGGTCATGGCCCACGACCCCACTCCTGCCTCCAGCTGTGGCGAAACAGCAGAGGGTGGGCTTTTTCCGGAGGTAGCTGTATAGAGACACACGGGCAGATAGGTGGCTGGGGCGTGCATGTGCGCTGGTGGGGGCGGCCAGGTGTAGGTCGAAGGCCTCGTGGGCCTATCGGCCGTCAGCCGGGCCTACGGTGCAGTCTGGGTGTAGGCCAGCCACCCCGGGAGCGGCTGGTTTATGGTTATCTACCAGGGCCGCCTTCTGGCCGCATGTCCAACCAGACCGGCGGTGTGCGCCCCCTCCAGAGCACGCTGTGTTGGGAGGGGCCTGAGGAGGTGAGGCCTGCAGCGGTGCCAGGCGGAGGTGATGGCGGCCTCGGCCGTGGGCGACTAAAGGAGAATTTATAGTGGGAGGCAAAAATGCATACAGAACCCGGTATTCCAATGTGGTCTCCCATCCAAGTACTAACCAGACCCGACCCTGCTTAGCTTCCAGGATCAGACGAGATGGGGCGCGTTCAGGGTGGTATGGCCGTAGAAGGCAGCGGGAGCCACGGGGCACCTCTTGAGGCTCAGCTTCGCTGGTGCTGCCGACATACCGCCAGCCCGGCAGCCAACCATCTCCAGCACGGCCCTGCCGTCTGCCAAGGCAGGCGACAGGAGGCCTCGGGGACCCTGGGTTGGTGGACACGTGGGTGACCTCGCAGCTCAGGTCAGGCGGGACCCTCCAGGCCCGTAGGCGCTTGGCCCTCCACCCCAGATCCCTCTTGACGCTCACAAGGACGTGGCCTTGGAGGCTTAAGGGCATGTGGCCCGCGGTTCCATGGGAATTCACCACTCTGTCTGCCCACACAGCTCTAGGCAAAGGGCAGCCGCTGCCTGGCCGGCCCTACTGCCTGACGGCAGTTGGCCCGAAGCCACTGGGAGACACCACTGAGTCGGCATGACCCCTTAGACCCAGCAAGGCCACCCTTGCCCCCACGCCAACTGCCGAACAAAGTTCCCTGTGCCTGGTGACCGGCTGGGCCAGAGGACCGGTCCCGGCCCAAGAACCCACTCCCGCCCACGGCCGTGGCGAAACGGCGGAGGGTGGGCTTTTTCCGGAGAGAGCTGTGGAGAGACACACAGGCAGACAGGTGGCGGCAGCGCGGATGGGCGCTGGTGCTGTCGGCCAGGTGCAGGTCGAAGGCCTTGCGGGCCTCCCGATCATCAGCCGGGCCTGCGGCAGAGTCTGGGTCAGAGCCAGCCACCCCGGGAGCGGCTGGGGTGCGGCTGCCTCCCAGGGCCGCCTTCTGGCGGCATGTCCAGCAGGACCGGCGGGAAGCGCCCCCTCCGGCGCACGCTGTGTTGGGAGAGGCTTGAGGAGATGAGGCCTGCAGCAGTGCCCGGAAGGGGCAGAGGAATCCTCGGGCACCGGCGACTAAAGGAAAAGGCGGATTGGGAGGCCAAAAATACTACAGCACCTGGTTTTCCCAGGTGGTCTCCCATCCAGGTACTAAACAGACCCGACCCTGCTTAGCTTCAGGGATCAGACGAGATGGGGTGCGTTTAGGGTGGTATGGC
The DNA here is from genome assembly GCF_965194825.1 of Balaenoptera physalus. Taxonomy (NCBI): domain Eukaryota; kingdom Metazoa; phylum Chordata; class Mammalia; order Artiodactyla; family Balaenopteridae; genus Balaenoptera; species Balaenoptera physalus. The sequence goes on along the minus strand of NW_028126340.1, from coordinate 247,631 downwards.
TGCAGAAGGCAACGGGCGCCACGGGGTGCCTCTTGAGCCTCAGCTTAGCTGGTGCTGGCGAATTACCGCCAGTCTGGTGACCAGCCCTCGGCAGCACGGCCCTGCCGCCCACCCAGGCAGGCGACAGCAGGCCTCGGGGTCCAGGGGGTGGTGGATTCTTGGGCGACCTCGCAACTCCGTTCAGGTGGCAACATACAGGCTTGTAGGTGTTTGACGCTCTGCCCCAGATCCCACTTGACGCTCACAAGGTCTGGGACTCAGAGGCTTAAGGGCCAGTGGCCTGCTGTCCCTTGGGCATTTCCCACCGTGTCCACCCACGCAGTGCTTGGCGCAGCCCAGCCATGGCCGCGCCGGCCCTCCTGCCCGACGGCGGTTGGCCCAAAGCCACTGGGAGCCACCATTGGGCCGGCACGGCCCCTTAGCCCCAGCAAAGCCACCCTTGTACCCACGCCACCCAAAAAGCACAGTTCTCGGCTTTGGAGGTCAGGCGACCTGGACAACCGGTCATGGCCCACGACCCCACTCCTGCCTCCAGCTGTGGCGAAACAGCAGAGGGTGGGCTTTTTCCGGAGGTAGCTGTATTGAGACACACGGGCAGATAGGTGGCTGGGGCGTGCATGTGCACTGGTGGGGGCGGCCAGGTGTAGGTCGAAGGCCTCGTGGGCCTATCGGCCGTCAGCCGGGCCTACGGTGCAGTCTGGGTGTAGGCCAGCCACCCCGGGAGCGGCTGGTTTATGGTTATCTACCAGGGCCGCCTCCTGGCCGCATGTCCAACCAGACCGGCAGGGTGCGCCCCCTCCAGAGCACGCTGTGTTGGGAGGGGCCTGAGGAGGTGAGGCCTGCAGCGGTGCCAGGCGGAGGTGATGGCGGCCTCGGCCGTGGGCGACTAAAGGAGAATTTATAGTGGGAGGCAAAAATGCATACAGAACCCGGTATTCCAATGTGGTCTCCCATCCAAGTACTAACCAGGCCCGACCCTGCTTAGCTTCCAGGATCAGACGAGATGGGGCGCGTTCAGGGTGGTATGGCCGTAGAAGGCAGCGGGAGCCACGGGGCACCTCTTGAGGCTCAGCTTCGCTGGTGCTGCCGACATACCGCCAGCCCAGCAGCCAACCATCTCCAGCACGGCCCTGCCGTCTGCCAAGGCAGGCGACAGGAGGCCTCGGGGACCCTGGGTTGGCGGACACGTGGGTGACCTCGCAGCTCAGGTCAGGCGGGACCCTCCAGGCCCGTAGGCGCTTGGCCCTCCACCCCAGATCCCTCTTGACGCTCACAAGGACGTGGCCTTGGAGGCTTAAGGGCACGTGGCCCGCGGTTCCTTGGGCATTCACCACTCTGTCTGCCCACACAGCTCTAGGCAAAGGCCAGCCGCTGCCTGGCCGGCCCTACTGCCTGACGGCAGTTGGCCTGAAGCCACTGGGAGACACCATTGAGTCGGCACGACCCCTGAGCGCCAGCAAGGCCACCCTTGCCCCCACGCCAACTGCCGAAGAAAGTTCCCTGTGCCTGGTGACCGGCTGGGCCAGAGGACTGGTCCCGGCCCAAGAACCCACTCCCGCCAACGACCGTGGCGAAACGGCGGAGGGTGGGCTTTTTCCGGAGGGAGCTGTGGAGAGACACACAGGCAGACAGGTGGCGGCAGCGCGGATGGGCGCTGGTGCTGTCGGCCAGGTGCAGGTCGAAGGCCTTGCGGGCCTCCCGATCATCAGCCGGGCCTGCGGCAGAGTCTGGGTCAGAGCCAGCCACCACGGGAGCGGCTGGGGTGCGGCTGCCTCCCAGGGCCGCCTTCTGGCGGCATGTCCAGCCGGACCGGCGGGAAGCGCCCCCTCCGGCGCACGCTGTGTTGGGAGAGGCTTGAGGAGATGAGGCCTGCAGCAGTGCCCGGAAGGGGCAGAGGAATCCTCGGGCACCGGCGACTAAAGGAAAAGGCGGATTGGGAGGCCAAAAATACTACAGCACCTGGTTTTCCCAGGTGGTCTCCCATCCAGGTACTAAACAGACCCGACCCTGCTTAGCTTCAGGGATCAGACGAGATGGGGTGCGTTTAGGGTGGTATGGCTGCAGAAGGCAACGGGCGCCACGGGGTGCCTCTTGAGCCTCAGCTTAGCTGGTGCTGGCGAATTACCGCCAGTCTGGTGACCAGCCCTCGGCAGCACGGCCCTGCCGCCCACCCAGGCAGGCGACAGCAGGCCTCGGGGTCCAGGGGGTGGTGGATTCTTGGGCGACCTCGCAACTCCGTGCAGGCGGCAACATCCAGGCTTGTAGGTGTTTGACGCTCTGCCCCAGATCCCACTTGACGCTCACAAGGTCTGGGACTCAGAGACTTAAGGGCCAGTGGCCTGCTGTCCCTTGGGCATTTCCCACGGTGTCCACCCACGCAGTGCTTGGCGCAGCCCAGCCATGGCCGCGCCGGCCCTCCTGCCCGACGGCGGTTGGCCCAAAGCCACTGGGAGCCACCATTGGGCCGGCACGGCCCCTTAGCCCCAGCAAAGCCACCCTTGTACCCACGCCACCCAAAAAGCACAGTTCTCGGCTTTGGAGGTCAGGCGACCTGGAGAACCGGTCATGGCCCACGACCCCACTCCTGCCTCCAGCTGTGGCGAAACAGCAGAGGGTGGGCTTTTTCCGGAGGTAGCTGTATAGAGACACACGGGCAGATAGGTGGCTGGGGCGTGCATGTGCGCTGGTGGGGGCGGCCAGGTGTAGGTCGAAGGCCTCGTGGGCCTATCGGCCGTCAGCCGGGCCTACGGTGCAGTCTGGGTGTAGGCCAGCCACCCCGGGAGCGGCTGGTTTATGGTTATCTACCAGGGCCGCCTTCTGGCCGCATGTCCAACCAGACCGGCGGGGTGCGCCCCCTCCAGAGCACGCTGTGTTGGGAGGGGCCTGAGGAGGTGAGGCCTGCAGCGGTGCCAGGCGGAGGTGATGGCGGCCTCGGCCGTGGGCGACTAAAGGAGAATTTATAGTGGGAGGCAAAAATGCATACAGAACCCGGTATTCCAATGTGGTCTCCCATCCAAGTACTAACCAGGCCCGACCCTGCTTAGCTTCCAGGATCAGACGAGATGGGGCGCGTTCAGGGTGGTATGGCCGTAGAAGGCAGGGGGAGCCACGGGGCAGCTCTTGATGCTCAGCTTCGCTGGTGCTGTCGACATACCGCCAGCCCGGCAGCCAACCATCTCCAGCACGGCCCTGCCGTCTGCCAAGGCAGGCGACAGGAGGCCTCGGGGACCCTGGGTTGGCGGACACGTGGGTGACCTCGCAGCTCAGGTCAGGCGGGACCCTCCAGGCCCGTAGGCGCTTGGCCCTCCACCCCAGATCCCTCTTGACGCTCACAAGGACGTGGCCTTGGAGGCTTAAGGGCACGTGGCCCGCGGTTCCTTGGGCATTCACCACTCTGTCTGCCCACACAGCTCTAGGCAACGGCCAGCCGCCGCCTGGCCGGCCCTACTGCCTGACGGCAGTTGGCCCGAAGCCACTGGGAGACACCATTGGGTCGGCACGACCCCTTAGACCCAGCAAGGCCACCCTTGCCCCCACGCCAACTGCCGAACAAAGTTGCCTTTGCCTGGTGACCGGCTGGGCCAGAGGACCGGTCCCGGCCCAAGAACCCACTCCCGCCCACGGCCGTGGCGAAATGGCGGAGGGTGGGCTTTTTCCGGAGGGAGCTGTGGAGAGACACACAGGCAGACAGGTGGCGGCAGCGCGGATGGGCGCTGGTGCTGTCGGCCAGGTGCAGGTCGAAGGCCTTGCGGGCCTCCCGATCATCAGCCGGGCCTGCGGCAGAGTCTGGGTCAGAGCCAGCCACCCCGGGAGCGGCTGGGGTGCGGCTGCCTCCCAGGGCCGCCTTCCGGCGGCATGTCCAGCAGGACCGGCGGGAAGCGCCCCCTCCGGCGCACGCTGTGTTGGGAGAGGCTTGAGGAGATGAGGCCTGTAGCAGTGCCCGGATGGGGCAGAGGAATCCTCGGGCACCGGCGACTAAAGGAAAAGGCGGATTGGGAGGCCAAAAATACTACAGCACCCGGTTTTCCCAGGTGGTCTCCCATCCAGGTACTAAACAGACCCGACCCTGCTTAGCTTCAGGGATCAGACGAGATGGGGTGCGTTTAGGGTGGTATGGCTGCAGAAGGCAATGGGCGCCACGGGGTGCCTCTTGAGCCTCAGCTTAGCTGGTGCTGGCGAATTACCGCCAGTCTGGTGACCAGCCCTCGGCAGCACGGCCCTGCCGCCCACCCAGGCAGGCGACAGCAGGCCTCGGGGTCCAGGGGGTGGTGGATTCTTGGGCGACCTCGCAACTCCGTGCAGGCGGCAACATCCAGGCTTGTAGGTGTTTGACGCTCTGCCCCAGATCCCACTTGACGCTCACAAGGTCTGGGACTCAGAGGCTTAAGGGCCAGTGGCCTGCTGTCCCTTGGGCATTTCCCACCGTGTCCACCCACGCAGTGCTTGGCGCAGCCCAGCCATGGCCGCGCCGGCCCTCCTGCCCGACGGCGGTTGGCCCAAAGCCACTGGGAGCCACCATTGGGCCGGCACGGCCTCTTAGCCCCAGCAAAGCCACCCTTGTACCCACGCCACCCAAAAAGCACAGTTCTCGGCTTTGGAGGTCAGGCGACCTGGAGAACCGGTCATGGCCCACGACCCCACTCCTGCCTCCAGCTGTGGCGAAACAGCAGAGGGTGGGCTTTTTCCGGAGGTAGCTGTATAGAGACACACGGGCAGATAGGTGGCTGGGGCGTGCATGTGCGCTGGTGGGGGCGGCCAGGTGTAGGTCGAAGGCCTCGTGGGCCTATCGGCCGTCAGCCGGGCCTACGGTGCAGTCTGGGTGTAGGCCAGCCACCCCGGGAGCGGCTGGTTTATGGTTATCTACCAGGGCCGCCTTCTGGCCGCATGTCCAACCAGACCGGCGGTGTGCGCCCCCTCCAGAGCACGCTGTGTTGGGAGGGGCCTGAGGAGGTGAGGCCTGCAGCGGTGCCAGGCGGAGGTGATGGCGGCCTCGGCCGTGGGCGACTAAAGGAGAATTTATAGTGGGAGGCAAAAATGCATACAGAACCCGGTATTCCAATGTGGTCTCCCATCCAAGTACTAACCAGACCCGACCCTGCTTAGCTTCCAGGATCAGACGAGATGGGGCGCGTTCAGGGTGGTATGGCCGTAGAAGGCAGCGGGAGCCACGGGGCACCTCTTGAGGCTCAGCTTCGCTGGTGCTGCCGACATACCGCCAGCCCGGCAGCCAACCATCTCCAGCACGGCCCTGCCGTCTGCCAAGGCAGGCGACAGGAGGCCTCGGGGACCCTGGGTTGGTGGACACGTGGGTGACCTCGCAGCTCAGGTCAGGCGGGACCCTCCAGGCCCGTAGGCGCTTGGCCCTCCACCCCAGATCCCTCTTGACGCTCACAAGGACGTGGCCTTGGAGGCTTAAGGGCATGTGGCCCGCGGTTCCATGGGAATTCACCACTCTGTCTGCCCACACAGCTCTAGGCAAAGGCCAGCCGCTGCCTGGCCGGCCCTACTGCCTGACGGCAGTTGGCCCGAAGCCACTGGGAGACACCACTGAGTCGGCATGACCCCTTAGACCCAGCAAGGCCACCCTTGCCCCCACGCCAACTGCCGAACAAAGTTCCCTGTGCCTGGTGACCGGCTGGGCCAGAGGACCGGTCCCGGCCCAAGAACCCACTCCCGCCCACGGCCGTGGCGAAACGGCGGAGGGTGGGCTTTTTCCGGAGAGAGCTGTGGAGAGACACACAGGCAGACAGGTGGCGGCAGCGCGGATGGGCGCTGGTGCTGTCGGCCAGGTGCAGGTCGAAGGCCTTGCGGGCCTCCCGATCATCAGCCGGGCCTGCGGCAGAGTCTGGGTCAGAGCCAGCCACCCCGGGAGCGGCTGGGGTGCGGCTGCCTCCCAGGGCCGCCTTCTGGCGGCATGTCCAGCCGGACCGGCGGGAAGCGCCCCCTCCGGCGCACGCTGTGTTGGGAGAGGCTTGAGGAGATGAGGCCTGCAGCAGTGCCCGGAAGGGCAGAGGAATCCTCGGGCACCGGCGACTAAAGGAAAAGGCGGATTGGGAGGCCAAAAATACTACAGCACCTGGTTTTCCCAGGTGGTCTCCCATCCAGGTACTAAACAGACCCGACCCTGCTTAGCTTCAGGGATCAGACGAGATGGGGTGCGTTTAGGGTGGTATGGCTGCAGAAGGCAACGGGCGCCACGGGGTGCCTCTTGAGCCTCAGCTTAGCTGGTGCTGGCGAATTACCGCCAGTCTGGTGACCAGCCCTCGGCAGCACGGCCCTGCCGCCCACCCAGGCAGGCGACAGCAGGCCTCGGGGTCCAGGGGGTGGTGGATTCTTGGGCGACCTCGCAACTCCGTGCAGGCAGCAACATCCAGGTTTGTAGGTGTTTGACGCTCTGCCCCAGATCCCACTTGACGCTCACAAGGTCTGGGACTCAGAGGCTTAAGGGCCAGTGGCCTGCTGTCCCTTGGGCATTTCCCACCGTGTCCACCCACGCAGTGCTTGGCGCAGCCCAGCCATGGCCGCGCCGGCCCTCCTGCCCGACGGCGGTTGGCCCAAAGCCACTGGGAGCCACCATTGGGCCGGCACGGCCCCTTAGCCCCAGCAAAGCCACCCTTGTACCCACGCCACCCAAAAAGCACAGTTCTCGGCTTTGGAGGTCAGGCGACCTGGACAACCGGTCATGGCCCACGACCCCACTCCTGCCTCCAGCTGTGGCGAAACAGCAGAGGGTGGGCTTTTTCCGGAGGTAGCTGTATAGAGACACACGGGCAGATAGGTGGCTGGGGCGTGCATGTGCGCTGGTGGGGGCAGCCAGGTGTAGGTCGAAGGCCTCGTGGGCCTATCGGCCGTCAGCCGGGCCTACGGTGCAGTCTGGGTGTAGGCCAGCCACCCCGGGAGCGGCTGGTTTATGGTTATCTACCAGGGCCGCCTTCTGGCCGCATGTCCAACCAGACCGGCGGTGTGCGCCCCCTCCAGAGCATGCTGTGTTGGGAGGGGCCTGAGGAGGTGAGGCCTGCAGCGGTGTCAGGCGGAGGTGATGGCGGCCTCGGCCATGGGCGACTAAAGGAGAATTTATAGTGGGAGGCAAAAATGAATACAGAACCCGGTATTCCAATGTGGTCTCCCATCCAAGTACTAACCAGGCCCGACCCTGCTTAGCTTCCAGGATCAGACGAGATGGGGCGCGTTCAGGGTGGTATGGCCGTAGAAGGCAGGGGCAGCCACGGGGCACCTCTTGAGGCTCAGCTTCGCTGGTGCTGCCGACATACCGCCAGCCCGGCAGCCAACCATCTCCAGCACGGCCCTGCCGTCTGCCAAGGCAGGCGACAGGAGGCCTCGGGGACCCTGGGTTGGCGGACACGTGGGTGACCTCGCCGCTCAGGTCAGGCGGGACCCTCCAGGCCCGTAGGCGCTTGGCCCTCCACCCCAGATCCCTCTTGACGCTCACAAGGACGTGGCCTTGGAGGCTTAAGGGCACGTGGCCCGCGGTTCCTTGGGCATTCACCACTCTGTCTGCCCACACAGCTCTAGGCAAAGGCCAGCCGCCGCCTGGCCGGCCCTACTGCCTGACGGCAGTTGGCCCGAAGCCACTGGGAGACACCATTGAGTCGGCACCAACCCTTAGACTCAGCAAGCCCACCCTTGCCCCCACGCCAACTGCCGAACAAAGTTGCCTTTGCCTGGTGACCGGCTGGGCCAGAGGACCGGTCCCGGCCCAAGAACCCACTCCCGCCCACGGCCGTGGCGAAACGGCGGAGGGTGGGCTTTTTCCGGAGGGAGCTGTGGAGAGACACACAGGCAGACAGGTGGCGGCAGCGCGGATGGGCGCTGGTGCTGTCGGCCAGGTGCAGGTCGAAGGCCTTGCGGGCCTCCCGATCATCAGCCGGGCCTGCGGCAGAGTCTGGGTCAGAGCCAGCCACCCCGGGAGCGGCTGGGGTGCGGCTGCCTCCCAGGGCCGCCTTCTGGCGGCATGTCCAGCAGGACAGGCGGGAAGCGCCCCCTCCGACGCACGCTGTTTTGGGAGAGGCTTGAGGAGATGAGGCCTGCAGCAGTGCCCGGATAGGGCAGAGGAATCCTCGAGCACCGGCGACTAAAGGAAAAGGCGGATTGGGAGGCCAAAAATACTACAGCACCCGGTTTTCCCAGGTGGTCTCCCATCCAGGTACTAAACAGACCCGACCCTGCTTAGCTTCAGGGATCAGACGAGATGGGGTGCGTTTAGGGTGGTATGGCTGCAGAAGGCAACGGGCGCCACGGGGTGCCTCTTGAGCCTCAGCTTAGCTGGTGCTGGCGAATTACCGCCAGTCTGGTGACCAGCCCTCGGCAGCACGGCCCTGCCGCCCACCCAGGCAGGCGACAGCAGGCCTCGGGGTCCAGGGGGTGGTGGATTCTTGGGCGACCTCGCAACTCCGTGCAGGCGGCAACATCCAGGCTTGTAGGTGTTTGACGCTCTGCCCCAGATCCCACTTGACGCTCACAAGGTCTGGGACTCAGAGGCTTAAGGGCCAGTGGCCTGCTGTCCCATGGGCATTTCCCACCGTGTCCACCCACGCAGTGCTTGGCGCAGCCCAGCCATGGCCGCGCCGGCCCTCCTGCCCGACGGCGGTTGGCCCAAAGCCACTGGGAGCCACCATTGGGCCGGCACGGCCCCTTAGCCCCAGCAAAGCCACCCTTGTACCCACGCTACCCAAAAAGCACAGTTCTCGGCTTTGGAGGTCAGGCGACCTGGACAACCGGTCATGGCCCACGACCCCACTCCTGCCTCCAGCTGTGGCGAAACAGCAGAGGGTGGGCTTTTTCCGGAGGTAGCTGTATAGAGACACACGGGCAGATAGGGGGCTGGCGCGTGCATGTGCGCTGGTGGGGGCGGCCAGGTGTAGGTCGAAGGCCTCGTGGGCCTATAGGCCGTCAGCCGGGCCTACGGTGCAGTCTGGGTGTAGGCCAGCCACCCCGGGAGCGGCTGGTTTATGGTTATCTACCAGGGCCGCCTTCTGGCCGCATGTCCAACCAGACCGGCGGTGTGCGCCCCCTCCAGAGCACGCTGTGTTGGGAGGGGCCTGAGGAGGTGAGGCCTGCAGCGGTGCCAGGCGGAGGTGATGGCGGCCTCGGCCGTGGGCGACTAAAGGAGAATTTATAGTGGGAGGCAAAAATGAATACAGAACCCGGTATTCCAATGTGGTCTCCCATCCAAGTACTAACCAGGCCCGACCCAGCTTAGCTTCCAGGATCAGACGAGATGGGGCGCGTTCAGGGTGGTATGGCCGTAGAAGGCAGCGGGAGCCACGGGGCACCTCTTGAGGCTCAGCTTCGCTGGTGCTGCCGACATACCGCCAGCCCGGCAGCCAACCATCTCCAGCACGGCCCTGCCGTCTGCCAAGGCAGGCGACAGGAGGCCTCGGGGACCCTGGGTTGGCGGACACGTGGGTGACCTCGCAGCTCAGGTCAGGCGGGACCCTCCAGGCCCGTAGGCACTTGGCCCTCCACCCCAGATCCCTCTTGACGCTCACAAGGACGTGGCCTTGGAGGCTTAAGGGCACGTGGCCCGCGATTCCTTGGGCATTCACCACTCTGTCTGCCCACACAGCTCTAGGCAAAGGCCAGCCGCCGCCTGGCCGACCCTACTGCCTGACGGCAGTTGGCCCGAAGCCACTGGGAGACACCATTGAGTCGGCACGACCCCTTAGACCCAGCAAGGCCACCCTTGCCCCCACGCCAACTGCCGAACAAAGTTGCCTGTGCCTGGTGACCGGCTGGGCCAGAGGACCGGTCCCGGCCCAAGAACCCACTCCCGCCCACGGCCGTGGCGAAACGGCGGAGGGTGGGCTTTTTCCGGAGGGAGCTGTGGAGAGACACACAGGCAGACAGGTGGCGGCAGCGCGGATGGGCGCTGGTGCTGTCGGCCAGGTGCAGGTCGAAGGCCTTGCGGGCCTCCCGATCATCAGCCGGGCCTGCGGCAGAGTCTGGGTCAGAGCCAGCCACCCCGGGAGCGGCTGGGGTGCGGCTGCCTCCCAGGGCCGCCTTCCGGCGGCATGTCCAGCAGGACCGGCGGGAAGCGCCCCCTCCGGCGCACGCTGTGTTGGGAGAGGCTTGAGGAGATGAGGCCTGCAGCAGTGCCCGGATGGGGCAGAGGAATCCTCGGGCACCGGCGACTAAAGGAAAAGGCGGATTGGGAGGCCAAAAATACTACAGCACCCGGTTTTCCCAGGTGGTCTCCCATCCAGGTACTAAACAGACCCGACCCTGCTTAGCTTCAGGGATCAGACGAGATGGGGTGCGTTTAGGGTGGTATGGCTGCAGAAGGCAACGGGCGCCACGGGGTGCCTCTTGAGCCTCAGCTTAGCTGGTGCTGGCGAATTACCGCCAGTCTGGTGACCAGCCCTCCGCAGCACGGCCCTGCCGCCCACCCAGGCAGGCGACAGCAGGCCTCGGGGTCCAGGGGGTGGTGGATTCTTGGGCGACCTCGCAACTCCGTGCAGGCGGCAACATCCAGGCTTGTAGGTGTTTGACGCTCTGCCCCAGATCCCACTTGACGCTCACAAGGTCTGGGACTCAGAGGCTTAAGGGCCAGTGGCCTGCTGTCCCTTGGGCATTTCCCACCGTGTCCACCCACGCAGTGCTTGGCGCAGCCCAGCCATGGCCGCGCCGGCCCTCCTGCCCGACGGCGGTTGGCCCAAAGCCACTGGGAGCCACCATTGGGCCGGCACGGCCTCTTAGCCCCAGCAAAGCCACCCTTGTACCCACGCCACCCAAAAAGCACAGTTCTCGGCTTTGGAGGTCAGGCGACCTGGAGAACCGGTCATGGCCCACGACCCCACTCCTGCCTCCAGCTGTGGCGAAACAGCAGAGGGTGGGCTTTTTCCGGAGGTAGCTGTATAGAGACACACGGGCAGATAGGTGGCTGGGGCGTGCATGTGCGCTGGTGGGGGCGGCCAGGTGTAGGTCGAAGGCCTCGTGGGCCTATCGGCCGTCAGCCGGGCCTACGGTGCAGTCTGGGTGTAGGCCAGCCACCCCGGGAGCGGCTGGTTTATGGTTATCTACCAGGGCCGCCTTCTGGCCGCATGTCCAACCAGACCGGCGGGGTGCGCCCCCTCCAGAGCACGCTGTGTTGGGAGGGGCCTGAGGAGGTGAGGCCTGCAGCGGTGCCAGGCGGAGGTGATGGCGGCCTCGGCCGTGGGCGACTAAAGGAGAATTTATAGTGGGAGGCAAAAATGCATACAGAACCCGGTATTCCAATGTGGTCTCCCATCCAAGTACTAACCAGACCCGACCCTGCTTAGCTTCCAGGATCAGACGAGATGGGGCGCGTTCAGGGTGGTATGGCCGTAGAAGGCAGCGGGAGCCACGGGGCACCTCTTGAGGCTCAGCTTCGCTGGTGCTGCCGACATACCGCCAGCCCGGCAGCCAACCATCTCCAGCACGGCCCTGCCGTCTGCCAAGGCAGGCGACAGGAGGCCTCGGGGACCCTGGGTTGGTGGACACGTGGGTGACCTCGCAGCTCAGGTCAGGCGGGACCCTCCAGGCCCGTAGGCGCTTGGCCCTCCACCCCAGATCCCTCTTGACGCTCACAAGGACGTGGCCTTGGAGGCTTAAGGGCATGTGGCCCGCGGTTCCATGGGAATTCACCACTCTGTCTGCCCACACAGCTCTAGGCAAAGGGCAGCCGCTGCCTGGCCGGCCCTACTGCCTGACGGCAGTTGGCCCGAAGCCACTGGGAGACACCACTGAGTCGGCATGACCCCTTAGACCCAGCAAGGCCACCCTTGCCCCCACGCCAACTGCCGAACAAAGTTCCCTGTGCCTGGTGACCGGCTGGGCCAGAGGACCGGTCCCGGCCCAAGAACCCACTCCCGCCCACGGCCGTGGCGAAACGGCGGAGGGTGGGCTTTTTCCGGAGAGAGCTGTGGAGAGACACACAGGCAGACAGGTGGCGGCAGCGCGGATGGGCGCTGGTGCTGTCGGCCAGGTGCAGGTCGAAGGCCTTGCGGGCCTCCCGATCATCAGCCGGGCCTGCGGCAGAGTCTGGGTCAGAGCCAGCCACCCCGGGAGCGGCTGGGGTGCGGCTGCCTCCCAGGGCCGCCTTCTGGCGGCATGTCCAGCAGGACCGGCGGGAAGCGCCCCCTCCGGCGCACGCTGTGTTGGGAGAGGCTTGAGGAGATGAGGCCTGCAGCAGTGCCCGGAAGGGGCAGAGGAATCCTCGGGCACCGGCGACTAAAGGAAAAGGCGGATTGGGAGGCCAAAAATACTACAGCACCTGGTTTTCCCAGGTGGTCTCCCATCCAGGTACTAAACAGACCCGACCCTGCTTAGCTTCAGGGATCAGACGAGATGGGGTGCGTTTAGGGTGGTATGGCTGCAGAAGGCAACGGGCGCCACGGGGTGCCTCTTGAGCCTCAGCTTAGCTGGTGCTGGCGAATTACCGCCAGTCTGGTGACCAGCCCTCGGCAGCACGGCCCTGCCGCCCACCCAGGCAGGCGACAGCAGGCCTCGGGGTCCAGGGGGTGGTGGATTCTTGGGCGACCTCGCAACTCCGTTCAGGTGGCAACATACAGGCTTGTAGGTGTTTGACGCTCTGCCCCAGATCCCACTTGACGCTCACAAGGTCTGGGACTCAGAGGCTTAAGGGCCAGTGGCCTGCTGTCCCTTGGGCATTTCCCACCGTGTCCACCCACGCAGTGCTTGGCGCAGCCCAGCCATGGCCGCGCCGGCCCTCCTGCCCGACGGCGGTTGGCCCAAAGCCACTGGGAGCCACCATTGGGCCGGCACGGCCCCTTAGCCCCAGCAAAGCCACCCTTGTACCCACGCCACCCAAAAAGCACAGTTCTCGGCTTTGGAGGTCAGGCGACCTGGACAACCGGTCATGGCCCACGACCCCACTCCTGCCTCCAGCTGTGGCGAAACAGCAGAGGGTGGGCTTTTTCCGGAGGTAGCTGTATAGAGACACACGGGCAGATAGGTGGCTGGGGCGTGCATGTGCACTGGTGGGGGCGGCCAGGTGTAGGTCGAAGGCCTCGTGGGCCTATCGGCCGTCAGCCGGGCCTACGGTGCAGTCTGGGTGTAGGCCAGCCACCCCGGGAGCGGCTGGTTTATGGTTATCTACCAGGGCCGCCTCCTGGCCGCATGTCCAACCAGACCGGCGGGGTGCGCCCCCTCCAGAGCACGCTGTGTTGGGAGGGGCCTGAGGAGGTGAGGCCTGCAGCGGTGCCAGGCGGAGGTGATGGCGGCCTCGGCCGTGGGCGACTAAAGGAGAATTTATAGTGGGAGGCAAAAATGCATACAGAACCCGGTATTCCAATGTGGTCTCCCATCCAAGTACTAACCAGGCCCGACCCTGCTTAGCTTCCAGGATCAGACGAGATGGGGCGCGTTCAGGGTGGTATGGCCGTAGAAGGCAGCGGGAGCCACGGGGCACCTCTTGAGGCTCAGCTTCGCTGGTGCTGCCGACATACCGCCAGCCCAGCAGCCAACCATCTCCAGCACGGCCCTGCCGTCTGCCAAGGCAGGCGACAGGAGGCCTCGGGGACCCTGGGTTGGCGGACACGTGGGTGACCTCGCAGCTCAGGTCAGGCGGGACCCTCCAGGCCCGTAGGCGCTTGGCCCTCCACCCCAGATCCCTCTTGACGCTCACAAGGACGTGGCCTTGGAGGCTTAAGGGCACGTGGCCCGCGGTTCCTTGGGCATTCACCACTCTGTCTGCCCACACAGCTCTAGGCAAAGGCCAGCCGCTGCCTGGCCGGCCCTACTGCCTGACGGCAGTTGGCCTGAAGCCACTGGGAGACACCATTGAGTCGGCACGACCCCTGAGCGCCAGCAAGGCCACCCTTGCCCCCACGCCAACTGCCGAAGAAAGTTCCCTGTGCCTGGTGACCGGCTGGGCCAGAGGACTGGTCCCGGCCCAAGAACCCACTCCCGCCAACGACCGTGGCGAAACGGCGGAGGGTGGGCTTTTTCCGGAGGGAGCTGTGGAGAGACACACAGGCAGACAGGTGGCGGCAGCGCGGATGGGCGCTGGTGCTGTCGGCCAGGTGCAGGTCGAAGGCCTTGCGGGCCTCCCGATCATCAGCCGGGCCTGCGGCAGAGTCTGGGTCAGAGCCAGCCACCACGGGAGCGGCTGGGGTGCGGCTGCCTCCCAGGGCCGCCTTCTGGCGGCATGTCCAGCCGGACCGGCGGGAAGCGCCCCCTCCGGCGCACGCTGTGTTGGGAGAGGCTTGAGGAGATGAGGCCTGCAGCAGTGCCCGGAAGGGGCAGAGGAATCCTCGGGCACCGGCGACTAAAGGAAAAGGCGGATTGGGAGGCCAAAAATACTACAGCACCTGGTTTTCCCAGGTGGTCTCCCATCCAGGTACTAAACAGACCCGACCCTGCTTAGCTTCAGGGATCAGACGAGATGGGGTGCGTTTAGGGTGGTATGGCTGCAGAAGGCAACGGGCGCCACGGGGTGCCTCTTGAGCCTCAGCTTAGCTGGTGCTGGCGAATTACCGCCAGTCTGGTGACCAGCCCTCGGCAGCACGGCCCTGCCGCCCACCCAGGCAGGCGACAGCAGGCCTCGGGGTCCAGGGGGTGGTGGATTCTTGGGCGACCTCGCAACTCCGTGCAGGCGGCAACATCCAGGCTTGTAGGTGTTTGACGCTCTGCCCCAGATCCCACTTGACGCTCACAAGGTCTGGGACTCAGAGACTTAAGGGCCAGTGGCCTGCTGTCCCTTGGGCATTTCCCACGGTGTCCACCCACGCAGTGCTTGGCGCAGCCCAGCCATGGCCGCGCCGGCCCTCCTGCCCGACGGCGGTTGGCCCAAAGCCACTGGGAGCCACCATTGGGCCGGCACGGCCCCTTAGCCCCAGCAAAGCCACCCTTGTACCCACGCCACCCAAAAAGCACAGTTCTCGGCTTTGGAGGTCAGGCGACCTGGAGAACCGGTCATGGCCCACGACCCCACTCCTGCCTCCAGCTGTGGCGAAACAGCAGAGGGTGGGCTTTTTCCGGAGGTAGCTGTATAGAGACACACGGGCAGATAGGTGGCTGGGGCGTGCATGTGCGCTGGTGGGGGCGGCCAGGTGTAGGTCGAAGGCCTCGTGGGCCTATCGGCCGTCAGCCGGGCCTACGGTGCAGTCTGGGTGTAGGCCAGCCACCCCGGGAGCGGCTGGTTTATGGTTATCTACCAGGGCCGCCTTCTGGCCGCATGTCCAACCAGACCGGCGGGGTGCGCCCCCTCCAGAGCACGCTGTGTTGGGAGGGGCCTGAGGAGGTGAGGCCTGCAGCGGTGCCAGGCGGAGGTGATGGCGGCCTCGGCCGTGGGCGACTAAAGGAGAATTTATAGTGGGAGGCAAAAATGCATACAGAACCCGGTATTCCAATGTGGTCTCCCATCCAAGTACTAACCAGGCCCGACCCTGCTTAGCTTCCAGGATCAGACGAGATGGGGCGCGTTCAGGGTGGTATGGCCGTAGAAGGCAGGGGGAGCCACGGGGCAGCTCTTGATGCTCAGCTTCGCTGGTGCTGTCGACATACCGCCAGCCCGGCAGCCAACCATCTCCAGCACGGCCCTGCCGTCTGCCAAGGCAGGCGACAGGAGGCCTCGGGGACCCTGGGTTGGCGGACACGTGGGTGACCTCGCAGCTCAGGTCAGGCGGTACCCTCCAGGCCCGTAGGCGCTTGGCCCTCCACCCCAGATCCCTCTTGACGCTCACAAGGACGTGGCCTTGGAGGCTTAAGGGCACGTGGCCCGCGGTTCCTTGGGCATTCACCACTCTGTCTGCCCACACAGCTCTAGGCAACGGCCAGCCGCCGCCTGGCCGGCCCTACTGCCTGACGGCAGTTGGCCCGAAGCCACTGGGAGACACCATTGGGTCGGCACGACCCCTTAGACCCAGCAAGGCCACCCTTGCCCCCACGCCAACTGCCGAACAAAGTTGCCTTTGCCTGGTGACCGGCTGGGCCAGAGGACCGGTCCCGGCCCAAGAACCCACTCCCGCCCACGGCCGTGGCGAAATGGCGGAGGGTGGGCTTTTTCCGGAGGGAGCTGTGGAGAGACACACAGGCAGACAGGTGGCGGCAGCGCGGATGGGCGCTGGTGCTGTCGGCCAGGTGCAGGTCGAAGGCCTTGCGGGCCTCCCGATCATCAGCCGGGCCTGCGGCAGAGTCTGGGTCAGAGCCAGCCACCCCGGGAGCGGCTGGGGTGCGGCTGCCTCCCAGGGCCGCCTTCCGGCGGCATGTCCAGCAGGACCGGCGGGAAGCGCCCCCTCCGGCGCACGCTGTGTTGGGAGAGGCTTGAGGAGATGAGGCCTGTAGCAGTGCCCGGATGGGGCAGAGGAATCCTCGGGCACCGGCGACTAAAGGAAAAGGCGGATTGGGAGGCCAAAAATACTACAGCACCCGGTTTTCCCAGGTGGTCTCCCATCCAGGTACTAAACAGACCCGACCCTGCTTAGCTTCAGGGATCAGACGAGATGGGGTGCGTTTAGGGTGGTATGGCTGCAGAAGGCAATGGGCGCCACGGGGTGCCTCTTGAGCCTCAGCTTAGCTGGTGCTGGCGAATTACCGCCAGTCTGGTGACCAGCCCTCGGCAGCACGGCCCTGCCGCCCACCCAGGCAGGCGACAGCAGGCCTCGGGGTCCAGGGGGTGGTGGATTCTTGGGCGACCTCGCAACTCCGTGCAGGCGGCAACATCCAGGCTTGTAGGTGTTTGACGCTCTGCCCCAGATCCCACTTGACGCTCACAAGGTCTGGGACTCAGAGGCTTAAGGGCCAGTGGCCTGCTGTCCCTTGGGCATTTCCCACCGTGTCCACCCACGCAGTGCTTGGCGCAGCCCAGCCATGGCCGCGCCGGCCCTCCTGCCCGACGGCGGTTGGCCCAAAGCCACTGGGAGCCACCATTGGGCCGGCACGGCCTCTTAGCCCCAGCAAAGCCACCCTTGTACCCACGCCACCCAAAAAGCACAGTTCTCGGCTTTGGAGGTCAGGCGACCTGGAGAACCGGTCATGGCCCACGACCCCACTCCTGCCTCCAGCTGTGGCGAAACAGCAGAGGGTGGGCTTTTTCCGGAGGTAGCTGTATAGAGACACACGGGCAGATAGGTGGCTGGGGCGTGCATGTGCGCTGGTGGGGGCGGCCAGGTGTAGGTCGAAGGCCTCGTGGGCCTATCGGCCGTCAGCCGGGCCTACGGTGCAGTCTGGGTGTAGGCCAGCCACCCCGGGAGCGGCTGGTTTATGGTTATCTACCAGGGCCGCCTTCTGGCCGCATGTCCAACCAGACCGGCGGTGTGCGCCCCCTCCAGAGCACGCTGTGTTGGGAGGGGCCTGAGGAGGTGAGGCCTGCAGCGGTGCCAGGCGGAGGTGATGGCGGCCTCGGCCGTGGGCGACTAAAGGAGAATTTATAGTGGGAGGCAAAAATGCATACAGAACCCGGTATTCCAATGTGGTCTCCCATCCAAGTACTAACCAGACCCGACCCTGCTTAGCTTCCAGGATCAGACGAGATGGGGCGCGTTCAGGGTGGTATGGCCGTAGAAGGCAGCGGGAGCCACGGGGCACCTCTTGAGGCTCAGCTTCGCTGGTGCTGCCGACATACCGCCAGCCCGGCAGCCAACCATCTCCAGCACGGCCCTGCCGTCTGCCAAGGCAGGCGACAGGAGGCCTCGGGGACCCTGGGTTGGTGGACACGTGGGTGACCTCGCAGCTCAGGTCAGGCGGGACCCTCCAGGCCCGTAGGCGCTTGGCCCTCCACCCCAGATCCCTCTTGACGCTCACAAGGACGTGGCCTTGGAGGCTTAAGGGCATGTGGCCCGCGGTTCCATGGGAATTCACCACTCTGTCTGCCCACACAGCTCTAGGCAAAGGCCAGCCGCTGCCTGGCCGGCCCTACTGCCTGACGGCAGTTGGCCCGAAGCCACTGGGAGACACCACTGAGTCGGCATGACCCCTTAGACCCAGCAAGGCCACCCTTGCCCCCACGCCAACTGCCGAACAAAGTTCCCTGTGCCTGGTGACCGGCTGGGCCAGAGGACCGGTCCCGGCCCAAGAACCCACTCCCGCCCACGGCCGTGGCGAAACGGCGGAGGGTGGGCTTTTTCCGGAGAGAGCTGTGGAGAGACACACAGGCAGACAGGTGGCGGCAGCGCGGATGGGCGCTGGTGCTGTCGGCCAGGTGCAGGTCGAAGGCCTTGCGGGCCTCCCGATCATCAGCCGGGCCTGCGGCAGAGTCTGGGTCAGAGCCAGCCACCCCGGGAGCGGCTGGGGTGCGGCTGCCTCCCAGGGCCGCCTTCTGGCGGCATGTCCAGCCGGACCGGCGGGAAGCGCCCCCTCCGGCGCACGCTGTGTTGGGAGAGGCTTGAGGAGATGAGGCCTGCAGCAGTGCCCGGAAGGGCAGAGGAATCCTCGGGCACCGGCGACTAAAGGAAAAGGCGGATTGGGAGGCCAAAAATACTACAGCACCTGGTTTTCCCAGGTGGTCTCCCATCCAGGTACTAAACAGACCCGACCCTGCTTAGCTTCAGGGATCAGACGAGATGGGGTGCGTTTAGGGTGGTATGGCTGCAGAAGGCAACGGGCGCCACGGGGTGCCTCTTGAGCCTCAGCTTAGCTGGTGCTGGCGAATTACCGCCAGTCTGGTGACCAGCCCTCGGCAGCACGGCCCTGCCGCCCACCCAGGCAGGCGACAGCAGGCCTCGGGGTCCAGGGGGTGGTGGATTCTTGGGCGACCTCGCAACTCCGTGCAGGCAGCAACATCCAGGTTTGTAGGTGTTTGACGCTCTGCCCCAGATCCCACTTGACGCTCACAAGGTCTGGGACTCAGAGGCTTAAGGGCCAGTGGCCTGCTGTCCCTTGGGCATTTCCCACCGTGTCCACCCACGCAGTGCTTGGCGCAGCCCAGCCATGGCCGCGCCGGCCCTCCTGCCCGACGGCGGTTGGCCCAAAGCCACTGGGAGCCACCATTGGGCCGGCACGGCCCCTTAGCCCCAGCAAAGCCACCCTTGTACCCACGCCACCCAAAAAGCACAGTTCTCGGCTTTGGAGGTCAGGCGACCTGGACAACCGGTCATGGCCCACGACCCCACTCCTGCCTCCAGCTGTGGCGAAACAGCAGAGGGTGGGCTTTTTCCGGAGGTAGCTGTATAGAGACACACGGGCAGATAGGTGGCTGGGGCGTGCATGTGCGCTGGTGGGGGCAGCCAGGTGTAGGTCGAAGGCCTCGTGGGCCTATCGGCCGTCAGCCGGGCCTACGGTGCAGTCTGGGTGTAGGCCAGCCACCCCGGGAGCGGCTGGTTTATGGTTATCTACCAGGGCCGCCTTCTGGCCGCATGTCCAACCAGACCGGCGGTGTGCGCCCCCTCCAGAGCATGCTGTGTTGGGAGGGGCCTGAGGAGGTGAGGCCTGCAGCGGTGTCAGGCGGAGGTGATGGCGGCCTCGGCCATGGGCGACTAAAGGAGAATTTATAGTGGGAGGCAAAAATGAATACAGAACCCGGTATTCCAATGTGGTCTCCCATCCAAGTACTAACCAGGCCCGACCCTGCTTAGCTTCCAGGATCAGACGAGATGGGGCGCGTTCAGGGTGGTATGGCCGTAGAAGGCAGGGGCAGCCACGGGGCACCTCTTGAGGCTCAGCTTCGCTGGTGCTGCCGACATACCGCCAGCCCGGCAGCCAACCATCTCCAGCACGGCCCTGCCGTCTGCCAAGGCAGGCGACAGGAGGCCTCGGGGACCCTGGGTTGGCGGACACGTGGGTGACCTCGCCACTCAGGTCAGGCGGGACCCTCCAGGCCCGTAGGCGCTTGGCCCTCCACCCCAGATCCCTCTTGACGCTCACAAGGACGTGGCCTTGGAGGCTTAAGGGCACGTGGCCCGCGGTTCCTTGGGCATTCACCACTCTGTCTGCCCACACAGCTCTAGGCAAAGGCCAGCCGCCGCCTGGCCGGCCCTACTGCCTGACGGCAGTTGGCCCGAAGCCACTGGGAGACACCATTGAGTCGGCACCAACCCTTAGACTCAGCAAGCCCACCCTTGCCCCCACGCCAACTGCCGAACAAAGTTGCCTTTGCCTGGTGACCGGCTGGGCCAGAGGACCGGTCCCGGCCCAAGAACCCACTCCCGCCCACGGCCGTGGCGAAACGGCGGAGGGTGGGCTTTTTCCGGAGGGAGCTGTGGAGAGACACACAGGCAGACAGGTGGCGGCAGCGCGGATGGGCGCTGGTGCTGTCGGCCAGGTGCAGGTCGAAGGCCTTGCGGGCCTCCCGATCATCAGCCGGGCCTGCGGCAGAGTCTGGGTCAGAGCCAGCCACCCCGGGAGCGGCTGGGGTGCGGCTGCCTCCCAGGGCCGCCTTCTGGCGGCATGTCCAGCAGGACAGGCGGGAAGCGCCCCCTCCGACGCACGCTGTTTTGGGAGAGGCTTGAGGAGATGAGGCCTGCAGCAGTGCCCGGATAGGGCAGAGGAATCCTCGAGCACCGGCGACTAAAGGAAAAGGCGGATTGGGAGGCCAAAAATACTACAGCACCCGGTTTTCCCAGGTGGTCTCCCATCCAGGTACTAAACAGACCCGACCCTGCTTAGCTTCAGGGATCAGACGAGATGGGGTGCGTTTAGGGTGGTATGGCTGCAGAAGGCAACGGGCGCCACGGGGTGCCTCTTGAGCCTCAGCTTAGCTGGTGCTGGCGAATTACCGCCAGTCTGGTGACCAGCCCTCGGCAGCACGGCCCTGCCGCCCACCCAGGCAGGCGACAGCAGGCCTCGGGGTCCAGGGGGTGGTGGATTCTTGGGCGACCTCGCAACTCCGTTCAGGTGGCAACATACAGGCTTGTAGGTGTTTGACGCTCTGCCCCAGATCCCACTTGACGCTCACAAGGTCTGGGACTCAGAGGCTTAAGGGCCAGTGGCCTGCTGTCCCTTGGGCATTTCCCACCGTGTCCACCCACGCAGTGCTTGGCGCAGCCCAGCCATGGCCGCGCCGGCCCTCCTGCCCGACGGCGGTTGGCCCAAAGCCACTGGGAGCCACCATTGGGCCGGCACGGCCCCTTAGCCCCAGCAAAGCCACCCTTGTACCCACGCCACCCAAAAAGCACAGTTCTCGGCTTTGGAGGTCAGGCGACCTGGACAACCGGTCATGGCCCACGACCCCACTCCTGCCTCCAGCTGTGGCGAAACAGCAGAGGGTGGGCTTTTTCCGGAGGTAGCTGTATAGAGACACACGGGCAGATAGGTGGCTGGGGCGTGCATGTGCACTGGTGGGGGCGGCCAGGTGTAGGTCGAAGGCCTCGTGGGCCTATCGGCCGTCAGCCGGGCCTACGGTGCAGTCTGGGTGTAGGCCAGCCACCCCGGGAGCGGCTGGTTTATGGTTATCTACCAGGGCCGCCTCCTGGCCGCATGTCCAACCAGACCGGCGGGGTGCGCCCCCTCCAGAGCACGCTGTGTTGGGAGGGGCCTGAGGAGGTGAGGCCTGCAGCGGTGCCAGGCGGAGGTGATGGCGGCCTCGGCCGTGGGCGACTAAAGGAGAATTTATAGTGGGAGGCAAAAATGCATACAGAACCCGGTATTCCAATGTGGTCTCCCATCCAAGTACTAACCAGGCCCGACCCTGCTTAGCTTCCAGGATCAGACGAGATGGGGCGCGTTCAGGGTGGTATGGCCGTAGAAGGCAGCGGGAGCCACGGGGCACCTCTTGAGGCTCAGCTTCGCTGGTGCTGCCGACATACCGCCAGCCCAGCAGCCAACCATCTCCAGCACGGCCCTGCCGTCTGCCAAGGCAGGCGACAGGAGGCCTCGGGGACCCTGGGTTGGCGGACACGTGGGTGACCTCGCAGCTCAGGTCAGGCGGGACCCTCCAGGCCCGTAGGCGCTTGGCCCTCCACCCCAGATCCCTCTTGACGCTCACAAGGACGTGGCCTTGGAGGCTTAAGGGCACGTGGCCCGCGGTTCCTTGGGCATTCACCACTCTGTCTGCCCACACAGCTCTAGGCAAAGGCCAGCCGCTGCCTGGCCGGCCCTACTGCCTGACGGCAGTTGGCCTGAAGCCACTGGGAGACACCATTGAGTCGGCACGACCCCTGAGCGCCAGCAAGGCCACCCTTGCCCCCACGCCAACTGCCGAAGAAAGTTCCCTGTGCCTGGTGACCGGCTGGGCCAGAGGACTGGTCCCGGCCCAAGAACCCACTCCCGCCAACGACCGTGGCGAAACGGCGGAGGGTGGGCTTTTTCCGGAGGGAGCTGTGGAGAGACACACAGGCAGACAGGTGGCGGCAGCGCGGATGGGCGCTGGTGCTGTCGGCCAGGTGCAGGTCGAAGGCCTTGCGGGCCTCCCGATCATCAGCCGGGCCTGCGGCAGAGTCTGGGTCAGAGCCAGCCACCACGGGAGCGGCTGGGGTGCGGCTGCCTCCCAGGGCCGCCTTCTGGCGGCATGTCCAGCCGGACCGGCGGGAAGCGCCCCCTCCGGCGCACGCTGTGTTGGGAGAGGCTTGAGGAGATGAGGCCTGCAGCAGTGCCCGGAAGGGGCAGAGGAATCCTCGGGCACCGGCGACTAAAGGAAAAGGCGGATTGGGAGGCCAAAAATACTACAGCACCTGGTTTTCCCAGGTGGTCTCCCATCCAGGTACTAAACAGACCCGACCCTGCTTAGCTTCAGGGATCAGACGAGATGGGGTGCGTTTAGGGTGGTATGGCTGCAGAAGGCAACGGGCGCCACGGGGTGCCTCTTGAGCCTCAGCTTAGCTGGTGCTGGCGAATTACCGCCAGTCTGGTGACCAGCCCTCGGCAGCACGGCCCTGCCGCCCACCCAGGCAGGCGACAGCAGGCCTCGGGGTCCAGGGGGTGGTGGATTCTTGGGCGACCTCGCAACTCCGTGCAGGCGGCAACATCCAGGCTTGTAGGTGTTTGACGCTCTGCCCCAGATCCCACTTGACGCTCACAAGGTCTGGGACTCAGAGACTTAAGGGCCAGTGGCCTGCTGTCCCTTGGGCATTTCCCACGGTGTCCACCCACGCAGTGCTTGGCGCAGCCCAGCCATGGCCGCGCCGGCCCTCCTGCCCGACGGCGGTTGGCCCAAAGCCACTGGGAGCCACCATTGGGCCGGCACGGCCCCTTAGCCCCAGCAAAGCCACCCTTGTACCCACGCCACCCAAAAAGCACAGTTCTCGGCTTTGGAGGTCAGGCGACCTGGAGAACCGGTCATGGCCCACGACCCCACTCCTGCCTCCAGCTGTGGCGAAACAGCAGAGGGTGGGCTTTTTCCGGAGGTAGCTGTATAGAGACACACGGGCAGATAGGTGGCTGGGGCGTGCATGTGCGCTGGTGGGGGCGGCCAGGTGTAGGTCGAAGGCCTCGTGGGCCTATCGGCCGTCAGCCGGGCCTACGGTGCAGTCTGGGTGTAGGCCAGCCACCCCGGGAGCGGCTGGTTTATGGTTATCTACCAGGGCCGCCTTCTGGCCGCATGTCCAACCAGACCGGCGGGGTGCGCCCCCTCCAGAGCACGCTGTGTTGGGAGGGGCCTGAGGAGGTGAGGCCTGCAGCGGTGCCAGGCGGAGGTGATGGCGGCCTCGGCCGTGGGCGACTAAAGGAGAATTTATAGTGGGAGGCAAAAATGCATACAGAACCCGGTATTCCAATGTGGTCTCCCATCCAAGTACTAACCAGGCCCGACCCTGCTTAGCTTCCAGGATCAGACGAGATGGGGCGCGTTCAGGGTGGTATGGCCGTAGAAGGCAGGGGGAGCCACGGGGCAGCTCTTGATGCTCAGCTTCGCTGGTGCTGTCGACATACCGCCAGCCCGGCAGCCAACCATCTCCAGCACGGCCCTGCCGTCTGCCAAGGCAGGCGACAGGAGGCCTCGGGGACCCTGGGTTGGCGGACACGTGGGTGACCTCGCAGCTCAGGTCAGGCGGTACCCTCCAGGCCCGTAGGCGCTTGGCCCTCCACCCCAGATCCCTCTTGACGCTCACAAGGACGTGGCCTTGGAGGCTTAAGGGCACGTGGCCCGCGGTTCCTTGGGCATTCACCACTCTGTCTGCCCACACAGCTCTAGGCAACGGCCAGCCGCCGCCTGGCCGGCCCTACTGCCTGACGGCAGTTGGCCCGAAGCCACTGGGAGACACCATTGGGTCGGCACGACCCCTTAGACCCAGCAAGGCCACCCTTGCCCCCACGCCAACTGCCGAACAAAGTTGCCTTTGCCTGGTGACCGGCTGGGCCAGAGGACCGGTCCCGGCCCAAGAACCCACTCCCGCCCACGGCCGTGGCGAAATGGCGGAGGGTGGGCTTTTTCCGGAGGGAGCTGTGGAGAGACACACAGGCAGACAGGTGGCGGCAGCGCGGATGGGCGCTGGTGCTGTCGGCCAGGTGCAGGTCGAAGGCCTTGCGGGCCTCCCGATCATCAGCCGGGCCTGCGGCAGAGTCTGGGTCAGAGCCAGCCACCCCGGGAGCGGCTGGGGTGCGGCTGCCTCCCAGGGCCGCCTTCCGGCGGCATGTCCAGCAGGACCGGCGGGAAGCGCCCCCTCCGGCGCACGCTGTGTTGGGAGAGGCTTGAGGAGATGAGGCCTGTAGCAGTGCCCGGATGGGGCAGAGGAATCCTCGGGCACCGGCGACTAAAGGAAAAGGCGGATTGGGAGGCCAAAAATACTACAGCACCCGGTTTTCCCAGGTGGTCTCCCATCCAGGTACTAAACAGACCCGACCCTGCTTAGCTTCAGGGATCAGACGAGATGGGGTGCGTTTAGGGTGGTATGGCTGCAGAAGGCAATGGGCGCCACGGGGTGCCTCTTGAGCCTCAGCTTAGCTGGTGCTGGCGAATTACCGCCAGTCTGGTGACCAGCCCTCGGCAGCACGGCCCTGCCGCCCACCCAGGCAGGCGACAGCAGGCCTCGGGGTCCAGGGGGTGGTGGATTCTTGGGCGACCTCGCAACTCCGTGCAGGCGGCAACATCCAGGCTTGTAGGTGTTTGACGCTCTGCCCCAGATCCCACTTGACGCTCACAAGGTCTGGGACTCAGAGGCTTAAGGGCCAGTGGCCTGCTGTCCCTTGGGCATTTCCCACCGTGTCCACCCACGCAGTGCTTGGCGCAGCCCAGCCATGGCCGCGCCGGCCCTCCTGCCCGACGGCGGTTGGCCCAAAGCCACTGGGAGCCACCATTGGGCCGGCACGGCCTCTTAGCCCCAGCAAAGCCACCCTTGTACCCACGCCACCCAAAAAGCACAGTTCTCGGCTTTGGAGGTCAGGCGACCTGGAGAACCGGTCATGGCCCACGACCCCACTCCTGCCTCCAGCTGTGGCGAAACAGCAGAGGGTGGGCTTTTTCCGGAGGTAGCTGTATAGAGACACACGGGCAGATAGGTGGCTGGGGCGTGCATGTGCGCTGGTGGGGGCGGCCAGGTGTAGGTCGAAGGCCTCGTGGGCCTATCGGCCGTCAGCCGGGCCTACGGTGCAGTCTGGGTGTAGGCCAGCCACCCCGGGAGCGGCTGGTTTATGGTTATCTACCAGGGCCGCCTTCTGGCCGCATGTCCAACCAGACCGGCGGTGTGCGCCCCCTCCAGAGCACGCTGTGTTGGGAGGGGCCTGAGGAGGTGAGGCCTGCAGCGGTGCCAGGCGGAGGTGATGGCGGCCTCGGCCGTGGGCGACTAAAGGAGAATTTATAGTGGGAGGCAAAAATGCATACAGAACCCGGTATTCCAATGTGGTCTCCCATCCAAGTACTAACCAGACCCGACCCTGCTTAGCTTCCAGGATCAGACGAGATGGGGCGCGTTCAGGGTGGTATGGCCGTAGAAGGCAGCGGGAGCCACGGGGCACCTCTTGAGGCTCAGCTTCGCTGGTGCTGCCGACATACCGCCAGCCCGGCAGCCAACCATCTCCAGCACGGCCCTGCCGTCTGCCAAGGCAGGCGACAGGAGGCCTCGGGGACCCTGGGTTGGTGGACACGTGGGTGACCTCGCAGCTCAGGTCAGGCGGGACCCTCCAGGCCCGTAGGCGCTTGGCCCTCCACCCCAGATCCCTCTTGACGCTCACAAGGACGTGGCCTTGGAGGCTTAAGGGCATGTGGCCCGCGGTTCCATGGGAATTCACCACTCTGTCTGCCCACACAGCTCTAGGCAAAGGCCAGCCGCTGCCTGGCCGGCCCTACTGCCTGACGGCAGTTGGCCCGAAGCCACTGGGAGACACCACTGAGTCGGCATGACCCCTTAGACCCAGCAAGGCCACCCTTGCCCCCACGCCAACTGCCGAACAAAGTTCCCTGTGCCTGGTGACCGGCTGGGCCAGAGGACCGGTCCCGGCCCAAGAACCCACTCCCGCCCACGGCCGTGGCGAAACGGCGGAGGGTGGGCTTTTTCCGGAGAGAGCTGTGGAGAGACACACAGGCAGACAGGTGGCGGCAGCGCGGATGGGCGCTGGTGCTGTCGGCCAGGTGCAGGTCGAAGGCCTTGCGGGCCTCCCGATCATCAGCCGGGCCTGCGGCAGAGTCTGGGTCAGAGCCAGCCACCCCGGGAGCGGCTGGGGTGCGGCTGCCTCCCAGGGCCGCCTTCTGGCGGCATGTCCAGCCGGACCGGCGGGAAGCGCCCCCTCCGGCGCACGCTGTGTTGGGAGAGGCTTGAGGAGATGAGGCCTGCAGCAGTGCCCGGAAGGGCAGAGGAATCCTCGGGCACCGGCGACTAAAGGAAAAGGCGGATTGGGAGGCCAAAAATACTACAGCACCTGGTTTTCCCAGGTGGTCTCCCATCCAGGTACTAAACAGACCCGACCCTGCTTAGCTTCAGGGATCAGACGAGATGGGGTGCGTTTAGGGTGGTATGGCTGCAGAAGGCAACGGGCGCCACGGGGTGCCTCTTGAGCCTCAGCTTAGCTGGTGCTGGCGAATTACCGCCAGTCTGGTGACCAGCCCTCGGCAGCACGGCCCTGCCGCCCACCCAGGCAGGCGACAGCAGGCCTCGGGGTCCAGGGGGTGGTGGATTCTTGGGCGACCTCGCAACTCCGTGCAGGCAGCAACATCCAGGTTTGTAGGTGTTTGACGCTCTGCCCCAGATCCCACTTGACGCTCACAAGGTCTGGGACTCAGAGGCTTAAGGGCCAGTGGCCTGCTGTCCCTTGGGCATTTCCCACCGTGTCCACCCACGCAGTGCTTGGCGCAGCCCAGCCATGGCCGCGCCGGCCCTCCTGCCCGACGGCGGTTGGCCCAAAGCCACTGGGAGCCACCATTGGGCCGGCACGGCCCCTTAGCCCCAGCAAAGCCACCCTTGTACCCACGCCACCCAAAAAGCACAGTTCTCGGCTTTGGAGGTCAGGCGACCTGGACAACCGGTCATGGCCCACGACCCCACTCCTGCCTCCAGCTGTGGCGAAACAGCAGAGGGTGGGCTTTTTCCGGAGGTAGCTGTATAGAGACACACGGGCAGATAGGTGGCTGGGGCGTGCATGTGCGCTGGTGGGGGCAGCCAGGTGTAGGTCGAAGGCCTCGTGGGCCTATCGGCCGTCAGCCGGGCCTACGGTGCAGTCTGGGTGTAGGCCAGCCACCCCGGGAGCGGCTGGTTTATGGTTATCTACCAGGGCCGCCTTCTGGCCGCATGTCCAACCAGACCGGCGGTGTGCGCCCCCTCCAGAGCATGCTGTGTTGGGAGGGGCCTGAGGAGGTGAGGCCTGCAGCGGTGTCAGGCGGAGGTGATGGCGGCCTCGGCCATGGGCGACTAAAGGAGAATTTATAGTGGGAGGCAAAAATGAATACAGAACCCGGTATTCCAATGTGGTCTCCCATCCAAGTACTAACCAGGCCCGACCCTGCTTAGCTTCCAGGATCAGACGAGATGGGGCGCGTTCAGGGTGGTATGGCCGTAGAAGGCAGGGGCAGCCACGGGGCACCTCTTGAGGCTCAGCTTCGCTGGTGCTGCCGACATACCGCCAGCCCGGCAGCCAACCATCTCCAGCACGGCCCTGCCGTCTGCCAAGGCAGGCGACAGGAGGCCTCGGGGACCCTGGGTTGGCGGACACGTGGGTGACCTCGCCACTCAGGTCAGGCGGGACCCTCCAGGCCCGTAGGCGCTTGGCCCTCCACCCCAGATCCCTCTTGACGCTCACAAGGACGTGGCCTTGGAGGCTTAAGGGCACGTGGCCCGCGGTTCCTTGGGCATTCACCACTCTGTCTGCCCACACAGCTCTAGGCAAAGGCCAGCCGCCGCCTGGCCGGCCCTACTGCCTGACGGCAGTTGGCCCGAAGCCACTGGGAGACACCATTGAGTCGGCACCAACCCTTAGACTCAGCAAGCCCACCCTTGCCCCCACGCCAACTGCCGAACAAAGTTGCCTTTGCCTGGTGACCGGCTGGGCCAGAGGACCGGTCCCGGCCCAAGAACCCACTCCCGCCCACGGCCGTGGCGAAACGGCGGAGGGTGGGCTTTTTCCGGAGGGAGCTGTGGAGAGACACACAGGCAGACAGGTGGCGGCAGCGCGGATGGGCGCTGGTGCTGTCGGCCAGGTGCAGGTCGAAGGCCTTGCGGGCCTCCCGATCATCAGCCGGGCCTGCGGCAGAGTCTGGGTCAGAGCCAGCCACCCCGGGAGCGGCTGGGGTGCGGCTGCCTCCCAGGGCCGCCTTCTGGCGGCATGTCCAGCAGGACAGGCGGGAAGCGCCCCCTCCGACGCACGCTGTTTTGGGAGAGGCTTGAGGAGATGAGGCCTGCAGCAGTGCCCGGATAGGGCAGAGGAATCCTCGAGCACCGGCGACTAAAGGAAAAGGCGGATTGGGAGGCCAAAAATACTACAGCACCCGGTTTTCCCAGGTGGTCTCCCATCCAGGTACTAAACAGACCCGACCCTGCTTAGCTTCAGGGATCAGACGAGATGGGGTGCGTTTAGGGTGGTATGGCTGCAGAAGGCAACGGGCGCCACGGGGTGCCTCTTGAGCCTCAGCTTAGCTGGTGCTGGCGAATTACCGCCAGTCTGGTGACCAGCCCTCGGCAGCACGGCCCTGCCGCCCACCCAGGCAGGCGACAGCAGGCCTCGGGGTCCAGGGGGTGGTGGATTCTTGGGCGACCTCGCAACTCCGTGCAGGCGGCAACATCCAGGCTTGTAGGTGTTTGACGCTCTGCCCCAGATCCCACTTGACGCTCACAAGGTCTGGGACTCAGAGGCTTAAGGGCCAGTGGCCTGCTGTCCCATGGGCATTTCCCACCGTGTCCACCCACGCAGTGCTTGGCGCAGCCCAGCCATGGCCGCGCCGGCCCTCCTGCCCGACGGCGGTTGGCCCAAAGCCACTGGGAGCCACCATTGGGCCGGCACGGCCCCTTAGCCCCAGCAAAGCCACCCTTGTACCCACGCTACCCAAAAAGCACAGTTCTCGGCTTTGGAGGTCAGGCGACCTGGACAACCGGTCATGGCCCACGACCCCACTCCTGCCTCCAGCTGTGGCGAAACAGCAGAGGGTGGGCTTTTTCCGGAGGTAGCTGTATAGAGACACACGGGCAGATAGGGGGCTGGCGCGTGCATGTGCGCTGGTGGGGGCGGCCAGGTGTAGGTCGAAGGCCTCGTGGGCCTATAGGCCGTCAGCCGGGCCTACGGTGCAGTCTGGGTGTAGGCCAGCCACCCCGGGAGCGGCTGGTTTATGGTTATCTACCAGGGCCGCCTTCTGGCCGCATGTCCAACCAGACCGGCGGTGTGCGCCCCCTCCAGAGCACGCTGTGTTGGGAGGGGCCTGAGGAGGTGAGGCCTGCAGCGGTGCCAGGCGGAGGTGATGGCGGCCTCGGCCGTGGGCGACTAAAGGAGAATTTATAGTGGGAGGCAAAAATGAATACAGAACCCGGTATTCCAATGTGGTCTCCCATCCAAGTACTAACCAGGCCCGACCCAGCTTAGCTTCCAGGATCAGACGAGATGGGGCGCGTTCAGGGTGGTATGGCCGTAGAAGGCAGCGGGAGCCACGGGGCACCTCTTGAGGCTCAGCTTCGCTGGTGCTGCCGACATACCGCCAGCCCGGCAGCCAACCATCTCCAGCACGGCCCTGCCGTCTGCCAAGGCAGGCGACAGGAGGCCTCGGGGACCCTGGGTTGGCGGACACGTGGGTGACCTCGCAGCTCAGGTCAGGCGGGACCCTCCAGGCCCGTAGGCGCTTGGCCCTCCACCCCAGATCCCTCTTGACGCTCACAAGGACGTGGCCTTGGAGGCTTAAGGGCACGTGGCCCGCGATTCCTTGGGCATTCACCACTCTGTCTGCCCACACAGCTCTAGGCAAAGGCCAGCCGCCGCCTGGCCGACCCTACTGCCTGACGGCAGTTGGCCCGAAGCCACTGGGAGACACCATTGAGTCGGCACGACCCCTTAGACCCAGCAAGGCCACCCTTGCCCCCACGCCAACTGCCGAACAAAGTTGCCTGTGCCTGGTGACCGGCTGGGCCAGAGGACCGGTCCCGGCCCAAGAACCCACTCCCGCCCACGGACGTGGCGAAACGGCGGAGGGTGGGCTTTTTCCGGAGGGAGCTGTGGAGAGACACACAGGCAGACAGGTGGCGGCAGCGCGGATGGGCGCTGGTGCTGTCGGCCAGGTGCAGGTCGAAGGCCTTGCGGGCCTCCCGATCATCAGCCGGGCCTGCGGCAGAGTCTGGGTCAGAGCCAGCCACCCCGGGAGCGGCTGGGGTGCGGCTGCCTCCCAGGGCCGCCTTGTGGTGGCATGTCTAGCAGGACCGGCGGGAAGCGCCCCCTCCGTCGCACGCTGTGTTGGGAGAGGCTTGAGGAGATGAGGCCTGCAGCAGTGCCCGGATGGGGCAGAGGAATCCTCGGGCACCGGCGACTAAAGGAAAAGGCGGATTGGGAGGCCAAAAATACTACAGCACCTGGTTTTCCCAGGTGGTCTCCCATCCAGGTACTAAACAGACCCGACCCTGCTTAGCTTCAGGGATCAGACGAGATGGGGTGCGTTTAGGGTGGTATGGCTGCAGAAGGCAACGGGCGCCACGGGGTGCCTCTTGAGCCTCAGCTTAGCTGGTGCTGGCGAATTACCGCCAGTCTGGTGACCAGCCCTCGGCAGCACGGCCCTGCCGCCCACCCAGGCAGGCGACAGCAGGCCTCGGGGTCCAGGGGGTGGTGGATTCTTGGGCGACCTCGCAACTCCGTTCAGGTGGCAACATACAGGCTTGTAGGTGTTTGACGCTCTGCCCCAGATCCCACTTGACGCTCACAAGGTCTGGGACTCAGAGGCTTAAGGGCCAGTGGCCTGCTGTCCCTTGGGCATTTCCCACCGTGTCCACCCACGCAGTGCTTGGCGCAGCCCAGCCATGGCCGCGCCGGCCCTCCTGCCCGACGGCGGTTGGCCCAAAGCCACTGGGAGCCACCATTGGGCCGGCACGGCCCCTTAGCCCCAGCAAAGCCACCCTTGTACCCACGCCACCCAAAAAGCACAGTTCTCGGCTTTGGAGGTCAGGCGACCTGGAGAACCGGTCATGGCCCATGACCCCACTCCTGCCTCCAGCTGTGGCGAAACAGCAGAGGGTGGGCTTTTTCCGGAGGTAGCTGTATAGAGACACACGGGCAGATAGGTGGCTGGGGCGAGCATGTGCGCTGGTGGGGGCGGCCAGGTGTAGGTCGAAGGCCT
Organism: Balaenoptera physalus; assembly: GCF_965194825.1. NCBI lineage: Eukaryota > Metazoa > Chordata > Mammalia > Artiodactyla > Balaenopteridae > Balaenoptera > Balaenoptera physalus. Next base: position 216,091 of record NW_028126340.1, on the reverse strand, counting down.
CGTGGGTCTATCGGCCGTCAGCCGGGCCTACGGTGCAGTCTGGGTGTAGGCCAGCCACCCCGGGAGCGGCTGGTTTATGGTTATCTACCAGGGCCGCCTTCTGGCCGCATGTCCAACCAGACCGGCGGGGTGCGCCCCCTCCAGAGCACGCTGTGTTGGGAGGGGCCTGAGGAGGTGAGGCCTGCAGCGGTGCCAGGCGGAGGTGATGGCGGCCTCGGCCGTGGGCGACTAAAGGAGAATTTATAGTGGGAGGCAAAAATGCATACAGAACCCGGTATTCCAATGTGGTCTCCCATCCAAGTACTAACCAGGCCCGACCCTGCTTAGCTTCCAGTATCAGACGAGATGGGGCGCGTTCAGGGTGGTATGGCCGTAGAAGGCAGTGGGAGCCACGGGGCACCTCTTGAGGCTCAGCTTCGCTGGTGCTGCCGACATACCGCCAGCCCGGCAGCCAACCATCTCCAGCACGGCCCTGCCGTCTGCCAAGGCAGGCGACAGGAGGCCTCGGGGACCCTGGGTTGGCGGACACGTGGGTGACCTCCCAGCTCAGGTCAGGCGGGACCCTCCAGGCCCGTAGGCGCTTGGCCCTCCACCCCAGATCCCTCTTGACGCTCACAAGGACGTGGCCTTGGAGGCTTAAGGGCACGTGGCCCGCGGTTCCTTGGGCATTCACCACTCTGTCTGCCCACACAGCTCTAGGGAAAGGCCAGCCGCTGCCTGGCCGGCCCTACTGCCTGACGGCAGTTGGCCCGAAGCCACTGGGAGACACCACTGAGTCGGCACGACCCCTTAGACCCAGCAAGGCCACCCTTGCCCCCACGCCAACTGCCGAACAAAGTTCCCTGTGCCTGGTGACCGGCTGGGCCAGAGGACCGGTCCCGGCCCAAGAACCCACTCCCGCCCACGGCCGTGGCGAAACGGCGGAGGGTGGCTTTTTCTGGAGAGAGCTGTGGAGAGACACACAGGCAGACAGGTGGCGGCAGCGCGGATGGGCGCTGGTGCTGTCGGCCAGGTGCAGGTCGAAGGCCTTGCGGGCCTCCCGATCATCAGCCGGGCCTGCGGCAGAGTCTGGGTCAGAGCCAGCCACCCCGGGAGCGGCTGGGGTGCGGCTGCCTCCCAGGGCCGCCTTCTGGCGGCATGTCCAGCAGGACCGGCGGGAAGCGCCCCCTCCGGCGCACGCTGTGTTGGGAGAGGCTTGAGGAGATGAGGCCTGCAGCAGTGCCCGGAAGGGGCAGAGGAATCCTCGGGCACCGGCGACTAAAGGAAAAGGCGGATTGGGAGGCCAAAAATACTACAGCACCTGGTTTTCCCAGGTGGTCTCCCATCCAGGTACTAAACAGACCCGACCCTGCTTAGCTTCAGGGATCAGACGAGATGGGGTGCGTTTAGGGTGGTATGGCTGCAGAAGGCAACGGGCACCACGGGGTGCCTCTTGAGCCTCAGCTTAGCTGGTGCTGGCGAATTACCGCCAGTCTGGTGACCAGCCCTCGGCAGCACGGCCCTGCCGCCCACCCAGGCAGGCGACAGCAGGCCTCGGGGTCCAGGGGGTGGTGGATTCTTGGGCGACCTCGCAACTCCGTTCAGGTGGCAACATACAGGCTTGTAGGTGTTTGACGCTCTGCCCCAGATCCCACTTGACGCTCACAAGGTCTGGGACTCAGAGGCTTAAGGGCCAGTGGCCTGCTGTCCCTTGGGCATTTCCCACGGTGTCCACCCACGCAGTGCTTGGCGCAGCCCAGCCATGGCCGCGCCGGCCCTCCTGCCCGACGGCGGTTGGCCCAAAGCCACTGGGAGCCACCATTGGGCCGGCACGGCCCCTTAGCCCCAGCAAAGCCACCCTTGTACCCACGCCACCCAAAAAGCATAGTTCTCGGCTTTGGAGGTCAGGCGACCTGGAGAACCGGTCATGGCCCACGACCCCACTCCTGCCTCCAGCTGTGGCGAAACAGCAGAGGGTGGGCTTTTTCCGGAGGTAGCTGTATAGAGACACACGGGCAGATAGGTGGCTGGGGCGAGCATGTGCGCTGGTGGGGGCGGCCAGGTGTAGGTCGAAGGACTCGTGGGCCTATCAGCCGTCAGCCGGGCCTACGGTGCAGTCTGGGTGTAGGCCAGCCACCCCGGGAGCGGCTGGTTTATGGTTATCTACCAGGGCCGCCTTCTGGCCGCATGTCCAACCAGACCGGCGGGGTGCGCCCCCTCCAGAGCACGCTGTGTTGGGAGGGGCCTGAGGAGGTGAGGCCTGCAGCGGTGCCAGGCGGAGGTGATGGCGGCCTCGGACCTGGGCGACTAAAGGAGAATTTATAGTGGGAGGCAAAAATGCATACAGAACCCGGTATTCCAATGTGGTCTCCCATCCAAGTACTAACCAGGCCCGACCCTGCTTAGCTTCCAGGATCAGACGAGATGGGGCGCGTTCAGGGTGGTATGGCTGTAGAAGGCAGTGGGAGCCACGGGGCACCTCTTGAGGCTCAGCTTCGCTGGTGCTGCCGACATACCGCCAGCCCGGCAGCCAACCATCTCCAGCACGGCCCTGCCGTCTGCCAAGGCAGGCGACAGGAGGCCTCGGGGACCCTGGGTTGGCGGACACATGGGTGACCTCCCAGCTCAGGTCAGGCGGGACCCTCCAGGCCCGTAGGCGCTTGGCCCTCCACCCCAGATCCCTCTTGACGCTCACAAGGACGTGGCCTTGGAGGCTTAAGGGCACGTGGCCCGCGGTTCCTTGGGCATTCACCACTCTGTCTGCCCACACAGCTCTAGGCAAAGGCCAGCCGCCGCCTGGCCGGCCCTACTGCCTGACGGCAGTTGGCCCGAAGCCACTGGGAGACACCATTGAGTCGGCACGACCCCTTAGACCCAGCAAGGCCACCCTTGCCCCCACGCCAACTGCCGAAGAAAGTTCCCTGTGCCTGGTGACCGGCTGGGCCAGAGGACCGGTCCCGGCCCAAGAACCCACTCCCGCCCACGACCGTGGCGAAACGGCGGAGGGTGGGCTTTTTCCGGAGGCAGCTGTGGAGAGACACACAGGCAGACAGGTGGCGGCAGCGCGGATGGGCGCTGGTGCTGTCGGCCAGGTGCAGGTCGAAGGCCTTGCGGGCCTCCCGATCATCAGCCGGGCCTGCGGCAGAGTCTGGGTCAGAGCCAGCCACCCCGGGAGCGGCTGGGGTGCGGCTGCCTCCCAGGGCCGCCTTCTGGCGGCATGTCCAGCAGGACCGGCGGGAAGCGCCCCCTCCGGCGCACGCTGTGTTGGGAGAGGCTTGAGGAGATGAGGCCTGCAGCAGTGCCCGGATGGGGCAGAGGAATCCTCGGGCACCGGCGACTAAAGGAAAAGGCGGATTGGGAGGCCAAAAATACTACAGCACCCGGTTTTCCCAGGTGGTCTCCCATCCAGGTACTAAACAGACCCGACCCTGCTTAGCTTCAGGGATCAGACGAGATGGGGTGCGTTTAGGGTGGTATGGCTGCAGAAGGCAACGGGCGCCACGGGGTGCCTCTTGAGCCTCAGCTTAGCTGGTGCTGGCGAATTACCGCCAGTCTGGTGACCAGCCCTCGGCAGCACGGCCCTGCCGCCCACCCAGGCAGGCGACAGCAGGCCTCGGGGTCCAGGGGGTGGTGGATTCTTGGGCGACCTCGCAACTCCGTTCAGGTGGCAACATCCAGGTTTGTAGGTGTTTGACGCTCTGCCCCAGATCCCACTTGACGCTCACAAGGTCTGGGACTCAGAGGCTTAAGGGCCAGTGGCCTGCTGTCCCTTGGGCATTTCCCACCGTGTCCACCCACGCAGTGCTTGGCGCAGCCCAGCCATGGCCGCGCCGGCCCTCCTGCCCGACGGCGGTTGGCCCAAAGCCACTGGGAGCCACCATTGGGCCGGCACGGCCCCTTAGCCCCAGCAAAGCCACCCTTGTACCCACGCCACCCAAAAAGCACAGTTCTCGGCTTTGGAGGTCAGGCGACCTGGACAACCGGTCATGGCCCACGACCCCACTCCTGCCTCCAGCTGTGGCGAAACAGCAGAGGGTGGGCTTTTTCCGGAGGTAGCTGTATAGAGACACACGGGCAGATAGGTGGCTGGGGCGAGCATGTGCGCTGGTGGGGGCGGCCAGGTGTAGGTCGAAGGCCTCGTGGGCCTATCGGCCGTCAGCCGGGCCTACGGTGCAGTCTGGGTGTAGGCCAGCCACCCCGGGAGCGGCTGGTTTATGGTTATCTACCAGGGCCGCCTTCTGGCCGCATGTCCAACCAGACCGGCGGGGTGCGCCCCCTCCAGAGCACGCTGTGTTGGGAGGGGCCTGAGGAGGTGAGGCCTGCAGCGGTGCCAGGCGGAGGTGATGGCGGCCTCGGCCCTGGGCGACTAAAGGAGAATTTATAGTGGGAGGCAAAAATGCATACAGAACCCGGTATTCCAATGTGGTCTCCCATCCAAGTACTAACCAGGCCCGACCCTGCTTAGCTTCCAGGATCAGACGAGATGGGGCGCGTTCAGGGTGGTATGGCCGTAGGAGGCAGTGGGAGCCACGGGGCACCTCTTGAGGCTCAGCTTCGCTGGTGCTGCCGACATACCGCCAGCCCGGCAGCCAACCATCTCCAGCACGGCCCTGCCGTCTGCCAAGGCAGGCGACAGGAGGCCTCGGGGACCCTGGGTTGGCGGACACGTGGGTGACCTCGCAGCTCAGGTCAGGCGGGACCCTCCAGGCCCGTAGGCGCTTGGCCCTCCACCCCAGATCCCTCTTGACGCTCACAAGGACGTGGCCTTGGAGGCTTAAGGGCATGTGGCCCGCGGTTCCTTGGGCATTCACCACTCTGTCTGCCCACACAGCTCTAGGCAAAGGCCAGCCGCTGCCTGGCCGGCCCTACTGCCTGACGGCAGTTGGCCCGAAGCCACTGGGAGACACCATTGAGTCGGCACGACCCCTTAGACCCAGCAAGGCCACCCTTGCCCCCACGCCAACTGCCGAACAAAGTTCCCTGTGCCTGGTGACCGGCTGGGCCAGAGGACCGGTCCCGGCCCAAGAACCCACTCCCGCCCACGGCCGTGGCAAAACGGCGGAGGGTGGGCTTTTTCTGGAGAGAGCTGTGGAGAGACACACAGGCAGACAGGTGGCGGCAGCGCGGATGGGCGCTGGTGCTGTCGGCCAGGTGCAGGTCGAAGGCCTTGCGGGCCTCCCGATCATCAGCCGGGCCTGCGGCAGAGTCTGGGTCAGAGCCAGCCACCCCGGGAGCGGCTGGGGTGCGGCTGCCTCCCAGGGCCGCCTTCTGGCGGCATGTCCAGCAGGACCGGCGGGAAGCGCCCCCTCCGGCGCACGCTGTGTTGGGAGAGGCTTGAGGAGATGAGGCCTGCAGCAGTGCCCGGAAGGGGCAGAGGAATCCTCGGGCACCGGCGACTAAAGGAAAAGGCGGATTGGGAGGCCAAAAATACTACAGCACCTGGTTTTCCCAGGTGGTCTCCCATCCAGGTACTAAACAGACCCGACCCTGCTTAGCTTCAGGGATCAGACGAGATGGGGTGCGTTTAGGGTGGTATGGCTGCAGAAGGCAACGGGCGCCACGGGGTGCCTCTTGAGCCTCAGCTTAGCTGGTGCTGGCGAATTACCGCCAGTCTGGTGACCAGCCCTCGGCAGCACGGCCCTGCCGCCCACCCAGGCAGGCGACAGCAGGCCTCGGGGTCCAGGGGGTGGTGGATTCTTGGGCGACCTCGCAACTCCGTTCAGGTGGCAACATACAGGCTTGTAGGTGTTTGACGCTCTGCCCCAGATCCCACTTGACGCTCACAAGGTCTGGGACTCAGAGGCTTAAGGGCCAGTGGCCTGCTGTCCCTTGGGCATTTCCCACCGTGTCCACCCACGCAGTGCTTGGCGCAGCCCAGCCATGGCCGCGCCGGCCCTCCTGCCCGACGGCGGTTGGCCCAAAGCCACTGGGAGCCACCATTGGGCCGGCACGGCCAATTAGCCCCAGCAAAGCCACCCTTGTACCCACGCCACCCAAAAAGCACAGTTCTCGGCTTTGGAGGTCAGGCGACCTGGAGAACCGGTCATGGCCCATGACCCCACTCCTGCCTCCAGCTGTGGCGAAACAGCAGAGGGTGGGCTTTTTCCGGAGGTAGCTGTATAGAGACACACGGGCAGATAGGTGGCTGGGGCGAGCATGTGCGCTGGTGGGGGCGGCCAGGTGTAGGTCGAAGGCCTCGTGGGCCTATCGGCCGTCAGCCGGGCCTACGGTGCAGTCTGGGTGTAGGCCAGCCACCCCGGGAGCGGCTGGTTTATGGTTATCTACCAGGGCCGCCTTCTGGCCGCATGTCCAACCAGACCGGCGGGGTGCGCCCCCTCCAGAGCACGCTGTGTTGGGAGGGGCCTGAGGAGGTGAGGCCTGCAGCGGTGCCAGGCGGAGGTGATGGCGGCCTCGGCCGTGGGCGACTAAAGGAGAATTTATAGTGGGAGGCAAAAATGCATACAGAACCCGGTATTCCAATGTGGTCTCCCATCCAAGTACTAACCAGGCCCGACCCTGCTTAGCTTCCAGGATCAGACGAGATGGGGCGCGTTCAGGGTGGTATGGCTGTAGAAGGCAGTGGGAGCCACGGGGCACCTCTTGAGGCTCAGCTTCGCTGGTGCTGCCGACATACCGCCAGCCCGGCAGCCAACCATCTCCAGCACGGCCCTGCCGTCTGCCAAGGCAGGCGACAGGAGGCCTCGGGGACCCTGGGTTGGCGGACACATGGGTGACCTCCCAGCTCAGGTCAGGCGGGACCCTCCAGGCCCGTAGGCGCTTGGCCCTCCACCCCAGATCCCTCTTGACGCTCACAAGGACGTGGCCTTGGAGGCTTAAGGGCACGTGGCCCGCGGTTCCTTGGGCATTCACCACTCTGTCTGCCCACACAGCTCTAGGCAAAGGCCAGCCGCTGCCTGGCCGGCCCTACTGCCTGACGGCAGTTGGCCCGAAGCCACTGGGAGACACCATTGAGTCGGCACGACCCCTTAGACCCAGCAAGGCCACCCTTGCCCCCACGCCAACTGCCGAACAAAGTTCCCTGTGCCTGGTGACCGGCTGGGCCAGAGGACCGGTCCCGGCCCAAGAACCCACTCCCGCCCACGGCCGTGGCAAAACGGCGGAGGGTGGGCTTTTTCTGGAGAGAGCTGTGGAGAGACACACAGGCAGACAGGTGGCGGCAGCGCGGATGGGCGCTGGTGCTGTCGGCCAGGTGCAGGTCGAAGGCCTTGCGGGCCTCCCGATCATCAGCCGGGCCTGCGGCAGAGTCTGGGTCAGAGCCAGCCACCCCGGGAGCGGCTGGGGTGCGGCTGCCTCCCAGGGCCGCCTTCTGGCGGCATGTCCAGCAGGACCGGCGGGAAGCGCCCCCTCCGGCGCACGCTGTGTTGGGAGAGGCTTGAGGAGATGAGGCCTGCAGCAGTGCCCGGAAGGGGCAGAGGAATCCTCGGGCACCGGCGACTAAAGGAAAAGGCGGATTGGGAGGCCAAAAATACTACAGCACCTGGTTTTCCCAGGTGGTCTCCCATCCAGGTACTAAACAGACCCGACCCTGCTTAGCTTCAGGGATCAGACGAGATGGGGTGCGTTTAGGGTGGTATGGCTGCAGAAGGCAACGGGCGCCACGGGGTGCCTCTTGAGCCTCAGCTTAGCTGGTGCTGGCGAATTACCGCCAGTCTGGTGACCAGCCCTCGGCAGCACGGCCCTGCCGCCCACCCAGGCAGGCGACAGCAGGCCTCGGGGTCCAGGGGGTGGTGGATTCTTGGGCGACCTCGCAACTCCGTTCAGGTGGCAACATACAGGCTTGTAGGTGTTTGACGCTCTGCCCCAGATCCCACTTGACGCTCACAAGGTCTGGGACTCAGAGGCTTAAGGGCCAGTGGCCTGCTGTCCCTTGGGCATTTCCCACCGTGTCCACCCACGCAGTGCTTGGCGCAGCCCAGCCATGGCCGCGCCGGCCCTCCTGCCCGACGGCGGTTGGCCCAAAGCCACTGGGAGCCACCATTGGGCCGGCACGGCCCCTTAGCCCCAGCAAAGCCACCCTTGTACCCACGCCACCCAAAAAGCACAGTTCTCGGCTTTGGAGGTCAGGCGACCTGGAGAACCGGTCATGGCCCATGACCCCACTCCTGCCTCCAGCTGTGGCGAAACAGCAGAGGGTGGGCTTTTTCCGGAGGTAGCTGTATAGAGACACACGGGCAGATAGGTGGCTGGGGCGAGCATGTGCGCTGGTGGGGGCGGCCAGGTGTAGGTCGAAGGCCTCGTGGGTCTATCGGCCGTCAGCCGGGCCTACGGTGCAGTCTGGGTGTAGGCCAGCCACCCCGGGAGCGGCTGGTTTATGGTTATCTACCAGGGCCGCCTTCTGGCCGCATGTCCAACCAGACCGGCGGGGTGCGCCCCCTCCAGAGCACGCTGTGTTGGGAGGGGCCTGAGGAGGTGAGGCCTGCAGCGGTGCCAGGCGGAGGTGATGGCGGCCTCGGCCCTGGGCGACTAAAGGAGAATTTATAGTGGGAGGCAAAAATGCATACAGAACCCGGTATTCCAATGTGGTCTCCCATCCAAGTACTAACCAGGCCCGACCCTGCTTAGCTTCCAGTATCAGACGAGATGGGGCGCGTTCAGGGTGGTATGGCCGTAGAAGGCAGTGGGAGCCACGGGGCACCTCTTGAGGCTCAGCTTCGCTGGTGCTGCCGACATACCGCCAGCCCGGCAGCCAACCATCTCCAGCACGGCCCTGCCGTCTGCCAAGGCAGGCGACAGGAGGCCTCGGGGACCCTGGGTTGGCGGACACGTGGGTGACCTCCCAGCTCAGGTCAGGCGGGACCCTCCAGGCCCGTAGGCGCTTGGCCCTCCACCCCAGATCCCTCTTGACGCTCACAAGGACGTGGCCTTGGAGGCTTAAGGGCACGTGGCCCGCGGTTCCTTGGGCATTCACCACTCTGTCTGCCCACACAGCTCTAGGGAAAGGCCAGCCGCTGCCTGGCCGGCCCTACTGCCTGACGGCAGTTGGCCCGAAGCCACTGGGAGACACCACTGAGTCGGCACGACCCCTTAGACCCAGCAAGGCCACCCTTGCCCCCACGCCAACTGCCGAACAAAGTTCCCTGTGCCTGGTGACCGGCTGGGCCAGAGGACCGGTCCCGGCCCAAGAACCCACTCCCGCCCACGGCCGTGGCGAAACGGCGGAGGGTGGCTTTTTCTGGAGAGAGCTGTGGAGAGACACACAGGCAGACAGGTGGCGGCAGCGCGGATGGGCGCTGGTGCTGTCGGCCAGGTGCAGGTCGAAGGCCTTGCGGGCCTCCCGATCATCAGCCGGGCCTGCGGCAGAGTCTGGGTCAGAGCCAGCCACCCCGGGAGCGGCTGGGGTGCGGCTGCCTCCCAGGGCCGCCTTCTGGCGGCATGTCCAGCAGGACCGGCGGGAAGCGCCCCCTCCGGCGCACGCTGTGTTGGGAGAGGCTTGAGGAGATGAGGCCTGCAGCAGTGCCCGGAAGGGGCAGAGGAATCCTCGGGCACCGGCGACTAAAGGAAAAGGCGGATTGGGAGGCCAAAAATACTACAGCACCTGGTTTTCCCAGGTGGTCTCCCATCCAGGTACTAAACAGACCCGACCCTGCTTAGCTTCAGGGATCAGACGAGATGGGGTGCGTTTAGGGTGGTATGGCTGCAGAAGGCAACGGGCACCACGGGGTGCCTCTTGAGCCTCAGCTTAGCTGGTGCTGGCGAATTACCGCCAGTCTGGTGACCAGCCCTCGGCAGCACGGCCCTGCCGCCCACCCAGGCAGGCGACAGCAGGCCTCGGGGTCCAGGGGGTGGTGGATTCTTGGGCGACCTCGCAACTCCGTTCAGGTGGCAACATACAGGCTTGTAGGTGTTTGACGCTCTGCCCCAGATCCCACTTGACGCTCACAAGGTCTGGGACTCAGAGGCTTAAGGGCCAGTGGCCTGCTGTCCCTTGGGCATTTCCCACGGTGTCCACCCACGCAGTGCTTGGCGCAGCCCAGCCATGGCCGCGCCGGCCCTCCTGCCCGACGGCGGTTGGCCCAAAGCCACTGGGAGCCACCATTGGGCCGGCACGGCCCCTTAGCCCCAGCAAAGCCACCCTTGTACCCACGCCACCCAAAAAGCATAGTTCTCGGCTTTGGAGGTCAGGCGACCTGGAGAACCGGTCATGGCCCACGACCCCACTCCTGCCTCCAGCTGTGGCGAAACAGCAGAGGGTGGGCTTTTTCCGGAGGTAGCTGTATAGAGACACACGGGCAGATAGGTGGCTGGGGCGAGCATGTGCGCTGGTGGGGGCGGCCAGGTGTAGGTCGAAGGACTCGTGGGCCTATCAGCCGTCAGCCGGGCCTACGGTGCAGTCTGGGTGTAGGCCAGCCACCCCGGGAGCGGCTGGTTTATGGTTATCTACCAGGGCCGCCTTCTGGCCGCATGTCCAACCAGACCGGCGGGGTGCGCCCCCTCCAGAGCACGCTGTGTTGGGAGGGGCCTGAGGAGGTGAGGCCTGCAGCGGTGCCAGGCGGAGGTGATGGCGGCCTCGGACCTGGGCGACTAAAGGAGAATTTATAGTGGGAGGCAAAAATGCATACAGAACCCGGTATTCCAATGTGGTCTCCCATCCAAGTACTAACCAGGCCCGACCCTGCTTAGCTTCCAGGATCAGACGAGATGGGGCGCGTTCAGGGTGGTATGGCTGTAGAAGGCAGTGGGAGCCACGGGGCACCTCTTGAGGCTCAGCTTCGCTGGTGCTGCCGACATACCGCCAGCCCGGCAGCCAACCATCTCCAGCACGGCCCTGCCGTCTGCCAAGGCAGGCGACAGGAGGCCTCGGGGACCCTGGGTTGGCGGACACATGGGTGACCTCCCAGCTCAGGTCAGGCGGGACCCTCCAGGCCCGTAGGCGCTTGGCCCTCCACCCCAGATCCCTCTTGACGCTCACAAGGACGTGGCCTTGGAGGCTTAAGGGCACGTGGCCCGCGGTTCCTTGGGCATTCACCACTCTGTCTGCCCACACAGCTCTAGGCAAAGGCCAGCCGCCGCCTGGCCGGCCCTACTGCCTGACGGCAGTTGGCCCGAAGCCACTGGGAGACACCATTGAGTCGGCACGACCCCTTAGACCCAGCAAGGCCACCCTTGCCCCCACGCCAACTGCCGAAGAAAGTTCCCTGTGCCTGGTGACCGGCTGGGCCAGAGGACCGGTCCCGGCCCAAGAACCCACTCCCGCCCACGACCGTGGCGAAACGGCGGAGGGTGGGCTTTTTCCGGAGGCAGCTGTGGAGAGACACACAGGCAGACAGGTGGCGGCAGCGCGGATGGGCGCTGGTGCTGTCGGCCAGGTGCAGGTCGAAGGCCTTGCGGGCCTCCCGATCATCAGCCGGGCCTGCGGCAGAGTCTGGGTCAGAGCCAGCCACCCCGGGAGCGGCTGGGGTGCGGCTGCCTCCCAGGGCCGCCTTCTGGCGGCATGTCCAGCAGGACCGGCGGGAAGCGCCCCCTCCGGCGCACGCTGTGTTGGGAGAGGCTTGAGGAGATGAGGCCTGCAGCAGTGCCCGGATGGGGCAGAGGAATCCTCGGGCACCGGCGACTAAAGGAAAAGGCGGATTGGGAGGCCAAAAATACTACAGCACCCGGTTTTCCCAGGTGGTCTCCCATCCAGGTACTAAACAGACCCGACCCTGCTTAGCTTCAGGGATCAGACGAGATGGGGTGCGTTTAGGGTGGTATGGCTGCAGAAGGCAACGGGCGCCACGGGGTGCCTCTTGAGCCTCAGCTTAGCTGGTGCTGGCGAATTACCGCCAGTCTGGTGACCAGCCCTCGGCAGCACGGCCCTGCCGCCCACCCAGGCAGGCGACAGCAGGCCTCGGGGTCCAGGGGGTGGTGGATTCTTGGGCGACCTCGCAACTCCGTTCAGGTGGCAACATCCAGGTTTGTAGGTGTTTGACGCTCTGCCCCAGATCCCACTTGACGCTCACAAGGTCTGGGACTCAGAGGCTTAAGGGCCAGTGGCCTGCTGTCCCTTGGGCATTTCCCACGGTGTCCACCCACGCAGTGCTTGGCGCAGCCCAGCCATGGCCGCGCCGGCCCTCCTGCCCGACGGCGGTTGGCCCAAAGCCACTGGGAGCCACCATTGGGCCGGCACGGCCCCTTAGCCCCAGCAAAGCCACCCTTGTACCCACGCCACCCAAAAAGCACAGTTCTCGGCTTTGGAGGTCAGGCGACCTGGACAACCGGTCATGGCCCACGACCCCACTCCTGCCTCCAGCTGTGGCGAAACAGCAGAGGGTGGGCTTTTTCCGGAGGTAGCTGTATAGAGACACACGGGCAGATAGGTGGCTGGGGCGAGCATGTGCGCTGGTGGGGGCGGCCAGGTGTAGGTCGAAGGCCTCGTGGGCCTATCGGCCGTCAGCCGGGCCTACGGTGCAGTCTGGGTGTAGGCCAGCCACCCCGGGAGCGGCTGGTTTATGGTTATCTACCAGGGCCGCCTTCTGGCCGCATGTCCAACCAGACCGGCGGGGTGCGCCCCCTCCAGAGCACGCTGTGTTGGGAGGGGCCTGAGGAGGTGAGGCCTGCAGCGGTGCCAGGCGGAGGTGATGGCGGCCTCGGCCCTGGGCGACTAAAGGAGAATTTATAGTGGGAGGCAAAAATGCATACAGAACCCGGTATTCCAATGTGGTCTCCCATCCAAGTACTAACCAGGCCCGACCCTGCTTAGCTTCCAGGTTCAGACGAGATGGGGCGCGTTCAGGGTGGTATGGCCGTAGGAGGCAGTGGGAGCCACGGGGCACCTCTTGAGGCTCAGCTTCGCTGGTGCTGCCGACATACCGCCAGCCCGGCAGCCAACCATCTCCAGCACGGCCCTGCCGTCTGCCAAGGCAGGCGACAGGAGGCCTCGGGGACCCTGGGTTGGCGGACACGTGGGTGACCTCGCAGCTCAGGTCAGGCGGGACCCTCCAGGCCCGTAGGCGCTTGGCCCTCCACCCCAGATCCCTCTTGACGCTCACAAGGACGTGGCCTTGGAGGCTTAAGGGCATGTGGCCCGCGGTTCCTTGGGCATTCACCACTCTGTCTGCCCACACAGCTCTAGGCAAAGGCCAGCCGCTGCCTGGCCGGCCCTACTGCCTGACGGCAGTTGGCCCGAAGCCACTGGGAGACACCATTGAGTCGGCACGACCCCTTAGACCCAGCAAGGCCACCCTTGCCCCCACGCCAACTGCCGAAGAAAGTTCCCTGTGCCTGGTGACCGGCTGGGCCAGAGGACCGGTCCCGGCCCAAGAACCCACTCCCGCCCACGACCGTGGCGAAACGGCGGAGGGTGGGCTTTTTCCGGAGGCAGCTGTGGAGAGACACACAGGCAGACAGGTGGCGGCAGCGCGGATGGGCGCTGGTGCTGTCGGCCAGGTGCAGGTCGAAGGCCTTGCGGGCCTCCCGATCATCAGCCGGGCCTGCGGCAGAGTCTGGGTCAGAGCCAGCCACCCCGGGAGCGGCTGGGGTGCGGCTGCCTCCCAGGGCCGCCTTCTGGCGGCATGTCCAGCAGGACCGGCGGGAAGCGCCCCCTCCGGCGCACGCTGTGTTGGGAGAGGCTTGAGGAGATGAGGCCTGCAGCAGTGCCCGGATGGGGCAGAGGAATCCTCGGGCACCGGCGACTAAAGGAAAAGGCGGATTGGGAGGCCAAAAATACTACAGCACCCGGTTTTCCCAGGTGGTCTCCCATCCAGGTACTAAACAGACCCGACCCTGCTTAGCTTCAGGGATCAGACGAGATGGGGTGCGTTTAGGGTGGTATGGCTGCAGAAGGCAACGGGCGCCACGGGGTGCCTCTTGAGCCTCAGCTTAGCTGGTGCTGGCGAATTACCGCCAGTCTGGTGACCAGCCCTCGGCAGCACGGCCCTGCCGCCCACCCAGGCAGGCGACAGCAGGCCTCGGGGTCCAGGGGGTGGTGGATTCTTGGGCGACCTCGCAACTCCGTTCAGGTGGCAACATCCAGGTTTGTAGGTGTTTGACGCTCTGCCCCAGATCCCACTTGACGCTCACAAGGTCTGGGACTCAGAGGCTTAAGGGCCAGTGGCCTGCTGTCCCTTGGGCATTTCCCACCGTGTCCACCCACGCAGTGCTTGGCGCAGCCCAGCCATGGCCGCGCCGGCCCTCCTGCCCGACGGCGGTTGGCCCAAAGCCACTGGGAGCCACCATTGGGCCGGCACGGCCCCTTAGCCCCAGCAAAGCCACCCTTGTAGCCACGCCACCCAAAAAGCACAGTTCTCGGCTTTGGAGGTCAGGCGACCTGGACAACCGGTCATGGCCCACGACCCCACTCCTGCCTCCAGCTGTGGCGAAACAGCAGAGGGTGGGCTTTTTCCGGAGGTAGCTGTATAGAGACACACGGGCAGATAGGTGGCTGGGGCGAGCATGTGCGCTGGTGGGGGCGGCCAGGTGTAGGTCGAAGGACTCGTGGGCCTATCAGCCGTCAGCCGGGCCTACGGTGCAGTCTGGGTGTAGGCCAGCCACCCCGGGAGCGGCTGGTTTATGGTTATCTACCAGGGCCGCCTTCTGGCCGCATGTCCAACCAGACCGGCGGGGTGCGCCCCCTCCAGAGCACGCTGTGTTGGGAGGGGCCTGAGGAGGTGAGGCCTGCAGCGGTGCCAGGCGGAGGTGATGGCGGCCTCGGACCTGGGCGACTAAAGGAGAATTTATAGTGGGAGGCAAAAATGCATACAGAACCCGGTATTCCAATGTGGTCTCCCATCCAAGTACTAACCAGGCCCGACCCTGCTTAGCTTCCAGGATCAGACGAGATGGGGCGCGTTCAGGGTGGTATGGCTGTAGAAGGCAGTGGGAGCCACGGGGCACCTCTTGAGGCTCAGCTTCGCTGGTGCTGCCGACATACCGCCAGCCCGGCAGCCAACCATCTCCAGCACGGCCCTGCCGTCTGCCAAGGCAGGCGACAGGAGGCCTCGGGGACCCTGGGTTGGCGGACACATGGGTGACCTCCCAGCTCAGGTCAGGCGGGACCCTCCAGGCCCGTAGGCGCTTGGCCCTCCACCCCAGATCCCTCTTGACGCTCACAAGGACGTGGCCTTGGAGGCTTAAGGGCACGTGGCCCGCGGTTCCTTGGGCATTCACCACTCTGTCTGCCCACACAGCTCTAGGCAAAGGCCAGCCGCCGCCTGGCCGGCCCTACTGCCTGACGGCAGTTGGCCCGAAGCCACTGGGAGACACCATTGAGTCGGCACGACCCCTTAGACCCAGCAAGGCCACCCTTGCCCCCACGCCAACTGCCGAAGAAAGTTCCCTGTGCCTGGTGACCGGCTGGGCCAGAGGACCGGTCCCGGCCCAAGAACCCACTCCCGCCCACGACCGTGGCGAAACGGCGGAGGGTGGGCTTTTTCCGGAGGCAGCTGTGGAGAGACACACAGGCAGACAGGTGGCGGCAGCGCGGATGGGCGCTGGTGCTGTCGGCCAGGTGCAGGTCGAAGGCCTTGCGGGCCTCCCGATCATCAGCCGGGCCTGCGGCAGAGTCTGGGTCAGAGCCAGCCACCCCGGGAGCGGCTGGGGTGCGGCTGCCTCCCAGGGCCGCCTTCTGGCGGCATGTCCAGCAGGACCGGCGGGAAGCGCCCCCTCCGGCGCACGCTGTGTTGGGAGAGGCTTGAGGAGATGAGGCCTGCAGCAGTGCCCGGATGGGGCAGAGGAATCCTCGGGCACCGGCGACTAAAGGAAAAGGCGGATTGGGAGGCCAAAAATACTACAGCACCCGGTTTTCCCAGGTGGTCTCCCATCCAGGTACTAAACAGACCCGACCCTGCTTAGCTTCAGGGATCAGACGAGATGGGGTGCGTTTAGGGTGGTATGGCTGCAGAAGGCAACGGGCGCCACGGGGTGCCTCTTGAGCCTCAGCTTAGCTGGTGCTGGCGAATTACCGCCAGTCTGGTGACCAGCCCTCGGCAGCACGGCCCTGCCGCCCACCCAGGCAGGCGACAGCAGGCCTCGGGGTCCAGGGGGTGGTGGATTCTTGGGCGACCTCGCAACTCCGTTCAGGTGGCAACATCCAGGTTTGTAGGTGTTTGACGCTCTGCCCCAGATCCCACTTGACGCTCACAAGGTCTGGGACTCAGAGGCTTAAGGGCCAGTGGCCTGCTGTCCCTTGGGCATTTCCCACGGTGTCCACCCACGCAGTGCTTGGCGCAGCCCAGCCATGGCCGCGCCGGCCCTCCTGCCCGACGGCGGTTGGCCCAAAGCCACTGGGAGCCACCATTGGGCCGGCACGGCCCCTTAGCCCCAGCAAAGCCACCCTTGTACCCACGCCACCCAAAAAGCACAGTTCTCGGCTTTGGAGGTCAGGCGACCTGGACAACCGGTCATGGCCCACGACCCCACTCCTGCCTCCAGCTGTGGCGAAACAGCAGAGGGTGGGCTTTTTCCGGAGGTAGCTGTATAGAGACACACGGGCAGATAGGTGGCTGGGGCGAGCATGTGCGCTGGTGGGGGCGGCCAGGTGTAGGTCGAAGGCCTCGTGGGCCTATCGGCCGTCAGCCGGGCCTACGGTGCAGTCTGGGTGTAGGCCAGCCACCCCGGGAGCGGCTGGTTTATGGTTATCTACCAGGGCCGCCTTCTGGCCGCATGTCCAACCAGACCGGCGGGGTGCGCCCCCTCCAGAGCACGCTGTGTTGGGAGGGGCCTGAGGAGGTGAGGCCTGCAGCGGTGCCAGGCGGAGGTGATGGCGGCCTCGGCCCTGGGCGACTAAAGGAGAATTTATAGTGGGAGGCAAAAATGCATACAGAACCCGGTATTCCAATGTGGTCTCCCATCCAAGTACTAACCAGGCCCGACCCTGCTTAGCTTCCAGGTTCAGACGAGATGGGGCGCGTTCAGGGTGGTATGGCCGTAGGAGGCAGTGGGAGCCACGGGGCACCTCTTGAGGCTCAGCTTCGCTGGTGCTGCCGACATACCGCCAGCCCGGCAGCCAACCATCTCCAGCACGGCCCTGCCGTCTGCCAAGGCAGGCGACAGGAGGCCTCGGGGACCCTGGGTTGGCGGACACGTGGGTGACCTCGCAGCTCAGGTCAGGCGGGACCCTCCAGGCCCGTAGGCGCTTGGCCCTCCACCCCAGATCCCTCTTGACGCTCACAAGGACGTGGCCTTGGAGGCTTAAGGGCATGTGGCCCGCGGTTCCTTGGGCATTCACCACTCTGTCTGCCCACACAGCTCTAGGCAAAGGCCAGCCGCTGCCTGGCCGGCCCTACTGCCTGACGGCAGTTGGCCCGAAGCCACTGGGAGACACCATTGAGTCGGCACGACCCCTTAGACCCAGCAAGGCCACCCTTGCCCCCACGCCAACTGCCGAACAAAGTTCCCTGTGCCTGGTGACCGGCTGGGCCAGAGGACCGGTCCCGGCCCAAGAACCCACTCCCGCCCACGGCCGTGGCAAAACGGCGGAGGGTGGGCTTTTTCTGGAGAGAGCTGTGGAGAGACACACAGGCAGACAGGTGGCGGCAGCGCGGATGGGCGCTGGTGCTGTCGGCCAGGTGCAGGTCGAAGGCCTTGCGGGCCTCCCGATCATCAGCCGGGCCTGCGGCAGAGTCTGGGTCAGAGCCAGCCACCCCGGGAGCGGCTGGGGTGCGGCTGCCTCCCAGGGCCGCCTTCTGGCGGCATGTCCAGCAGGACCGGCGGGAAGCGCCCCCTCCGGCGCACGCTGTGTTGGGAGAGGCTTGAGGAGATGAGGCCTGCAGCAGTGCCCGGAAGGGGCAGAGGAATCCTCGGGCACCGGCGACTAAAGGAAAAGGCGGATTGGGAGGCCAAAAATACTACAGCACCTGGTTTTCCCAGGTGGTCTCCCATCCAGGTACTAAACAGACCCGACCCTGCTTAGCTTCAGGGATCAGACGAGATGGGGTGCGTTTAGGGTGGTATGGCTGCAGAAGGCAACGGGCGCCACGGGGTGCCTCTTGAGCCTCAGCTTAGCTGGTGCTGGCGAATTACCGCCAGTCTGGTGACCAGCCCTCCGCAGCACGGCCCTGCCGCCCACCCAGGCAGGCGACAGCAGGCCTCGGGGTCCAGGGGGTGGTGGATTCTTGGGCGACCTCGCAACTCCGTTCAGGTGGCAACATACAGGCTTGTAGGTGTTTGACGCTCTGCCCCAGATCCCACTTGACGCTCACAAGGTCTGGGACTCAGAGGCTTAAGGGCCAGTGGCCTGCTGTCCCTTGGGCATTTCCCACCGTGTCCACCCACGCAGTGCTTGGCGCAGCCCAGCCATGGCCGCGCCGGCCCTCCTGCCCGACGGCGGTTGGCCCAAAGCCACTGGGAGCCACCATTGGGCCGGCACGGCCAATTAGCCCCAGCAAAGCCACCCTTGTACCCACGCCACCCAAAAAGCACAGTTCTCGGCTTTGGAGGTCAGGCGACCTGGAGAACCGGTCATGGCCCATGACCCCACTCCTGCCTCCAGCTGTGGCGAAACAGCAGAGGGTGGGCTTTTTCCGGAGGTAGCTGTATAGAGACACACGGGCAGATAGGTGGCTGGGGCGAGCATGTGCGCTGGTGGGGGCGGCCAGGTGTAGGTCGAAGGCCTCGTGGGCCTATCGGCCGTCAGCCGGGCCTACGGTGCAGTCTGGGTGTAGGCCAGCCACCCCGGGAGCGGCTGGTTTATGGTTATCTACCAGGGCCGCCTTCTGGCCGCATGTCCAACCAGACCGGCGGGGTGCGCCCCCTCCAGAGCACGCTGTGTTGGGAGGGGCCTGAGGAGGTGAGGCCTGCAGCGGTGCCAGGCGGAGGTGATGGCGGCCTCGGCCGTGGGCGACTAAAGGAGAATTTATAGTGGGAGGCAAAAATGCATACAGAACCCGGTATTCCAATGTGGTCTCCCATCCAAGTACTAACCAGGCCCGACCCTGCTTAGCTTCCAGGATCAGACGAGATGGGGCGCGTTCAGGGTGGTATGGCTGTAGAAGGCAGTGGGAGCCACGGGGCACCTCTTGAGGCTCAGCTTCGCTGGTGCTGCCGACATACCGCCAGCCCGGCAGCCAACCATCTCCAGCACGGCCCTGCCGTCTGCCAAGGCAGGCGACAGGAGGCCTCGGGGACCCTGGGTTGGCGGACACATGGGTGACCTCCCAGCTCAGGTCAGGCGGGACCCTCCAGGCCCGTAGGCGCTTGGCCCTCCACCCCAGATCCCTCTTGACGCTCACAAGGACGTGGCCTTGGAGGCTTAAGGGCACGTGGCCCGCGGTTCCTTGGGCATTCACCACTCTGTCTGCCCACACAGCTCTAGGCAAAGGCCAGCCGCCGCCTGGCCGGCCCTACTGCCTGACGGCAGTTGGCCCGAAGCCACTGGGAGACACCATTGAGTCGGCACGACCCCTTAGACCCAGCAAGGCCACCCTTGCCCCCACGCCAACTGCCGAAGAAAGTTCCCTGTGCCTGGTGACCGGCTGGGCCAGAGGACCGGTCCCGGCCCAAGAACCCACTCCCGCCCACGACCGTGGCGAAACGGCGGAGGGTGGGCTTTTTCCGGAGGCAGCTGTGGAGAGACACACAGGCAGACAGGTGGCGGCAGCGCGGATGGGCGCTGGTGCTGTCGGCCAGGTGCAGGTCGAAGGCCTTGCGGGCCTCCCGATCATCAGCCGGGCCTGCGGCAGAGTCTGGGTCAGAGCCAGCCACCCCGGGAGCGGCTGGGGTGCGGCTGCCTCCCAGGGCCGCCTTCTGGCGGCATGTCCAGCAGGACCGGCGGGAAGCGCCCCCTCCGGCGCACGCTGTGTTGGGAGAGGCTTGAGGAGATGAGGCCTGCAGCAGTGCCCGGATGGGGCAGAGGAATCCTCGGGCACCGGCGACTAAAGGAAAAGGCGGATTGGGAGGCCAAAAATACTACAGCACCCGGTTTTCCCAGGTGGTCTCCCATCCAGGTACTAAACAGACCCGACCCTGCTTAGCTTCAGGGATCAGACGAGATGGGGTGCGTTTAGGGTGGTATGGCTGCAGAAGGCAACGGGCGCCACGGGGTGCCTCTTGAGCCTCAGCTTAGCTGGTGCTGGCGAATTACCGCCAGTCTGGTGACCAGCCCTCGGCAGCACGGCCCTGCCGCCCACCCAGGCAGGCGACAGCAGGCCTCGGGGTCCAGGGGGTGGTGGATTCTTGGGCGACCTCGCAACTCCGTTCAGGTGGCAACATCCAGGTTTGTAGGTGTTTGACGCTCTGCCCCAGATCCCACTTGACGCTCACAAGGTCTGGGACTCAGAGGCTTAAGGGCCAGTGGCCTGCTGTCCCTTGGGCATTTCCCACCGTGTCCACCCACGCAGTGCTTGGCGCAGCCCAGCCATGGCCGCGCCGGCCCTCCTGCCCGACGGCGGTTGGCCCAAAGCCACTGGGAGCCACCATTGGGCCGGCACGGCCCCTTAGCCCCAGCAAAGCCACCCTTGTAGCCACGCCACCCAAAAAGCACAGTTCTCGGCTTTGGAGGTCAGGCGACCTGGACAACCGGTCATGGCCCACGACCCCACTCCTGCCTCCAGCTGTGGCGAAACAGCAGAGGGTGGGCTTTTTCCGGAGGTAGCTGTATAGAGACACACGGGCAGATAGGTGGCTGGGGCGAGCATGTGCGCTGGTGGGGGCGGCCAGGTGTAGGTCGAAGGCCTCGTGGGCCTATCGGCCGTCAGCCGGGCCTACGGTGCAGTCTGGGTGTAGGCCAGCCACCCCGGGAGCGGCTGGTTTATGGTTATCTACCAGGGCCGCCTTCTGGCCGCATGTCCAACCAGACCGGCGGGGTGCGCCCCCTCCAGAGCACGCTGTGTTGGGAGGGGCCTGAGGAGGTGAGGCCTGCAGCGGTGCCAGGCGGAGGTGATGGCGGCCTCGGCCCTGGGCGACTAAAGGAGAATTTATAGTGGGAGGCAAAAATGCATACAGAACCCGGTATTCCAATGTGGTCTCCCATCCAAGTACTAACCAGGCCCGACCCTGCTTAGCTTCCAGGATCAGACGAGATGGGGCGCGTTCAGGGTGGTATGGCCGTAGGAGGCAGTGGGAGCCACGGGGCACCTCTTGAGGCTCAGCTTCGCTGGTGCTGCCGACATACCGCCAGCCCGGCAGCCAACCATCTCCAGCACGGCCCTGCCGTCTGCCAAGGCAGGCGACAGGAGGCCTCGGGGACCCTGGGTTGGCGGACACATGGGTGACCTCCCAGCTCAGGTCAGGCGGGCCCCTCCAGGCGCGTAGGCGCTTGGCCCTCCACCCCAGATCCCTCTTGACGCTCACAAGGACGTGGCCTTGGAGGCTTAAGGGCACGTGGCCCGCGGTTCCTTGGGCATTCACCACTCTGTCTGCCCACACAGCTCTAGGCAAAGGCCAGCCGCCGCCTGGCCGGCCCTACTGCCTGACGGCAGTTGGCCCGAAGCCACTGGGAGACACCATTGAGTCGGCACGACCCCTTAGACCCAGCAAGGCCACCCTTGCCCCCACGCCAACTGCCGAACAAAGTTCCCTGTGCCTGGTGACCGGCTGGGCCAGAGGACCGGTCCCGGCCAAAGAACCCACTCCCGCCCATGGCCGTGGCGAAACGGCGGAGGGTGGGCTTTTTCCGGAGAGAGCTGTGGAGAGACACACAGGCAGACAGGTGGCGGCAGCGCGGATGGGCGCTGGTGCTGTCGGCCAGGTGCAGGTCGAAGGCCTTGCGGGCCTCCCGATCATCAGCCGGGCCTGCGGCAGAGTCTGGGTCAGAGCCAGCCACCCCGGGAGCGGCTGGGGTGCGGCTGCCTCCCAGGGCCGCCTTCTGGCGGCATGTCCAGCAGGACCGGCGGGAAGCGCCCCCTCCGGCGCACGCTGTGTTGGGAGAGGCTTGAGGAGATGAGGCCTGCAGCAGTGCCCGGAAGGGGCAGAGGAATCCTCGGGCACCGGCGACTAAAGGAAAAGGCGGATTGGGAGGCCAAAAATACTACAGCACCTGGTTTTCCCAGGTGGTCTCCCATCCAGGTACTAAACAGACCCGACCCTGCTTAGCTTCAGGGATCAGATGAGATGGGGTGCGTTTAGGGTGGTATGGCTGCAGAAGGCAACGGGCGCCACGGGGTGCCTCTTGAGCCTCAGCTTAGCTGGTGCTGGCGAATTACCGCCAGTCTGGTGACCAGCCCTCGGCAGCACGGCCCTGCCGCCCACCCAGGCAGGCGACAGCAGGCCTCGGGGTCCAGGGGGTGGTGGATTCTTGGGCGACCTCGCAACTCCGTTCAGGTGGCAACATACAGGCTTGTAGGTGTTTGACGCTCTGCCCCAGATCCCACTTGACGCTCACAAGGTCTGGGACTCAGAGGCTTAAGGGCCAGTGGCCTGCTGTCCCTTGGGCATTTCCCACCGTGTCCACCCACGCAGTGCTTGGCGCAGCCCAGCCATGGCCGCGCCGGCCCTCCTGCCCGACGGCGGTTGGCCCAAAGCCACTGGGAGCCACCATTGGGCCGGCACGGCCCCTTAGCCCCAGCAAAGCCACCCTTGTACCCACGCCACCCAAAAAGCACAGTTCTCGGCTTTGGAGGTCAGGCGACCTGGAGAACCGGTCATGGCCCATGACCCCACTCCTGCCTCCAGCTGTGGCGAAACAGCAGAGGGTGGGCTTTTTCCGGAGGTAGCTGTATAGAGACACACGGGCAGATAGGTGGCTGGGGCGAGCATGTGCGCTGGTGGGGGCGGCCAGGTGTAGGTCGAAGGCCTCGTGGGGCTATCGGCCGTCAGCCGGGCCTACGGTGCAGTCTGGGTGTAGGCCAGCCACCCCGGGAGCGGCTGGTTTATGGTTATCTACCAGGGCCGCCTTCTGGCCGCATGTCCAACCAGACCGGCGGGCTGCGCCCCCTCCAGAGCACGCTGTGTTGGGAGGGGCCTGAGGAGGTGAGGCCTGCAGCGGTGCCAGGCGGAGGTGATGGCGGCCTCGGCCGTGGGCGACTAAAGGAGAATTTATAGTGGGAGGCAAAAATGCATACAGAACCCGGTATTCCAATGTGGTCTCCCATCCAAGTACTAACCAGGCCCGACCCTGCTTAGCTTCCAGTATCAGACGAGATGGGGCGCGTTCAGGGTGGTATGGCCGTAGAAGGCAGTGGGAGCCACGGGGCACCTCTTGAGGCTCAGCTTCGCTGGTGCTGCCGACATACCGCCAGCCCGGCAGCCAACCATCTCCAGCACGGCCCTGCCGTCTGCCAAGGCAGGCGACAGGAGGCCTCGGGGACCCTGGGTTGGCGGACACATGGGTGACCTCCCAGCTCAGGTCAGGCGGGACCCTCCAGGCCCGTAGGCGCTTGGCCCTCCACCCCAGATCCCTCTTGACGCTCACAAGGACGTGGCCTTGGAGGCTTAAGGGCACGTGGCCCGCGGTTCCTTGGGCATTCACCACTCTGTCTGCCCACACAGCTCTAGGCAAAGGCCAGCCGCCGCCTGGCCGGCCCTACTGCCTGACGGCAGTTGGCCCGAAGCCACTGGGAGACACCATTGAGTCGGCACGACCCCTTAGACCCAGCAAGGCCACCCTTGCCCCAACGCCAACTGCTGAAGAAAGTTCCCTGTGCCTGGTGACCGGCTGGGCCAGAGGACCGGTCCCGGCCCAAGAACCCACTCCCGCCCACAACCATGGCGAAACGGCGGAGGGTGGGCTTTTTCCGGAGGGAGCTGTGGAGAGACACACAGGCAGACAGGTGGCGGCAGCGCGGTTGGGCGCTGGTGCTGTCTGCCAGGTGCAGGTCGAAGGCCTTGCGGGCCTCCCGATCATCAGCCGGGCCTGCGGCAGAGTCTGGGTCAGAGCCAGCCACCCCGGGAGCGGCTGGGGTGCGGCTGCCTCCCAGGGCCGCCTTGTGGCGGCATGTCCAGCAGGACCGGCGGGAAGCGCCCCCTCCGGCGCACGCTGTGTTGGGAGAGGCTTGAGGAGATGAGGCCTGCAGCAGTGCCCGGATGGGGCAGAGGAATCCTCGGGCACCGGCGACTAAAGGAAAAGGCGGATTGGGAGGCCAAAAATACTACAGCACCCGGTTTTCCCAGGTGGTCTCCCATCCAGGTACTAAACAGACCCGACCCTGCTTAGCTTCAGGGATCAGACGAGATGGGGTGCGTTTAGGGTGGTATGGCTGCAGAAGGCAATGGGCGCCACGGGGTGCCTCTTGAGCCTCAGCTTAGCTGGTGCTGGCGAATTACCGCCAGTCTGGTGACCAGCCCTCGGCAGCACGGCCCTGCCGCCCACCCAGGCAGGCGACAGCAGGCCTCGGGGTCCAGGGGGTGGTGGATTCTTGGGCGACCTCGCAACTCCGTGCAGGCGGCAACATCCAGGCTTGTAGGTGTTTGACGCTCTGCCCCAGATCCCACTTGACGCTCACAAGGTCTGGGACTCAGAGGCTTAAGGGCCAGTGGCCTGCTGTCCCTTGGGCATTTCCCACCGTGTCCACACCCGCAGTGCTTGGCGTAGCCCAGCCATGGCCGCGCCGGCCCTCCTGCCCGACGGCGGTTGGCCCAAAGCCACTGGGAGCCACCATTGGGCCGGCACGGCCCCTTAGCCCCAGCAAAGCCACCCTTGTACCCACGCCACCCAAAAAGCACAGTTCTCGGCTTTGGAGGTCAGGCGACCTGGAGAACCGGTCATGGCCCACGACCCCACTCCTGCCTCCAGCTGTGGCGAAACAGCAGAGGGTGGGCTTTTTCCGGAGGTAGCTGTATAGAGACACACGGGCAGATAGGTGGCTGGGGCGTGCAAGTGCGCTGGTGGGGGCGGCCAGGTGTAGGTCGAAGGCCTCGTGGGCCTATCGGCCGTCAGCCGGGCCTACGGTGCAGTCTGGGTGTAGGCCAGCCACCCCGGGAGCGGCTGGTTTATGGTTATCTACCAGGGCGGCCTTCTGGCCGCATGTCCAACCAGACCGGCGGTGTGCGCCCCATACAGAGCACGCTGTGTTGGGAGGGGCCTGAGGAGGTGAGGCCTGCAGCGGTGCCAGGCGGAGGTGATGGCGGCCTCGGCCGTGGGCGACTAAAGGAGAATTTATAGTGGGAGGCAAAAATGAATACAGAACCCGGTATTCCAATGTGGTCTCCCATCCAAGTACTAACCAGACCCGACCCTGCTTAGCTTCCAGGATCAGACGAGATGGGGCGCGTTCAGGGTGGTATGGCCGTAGAAGGCAGCGGGAGCCACGGGGCACCTCTTGAGGCTCAGCTTCGCTGGTGCTGCCGACATACCGCCAGCCCGGCAGCCAACCATCTCCAGCACGGCCCTGCCGTCTGCCAAGGCAGGCGACAGGAGGCCTCGGGGACCCTGGGTTGGCGGACACGTGGGTGACCTCGCAGCTCAGGTCAGGCGGGACCCTCCAGGCCCGTAGGCGCTTGGCCCTCCACCCCAGATCCCTCTTGACGCTCACAAGGACGTGGCCTTGGAGGCTTAAGGGCATGTGGCCCGCGGTTCCTTGGGCATTCACCACTCTGTCTGCCCACACAGCTCTAGGCAAAGGCCAGCCGCTGCCTGGCCGGCCCTACTGCCTGACGGCAGTTGGCCCGAAGCCACTGGGAGACACCACTGAGTCGGCACGACCCCTTAGACCCAGCAAGGCCACCCTTGCCCCCACGCCAACTGCCGAACAAAGTTCCCTGTGCCTGGTGACCGGCTGGGCCAGAGGACCGGTCCCGGCCCAAGAACCCACTCCCGCCCACGGCCGTGGCGAAACGGCGGAGGGTGGGCTTTTTCTGGAGAGAGCTGTGGAGAGACACACAGGCAGACAGGTGGCGGCAGCGCGGATGGGCGCTGGTGCTGTCGGCCAGGTGCAGGTCGAAGGCCTTGCGGGCCTCCCGATCATCAGCCGGGCCTGCGGCAGAGTCTGGGTCAGAGCCAGCCACCCCGGAAGCGGCTGGGGTGCGGCTGCCTCCCAGGGCCGCCTTCTGGCGGCATGTCCAGCAGGACCGGCGGGAAGCGCCCCCTCCGGCGCACGCTGTGTTGGGAGAGGCTTGAGGAGATGAGGCCTGCAGCAGTGCCCGGAAGGGGCAGAGGAATCCTCGGGCACCGGCGACTAAAGGAAAAGGCGGATTGGGAGGCCAAAAATACTACAGCACCTGGTTTTCCCAGGTGGTCTCCCATCCAGGTACTAAACAGACCCGACTCTGCTTAGCTTCAGGGATCAGACGAGATGGGGTGCGTTTAGGGTGGTATGGCTGCAGAAGGCAACGGGCGCCACGGGGTGCCTCTTGAGCCTCAGCTTAGCTGGTGCTGGCGAATTACCGCCAGTCTGGTGACCAGCCCTCGGCAGCACGGCCCTGCCGCCCACCCAGGCAGGCGACAGCAGGCCTCGGGGTCCAGGGGGTGGTGGATTCTTGGGCGACCTCGCAACTCCGTTCAGGTGGCAACATACAGGCTTGTAGGTGTTTGACGCTCTGCCCCAGATCCCACTTGACGCTCACAAGGTCTGGGACTCAGAGGCTTAAGGGCCAGTGGCCTGCTGTCCCTTGGGCATTTCCCACCGTGTCCACCCACGCAGTGCTTGGCGCAGCCCAGCCATGGCCGCGCCGGCCCTCCTGCCCGACGGCGGTTGGCCCAAAGCCACTGGGAGCCACCATTGGGCCGGCACGGCCCCTTAGCCCCAGCAAAGCCACCCTTGTACCCACGCCACCCAAAAAGCACAGTTCTCAGCTTTGGAGGTCAGGCGACCTGGAGAACCGGTCATGGCCCATGACCCCACTCCTGCCTCCAGCTGTGGTGAAACAGCAGAGGGTGGGCTTTTTCCGGAGGTAGCTGTATAGAGACACACGGGCAGATAGGTGGCTGGGGCGAGCATGTGCGCTGGTGGGGGCGGCCAGGTGTAGGTCGAAGGCCTCGTGGGCCTATCGGCCGTCAGCCGGGCCTACGGTGCAGTCTGGGTGTAGGCCAGCCACCCCGGGAGCGGCTGGTTTATGGTTATCTACCAGGGCCGCCTTCTGGCCGCATGTCCAACCAGACCGGCGGGGTGCGCCCCCTCCAGAGCACGCTGTGTTGGGAGGGGCCTGAGGAGGTGAGGCCTGCAGCGGTGCCAGGCGGAGGTGATGGCGGCCTCGGCCGTGGGCGACTAAAGGAGAATTTATAGTGGGAGGCAAAAATGCATACAGAACCCGGTATTCCAATGTGGTCTCCCATCCAAGTACTAACCAGGCCCGACCCTGCTTAGCTTCCAGGATCAGACGAGATGGGGCGCGTTCAGGGTGGTATGGCCGTAGAAGGCAGTGGGAGCCACGGGGCACCTCTTGAGGCTCAGCTTCGCTGGTGCTGCCGACATACCGCCAGCCCGGCAGCCAACCATCTCCAGCACGGCCCTGCCGTCTGCCAAGGCAGGCGACAGGAGGCCTCGGGGACCCTGGGTTGGCGGACACATGGGTGACCTCCCAGCTCAGGTCAGGCGGGACCCTCCAGGCCCGTAGGCGCTTGGCCCTCCACCCCAGATCCCTCTTGACGCTCACAAGGACGTGGCCTTGGAGGCTTAAGGGCACGTGGCCCGCGGTTCCTTGGGCATTCACCACTCTGTCTGCCCACACAGCTCTAGGCAAAGGCCGGCCGCCGCCTGGCCGGCCCTACTGCCTGACGGCAGTTGGCCCGAAGCCACTGGGAGACACCATTGAGTCGGCACGACCCCTTAGACCCAGCAAGGCCACCCTTGCCCCCACGCCAACTGCCGAAGAAAATTCCCTGTGCCTGGTGACCGGCTGGGCCAGAGGACCGGTCCCGGCCCAAGAACCCACTCCCGCCCACGACCGTGGCGAAACGGCGGAGGGTGGGCTTTTTCCGGAGGGAGCTGTGGAGAGACACACAGGCAGACAGGTGGCGGCAGCGCGGATGGGCGCTGGTGCTGTCGGCCAGGTGCAGGTCGAAGGCCTTGCGGGCCTCCCGATCATCAGCCGGGCCTGCGGCAGAGTCTGGGTCAGAGCCAGCCACCCCGGGAGCGGCTGGGGTGCGGCTGCCTCCCAGGGCCGCCTTGTGGCGGCATGTCCAGCAGGACTGGCGGGAAGCGCCCCCTCCGGCGCACGCTGTGTTGGGAGAGGCTTGAGGAGATGAGGCCTGCAGCAGTGCCCGGATGGGGCAGAGGAATCCTCGGGCACCGGCGACTAAAGGAAAAGGCGGATTGGGAGGCCAAAAATACTACAGCACCCGGTTTTCCCAGGTGGTCTCCCATCCAGGTACTAAACAGACCCGACCCTGCTTAGCTTCAGGGATCAGACGAGATGGGGTGCGTTTAGGGTGGTAAGGCTGCAGAAGGCAACGGGCGCCACGGGGTGCCTCTTGAGCCTCAGCTTAGCTGGTGCTGGCGAATTACCGCCAGTCTGGTGACCAGCCCTCGGCAGCACGGCCCTGCCGCCCACCCAGGCAGGCGACAGCAGGCCTCGGGGTCCAGGGGGTGGTGGATTCTTGGGCGACCTCGCAACTCCGTTCAGGTGGCAACATCCAGGTTTGTAGGTGTTTGACGCTCTGCCCCAGATCCCACTTGATGCTCACAAGGTCTGGGACTCAGAGGCTTAAGGGCCAGTGGCCTGCTGTCCCTTGGGCATTTCCCACCGTGTCCACCCACGCAGTGCTTGGCGCAGCCCAGCCATGGCCGCGCCGGCCCTCCTGCCCGACGGCGGTTGGCCCAAAGCCACTGGGAGCCACCATTGGGCCGGCACGGACCCTTAGCCCCAGCAAAGCCACCCTTGTACCCACGCCACCCAAAAAGCACAGTTCTCGGCTTTGGAGGTCAGGCGACCTGGACAACCGGTCATGGCCCACGACCCCACTCCTGCCTCCAGCTGTGGCGAAACAGCAGAGGGTGGGCTTTTTCCGGAGGTAGCTGTATAGAGACACACGGGCAGATAGGTGGCTGGGGCGAGCATGTGCGCTGGTGGGGGCGGCCAGGTGTAGGTCGAAGGCCTCGTGGGCCTATCGGCTGTCAGCCGGGCCTACGGTGCAGTCTGGGTGTAGGCCAGCCACCCCGGGAGCGGCTGGTTTATGGTTATCTACCAGGGCCGCCTTCTGGCCGCATGTCCAACCAGACCGGCGGGGTGCGCCCCCTCCAGAGCACGCTGTGTTGGGAGGGGCCTGAGGAGGTGAGGCCTGCAGCGGTGCCAGGCGGAGGTGATGGCGGCCTCGGCCCTGGGCGACTAAAGGAGAATTTATAGTGGGAGGCAAAAATGCATACAGAACCCGGTATTCCAATGTGGTCTCCCATCCAAGTACTAACCAGGCCCGACCCTGCTTAGCTTCCAGGATCAGACGAGATGGGGCGCGTTCAGGGTGGTATGGCCGTAGGAGGCAGTGGGAGCCACGGGGCACCTCTTGAGGCTCAGCTTCGCTGGTGCTGCCGACATACCGCCAGCCCGGCAGCCAACCATCTCCAGCACGGCCCTGCCGTCTGCCAAGGCAGGCGACAGGAGGCCTCGGGGACCCTGGGTTGGCGGACACATGGGTGACCTCCCAGCTCAGGTCAGGCGGGCCCCTCCAGGCGCGTAGGCGCTTGGCCCTCCACCCCAGATCCCTCTTGACGCTCACAAGGACGTGGCCTTGGAGGCTTAAGGGCACGTGGCCCGCGGTTCCTTGGGCATTCACCACTCTGTCTGCCCACACAGCTCTAGGCAAAGGCCAGCCGCCGCCTGGCCGGCCCTACTGCCTGACGGCAGTTGGCCCGAAGCCACTGGGAGACACCATTGAGTCGGCACGACCCCTTAGACCCAGCAATGCCACCCTTGCCCCAACGCCAAATGCCGAAGAAAGTTCCCTGTGCCTGGTGACCGGCTGGGCCAGAGGACCGGTCCTGGCCCAAGAACCCACTCCCGCCCACGACCGTGGCGAAACGGCGGAGGGTGGGCTTTTTCCGGAGGGAGCTGTGGAGAGACACACAGGCAGACAGGTGGCGGCAGCGCGGATGGGCGCTGGTGCTGTCGGCCAGGTGCAGGTCGAAGGCCTTGCGGGCCTCCCGATCATCAGCCGGGCCTGCGGCAGAGTCTGGGTCAGAGCCAGCCACCCCGGGAGCGGCTGGGGTGCGGCTGCCTCCTATGGCCGCCTTCTGGCGGCATGTCCAGCCGGACCGGAGGGAAGCGCCCCCTCCGGCGCACGCTGTGTTGGGAGAGGCTTGAGGAGATGAGGCCTGCAGCAGTGCCCGGAAGGGGCAGAGGAATCCTCGGGCACCGGCGACTAAAGGAAAAGGCGGATTGGGAGGCCAAAAATACTACAGCACCTGGTTTTCCCAGGTGGTCTCCCATCCAGGTACTAAACAGACCCGACCCTGCTTAGCTTCAGGGATCAGACGAGATGGGGTGCGTTTAGGGTGGTATGGCTGCAGAAGGCAACGGGCGCCACGGGGTGCCTCTTGAGCCTCAGCTTAGCTGGTGCTGGCGAATTACCGCCAGTCTGGTGACCAGCCCTCGGCAGCACGGCCCTGCCGCCCACCCAGGCAGGCGACAGCAGGCCTCGGGGTCCAGGGGGTGGTGGATTCTTGGGCGACCTCGCAACTCCGTTCAGGTGGCAACATACAGGCTTGTAGGTGTTTGACGCTCTGCCCCAGATCCCACTTGACGCTCACAAGGTCTGGGACTCAGAGGCTTAAGGGCCAGTGGCCTGCTGTCCCTTGGGCATTTCCCACCGTGTCCACCCACGCAGTGCTTGGCGCAGCCCAGCCATGGCCGCGCCGGCCCTCCTGCCCGACGGCGGTTGGCCCAAAGCCACTGGGAGCCACCATTGGGCCGGCACGGCCCCTTAGCCCCAGCAAAGCCACCCTTGTACCCACGCCACCCAAAAAGCACAGTTCTCGGCTTTGGAGGTCAGGCGACCTGGAGAACCGGTCATGGCCCATGACCCCACTCCTGCCTCCAGCTGTGGCGAAACAGCAGAGGGTGGGCTTTTTCCGGAGGTAGCTGTATAGAGACACACGGGCAGATAGGTGGCTGGGGCGAGCATGTGCGCTGGTGGGGGCGGCCAGGTGTAGGTCGAAGGCCTCGTGGGCCTATCGGCCGTCAGCCGGGCCTACGGTGCAGTCTGGGTGTAGGCCAGCCACCCCGGGAGCGGCTGGTTTATGGTTATCTACCAGGGCCGCCTTCTGGCCGCATGTCCAACCAGACCGGCGGGGTGCGCCCCCTCCAGAGCACGCTGTGTTGGGAGGGGCCTGAGGAGGTGAGGCCTGCAGCGGTGCCAGGCGGAGGTGATGGCGGCCTCGGCCGTGGGCGACTAAAGGAGAATTTATAGTGGGAGGCAAAAATGCATACAGAACCCGGTATTCCAATGTGGTCTCCCATCCAAGTACTAACCAGGCCCGACCCTGCTTAGCTTCCAGTATCAGACGAGATGGGGCGCGTTCAGGGTGGTATGGCCGTAGAAGGCAGTGGGAGCCACGGGGCACCTCTTGAGGCTCAGCTTCGCTGGTGCTGCCGACATACCGCCAGCCCGGCAGCCAACCATCTCCAGCACGGCCCTGCCGTCTGCCAAGGCAGGCGACAGGAGGCCTCGGGGACCCTGGGTTGGCGGACACATGGGTGACCTCCCAGCTCAGGTCAGGCGGGACCCTCCAGGCCCGTAGGCGCTTGGCCCTCCACCCCAGATCCCTCTTGACGCTCACAAGGACGTGGCCTTGGAGGCTTAAGGGCACGTGGCCCGCGGTTCCTTGGGCATTCACCACTCTGTCTGCCCACACAGCTCTAGGCAAAGGCCGGCCGCCGCCTGGCCGGCCCTACTGCCTGACGGCAGTTGGCCCGAAGCCACTGGGAGACACCATTGAGTCGGCACGACCCCTTAGACCCAGCAAGGCCACCCTTGCCCCCACGCCAACTGCCGAAGAAAATTCCCTGTGCCTGGTGACCGGCTGGGCCAGAGGACCGGTCCCGGCCCAAGAACCCACTCCCGCCCACGACCGTGGCGAAACGGCGGAGGGTGGGCTTTTTCCGGAGGGAGCTGTGGAGAGACACACAGGCAGACAGGTGGCGGCAGCGCGGATGGGCGCTGGTGCTGTCGGCCAGGTGCAGGTCGAAGGCCTTGCGGGCCTCCCGATCATCAGCCGGGCCTGCGGCAGAGTCTGGGTCAGAGCCAGCCACCCCGGGAGCGGCTGGGGTGCGGCTGCCTCCCAGGGCCGCCTTGTGGCGGCATGTCCAGCAGGACTGGCGGGAAGCGCCCCCTCCGGCGCACGCTGTGTTGGGAGAGGCTTGAGGAGATGAGGCCTGCAGCAGTGCCCGGATGGGGCAGAGGAATCCTCGGGCACCGGCGACTAAAGGAAAAGGCGGATTGGGAGGCCAAAAATACTACAGCACCCGGTTTTCCCAGGTGGTCTCCCATCCAGGTACTAAACAGACCCGACCCTGCTTAGCTTCAGGGATCAGACGAGATGGGGTGCGTTTAGGGTGGTATGGCTGCAGAAGGCAACGGGCGCCACGGGGTGCCTCTTGAGCCTCAGCTTAGCTGGTGCTGGCGAATTACCGCCAGTCTGGTGACCAGCCCTCGGCAGCACGGCCCTGCCGCCCACCCAGGCAGGCGACAGCAGGCCTCGGGGTCCAGGGGGTGGTGGATTCTTGGGCGACCTCGCAACTCCGTTCAGGTGGCAACATCCAGGTTTGTAGGTGTTTGACGCTCTGCCCCAGATCCCACTTGATGCTCACAAGGTCTGGGACTCAGAGGCTTAAGGGCCAGTGGCCTGCTGTCCCTTGGGCATTTCCCACCGTGTCCACCCACGCAGTGCTTGGCGCAGCCCAGCCATGGCCGCGCCGGCCCTCCTGCCCGACGGCGGTTGGCCCAAAGCCACTGGGAGCCACCATTGGGCCGGCACGGACCCTTAGCCCCAGCAAAGCCACCCTTGTACCCACGCCACCCAAAAAGCACAGTTCTCGGCTTTGGAGGTCAGGCGACCTGGACAACCGGTCATGGCCCACGACCCCACTCCTGCCTCCAGCTGTGGCGAAACAGCAGAGGGTGGGCTTTTTCCGGAGGTAGCTGTAGAGAGACACACGGGCAGATAGGTGGCTGGGGCGTGCATGTGCGCTGGTGGGGGCGGCCAGGTGTAGGTCGAAGGCCTCGTGGGCCTATCGGCCGTCAGCCGGGCCTACGGTGCAGTCTGGGTGTAGGCCAGCCACCCCGGGAGCGGCTGGTTTATGGTTATCTACCAGGGCCGCCTTCTGGCCGCATGTCCAACCAGACCGGCGGTGTGCGCCCCCTCCAGAGCACGCTGTGTTGGGAGGGGCCTGAGGAGGTGAGGCCTGCAGCGGTGCCAGGCGGAGGTGATGGCGGCCTCGGCCGTGGGCGACTAAAGGAGAATTTATAGTGGGAGGAAAAATGAATACAGAACCCGGTATTCCAATGTGGTCTCCCATCCAAGTACTAACCAGGCCCGACCCTGCTTAGCTTCCAGGATCAGACGAGATGGGGCTCGTTCAGGGTGGTATGGCCGTAGAAGGCAGCGGGAGCCACGGGGCACCTCTTGAGGCTCAGCTTCGCTGGTGCTGCCGACATACCGCCAGCCCGGCAGCCAACCATCTCCAGCACGGCCCTGCCGTCTGCCAAGGCAGGCGACAGGAGGCCTCGGGGACCCTGGGTTGGCGGACACGTGGGTGACCTCGCAGCTCAGGTCAGGCGGGACCCTCCAGGCCCGTAGGCGCTTGGCCCTCCACCCCAGATCCCTCTTGACGCTCACAAGGACGTGGCCTTGGAGGCTTAAGGGCATGTGTCCCGCGGTTCCTTGGGCATTCACCACTCTGTCTGCCCACACAGCTCTAGGCAAAGGCCAGCCGCTGCCTGGCCGGCCCTACTGCCTGACGGCAGTTGGCCCGAAGCCACTGGGAGACACCATTGAGTCGGCACGACCCCTTAGACCCAGCAAGGCCACCCTTGCCCCCACGCCAACTGCCGAACAAAGTTCCCTGTGCCTGGTGACCGGCTGGGCCAGAGGACCGGTCCCGGCCCAAGAACCCACTCCCGCCCACGGCCGTGGCGAAACGGCGGAGGGTGGGCTTTTTCTGGAGAGAGCTGTGGAGAGACACACAGGCAGACAGGTGGCGGCAGCGCGGATGGGCGCTGGTGCTGTCGGCCAGGTGCAGGTCGAAGGCCTTGCGGGCCTCCCGATCATCAGCCGGGCCTGCGGCAGAGTCTGGGTCAGAGCCAGCCACCCCGGGAGCGGCTGGGGTGCGGCTGCCTCCCAGGGCCGCCTTCTGGCGGCATGTCCAGCAGGACCGGCGGGAAGCGCCCCCTCCGGCGCACGCTGTGTTGGGAGAGGCTTGAGGAGATGAGGCCTGCAGCAGTGCCCGGAAGGGGCAGAGGAATCCTCGGGCACCGGCGACTAAAGGAAAAGGCGGATTGGGAGGCCAAAAATACTACAGCACCTGGTTTTCCCAGGTGGTCTCCCATCCAGGTACTAAACAGACCCGACCCTGCTTAGCTTCAGGGATCAGACGAGATGGGGTGCGTTTAGGGTGGTATGGCTGCAGAAGGCAACGGGCGCCACGGGGTGCCTCTTGAGCCTCAGCTTAGCTGGTGCTGGCGAATTACCGCCAGTCTGGTGACCAGCCCTCGGCAGCACGGCCCTGCCGCCCACCCAGGCAGGCGACAGCAGGCCTCGGGGTCCAGGGGGTGGTGGATTCTTGGGCGACCTCGCAACTCCGTTCAGGTGGCAACATACAGGCTTGTAGGTGTTTGACGCTCTGCCCCAGATCCCACTTGACGCTCACAAGGTCTGGGACTCAGAGGCTTAAGGGCCAGTGGCCTGCTGTCCCTTGGGCATTTCCCACCGTGTCCACCCACGCAGTGCTTGGCGCAGCCCAGCCATGGCCGCGCCGGCCCTCCTGCCCGACGGCGGTTGGCCCAAAGCCACTGGGAGCCACCATTGGGCCGGCACGGCCCCTTAGCCCCAGCAAAGCCACCCTTGTACCCACGCCACCCAAAAAGCACAGTTCTCGGCTTTGGAGGTCAGGCGACCTGGACAACCGGTCATGGCCCACGACCCCACTCCTGCCTCCAGCTGTGGCGAAACAGCAGAGGGTGGGCTTTTTCCGGAGGTAGCTGTAGAGAGACACACGGGCAGATAGGTGGCTGGGGCGTGCATGTGCGCTGGTGGGGGCGGCCAGGTGTAGGTCGAAGGCCTCGTGGGCCTATCGGCCGTCAGCCGGGCCTACGGTGCAGTCTGGGTGTAGGCCAGCCACCCCGGGAGCGGCTGGTTTATGGTTATCTACCAGGGCCGCCTTCTGGCCGCATGTCCAACCAGACCGGCGGTGTGCGCCCCCTCCAGAGCACGCTGTGTTGGGAGGGGCCTGAGGAGGTGAGGCCTGCAGCGGTGCCAGGCGGAGGTGATGGCGGCCTCGGCCGTGGGCGACTAAAGGAGAATTTATAGTGGGAGGAAAAATGCATACAGAACCCGGTATTCCAATGTGGTCTCCCATCCAAGTACTAACCAGGCCCGACCCTGCTTAGCTTCCAGGATCAGACGAGATGGGGCGCGTTCAGGGTGGTATGGCCGTAGAAGGCAGCGGGAGCCACGGGGCACCTCTTGAGGCTCAGCTTCGCTGGTGCTGCCGACATACCGCCAGCCCGGCAGCCAACCATCTCCAGCACGGCCCTGCCGTCTGCCAAGGCAGGCGACAGGAGGCCTCGGGGACCCTGGGTTGGCGGACACGTGGGTGACCTCGCAGCTCAGGTCAGGCGGGACCCTCCAGGCCCGTAGGCGCTTGGCCCTCCACCCCAGATCCCTCTTGACGCTCACAAGGACGTGTCCTTGGAGGCTTAAGTGCATGTGGCCCGCGGTTCCTTGGGCATTCACCACTCTGTCTGCCCACACAGCTCTAGGCAAAGGCCAGCCGCTGCCTGGCCGGCCCTACTGCCTGACGGCAGTTGGCCCGAAGCCCCTGGGAGACACCATTGAGTCGGCACGACCCCTTAGACCCAGCAAGGCCACCCTTGCCCCCACGCCAACTGCCGAACAAAGTTCCCTGTGCCTGGTGACCGGCTGGGCCAGAGGACCGGTCCCGGCCCAAGAACCCACTCCCGCCCACGACCGTGGCGAAACGGCGGAGGGTGGGCTTTTTCCGGAGGGAGCTGTGGAGAGACACACAGGCAGACAGGTGGCGGCAGCGCGGATGGGCGCTGGTGCTGTCGGCCAGGTGCAGGTCGAAGGCCTTGCGGGCCTCCCGATCATCAGCCGGGCCTGCGGCAGAGTCTGGGTCAGAGCCAGCCACCCCGGGAGCGGCTGGGGTGCGGCTGCCTCCCAGGGCCGCCTTCTGGCGGCATGTCCAGCAGGACCGGCGGGAAGCGCCCCTTCCGGCGCACGCTGTGTTGGGAGAGGCTTGAGGAGATGAGGCCTGCAGCAGTGCCCGGATGGGGCAGAGGAATCCTCGGGCACCGGCGACTAAAGGAAAAGGCGGATTGGGAGGCCAAAAATACTACAGCACCCGGTTTTCCCAGGTGGTCTCCCATCCAGGTACTAAACAGACCCGACCCTGCTTAGCTTCAGGGATCAGACGAGATGGGGTGCGATTAGGGTGGTATGGCTGCAGAAGGCAACGAGCGCCACGGGGTGCCTCTTGAGCCTCAGCTTAGCTGGTGCTGGCGAATTACCGCCAGTCTGGTGACCAGCCCTCGGCAGCACGGCCCTGCCGCCCACCCAGGCAGGCGACAGCAGGCCTCGGGGTCCAGGGGGTGGTGGATTCTTGGGCGACCTCGCAACTCCGTGCAGGCAGCAACATCCAGGTTTGTAGGTGTTTGACGCTCTGCCCCAGATCCCACTTGACGCTCACAAGGTCTGGGACTCAGAGGCTTAAGGGCCAGTGGCCTGCTGTCCCTTGGGCATTTCCCACCGTGTCCACCCACGCAGTGCTTGGCGCAGCCCAGCCATGGCCGCGCCGGCCCTCCTGCCCGACGGCGGTTGGCCCAAAGCCACTGGGAGCCACCATTGGGCCTGCACGGCCCCTTAGCCCCAGCAAAGCCACCCTTGTACCCACGCCACCCAAAAAGCACAGTTCTCGGCTTTGGAGGTCAGGCGACCTGGACAACCGGTCATGGCCCACGACCCCACTCCTGCCTCCAGCTGTGGCGAAACAGCAGAGGGTGGGCTTTTTCCGGAGGTAGCTGTAGAGAGACACACGGGCAGATAGGTGGCTGGGGCGTGCATGTGCGCTGGTGGGGGCGGCCAGGTGTAGGTCGAAGGCCTCGTGGGCCTATCGGCCGTCAGCCGGGCCTACGGTGCAGTCTGGGTGTAGGCCAGCCACCCCGGGAGCGGCTGGTTTATGGTTATCTACCAGGGCCGCCTTCTGGCCGCATGTCCAACCAGACCGGCGGTGTGCGCCCCCTCCAGAGCACGCTGTGTTGGGAGGGGCCTGAGGAGGTGAGGCCTGCAGCGGTACCAGGCGGAGGTGATGGCGGCCTCGGCCGTGGGCGACTAAAGGAGAATTTATAGTGGGAGGAAAAATGAATACAGAACCCGGTATTCCAATGTGGTCTCCCATCCAAGTACTAACCAGGCCCGACCCTGCTTAGCTTCCAGGATCAGACGAGATGGGGCTCGTTCAGGGTGGTATGGCCGTAGAAGGCAGCGGGAGCCACGGGGCACCTCTTGAGGCTCAGCTTCGCTGGTGCTGCCGACATACCGCCAGCCCGGCAGCCAACCATCTCCAGCACGGCCCTGCCGTCTGCCAAGGCAGGCGACAGGAGGCCTCGGGGACCCTGGGTTGGCGGACACGTGGGTGACCTCGCAGCTCAGGTCAGGCGGGACCCTCCAGGCCCGTAGGCGCTTGGCCCTCCACCCCAGATCCCTCTTGACGCTCACAAGGACGTGGCCTTGGAGGCTTAAGGGCATGTGGCCCGCGGTTCCTTGGGCATTCACCACTCTGTCTGCCCACACAGCTCTAGGCAAAGGCCAGCCGCTGCCTGGCCGGCCCTACTGCCTGACGGCAGTTGGCCCGAAGCCACTGGGAGACACCATTGAGTCGGCACGACCCCTTAGACCCAGCAAGGCCACCCTTGCCCCCACGCCAACTGCCGAACAAAGTTCCCTGTGCCTGGTGACCGGCTGGGCCAGAGGACCGGTCCCGGCCCAAGAACCCACTCCCGCCCACGGCCGTGGCGAAACGGCGGAGGGTGGGCTTTTTCTGGAGAGAGCTGTGGAGAGACACACAGGCAGACAGGTGGCGGCAGCGCGGATGGGCGCTGGTGCTGTCGGCCAGGTGCAGGTCGAAGGCCTTGCGGGCCTCCCGATCATCAGCCGGGCCTGCGGCAGAGTCTGGGTCAGAGCCAGCCACCCCGGGAGCGGCTGGGGTGCGGCTGCCTCCCAGGGCCGCCTTCTGGCGGCATGTCCAGCAGGACCGGCGGGAAGCGCCCCCTCCGGCGCACGCTGTGTTGGGAGAGGCTTGAGGAGATGAGGCCTGCAGCAGTGCCCGGAAGGGGCAGAGGAATCCTCGGGCACCGGCGACTAAAGGAAAAGGCGGATTGGGAGGCCAAAAATACTACAGCACCTGGTTTTCCCAGGTGGTCTCCCATCCAGGTACTAAACAGACCCGACCCTGCTTAGCTTCAGGGATCAGACGAGATGGGGTGCGTTTAGGGTGGTATGGCTGCAGAAGGCAACGGGCGCCACGGGGTGCCTCTTGAGCCTCAGCTTAGCTGGTGCTGGCGAATTACCGCCAGTCTGGTGACCAGCCCTCGGCAGCACGGCCCTGCCGCCCACCCAGGCAGGCGACAGCAGGCCTCGGGGTCCAGGGGGTGGTGGATTCTTGGGCGACCTCGCAACTCCGTTCAGGTGGCAACATACAGGCTTGTAGGTGTTTGACGCTCTGCCCCAGATCCCACTTGACGCTCACAAGGTCTGGGACTCAGAGGCTTAAGGGCCAGTGGCCTGCTGTCCCTTGGGCATTTCCCACCGTGTCCACCCACGCAGTGCTTGGCGCAGCCCAGCCATGGCCGCGCCGGCCCTCCTGCCCGACGGCGGTTGGCCCAAAGCCACTGGGAGCCACCATTGGGCCGGCACGGCCCCTTAGCCCCAGCAAAGCCACCCTTGTACCCACGCCACCCAAAAAGCACAGTTCTCGGCTTTGGAGGTCAGGCGACCTGGACAACCGGTCATGGCCCACGACCCCACTCCTGCCTCCAGCTGTGGCGAAACAGCAGAGGGTGGGCTTTTTCCGGAGGTAGCTGTATAGAGACACACGGGCAGATAGGTGGCTGGGGCGTGCATGTGCGCTGGTGGGGGCGGCCAGGTATAGGTCGAAGGCCTCGTGGGCCTATCGGCCGTCAGCCGGGCCTACGGTGCAGTCTGGGTGTAGGCCAGCCACCCCGGGAGCGGCTGGTTTATGGTTATCTACCAGGGCCGCCTTCTGGCCGCATGTCCAACCAGACCGGCGGTGTGCGCCCCCTCCAGAGCACGCTGTGTTGGGAGGGGCCTGAGGAGGTGAGGCCTGCAGCGGTGCCAGGCGGAGGTGATGGCGGCCTCGGCCGTGGGCGACTAAAGGAGAATTTATAGTGGGAGGAAAAATGCATACAGAACCCGGTATTCCAATGTGGTCTCCCATCCAAGTACTAACCAGGCCCGACCCTGCTTAGCTTCCAGGATCAGACGAGATGGGGCGCGTTCAGGGTGGTATGGCCGTAGAAGGCAGCGGGAGCCACGGGGCACCTCTTGAGGCTCAGCTTCGCTGGTGCTGCCGACATACCGCCAGCCCGGCAGCCAACCATCTCCAGCACGGCCCTGCCGTCTGCCAAGGCAGGCGACAGGAGGCCTCGGGGACCCTGGGTTGGCGGACACGTGGGTGACCTCGCAGCTCAGGTCAGGCGGGACCCTCCAGGCCCGTAGGCGCTTGGCCCTCCACCCCAGATCCCTCTTGACGCTCACAAGGACGTGTCCTTGGAGGCTTAAGTGCATGTGGCCCGCGGTTCCTTGGGCATTCACCACTCTGTCTGCCCACACAGCTCTAGGCAAAGGCCAGCCGCTGCCTGGCCGGCCCTACTGCCTGACGGCAGTTGGCCCGAAGCCCCTGGGAGACACCATTGAGTCGGCACGACCCCTTAGACCCAGCAAGGCCACCCTTGCCCCCACGCCAACTGCCGAAAAAAGTTCCCTGTGCCTGGTGACCGGCTGGGCCAGAGGACCGGTCCCGGCCCAAGAACCCACTCCCGCCCACGGCCGTGGCGAAACGGCGGAGGGTGGGCTTTTTCTGGAGAGAGCTGTGGAGAGACACACAGGCAGACAGGTGGCGGCAGCGCGGATGGGCGCTGGTGCTGTCGGCCAGGTGCAGGTCGAAGGCCTTGCGGGCCTCCCGATCATCAGCCGGGCCTGCGGCAGAGTCTGGGTCAGAGCCAGCCACCCCGGGAGCGGCTGGGGTGCGGCTGCCTCCCAGGGCCGCCTTCTGGCGGCATGTCCAGCAGGACCGGCGGGAAGCGCCCCCTCCGGCGCACGCTGTGTTGGGAGAGGCTTGAGGAGATGAGGCCTGCAGCAGTGCCCGGAAGGGGCAGAGGAATCCTCGGGCACCGGCGACTAAAGGAAAAGGCGGATTGGGAGGCCAAAAATACTACAGCACCTGGTTTTCCCAGGTGGTCTCCCATCCAGGTACTAAACAGACCCGACCCTGCTTAGCTTCAGGGATCAGACGAGATGGGGTGCGTTTAGGGTGGTATGGCTGCAGAAGGCAACGGGCGCCACGGGGTGCCTCTTGAGCCTCAGCTTAGCTGGTGCTGGCGAATTACCGCCAGTCTGGTGACCAGCCCTCGGCAGCACGGCCCTGCCGCCCACCCAGGCAGGCGACAGCAGGCCTCGGGGTCCAGGGGGTGGTGGATTCTTGGGCGACCTCGCAACTCCGTTCAGGTGGCAACATACAGGCTTGTAGGTGTTTGACGCTCTGCCCCAGATCCCACTTGACGCTCACAAGGTCTGGGACTCAGAGGCTTAAGGGCCAGTGGCCTGCTGTCCCTTGGGCATTTCCCACCGTGTCCACCCACGCAGTGCTTGGCGCAGCCCAGCCATGGCCGCGCCGGCCCTCCTGCCCGACGGCGGTTGGCCCAAAGCCACTGGGAGCCACCATTGGGCCGGCACGGCCCCTTAGCCCCAGCAAAGCCACCCTTGTACCCACGCCACCCAAAAAGCACAGTTCTCGGCTTTGGAGGTCAGGCGACCTGGAGAACCGGTCATGGCCCATGACCCCACTCCTGCCTCCAGCTGTGGCGAAACAGCAGAGGGTGGGCTTTTTCCGGAGGTAGCTGTATAGAGACACACGGGCAGATAGGTGGCTGGGGCGAGCATGTGCCCTGGTGGGGGCGGCCAGGTGTAGGTCGAAGGCCTCGTGGGCCTATCGGCCGTCAGCCGGGCCTACGGTGCAGTCTGGGTGTAGGCCAGCCACCCCGGGAGCGGCTGGTTTATGGTTATCTACCAGGGCCGCCTTCTGGCCGCATGTCCAACCAGACCGGCGGGCTGCGCCCCCTCCAGAGCACGCTGTGTTGGGAGGGGCCTGAGGAGGTGAGGCCTGCAGCGGTGCCAGGCGGAGGTGATGGCGGCCTCGGCCGTGGGCGACTAAAGGAGAATTTATAGTGGGAGGCAAAAATGCATACAGAACCCGGTATTCCAATGTGGTCTCCCATCCAAGTACTAACCAGGCCCGACCCTGCTTAGCTTCCAGTATCAGACGAGATGGGGCGCGTTCAGGGTGGTATGGCCGTAGAAGGCAGTGGGAGCCACGGGGCACCTCTTGAGGCTCAGCTTCGCTGGTGCTGCCGACATACCGCCAGCCCGGCAGCCAACCATCTCCAGCACGGCCCTGCCGTCTGCCAAGGCAGGCGACAGGAGGCCTCGGGGACCCTGGGTTGGCGGACACATGGGTGACCTCCCAGCTCAGGTCAGGCGGGACCCTCCAGGCCCGTAGGCGCTTGGCCCTCCACCCCAGATCCCTCTTGACGCTCACAAGGACGTGGCCTTGGAGGCTTAAGGGCACGTGGCCCGCGGTTCCTTGGGCATTCACCACTCTGTCTGCCCACACAGCTCTAGGCAAAGGCCAGCCGCTGCCTGGCCGGCCCTACTGCCTGACGGCAGTTGGCCCGAAGCCACTGGGAGACACCACTGAGTCGGCACGACCCCTTAGACCCAGCAAGGCCACCCTTGCCCCCACGCCAACTGCCGAACAAAGTTCCCTGTGCCTGGTGACCGGCTGGGCCAGAGGACCGGTCCCGGCCCAAGAACCCACTCCCGCCCACGGCCGTGGCGAAACGGCGGAGGGTGGGCTTTTTCTGGAGAGAGCTGTGGAGAGACACACAGGCAGACAGGTGGCGGCAGCGCGGATGGGCGCTGGTGCTGTCGGCCAGGTGCAGGTCGAAGGCCTTGCGGGCCTCCCGATCATCAGCCGGGCCTGCGGCAGAGTCTGGGTCAGAGCCAGCCACCCCGGGAGCGGCTGGGGTGCGGCTGCCTCCCAGGGCCGCCTTCTGGCGGCATGTCCAGCAGGACCGGCGGGAAGCGCCCCCCCGGCGCACGCTGTGTTGGGAGAGGCTTGAGGAGATGAGGCCTGCAGCAGTGCCCGGAAGGGGCAGAGGAATCCTCGGGCACCGGCGACTAAAGGAAAAGGCGGATTGGGAGGCCAAAAATACTACAGCACCTGGTTTTCCCAGGTGGTCTCCCATCCAGGTACTAAACAGACCCGACCCTGCTTAGCTTCAGGGATCAGACGAGATGGGGTGCGTTTAGGGTGGTATGGCTGCAGAAGGCAACGGGCACCACGGGGTGCCTCTTGAGCCTCAGCTTAGCTGGTGCTGGCGAATTACCGCCAGTCTGGTGACCAGCCCTCGGCAGCACGGCCCTGCCGCCCACCCAGGCAGGCGACAGCAGGCCTCGGGGTCCAGGGGGTGGTGGATTCTTGGGCGACCTCGCAACTCCGTTCAGGTGGCAACATACAGGCTTGTAGGTGTTTGACGCTCTGCCCCAGATCCCACTTGACGCTCACAAGGTCTGGGACTCAGAGGCTTAAGGGCCAGTGGCCTGCTGTCCCTTGGGCATTTCCCACGGTGTCCACCCACGCAGTGCTTGGCGCAGCCCAGCCATGGCCGCGCCGGCCCTCCTGTCCGACGGCGGTTGGCCCAAAGCCACTGGGAGCCACCATTGGGCCGG
The DNA here is from genome assembly GCF_965194825.1 of Balaenoptera physalus. Taxonomy (NCBI): domain Eukaryota; kingdom Metazoa; phylum Chordata; class Mammalia; order Artiodactyla; family Balaenopteridae; genus Balaenoptera; species Balaenoptera physalus. The sequence goes on along the minus strand of NW_028126340.1, from coordinate 173,108 downwards.
CACGGCCCCTTAGCCCCAGCAAAGCCACCCTTGTACCCACGCCACCCAAAAAGCATAGTTCTCGGCTTTGGAGGTCAGGCGACCTGGAGAACCGGTCATGGCCCACGACCCCACTCCTGCCTCCAGCTGTGGCGAAACAGCAGAGGGTGGGCTTTTTCCGGAGGTAGCTGTATAGAGACACACGGGCAGATAGGTGGCTGGGGCGAGCATGTGCGCTGGTGGGGGCGGCCAGGTGTAGGTCGAAGGACTCGTGGGCCTATCAGCCGTCAGCCGGGCCTACGGTGCAGTCTGGGTGTAGGCCAGCCACCCCGGGAGCGGCTGGTTTATGGTTATCTACCAGGGCCGCCTTCTGGCCGCATGTCCAACCAGACCGGCGGGGTGCGCCCCCTCCAGAGCACGCTGTGTTGGGAGGGGCCTGAGGAGGTGAGGCCTGCAGCGGTGCCAGGCGGAGGTGATGGCGGCCTCGGACCTGGGCGACTAAAGGAGAATTTATAGTGGGAGGCAAAAATGCATACAGAACCCGGTATTCCAATGTGGTCTCCCATCCAAGTACTAACCAGGCCCGACCCTGCTTAGCTTCCAGGATCAGACGAGATGGGGCGCGTTCAGGGTGGTATGGCTGTAGAAGGCAGTGGGAGCCACGGGGCACCTCTTGAGGCTCAGCTTCGCTGGTGCTGCCGACATACCACCAGCCCGGCAGCCAACCATCTCCAGCACGGCCCTGCCGTCTGCCAAGGCAGGCGACAGGAGGCCTCGGGGACCCTGGGTTGGCGGACACATGGGTGACCTCCCAGCTCAGGTCAGGCGGGACCCTCCAGGCCCGTAGGCGCTTGGCCCTCCACCCCAGATCCCTCTTGACGCTCACAAGGACGTGGCCTTGGAGGCTTAAGGGCACGTGGCCCACGGTTCCTTGGGCATTCACCACTCTGTCTGCCCACACAGCTCTAGGCAAAGGCCAGCCGCCGCCTGGCCGGCCCTACTGCCTGACGGCATTTGGCCCGAAGCCACTGGGAGACACCATTGAGTCGGCACGACCCCTTAGACCCAGCAAGGCCACCCTTGCCCCCACGCCAACTGCCGAAGAAAGTTCCCTGTGCCTGGTGACCGGCTGGGCCAGAGGACCAGTCCCGGCCCAAGAACCCACTCCCGCCCACGACCGTGGCGAAACGGCAGAGGGTGGGCTTTTTCCGGAGGCAGCTGTGGAGAGACACACAGGCAGACAGGTGGCGGCAGCGCGGTTGGGCGCTGGTGCTGTCGGCCAGGTGCAGGTCGAAGGCCTTGCGGGCCTCCCGATCATCAGCCGGGCCTGCGGCAGAGTCTGGGTCAGAGCCAGCCACCCCGGGAGCGGCTGGGGTGCGGCTGCCTCCCAGGGCCGCCTTCTGGCGGCATGTCCAGCAGGACCGGCGGGAAGCGCCCCCTCCGGCGCACGCTGTGTTGGGAGAGGCTTGAGGAGATGAGGCCTGCAGCAGTGCCCGGATGGGGCAGAGGAATCCTCGGGCACCGGCGACTAAAGGAAAAGGCGGATTGGGAGGCCAAAAATACTACAGCACCCGGTTTTCCCAGGTGGTCTCCCATCCAGGTACTAAACAGACCCGACCCTGCTTAGCTTCAGGGATCAGACGAGATGGGGTGCGTTTAGGGTGGTATGGCTGCAGAAGGCAACGGGCGCCACGGGGTGCCTCTTGAGCCTCAGCTTAGCTGGTGCTGGCGAATTACCGCCAGTCTGGTGACCAGCCCTCGGCAGCACGGCCCTGCCGCCCACCCAGGCAGGCGACAGCAGGCCTCGGGGTCCAGGGGGTGGTGGATTCTTGGGCGACCTCGCAACTCCGTTCAGGTGGCAACATCCAGGTTTGTAGGTGTTTGACGCTCTGCCCCAGATCCCACTTGACGCTCACAAGGTCTGGGACTCAGAGGCTTAAGTGCCAGTGGCCTGCTGTCCCTTGGGCATTTCCCACCGTGTCCACCCACGCAGTGCTTGGCGCAGCCCAGCCATGGCCGCGCCGGCCCTCCTGCCCGACGGCGGTTGGCCCAAAGCCACTGGGAGCCACCATTGGGCCGGCACGGCCCCTTAGCCCCAGCAAAGCCACCCTTGTACCCACGCCACCCAAAAAGCACAGTTCTCGGCTTTGGAGGTCAGGCGACCTGGACAACCGGTCATGGCCCACGACCCCACTCCTGCCTCCAGCTGTGGCGAAACAGCAGAGGGTGGGCTTTTTCCGGAGGTAGCTGTATAGAGACACACGGGCAGATAGGTGGCTGGGGCGAGCATGTGCGCTGGTGGGGGCGGCCAGGTGTAGGTCGAAGGCCTCGTGGGCCTATCGGCCGTCAGCCGGGCCTACGGTGCAGTCTGGGTGTAGGCCAGCCACCCCGGGAGCGGCTGGTTTATGGTTATCTACCAGGGCCGCCTTCTGGCCGCATGTCCAACCAGACCGGCGGGGTGCGCCCCCTCCAGAGCACGCTGTGTTGGGAGGGGCCTGAGGAGGTGAGGCCTGCAGCGGTGCCAGGCGGAGGTGATGGCGGCCTCGGCCCTGGGCGACTAAAGGAGAATTTATAGTGGGAGGCAAAAATGCATACAGAACCCGGTATTCCAATGTGGTCTCCCATCCAAGTACTAACCAGGCCCGACCCTGCTTAGCTTCCAGGATCAGACGAGATGGGGCGCGTTCAGGGTGGTATGGCCGTAGGAGGCAGTGGGAGCCACGGGGCACCTCTTGAGGCTCAGCTTCGCTGGGGCTGCCGACATACCGCCAGCCCGGCAGCCAACCATCTCCAGCACGGCCCTGCCGTCTGCCAAGGCAGGCGACAGGAGGCCTCGGGGACCCTGGGTTGGCGGACACATGGGTGACCTCCCAGCTCAGGTCAGGCGGGCCCCTCCAGGCGCGTAGGCGCTTGGCCCTCCACCCCAGATCCCTCTTGACGCTCACAAGGACGTGGCCTTGGAGGCTTAAGGGCACGTGGCCCGCGGTTCCTTGGGCATTCACCACTCTGTCTGCCCACACAGCTCTAGGCAAAGGCCAGCCGCCGCCTGGCCGGCCCTACTGCCTGACGGCAGTTGGCCCGAAGCCACTGGGAGACACCATTGAGTCGGCACGACCCCTTAGACCCAGCAAGGCCACCCTTGCCCCCACGCCAACTGCCGAACAAAGTTCCCTGTGCCTGGTGACCGGCTGGGCCAGAGGACCGGTCCCGGCCCAAGAACCCACTCCCGCCCATGGCCGTGGCGAAACGGCGGAGGGTGGGCTTTTTCCGGAGAGAGCTGTGGAGAGACACACAGGCAGACAGGTGGCGGCAGCGCGGATGGGCGCTGGTGCTGTCGGCCAGGTGCAGGTCGAAGGCCTTGCGGGCCTCCCGATCATCAGCCGGGCCTGCGGCAGAGTCTGGGTCAGAGCCAGCCACCCCGGGAGCGGCTGGGGTGCGGCTGCCTCCCAGGGCCGCCTTCTGGCGGCATGTCCAGCAGGACCGGCGGGAAGCGCCCCCTCCGGCGCACGCTGTGTTGGGAGAGGCTTGAGGAGATGAGGCCTGCAGCAGTGCCCGGAAGGGGCAGAGGAATCCTCGGGCACCGGCGACTAAAGGAAAAGGCGGATTGGGAGGCCAAAAATACTACAGCACCTGGTTTTCCCAGGTGGTCTCCCATCCAGGTACTAAACAGACCCGACCCTGCTTAGCTTCAGGGATCAGACGAGATGGGGTGCGTTTAGGGTGGTATGGCTGCAGAAGGCAACGGGCGCCACGGGGTACCTCTTGAGCCTCAGCTTAGCTGGTGCTGGCGAATTACCGCCAGTCTGGTGACCAGCCCTCGGCAGCACGGCCCTGCCGCCCACCCAGGCAGGCGACAGCAGGCCTCGGGGTCCAGGGGGTGGTGGATTCTTGGGCGACCTCGCAACTCCGTTCAGGTGGCAACATACAGGCTTGTAGGTGTTTGACGCTCTGCCCCAGATCCCACTTGACGCTCACAAGGTCTGGGACTCAGAGGCTTAAGGGCCAGTGGCCTGTTGTCTCTTGGGCATTTCCCACCGTGTCCACCCACGCAGTGCTTGGCGCAGCCCAGCCATGGCCGCGCCGGCCCTCCTGCCCGACGGCGGTTGGCCCAAAGCCACTGGGAGCCACCATTGGGCCGGCACGGCCCCTTAGCCCCAGCAAAGCCACCCTTGTACCCACGCCACCCAAAAAGCACAGTTCTCGGCTTTGGAGGTCAGGCGACCTGGAGAACCGGTCATGGCCCATGACCCCACTCCTGCCTCCAGCTGTGGCGAAACAGCAGAGGGTGGGCTTTTTCCGGAGGTAGCTGTATAGAGACACACGGGCAGATAGGTGGCTGGGGCGAGCATGTGCGCTGGTGGGGGCGGCCAGGTGTAGGTCGAAGGCCTCGTGGGCCTATCGGCCGTCAGCCGGGCCTACGGTGCAGTCTGGGTGTAGGCCAGCCACCCCGGGAGCGGCTGGTTTATGGTTATCTACCAGGGCCGCCTTCTGGCCGCATGTCCAACCAGACCGGCGGGCTGCGCCCCCTCCAGAGCACGCTGTGTTGGGAGGGGCCTGAGGAGGTGAGGCCTGCAGCGGTGCCAGGCGGAGGTGATGGCGGCCTCGGCCGTGGGCGACTAAAGGAGAATTTATAGTGGGAGGCAAAAATGCATACAGAACCCGGTATTCCAATGTGGTCTCCCATCCAAGTACTAACCAGGCCCGACCCTGCTTAGCTTCCAGTATCAGACGAGATGGGGCGCGTTCAGGGTGGTATGGACGTAGAAGGCAGTGGGAGCCACGGGGCACCTCTTGAGGCTCAGCTTCGCTGGTGCTGCCGACATACCGCCAGCCCGGCAGCCAACCATCTCCAGCACGGCCCTGCCGTCTGCCAAGGCAGGCGACAGGAGGCCTCGGGGACCCTGGGTTGGCGGACACATGGGTGACCTCCCAGCTCAGGTCAGGCGGGACCCTCCAGGCCCGTAGGCGCTTGGCCCTCCACCCCAGATCCCTCTTGACGCTCACAAGGACGTGGCCTTGGAGGCTTAAGGGCACGTGGCCCGCGGTTCCTTGGGCATTCACCACTCTGTCTGCCCACACAGCTCTAGGCAAAGGCCAGCCGCCGCCTGGCCGGCCCTACTGCTTGACGGCAGTTGGCCCGAAGCCACTGGGAGACACCATTGAGTCGGCACGACCCCTTAGACCCAGCAAGGCCACCCTTGCCCCAACGCCAACTGCTGAAGAAAGTTCCCTGTGCCTGGTGACCGGCTGGGCCAGATGACCGGTCCCGGCCCAAGAACCCACTCCCGCCCACAACCATGGCGAAACGGCGGAGGGTGGGCTTTTTCCGGAGGGAGCTGTGGAGAGACACACAGGCAGACAGGTGGCGGCAGCGCGGTTGGGCGCTGGTGCTGTCTGCCAGGTGCAGGTCGAAGGCCTTGCGGGCCTCCCGATCATCAGCCGGGCCTGCGGCAGAGTCTGGGTCAGAGCCAGCCACCCCGGGAGCGGCTGGGGTGCGGCTGCCTCCCAGGGCCGCCTTCTGGCGGCATGTCCAGCAGGACCGGCGGGAAGCGCCCCCTCCGGCGCACGCTGTGTTGGGAGAGGCTTGAGGAGATGAGGCCTGCAGCAGTGCCCGGATGGGGCAGAGGAATCCTCGGGCACCGGCGACTAAAGGAAAAGGCGGATTGGGAGGCCAAAAATACTACAGCACCCGGTTTTCCCAGGTGGTCTCCCATCCAGGTACTAAACAGACCCGACCCTGCTTAGCTTCAGGGATCAGACGAGATGGGGTGCGTTTAGGGTGGTATGGCTGCAGAAGGCAATGGGCGTCACGGGGTGCCTCTTGAGCCTCAGCTTAGCTGGTGCTGGCGAATTACCGCCAGTCTGGTGACCAGCCCTCGGCAGCACGGCCCTGCCGCCCACCCAGGCAGGCGACAGCAGGCCTCGGGGTCCAGGGGGTGGTGGAATCTTGGGCGACCTCGCAACTCCGTGCAGGCGGCAACATCCAGGCTTGTAGGTGTTTGACGCTCTGCCCCAGATCCCACTTGACGCTCACAAGGTCTGGGACTCAGAGGCTTAAGGGCCAGTGGCCTGCTGTCCCTTGGGCATTTCCCACCGTGTCCACCCACGCAGTGCTTGGCGCAGCCCAGCCATGGCCGCGCCGGCCCTCCTGCCCGACGGCGGTTGGCCCAAAGCCACTGGGAGCCACCATTGGGCCGGCACGGCCCCTTTGCCCCAGCAAAGCCACCCTTGTACCCACGCCACCCAAAAAGCACAGTTCTCGGCTTTGGAGGTCAGGCGACCTGGAGAACCGGTCATGGCCCACGACCCCACTCCTGCCTCCAGCTGTGGCGAAACAGCAGAGGGTGGGCTTTTTCCGGAGGTAGCTGTATAGAGACACACGGGCAGATAGGTGGCTGGGGCGTGCATGTGCGCTGGTGGGGGCGGCCAGGTGTAGGTCGAAGGCCTCGTGGGCCTATCGGCCGTCAGCCGGGCCTACGGTGCAGTCTGGGTGTAGGCCAGCCACCCCGGGAGCGGCTGGTTTATGGTTATCTACCAGGGCGGCCTTCTGGCCGCATGTCCAACCAGACCGGCGGTGTGCGCCCCATCCAGAGCACGCTGTGTTGGGAGGGGCCTGAGGAGGTGAGGCCTGCAGCGGTGCCAGGCGGAGGTGATGGCGGCCTCGGCCGTGGGCGACTAAAGGAGAATTTATAGTGGGAGGCAAAAATGAATACAGAACCCGGTATTCCAATGTGGTCTCCCATCCAAGTACTAACCAGACCCGACCCTGCTTAGCTTCCAGGATCAGACGAGATGGGGCGCGTTCAGGGTGGTATGGCCGTAGAAGGCAGCGGGAGCCACAGGGCACCTCTTGAGGCTCAGCTTCGCTGGTGCTGCCGACATACCGCCAGCCCGGCAGCCAACCATCTCCAGCACGGCCCTGCCGTCTGCCAAGGCAGGCGACAGGAGGCCTCGGGGACCCTGGGTTGGCGGACACGTGGGTGACCTCCCAGCTCAGGTCAGGCGGGACCCTCCAGGCCCGTAGGCGCTTGGCCCTCCACCCCAGATCCCTCTTGACGCTCACAAGGACGTGGCCTTGGAGGCTTAAGGGCATGTGGCCCGCGGTTCCTTGGGCATTCACCACTCTGTCTGCCCACACAGCTCTAGGCAAAGGCCAGCCGCTGCCTGGCCGGCCCTACTGCCTGACGGCAGTTGGCCCGAAGCCACTGGGAGACACCACTGAGTCGGCACGACCCCTTAGACCCAGCAAGGCCACCCTTGCCCCCACGCCAACTGCCGAACAAAGTTCCCTGTGCCTGGTGACCGGCTGGGCCAGAGGACCGGTCCCGGCCCAAGAACCCACTCCCGCCCACGGCCGTGGCGAAACGGCGGAGGGTGGGCTTTTTCTGGAGAGAGCTGTGGAGAGACACACAGGCAGACAGGTGGCGGCAGCGCGGATGGGCGCTGGTGCTGTCTGCCAGGTGCAGGTCGAAGGCCTTGCGGGCCTCCCGATCATCAGCCGGGCCTGCGGCAGAGTCTGGGTCAGAGCCAGCCACCCCGGGAGCGGCTGGGGTGCGGCTGCCTCCCAGGGCCGCCTTGTGGCGGCATGTCCAGCAGGACCGGCGGGAAGTGCCCCCTCCGGCGCACGCTGTGTTGGGAGAGGCTTGAGGAGATGAGGCCTGCAGCAGTGCCCGGATGGGGCAGAGGAATCCTCGGGCACCGGCGACTAAAGGAAAAGGCGGATTGGGAGGCCAAAAATACTACAGCACCCGGTTTTCCCAGGTGGTCTCCCATCCAGGTACTAAAGAGACCCGACCCTGCTTAGCTTCAGGGATCAGACGACATGGGGTGCGTTTAGGGTGGTATGGCTGCAGAAGGCAACGGGCGCCACGGGGTGCCTCTTGAGCCTCAGCTTAGCTGGTGCTGGCGAATTACCGCCAGTCTGGTGACCAGCCCTCGGCAGCACGGCCCTGCCGCCCACCCAGGCAGGCGACAGCAGGCCTCGGGGTCCAGGGGGTGGTGGATTCTTGGGCGACCTCGCAACTCCGTTCAGGTGGCAACATACAGGCTTGTAGGTGTTTGACGCTCTGCCCCAGATCCCACTTGACGCTCACAAGGTCTGGGACTCAGAGGCTTAAGGGCCAGTGGCCTGCTGTCCCTTGGGCATTTCCCACCGTGTCCACCCACGCAGTGCTTGGCGCAGCCCAGCCATGGCCGCGCCGGCCCTCCTGCCCGACGGCGGTTGGCCCAAAGCCACTGGGAGCCACCATTGGGCCGGCACGGCCCCTTAGCCCCAGCAAAGCCACCCTTGTACCCACGCCACCCAAAAAGCACAGTTCTCGGCTTTGGAGGTCAGGCGACCTGGAGAACCGGTCATGGCCCATGACCCCACTCCTGCCTCCAGCTGTGGCGAAACAGCAGAGGGTGGGCTTTTTCCGGAGGTAGCTGTATAGAGACACACGGGCAGATAGGTGGCTGGGGCGAGCATGTGCGCTGGTGGGGGCGGCCAGGTGTAGGTCGAAGGCCTCGTGGGCCTATCGGCCGTCAGCCGGGCCTACGGTGCAGTCTGGGTGTAGGCCAGCCACCCCGGGAGCGGCTGGTTTATGGTTATCTACCAGGGCCGCCTTCTGGCCGCATGTCCAACCAGACCGGCGGGGTGCGCCCCCTCCAGAGCACGCTGTGTTGGGAGGGGCCTGAGGAGGTGAGGCCTGCAGCGGTGCCAGGCGGAGGTGATGGCGGCCTCGGCCGTGGGCGACTAAAGGAGAATTTATAGTGGGAGGCAAAAATGCATACAGAACCCGGTATTCCAATGTGGTCTCCCATCCAAGTACTAACCAGGCCCGACCCTGCTTAGCTTCCAGTATCAGACGAGATGGGGCGCGTTCAGGGTGGTATGGCCGTAGAAGGCAGTGGGAGCCACGGGGCACCTCTTGAGGCTCAGCTTCGCTGGTGCTGCCGACATACCGCCAGCCCGGCAGCCAACCATCTCCAGCACGGCCCTGCCGTCTGCCAAGGCAGGCGACAGGAGGCCTCGGGGACCCTGGGTTGGCGGACACATGGGTGACCTCCCAGCTCAGGTCAGGCGGGACCCTCCAGGCCCGTAGGCGCTTGGCCCTCCACCCCAGATCCCTCTTGACGCTCACAAGGACGTGGCCTTGGAGGCTTAAGGGCACGTGGCCCGCGGTTCCTTGGGCATTCACCACTCTGTCTGCCTACACAGCTCTAGGCAAAGGCCAGCCGCCGCCTGGCCGGCCCTACTGCCTGACGGCAGTTGGCCCGAAGCCACTGGGAGACACCATTGAGTCGGCACGACCCCTTAGACCCAGCAAGGCCACCCTTGCCCCAACGCCAACTGCCGAAGAAAGTTCCCTGTGCCTGGTGACCGGCTGGGCCAGAGGACCGGTCCCGGCCCAAGAACCCACTCCCGCCCACAACCATGGCGAAACGGCGGAGGGTGGGCTTTTTCCGGAGGGAGCTGTGGAGAGACACACAGGCAGACAGGTGGCGGCAGCGCGGATGGGCGCTGGTGCTGTCTGCCAGGTGCAGGTCGAAGGCCTTGCGGGCCTCCCGATCATCAGCCGGGCCTGCGGCAGAGTCTGGGTCAGAGCCAGCCACCCCGGGAGCGGCTGGGGTGCGGCTGCCTCCCAGGGCCGCCTTGTGGCGGCATGTCCAGCAGGACCGGCGGGAAGTGCCCCCTCCGGCGCACGCTGTGTTGGGAGAGGCTTGAGGAGATGAGGCCTGCAGCAGTGCCCGGATGGGGCAGAGGAATCCTCGGGCACCGGCGACTAAAGGAAAAGGCGGATTGGGAGGCCAAAAATACTACAGCACCCGGTTTTCCCAGGTGGTCTCCCATCCAGGTACTAAAGAGACCCGACCCTGCTTAGCTTCAGGGATCAGACGACATGGGGTGCGTTTAGGGTGGTATGGCTGCAGAAGGCAACGGGCGCCACGGGGTGCCTCTTGAGCCTCAGCTTAGCTGGTGCTGGCGAATTACCGCCAGTCTGGTGACCAGCCCTCGGCAGCACGGCCCTGCCGCCCACCCAGGCAGGCGACAGCAGGCCTCGGGGTCCAGGGGGTGGTGGATTCTTGGGCGACCTCGCAACTCCGTTCAGGTGGCAACATACAGGCTTGTAGGTGTTTGACGCTCTGCCCCAGATCCCACTTGACGCTCACAAGGTCTGGGACTCAGAGGCTTAAGGGCCAGTGGCCTGCTGTCCCTTGGGCATTTCCCACCGTGTCCACCCACGCAGTGCTTGGCGCAGCCCAGCCATGGCCGCGCCGGCCCTCCTGCCCGACGGCGGTTGGCCCAAAGCCACTGGGAGCCACCATTGGGCCGGCACGGCCCCTTAGCCCCAGCAAAGCCACCCTTGTACCCACGCCACCCAAAAAGCACAGTTCTCGGCTTTGGAGGTCAGGCGACCTGGAGAACCGGTCATGGCCCATGACCCCACTCCTGCCTCCAGCTGTGGCGAAACAGCAGAGGGTGGGCTTTTTCCGGAGGTAGCTGTATAGAGACACACGGGCAGATAGGTGGCTGGGGCGAGCATGTGCGCTGGTGGGGGCGGCCAGGTGTAGGTCGAAGGCCTCGTGGGCCTATCGGCCGTCAGCCGGGCCTACGGTGCAGTCTGGGTGTAGGCCAGCCACCCCGGGAGCGGCTGGTTTATGGTTATCTACCAGGGCCGCCTTCTGGCCGCATGTCCAACCAGACCGGCGGGGTGCGCCCCCTCCAGAGCACGCTGTGTTGGGAGGGGCCTGAGGAGGTGAGGCCTGCAGCGGTGCCAGGCGGAGGTGATGGCGGCCTCGGCCGTGGGCGACTAAAGGAGAATTTATAGTGGGAGGCAAAAATGCATACAGAACCCGGTATTCCAATGTGGTCTCCCATCCAAGTACTAACCAGGCCCGACCCTGCTTAGCTTCCAGGATCAGACGAGATGGGGCGCGTTCAGGGTGGTATGGCCGTAGGAGGCAGTGGGAGCCACGGGGCACCTCTTGAGGCTCAGCTTCGCTGGTGCTGCCGACATACCGCCAGCCCGGCAGCCAACCATCTCCAGCACGGCCCTGCCGTCTGCCAAGGCAGGCGACAGGAGGCCTCGGGGACCCTGGGTTGGCGGACACATGGGTGACCTCCCAGCTCAGGTCAGGCGGGCCCCTCCAGGCGCGTAGGCGCTTGGCCCTCCACCCCAGATCCCTCTTGACGCTCACAAGGACGTGGCCTTGGAGGCTTAAGGGCACGTGGCCCGCGGTTCCTTGGGCATTCACCACTCTGTCTGCCCACACAGCTCTAGGCAAAGGCCAGCCGCCGCCTGGCCGGCCCTACTGCCTGACGGCAGTTGGCCCGAAGCCACTGGGAGACACCATTGAGTCGGCACGACCCCTTAGACCCAGCAAGGCCACCCTTGCCCCCACGCCAACTGCCGAAGAAAGTTCCCTGTGCCTGGTGACCGGCTGGGCCAGAGGACCGGTCCTGGCCCAAGAACCCACTCCCGCCCACGACCGTGGCGAAACGGCGGAGGGTGGGCTTTTTCCGGAGGGAGCTGTGGAGAGACACACAGGCAGACAGGTGGCGGCAGCGCGGATGGGCGCTGGTGCTGTCGGCCAGGTGCAGGTCGAAGGCCTTGCGGGCCTCCCGATCATCAGCCGGGCCTGCGGCAGAGTCTGGGTCAGAGCCAGCCACCCCGGGAGCGGCTGGGGTGCGGCTGCCTCCCAGGGCCGCCTTCTGGCGGCATGTCCAGCAGGACCGGCGGGAAGCGCCCCCTCCGGCGCACGCTGTGTTGGGAGAGGCTTGAGGAGATGAGGCCTGCAGCAGTGCCCGGAAGGGGCAGAGGAATCCTCGGGCACCGGCGACTAAAGGAAAAGGCGGATTGGGAGGCCAAAAATACTACAGCACCTGGTTTTCCCAGGTGGTCTCCCATCCAGGTACTAAACAGACCCGACCCTGCTTAGCTTCAGGGATCAGACGAGATGGGGTGCGTTTAGGGTGGTATGGCTGCAGAAGGCAACGGGCGCCACGGGGTGCCTCTTGAGCCTCAGCTTAGCTGGTGCTGGCGAATTACCGCCAGTCTGGTGACCAGCCCTCGGCAGCACGGCCCTGCCGCCCACCCAGGCAGGCGACAGCAGGCCTCGGGGTCCAGGGGGTGGTGGATTCTTGGGCGACCTCGCAACTCCGTTCAGGTGGCAACATCCAGGCTTGTAGGTGTTTGACGCTCTGCCCCAGATCCCACTTGACGCTCACAAGGTCTGGGACTCAGAGGCTTAAGGGCCAGTGGCCTGCTGTCCCTTGGGCATTTCCCACCGTGTCCAACCACGCAGTGCTTGGCGCAGCCCAGCCATGGCCGCGCCGGCCCTCCTGCCCGACGGCGGTTGGCCCAAAGCCACTGGGAGCCACCATTGGGCCGGCACGGCCCCTTAGCCCCAGCAAAGCCACCCTTGTACCCACGCCACCCAAAAAGCACAGTTCTCGGCTTTGGAGGTCAGGCGACCTGGACAACCGGTCATGGCCCACGACCCCACTCCTGCCTCCAGCTGTGGCGAAACAGCAGAGGGTGGGCTTTTTCCGGAGGTAGCTGTATAGAGACACACGGGCAGATAGGTGGCTGGGGCGAGCATGTGCGCTGGTGGGGGCGGCCAGGTGTAGGTCGAAGGCCTCGTGGGCCTATCGGCCGTCAGCCGGGCCTACGGTGCAGTCTGGGTGTAGGCCAGCCACCCCGGGAGCGGCTGGTTTATGGTTATCTACCAGGGCCGCCTTCTGGCCGCATGTCCAACCAGACCGGCGGGGTGCGCCCCCTCCAGAGCACGCTGTGTTGGGAGGGGCCTGAGGAGGTGAGGCCTGCAGCGGTGCCAGGCGGAGGTGATGGCGGCCTTGGCCGTGGGCGACTAAAGGAGAATTTATAGTGGGAGGCAAAAATGCATACAGAACCCGGTATTCCAATGTGGTCTCCCATCCAAGTACTAACCAGGCCCGACCCTGCTTAGCTTCCAGTATCAGACGAGATGGGGCGCGTTCAGGGTGGTATGGCCGTAGAAGGCAGTGGGAGCCACGGGGCACCTCTTGAGGCTCAGCTTCGCTGGTGCTGCCGACATACCGCCAGCCCGGCAGCCAACCATCTCCAGCACGGCCCTGCCGTCTGCCAAGGCAGGCGACAGGAGGCCTCGGGGACCCTGGGTTGGCGGACACATGGGTGACCTCCCAGCTCAGGTCAGGCGGGACCCTCCAGGCCCGTAGGCGCTTGGCCCTCCACCCCAGATCCCTCTTGACGCTCACAAGGACGTGGCCTTGGAGGCTTAAGGGCACGTGGCCCGCGGTTCCTTGGGCATTCACCACTCTGATTGCCCACACAGCTCTAGGCAAAGGCCGGCCGCCACCTGGCCGGCCCTACTGCCTGACGGCAGTTGGCCCGAAGCCACTGGGAGACACCATTGAGTCGGCACGACCCCTTAGACCCAGCAAGGCCACCCTTGCCCCAACTCCAACTGCCGAAGAAAGTTCCCTGTGCCTGGTGACCGGCTGGGCCAGAGGACCGGTCCCGGCCCAAGAACCCACTCCCGCCCACGACCATGGCGAAACGGCGGAGGGTGGGCTTTTTCCGGAGGGAGCTGTGGAGAGACACACAGGCAGACAGGTGGCGGCAGCGCGGATGAGCGCTGGTGCTGTCTGCCAGGTGCAGGTCGAAGGCCTTGCGGGCCTCCCGATCATCAGCCGGGCCTGTGGCAGAGTCTGGGTCAGAGCCAGCCACCCCGGGAGCGGCTGGGGTGCGGCTGCCTCCCAGGGCCGCCTTGTGGCGCGATGTCCAGCAGGACCGGCGGGAAGTGCCCCCTCCGGCGCACGCTGTGTTGGGAGAGGCTTGAGGAGATGAGGCCTGCAGCAGTGCCCGGATGGGGCAGAGGAATCCTCGGGCACCGGCGACTAAAGGAAAAGGCGGATTGGGAGGCCAAAAATACTACAGCACCCGGTTTTCCCAGGTGGTCTCCCATCCAGGTACTAAAGAGACCCGACCCTGCTTAGCTTCAGGGATCAGACGACATGGGGTGCGTTTAGGGTGGTATGGCTGCAGAAGGCAACGGGCGCCACGGGGTGCCTCTTGAGCCTCAGCTTAGCTGGTGCTGGCGAATTACCGCCAGTCTGGTGACCAGCCCTCGGCAGCACGGCCCTGCCGCCCACCCAGGCAGGCGACAGCAGGCCTCGGGGTCCAGGGCGTGGTGGATTCTTGGGCGACTTCGCAACTCCGTACAGGCGGCAACATCCAGGCTTGTAGGTGTTTGACGCTCTGCCCCAGATCCCACTTGATGCTCACAAGGTCTGGGACTCAGAGGCTTAAGGGCCAGTGGCCTGCTGTCCCTTGGGCATTTCCCACCGTGTCCACCCACGCAGTGCTTGGCGCAGCCCAGCCATGGCCGCGCCGGCCCTCCTGCCCGACGGCGGTTGGCCCAAAGCCACTGGGAGCCACCATTTGGCCGGCACGGCCCCTTAGCCCCAGAAAAGCCACCCTTGTACCCACGCCACCCAAAAAACACAGTTCTCGGCTTTGGAGGTCAGGCGACCTGGAGAACCGGTCATGGCCCACGACCCCACTCCTGCCTCCAGCTGTGGCGAAACAGCAGAGGGTGGGCTTTTTCCGGAGGTAGCAGTATAGAGACACACGGGCAGATAGGTGGCTGGGGCGTGCATGTGCGCTGGTGGGGGCGGCCAGGTGTAGGTCGAAGGCCTCGTGGGCCTATCGGCCGTCAGCCGGGCCTACGGTGCAGTCTGGGTGTAGGCCAGCCACCCCGGGAGCGGCTGGTTTATGGTTATCTACCAGGGCCGCCTTCTGGCCGCATGTCCAACCAGACCGGCGGTGTGCGCCCCCTCCAGAGCACGCTGTGTTGGGAGGGGCCTGAGGAGGTGAGGCCTGCAGCGGTGCCAGGCGGAGGTGATGGCGGCCTCGGCCGTGGGCGACTAAAGGAGAATTTATAGTGGGAGGCAAAAATGAATACAGAACCCGGTATTCCAATGTGGTCTCCCATCCAAGTACTAACCAGGCCCGACCCTGCTTAGCTTCCAGGATCAGACGAGATGGGGCGCGTTCAGGGTGGTATGGCCGTAGAAGGCAGCGGGAGCCACGGGGCACCTCTTGAGGCTCAGCTTCGCTGGTGCTGCCGACATACCGCCAGCCCGGCAGCCAACCATCTCCAGCACGGCCCTGCCGTCTGCCAAGGCAGGCGACAGGAGGCCTCAGGGACCCTGGGTTGGCGGACACATGGGTGACCTCCCAGCTCAGGTCAGGCGGGCCCCTCCAGGCGCGTAGGCGCTTGGCCCTCCACCCCAGATCCCTCTTGACGCTCACAAGGACGTGGCCTTGGAGGCTTAAGGGCACGTGGCCCGCGGTTCCTTGGGCATTCACCACTCTGTCTGCCCACACAGCTCTAGGCAAAGGCCAGCCGCCGCCTGGCCGGCCCTACTGCCTGACGGCAGTTGGCCCGAAGCCACTGGGAGACACCACTGAGTCGGCACGACCCCTTAGACCCAGCAAGGCCACCCTTGCCCCCACGCCAACTGCCGAAGAAAGTTCCCTGTGCCTGGTGACCGGCTGGGCCAGAGGACCGGTCCCGGCCCAAGAACCCACTCCCGCCCATGACCGTGGCGAAACGGCGGAGGGTGGGCTTTTTCCGGAGGGAGCTGTGGAGAGACACACAGGCAGACAGGTGGCGGCAGCGCGGATGGGCGCTGGTGCTGTCGGCCAGGTGCAGGTCGAAGGCCTTGCGGGCCTCCCGATCATCAGCCGGGCCTGCGGCAGAGTCTGGGTCAGAGCCAGCCACCCCGGGAGCGGCTGGGGTGCGGCTGCCTCCCAGGGCCGCCTTCTGGCGGCATGTCCAGCAGGACCGGCGGGAAGCGCCCCCTCCGGCGCACGCTGTGTTGGGAGAGGCTTGAGGAGATGAGGCCTGCAGCAGTGCCCGGAAAGGGCAGAGGAATCCTCGGGCACCGGCGACTAAAGGAAAAGGCGGATTGGGAGGCCAAAAATACTACAGCACCTGGTTTTCCCAGGTGGTCTCCCATCCAGGTACTAAACAGACCCGACCCTGCTTAGCTTCAGGGATCAGACGAGATGGGGTGCGTTTAGGGTGGTATGGCTGCAGAAGGCAACGGGCGCCACGGGGTGCCTCTTGAGCCTCAGCTTAGCTGGTGCTGGCGAATTACCGCCAGTCTGGTGACCAGCCCTCGGCAGCACGGCCCTGCCGCCCACCCAGGCAGGCGACAGCAGGCCTCGGGGTCCAGGGGGTGGTGGATTCTTGGGCGACCTCGCAACTCCGTTCAGGTGGCAACATACAGGCTTGTAGGGGTTTGACGCTCTGCCCCAGATCCCACTTGACGCTCACAAGGTCTGGGACTCATAGGCTTAAGGGCCAGTGGCCTGCTGTCCCTTGGGCATTTCCCACGGTGTCCACCCACGCAGTGCTTGGCGCAGCCCAGCCATGGCCGCGCCGGCCCTCCTGCCCGACGGCGGTTGGCCCAAAGCCACTGGGAGCCACCATTGGGCCGGCACGGCCCCTTAGCCCCAGCAAAGCCACCCTTGTACCCACGCCACCCAAAAAGCACAGTTCTCGGCTTTGGAGGTCAGGCGACCTGGACAACCGGTCATGGCCCATGACCCCACTCCTGCCTCCAGCTGTGGCGAAACAGCAGAGGGTGGGCTTTTTCCGGAGGTAGCTGTATAGAGACACACGGGCAGATAGGTGGCTGGGGCGAGCATGTGCCCTGGTGGGGGCGGCCAGGTGTAGGTCGAAGGCCTCGTGGGCCTATCGGCCGTCAGCCGGGCCTACGGTGCAGTCTGGGTGTAGGCCAGCCACCCCGGGAGCGGCTGGTTTATGGTTATCTACCAGGGCCGCCTTCTGGCCGCATGTCCAACCAGACCGGCGGGGTGCGCCCCCTCCAGAGCACGCTGTGTTGGGAGGGGCCTGAGGAGGTGAGGCCTGCAGCGGTGCCAGGCGGAGGTGATGGCGGCCTCGGCCGTGGGCGACTAAAGGAGAATTTATAGTGGGAGGCAAAAATGCATACAGAACCCGGTATTCCAATGTGGTCTCCCATCCAAGTACTAACCAGGCCCGACCCTGCTTAGCTTCCAGTATCAGACGAGATGGGGCGCGTTCAGGGTGGTATGGCCGTAGAAGGCAGTGGGAGCCACGGGGCACCTCTTGAGGCTCAGCTTCGCTGGTGCTGCCGACATACCGCCAGCCCGGCAGCCAACCATCTCCAGCACGGCCCTGCCGTCTGCCAAGGCAGGCGACAGGAGGCCTCGGGGACCCTGGGTTGGCGGACACATGGGTGACCTCCCAGCTCAGGTCAGGCGGGACCCTCCAGGCCCGTAGGCGCTTGGCCCTCCA
Organism: Balaenoptera physalus; assembly: GCF_965194825.1. Classification (NCBI taxonomy): domain Eukaryota; kingdom Metazoa; phylum Chordata; class Mammalia; order Artiodactyla; family Balaenopteridae; genus Balaenoptera; species Balaenoptera physalus. The sequence goes on along the minus strand of NW_028126340.1, from coordinate 155,795 downwards.
CCCCAGATCCCTCTTGACGCTCACAAGGACGTGGCCTTGGAGGCTTAAGGGCACGTGGCCCGCGGTTCCTTGGGCATTCACCACTCTGTCTGCCCACACAGCTCTAGGCAAAGGCCAGCCGCCGCCTGGCCGGCCCTACTGCCTGACGGCAGTTGGCCCGAAGCCACTGGGAGACACCATTGAGTCGGCACGACCCCTTAGACCCAGCAAGGCCACCCTTGCCCCAACACCAACTGCCGAAGAAAGTTCCCTGTGCCTGGTGACCGGCTGGGCCAGAGGACCGGTCCCGGCCCAAGAACCCACTCCCGCCCACGACCATGGCGAAACGGCGGAGGGTGGGCTTTTTCCGGAGGGAGCTGTGGAGAGACACACAGGCAGACAGGTGGCGGCAGCGCGGATGGGCGCTGGTGCTGTCTGCCAGGTGCAGGTCGAAGGCCTTGCGGGCCTCCCGATCATCAGCCGGGCCTGCGGCAGAGTCTGGGTCAGAGCCAGCCACCCCGGGAGCGGCTGGGGTGCGGCTGCCTCCCAGGGCCGCCTTGTGGCGGCATGTCCAGCAGGACCGGCGGGAAGTGCCCCCTCCGGCGCACGCTGTGTTGGGAGAGGCTTGAGGAGATGAGGCCTGCAGCAGTGCCCGGATGGGGCAGAGGAATCCTCGGGCACCGGCGACTAAAGGAAAAGGCGGATTGGGAGGCCAAAAATACTACAGCACCCGGTTTTCCCAGGTGGTCTCCCATCCAGGTACTAAAGAGACCCGACCCTGCTTAGCTTCAGGGATCAGACGACATGGGGTGCGTTTAGGGTGGTATGGCTGCAGAAGGCAACGGGCGCCACGGGGTGCCTCTTGAGCCTCAGCTTAGCTGGTGCTGGCGAATTACCGCCAGTCTGGTGACCAGCCCTCGGCAGCACGGCCCTGCCGCCCACCCAGGCAGGCGACAGCAGGCCTCGGGGTCCAGGGCGTGGTGGATTCTTGGGCGACTTCGCAACTCCGTACAGGCGGCAACATCCAGGCTTGTAGGTGTTTGACGCTCTGCCCCAGATCCCACTTGATGCTCACAAGGTCTGGGACTCAGAGGCTTAAGGGCCAGTGGCCTGCTGTCCCTTGGGCATTTCCCACCGTGTCCACCCACGCAGTGCTTGGCGCAGCCCAGCCATGGCCGCGCCGGCCCTCCTGCCCGACGGCGGTTGGCCCAAAGCCACTGGGAGCCACCATTTGGCCGGCACGGCCCCTTAGCCCCAGAAAAGCCACCCTTGTACCCACGCCACCCAAAAAGCACAGTTCTCGGCTTTGGAGGTCAGGCGACCTGGAGAACCGGTCATGGCCCACGACCCCACTCCTGCCTCCAGCTGTGGCGAAACAGCAGAGGGTGGGCTTTTTCCGGAGGTAGCAGTATAGAGACACACGGGCAGATAGGTGGCTGGGGCGTGCATGTGCGCTGGTGGGGGCGGCCAGGTGTAGGTCGAAGGCCTCGTGGGCCTATCGGCCGTCAGCCGGGCCTACGGTGCAGTCTGGGTGTAGGCCAGCCACCCCGGGAGCGGCTGGTTTATGGTTATCTACCAGGGCCGCCTTCTGGCCGCATGTCCAACCAGACCGGCGGTGTGCGCCCCCTCCAGAGCACGCTGTGTTGGGAGGGGCCTGAGGAGGTGAGGCCTGCAGCGGTGCCAGGCGGAGGTGATGGCGGCCTCGGCCGTGGGCGACTAAAGGAGAATTTATAGTGGGAGGCAAAAATGAATACAGAACCCGGTATTCCAATGTGGTCTCCCATCCAAGTACTAACCAGGCCCGACCCTGCTTAGCTTCCAGGATCAGACGAGATGGGGCGCGTTCAGGGTGGTATGGCCGTAGAAGGCAGCGGGAGCCACGGGGCACCTCTTGAGGCTCAGCTTCGCTGGTGCTGCCGACATACCGCCAGCCCGGCAGCCAACCATCTCCAGCACGGCCCTGCCGCCTGCCAAGGCAGGCGACAGGAGGCCTCAGGGACCCTGGGTTGGCGGACACATGGGTGACCTCCCAGCTCAGGTCAGGCGGGCCCCTCCAGGCGCGTAGGCGCTTGGCCCTCCACCCCAGATCCCTCTTGACGCTCACAAGGACGTGGCCTTGGAGGCTTAAGGGCACGTGGCCCGCGGTTCCTTGGGCATTCACCACTCTGTCTGCCCACACAGCTCTAGGCAAAGGCCAGCCGCCGCCTGGCCGGCCCTACTGCCTGACGGCAGTTGGCCCGAAGCCACTGGGAGACACCACTGAGTCGGCACGACCCCTTAGACCCAGCAAGGCCACCCTTGCCCCCACGCCAACTGCCGAAGAAAGTTCCCTGTGCCTGGTGACCGGCTGGGCCAGAGGACCGGTCCCGGCCCAAGAACCCACTCCCGCCCACGACCGTGGCGAAACGGCGGAGGGTGGGCTTTTTCCGGAGGGAGCTGTGGAGAGACACACAGGCAGACAGGTGGCGGCAGCGCGGATGGGCGCTGGTGCTGTCGGCCAGGTGCAGGTCGAAGGCCTTGCGGGCCTCCCGATCATCAGCCGGGCCTGCGGCAGAGTCTGGGTCAGAGCCAGCCACCCCGGGAGCGGCTGGGGTGCGGCTGCCTCCCAGGGCCGCCTTCTGGCGGCATGTCCAGCAGGACCGGCGGGAAGCGCCCCCTCCGGCGCACGCTGTGTTGGGAGAGGCTTGAGGAGATGAGGCCTGCAGCAGTGCCCGGAAGGGGCAGAGGAATCCTCGGGCACCGGCGACTAAAGGAAAAGGCGGATTGGGAGGCCAAAAATACTACAGCACCTGGTTTTCCCAGGTGGTCTCCCATCCAGGTACTAAACAGACCCGACCCTGCTTAGCTTCAGGGATCAGACGAGATGGGGTGCGTTTAGGGTGGTATGGCTGCAGAAGGCAACGGGCGCCACGGGGTGCCTCTTGAGCCTCAGCTTAGCTGGTGCTGGCGAATTACCGCCAGTCTGGTGACCAGCCCTCGGCAGCACGGCCCTGCCGCCCACCCAGGCAGGCGACAGCAGGCCTCGGGGTCCAGGGGGTGGTGGATTCTTGGGCGACCTCGCAACTCCGTTCAGGTGGCAACATACAGGCTTGTAGGTGTTTGACGCTCTGCCCCAGATCCCACTTGACGCTCACAAGGTCTGGGACTCAGAGGCTTAAGGGCCAGTGGCCTGCTGTCCCTTGGGCATTTCCCACCGTGTCCACCCACGCAGTGCTTGGCGCAGCCCAGCCATGGCCGCGCCGGCCCTCCTGCCCGACGGCGGTTGGCCCAAAGCCACTGGGAGCCACCATTGGGCCGGCACGGCCCCTTAGCCCCAGCAAAGCCACCCTTGTACCCACGCCACCCAAAAAGCACAGTTCTCGGCTTTGGAGGTCAGGCGACCTGGACAACCGGTCATGGCCCATGACCCCACTCCTGCCTCCAGCTGTGGCGAAACAGCAGAGGGTGGGCTTTTTCCGGAGGTAGCTGTATAGAGACACACGGGCAGATAGGTGGCTGGGGCGAGCATGTGCGCTGGTGGGGGCGGCCAGGTGTAGGTCGAAGGCCTCGTGGGCCTATCGGCCGTCAGCCGGGCCTACGGTGCAGTCTGGGTGTAGGCCAGCCACCCCAGGAGCGGCTGGTTTATGGTTATCTACCAGGGCCGCCTTCTGGCCGCATGTCCAACCAGACCGGCGGGGTGCGCCCCCTCCAGAGCACGCTGTGTTGGGAGGGGCCTGAGGAGGTGAGGCCTGCAGCGGTGCCAGGCGGAGGTGATGGCGGCCTCGGCCGTGGGCGACTAAAGGAGAATTTATAGTGGGAGGCAAAAATGCATACAGAACCCGGTATTCCAATGTGGTCTCCCATCCAAGTACTAACCAGGCCCGACCCTGCTTAGCTTCCAGTATCAGACGAGATGGGGCGCGTTCAGGGTGGTATGGCCGTAGAAGGCAGTGGGAGCCACGGGGCACCTCTTGAGGCTCAGCTTCGCTGGTGCTGCCGACATACCGCCAGCCTGGCAGCCAACCATCTCCAGCACGGCCCTGCCGTCTGCCAAGGCAGGCGACAGGAGGCCTCGGGGACCCTGGGTTGGCGGACACATGGGTGACCTCCCAGCTCAGGTCAGGCGGGACCCTCCAGGCCCGTAGGCGCTTGGCCCTCCACCCCAGATCCCTCTTGACGCTCACAAGGACGTGGCCTTGGAGGCTTAAGGGCACGTGGCCCGCGGTTCCTTGGGCATTCACCACTCTGTCTGCCCACACAGCTCTAGGCAAAGGCCAGCCGCCGCCTGGCCGGCCCTACTGCCTGACGGCAGTTGGCCCGAAGCCACTGGGAGACACCATTGAGTCGGCACGACCCCTTAGACCCAGCAAGGCCACCCTTGCCCCAACGCCAACTGCCGAAGAAAGTTCCCTGTGCCTGGTGACCGGCTGGGCCAGAGGACCGGTCCCGGCCCAAGAACCCACTCCCGCCCACGACCATGGCGAAACGGCGGAGGGTGGGCTTTTTCCGGAGGGAGCTGTGGAGAGACACACAGGCAGACAGGTGGCGGCAGCGCGGATGGGCGCTGGTGCTGTCTGCCAGGTGCAGGTCGAAGGCCTTGCGGGCCTCCCGATCATCAGCCGGGCCTGCGGCAGAGTCTGGGTCAGAGCCAGCCACCCCGGGAGCGGCTGGGGTGCGGCTGCCTCCCAGGGCCGCCTTGTGGCGGCATGTCCAGCAGGACCGGCGGGAAGTGCCCCCTCCGGCGCACGCTGAGTTGGGAGAGGCTTGAGGAGATGAGGCCTGCAGCAGTGCCCGGATGGGGCAGAGGAATCCTCGGGCACCGGCGACTAAAGGAAAAGGCGGATTGGGAGGCCAAAAATACTACAGCACCCGGTTTTCCCAGGTGGTCTCCCATCCAGGTACTAAAGAGACCCGACCCTGCTTAGCTTCAGGGATCAGACGACATGGGGTGCGTTTAGGGTGGTATGGCTGCAGAAGGCAACGGGCGCCACGGGGTGCCTCTTGAGCCTCAGCTTAGCTGGTGCTGGCGAATTACCGCCAGTCTGGTGACCAGCCCTCGGCAGCACGGCCCTGCCGCCCACCCAGGCAGGCGACAGCAGGCCTCGGGGTCCAGGGGGTGGTGGATTCTTGGGCGACTTCGCAACTCCGTACAGGCGGCAACATCCAGGCTTGTAGGTGTTTGACGCTCTGCCCCAGATCCCACTTGATGCTCACAAGGTCTGGGACTCAGAGGCTTAAGGGCCAGTGGCCTGCTGTCCCTTGGGCATTTCCCACCGTGTCCACCCACGCAGTGCTTGGCGCAGCCCAGCCATGGCCGCGCCGGCCCTCCTGCCCGACGGCGGTTGGCCCAAAGCCACTGGGAGCCACCATTTGGCCGGCACGGCCCCTTAGCCCCAGAAAAGCCACCCTTGTACCCACGCCACCCAAAAAGCACAGTTCTCGGCTTTGGAGGTCAGGCGACCTGGAGAACCGGTCATGGCCCACGACCCCACTCCTGCCTCCAGCTGTGGCGAAACAGCAGAGGGTGGGCTTTTTCCGGAGGTAGCAGTATAGAGACACACGGGCAGATAGGTGGCTGGGGCGTGCATGTGCGCTGGTGGGAGCGGCCAGGTGTAGGTCGAAGGCCTCGTGGGCCTATCGGCCGTCAGCCGGGCCTACGGTGCAGTCTGGGTGTAGGCCAGCCACCCCGGGAGCGGCTGGTTTATGGTTATCTACCAGGGCCGCCTTCTGGCCGCATGTCCAACCAGACCGGCGGTGTGCGCCCCCTCCAGAGCACGCTGTGTTGGGAGGGGCCTGAGGAGGTGAGGCCTGCAGCGGTGCCAGGCGGATGGGATGGCGGCCTCGGCCGTGGGCGACTAAAGGAGAATTTATAGTGGGAGGCAAAAATGAATACAGAACCCGGTATTCCAATGTGGTCTCCCATCCAAGTACTAACCAGGCCCGACCCTGCTTAGCTTCCAGGATCAGACGAGATGGGGCGCGTTCAGGGTGGTATGGCCGTAGAAGGCAGCGGGAGCCACGGGGCACCTCTTGAGGCTCAGCTTCGCTGGTGCTGCCGACATACCGCCAGCCCGGCAGCCAACCATCTCCAGCACGGCCCTGCCGTCTGCCAAGGCAGGCGACAGGAGGCCTCGGGGACCCTGGGTTGGCGGACACATGGGTGACCTCCCAGCTCAGGTCAGGCGGGCCCCTCCAGGCGCGTAGGCGCTTGGCCCTCCACCCCAGATCCCTCTTGACGCTCACAAGGACGTGGCCTTGGAAGCTTAAGGGCACGTGGCCCGCGGTTCCTTGGGCATTCACCACTCTGTCTGCCCACACAGCTCTAGGCAAAGGCCAGCCGCCGCCTGGCCGGCCCTACTGCCTGACGGCAGTTGGCCCGAAGCCACTGGGAGACACCACTGAGTCGGCACGACCCCTTAGACCCAGCAAGGCCACCCTTGCCCCCACGCCAACTGCCGAAGAAAGTTCCCTGTGCCTGGTGACCGGCTGGGCCAGAGGACCGGTCCCGGCCCAAGAACCCACTCCCGCCCACGACCGTGGCGAAACGGCGGAGGGTGGGCTTTTTCCGGAGGGAGCTGTGGAGAGACACACAGGCAGACAGGTGGCGGCAGCGCGGATGGGCGCTGGTGCTGTTGGCCAGGTGCAGGTCGAAGGCCTTGCGGGCCTCCCGATCATCAGCCGGGCCTGCGGCAGAGTCTGGGTCAGAGCCAGCCACCCCGGGAGCGGCTGGGGTGCGGCTGCCTCCCAGGGCCGCCTTCTGGCGGCATGTCCAGCAGGACCGGCGGGAAGCGCCCCCTCCGGCGCACGCTGTGTTGGGAGAGGCTTGAGGAGATGAGGCCTGCAGCAGTGCCCGGAAGGGGCAGAGGAATCCTCGGGCACCGGCGACTAAAGGAAAAGGCGGATTGGGAGGCCAAAAATACTACAGCACCTGGTTTTCCCAGGTGGTCTCCCATCCAGGTACTAAACAGACCCGACCCTGCTTAGCTTCAGGGATCAGACGAGATGGGGTGCGTTTAGGGTGGTATGGCTGCAGAAGGCAACGGGCGCCACGGGGTGCCTCTTGAGCCTCAGCTTAGCTGGTGCTGGCGAATTACCGCCAGTCTGGTGACCAGCCCACGGCAGCACGGCCCTGCCGCCCACCCAGGCAGGCGACAGCAGGCCTCGGGGTCCAGAGGGTGGTGGATTCTTGGGCGACCTCGCAACTCCGTTCAGGTGGCAACATCCAGGCTTGTAGGTGTTTGACGCTCTGCCCCAGATCCCACTTGACGCTCACAAGGTCTGGGACTCAGAGGCTTAAGGGCCAGTGGCCTGCTGTCCCTTGGGCATTTCCCACCGTGTCCACCCACGCAGTGCTTGGCGCAGCCCAGCCATGGCCGCGCCGGCCCTCCTGCCCGACGGCGGTTGGCCCAAAGCCACTGGGAGCCACCATTGGGCCGGCACGGCCCCTTAGCCCCAGAAAAGCCACCCTTGTACCCACGCCACCCAAAAAGCACAGTTCTCGGCTTTGGAGGTCAGGCGACCTGGAGAACCGGTCATGGCCCATGACCCCACTCCTGCCTCCAGCTGTGGCGAAACAGCAGAGGGTGGGCTTTTTCCGGAGGTAGCTGTATAGAGACACACGGGCAGATAGGTGGCTGGGGCGAGCATGTGCGCTGGTGGGGGCGGCCAGGTGTAGGTCGAAGGCCTCGTGGGCCTATCGGCCGTCAGCCGGGCCTACGGTGCAGTCTGGGTGTAGGCCAGCCACCCCGGGAGCGGCTGGTTTATGGTTATCTACCAGGGCCGCCTTCTGGCCGCATGTCCAACCAGACCGGCGGGGTGCGCCCCCTCCAGAGCACGCTGTGTTGGGAGGGGCCTGAGGAGGTGAGGCCTGCAGCGGTGCCAGGCGGAGGTGATGGCGGCCTCGGCCGTGGGAGACTAAAGGAGAATTTATAGTGGGAGGCAAAAATGCATACAGAACCCGGTATTCCAATGTGGTCTCCCATCCAAGTACTAACCAGGCCCGACCCTGCTTAGCTTCCAGTATCAGACGAGATGGGGCGCGTTCAGGGTGGTATGGCCGTAGAAGGCAGTGGGAGCCACGGGGCACCTCTTGAGGCTCAGCTTCGCTGGTGCTGCCGACATACCGCCAGCCCGGCAGCCAACCATCTCCAGCACGGCCCTGCCGTCTGCCAAGGCAGGCGACAGGAGGCCTCGGGGACCCTGGGTTGGCGGACACATGGGTGACCTCCCAGCTCAGGTCAGGCGGGACCCTCCAGGCCCGTAGGCGCTTGGCCCTCCACCCCAGATCCCTCTTGACGCTCACAAGGACGTGGCCTTGGAGGCTTAAGGGCACGTGGCCCGCGGTTCCTTGGGCATTCACCACTCTGTCTGCCCACACAGCTCTAGGCAAAGGCCAGCCGCCGCCTGGCCGGCCCTACTGCCTGACGGCAGTTGGCCCGAAGCCACTGGGAGACACCATTGAGTCGGCACGACCCCTTAGACCCAGCAAGGCCACCCTTGCCCCAACGCCAACTGCCGAAGAAAGTTCCATGTGCCTGGTGACCGGCTGGGCCAGAGGACTGGTCCCGGCCCAAGAACCCACTCCCGCCCACGACCATGGCGAAACGGCGGAGGGTGGGCTTTTTCCGGAGGGAGCTGTGGAGAGACACACAGGCAGACAGGTGGCGGCAGCGCGGATGGGCGCTGGTGCTGTCTGCCAGGTGCAGGTCGAAGGCCTTGCGGGCCTCCCGATCATCAGCCGGGCCTGCGGCAGAGTCTGGGTCAGAGCCAGCCACCCCGGGAGCGGCTGGGGTGCGGCTGCCTCCCAGGGCCGCCTTGTGGCGGCATGTCCAGCAGGACCGGCGGGAAGTGCCCCCTCCGGCGCACGCTGTGTTGGGAGAGGCTTGAGGAGATGAGGCCTGCAGCAGTGCCCGGATGGGGCAGAGGAATCCTCGGGCACCGGCGACTAAAGGAAAAGGCGGATTGGGAGGCCAAAAATACTACAGCACCCGGTTTTCCCAGGTGGTCTCCCATCCAGGTACTAAAGAGACCCGACCCTGCTTAGCTTCAGGGATCAGACGACATGGGGTGCGTTTAGGGTGGTATGCCTGCAGAAGGCAACGGGCGCCACGGGGTGCCTCTTGAGCCTCAGCTTAGCTGGTGCTGGCGAATTACCGCCAGTCTGGTGACCAGCCCTCGGCAGCACGGCCCTGCCGCCCACCCAGGCAGGCGACAGCAGGCCTCGGGGTCCAGGGGGTGGTGGATTCTTGGGCGACTTCGCAACTCCGTACAGGCGGCAACATCCAGGCTTGTAGGTGTTTGACGCTCTGCCCCAGATCCCACTTGATGCTCACAAGGTCTGGGACTCCGAGGCTTAAGGGCCAGTGGCCTGCTGTCCCTTGGGCATTTCCCACCGTGTCCACCCACGCAGTGCTTGGCGCAGCCCAGCCATGGCCGCGCCGGCCCTCCTGCCCGACGGCGGTTGGCCCAAAGCCACTGGGAGCCACCATTTGGCCGGCACGGCCCCTTAGCCCCAGAAAAGCCACCCTTGTACCCACGCCACCCAAAAAGCACAGTTCTCGGCTTTGGAGGTCAGGCGACCTGGAGAACCGGTCATGGCCCACGACCCCACTCCTGCCTCCAGCTGTGGCGAAACAGCAGAGGGTGGGCTTTTTCCGGAGGTAGCAGTATAGAGACACACGGGCAGATAGGTGGCTGGGGCGTGCATGTGCGCTGGTGGGGGCGGCCAGGTGTAGGTCGAAGGCCTCGTGGGCCTATCGGCCGTCAGCCGGGCCTACGGTGCAGTCTGGGTGTAGGCCAGCCACCCCGGGAGCGGCTGGTTTATGGTTATCTACCAGGGCCGCCTTCTGGCCGCATGTCCAACCAGACCGGCGGTGTGCGCCCCCTCCAGAGCACGCTGTGTTGGGAGGGGCCTGAGGAGGTGAGGCCTGCAGCGGTGCCAGGCGGAGGTGATGGCGGCCTCGGCCGTGGGCGACTAAAGGAGAATTTATAGTGGGAGGCAAAAATGAATACAGAACCCGGTATTCCAATGTGGTCTCCCATCCAAGTACTAACCAGGCCCGACCCTGCTTAGCTTCCAGGATCAGACGAGATGGGGCGCGTTCAGGGTGGTATGGCCGTAGAAGGCAGCGGGAGCCACGGGGCACCTCTTGAGGCTCAGCTTCGCTGGTGCTGCCGACATACCGCCAGCCCGGCAGCCAACCATCTCCAGCACGGCCCTGCCGTCTGCCAAGGCAGGCGACAGGAGGCCTCGGGGACCCTGGGTTGGCGGACACATGGGTGACCTCCCAGCTCAGGTCAGGCGGGCCCCTCCAGGCGCGTAGGCGCTTGGCCCTCCACCCCAGATCCCTCTTGACGCTCACAAGGACGTGGCCTTGGAGGCTTAAGGGCACGTGGCCCGCGGTTCCTTGGGCATTCACCACTCTGTCTGCCCACACAGCTCTAGGCAAAGGCCAGCCGCCGCCTGGCCGGCCCTACTGCCTGACGGCAGTTGGCCCGAAGCCACTGGGAGACACCACTGAGTCGGCACGACCCCTTAGACCCAGTAAGGCCACCCTTGCCCCCACGCCAACTGCCAAAGAAAGTTCCCTGTGCCTGGTGACCGGCTGGGCCAGAGGACCGGTCCTGGCCCAAGAACCCACTCCCGCCCACGACCGTGGCGAAACGGCGGAGGGTGGGATTTTTCCGGAGGGAGCTGTGGAGAGACACACAGGCAGACAGGTGGCGGCAGCGCGGATGGGCGCTGGTGCTGTCGGCCAGGTGCAGGTCGAAGGCCTTGCGGGCCTCCCGATCATCAGCCGGGCCTGCGGCAGAGTCTGGGTCAGAGCCAGCCACCCCGGGAGCGGCTGGGGTGCGGCTGCCTCCCAGGGCCGCCTTCAGGCGGCATGTCCAGCAGGACCGGCGGGAAGCGCCCCCTCCGGCGCACGCTGTGTTGGGAGAGGCTTGAGGAGATGAGGCCTGCAGCAGTGCCCGGAAGGGGCAGAGGAATCCTCGGGCACCGGCGACTAAAGGAAAAGGCGGATTGGGAGGCCAAAAATACTACAGCACCTGGTTTTCCCAGGTGGTCTCCCATCCAGGTACTAAACAGACCCGACCCTGCTTAGCTTCAGGGATCAGACGAGATGGGGTGCGTTTAGGGTGGTATGGCTGCAGAAGGCAACGGGCGCCACGGGGTGCCTCTTGAGCCTCAGCTTAGCTGGTGCTGGCGAATTACCGCCAGTCTGGTGACCAGCCCTCGGCAGCACGGCCCTGCCGCCCACCCAGGCAGGCGACAGCAGGCCTCGGGGTCCAGGGGGTGGTGGATTCTTGGGCGACCTCGCAACTCCGTTCAGGTGGCAACATACAGGCTTGTAGGTGTTTGACGCTCTGCCCCAGATCCCACTTGACGCTCACAAGGTCTGGGACTCAGAGGCTTAAGGGCCAGTGGCCTGCTGTCCCTTGGGCATTTCCCACCGTGTCCACCCACGCAGTGCTTGGCGCAGCCCAGCCATGGCCGCGCCGGCCCTCCTGCCCGACGGCGGTTGGCCCAAAGCCACTGGGAGCCACCATTGGGCCGGCACGGCCCCTTAGCCCCAGCAAAGCCACCCTTGTACCCACGCCACCCAAAAAGCACAGTTCTCGGCTTTGGAGGTCAGGCGACCTGGAGAACCGGTCATGGCCCATGACCCCACTCCTGCCTCCAGCTGTGGCGAAACAGCAGAGGGTGGGCTTTTTCCGGAGGTAGCTGTATAGAGACACACGGGCAGATAGGTGGCTGGGGCGAGCATGTGCGCTGGTGGGGGCGGCCAGGTGTAGGTCGAAGGCCTCGTGGGCCTATCGGCCGTCAGCCGGGCCTACGGTGCAGTCTGGGTGTAGGCCAGCCACCCCGGGAGCGGCTGGTTTATGGTTATCTACCAGGGCCGCCTTCTGGCCGCATGTCCAACCAGACCGGCGGGGTGCGCCCCCTCCAGAGCACGCTGTGTTGGGAGGGGCCTGAGGAGGTGAGGCCTGCAGCGGTGCCAGGCGGAGGTGATGGCGGCCTCGGCCGTGGGCGACTAAAGGAGAATTTATAGTGGGAGGCAAAAATGCATACAGAACCCGGTATTCCAATGTGGTCTCCCATCCAAGTACTAACCAGGCCCGACCCTGCTTAGCTTCCAGTATCAGACGAGATGGGGCGCGTTCAGGGTGGTATGGCCGTAGAAGGCAGTGGGAGCCACGGGGCACCTCTTGAGGCTCAGCTTCGCTGGTGCTGCCGACATACCGCCCGCCCGGCAGCCAACCATCTCCAGCACGGCCCTGCCGTCTGCCAAGGCAGGCGACAGGAGGCCTCGGGGACCCTGGGTTGGCGGACACATGGGTGACCTCCCAGCTCAGGTCAGGCGGGACCCTCCAGGCCCGTAGGCGCTTGGCCCTCCACCCCAGATCCCTCTTGACGCTCACAAGGACGTGGCCTTGGAGGCTTAAGGGCACGTGGCCCGCGGTTCCTTGGGCATTCACCACTCTGTCTGCCCACACAGCTCTAGGCAAAGGCCAGCCGCCGCCTGGCCGGCCCTACTGCCTGATGGCAGTTGGCCCGAAGCCACTGGGAGACACCATTGAGTCGGCACGACCCCTTAGACCCAGCAAGGCCACCCTTGCCCCAACGCCAACTGCTGAAGAAAGTTCCCTGTGCCTGGTGACCGGCTGGGCCAGAGGACCGGTCCCGGCCCAAGAACCCACTCCCGCCCACGACCATGGCGAAACGGCGGAGGGTGGGCTTTTTCCGGAGGGAGCTGTGGAGAGACACACAGGCAGACAGGTGGCGGCAGCGCGGATGGGCGCTGGTGCTGTCTGCCAGGTGCAGGTCGAAGGCCTTGCGGGCCTCCCGATCATCAGCCGGGCCTGCGGCAGAGTCTGGGTCAGAGCCAGCCACCCCGGGAGCGGCTGGGGTGCGGCTGCCTCCCAGGGCCGCCTTCTGGCGGCATGTCCAGCAGGACCGGCGGGAAGCGCCCCCTCCGGCGCACGCTGTGTTGGGAGAGGCTTGAGGAGATGAGGCCTGCAGCAGTGCCCGGATGGGGCAGAGGAATCCTCGGGCACCGGCGACTAAAGGAAAAGGCGGATTGGGAGGCCAAAAATACTACAGCACCTGGTTTTCCCAGGTGGTCTCCCATCCAGGTACTAAACAGACCCGACCCTGCTTAGCTTCAGGGATCAGACGAGATGGGGTGCGTTTAGGGTGGTATGGCTGCAGAAGGCAACGGGCGCCACGGGGTGCCTCTTGAGCCTCAGCTTAGCTGGTGCTGGCGAATTACCGCCAGTCTGGTGACCAGCCCTCGGCAGCACGGCCCTGCCGCCCACCCAGGCAGGCGACAGCAGGCCTCGGGGTCCAGGGGGTGGTGGATTCTTGGGCGACCTCGCAACTCCGTGCAGGCGGCAACATCCAGGCTTGTAGGTGTTTGACGCTCTGACCCAGATCCCACTTGACGCTCACAAGGTCTGGGACTCAGAGGCTTAAGGGCCAGTGGCCTGCTGTCCCTTGGGCATTTCCCACCGTGTCCACCCACCCAGTGCTTGGCGCAGCCCAGCCATGGCCGCGCCGGCCCTCCTGCCCGACGGCGGTTGGCCCAAAGCCACTGGGAGCCACCATTGGGCCGGCACGGCCCCTTAGCCCCAGCAAAGCCACCCTTGTACCCAGGCCAACCAAAAAGCACAGTTCTCGGCTTTGGAGGTCAGACGACCTGGAGAACCGGTCATGGCCCACGACCCCACTCCTGCCTCCAGCTGTGGCGAAACAGCAGAGGGTGGGCTTTTTCCGGAGGTAGCTGTATAGAGACACACGGGCAGATAGGTGGCTGGGGCGTGCATGTGCGCTGGTGGGGGCGGCCAGGTGTAGGTCGAAGGCCTCGTGGGCCTATCGGCCGTCAGCCGGGCCTACGGTGCAGTCTGGGTGTAGGCCAGCCACCCCGGGAGCGGCTGGTTTATGGTTATCTACCAGGGCCGCCTTCTGGCCGCATGTCCAACCAGACCGGCGGTGTGCGCCCCCTCCAGAGCACGCTGTGTTGGGAGGGGCCTGAGGAGGTGAGGCCTGCAGCGGTGCCAGGCGGAGGTGATGGCGGCCTCGGCCGTGGGCGACTAAAGGAGAATTTATAGTGGGAGGCAAAAATGAATACAGAACCCGGTATTCCAATGTGGTCTCCCATCCAAGTACTAACCAGACCCGACCCTGCTTAGCTTCCAGGATCAGACGAGATGGGGCGCGTTCAGGGTGGTATGGCCGTAGAAGGCAGCGGGAGCCACGGGGCACCTCTTGAGGCTCAGCTTCGCTGGTGCTGCCGACATACCGCCAGCCCGGCAGCCAACCATCTCCAGCACGGCCCTGCCGTCTGCCAAGGCAGGCGACAGGAGGCCTCGGGGACCCTGGGTTGGCGGACACGTGGGTGACCTCGCAGCTCAGGTCAGGCGGGACCCTCCAGGCCCGTAGGCGCTTGGCCCTCCACCCCAGATCCCTCTTGACGCTCACAAGGACGTGGCCTTGGAGGCTTAAGGGCATGTGGCCCGCGGTTCCTTGGGCATTCACCACTCTGTCTGCCCACACAGCTCTAGGCAAAGGCCAGCCGCCGCCTGGCCGGCCCTACTGCCTGACGGCAGTTGGCCCGAAGCCACTGGGAGACACCATTGAGTCGGCACGACCCCTTAGACCCAGCAAGGCCACCCTTGCCCCCACGCCAACTGCCGAAGAAAGTTCCCTGTGCCTGGTGACCGGCTGGGCCAGAGGACCGGTCCTGGCCCAAGAACCCACTCCCGCCCACGACCGTGGCGAAACGGCGGAGGGTGGGCTTTTTCCGGAGGGAGCTGTGGAGAGACACACAGGCAGACAGGTGGCGGCAGCGCGGATGGGCGCTGGTGCTGTCGGCCAGGTGCAGGTCGAAGGCCTTGCGGGCCTCCCGATCATCAGCCGGGCCTGCGGCAGAGTCTGGGTCAGAGCCAGCCACCCCGGGAGCGGCTGGTGTGCGGCTGCCTCCCAGGGCCGCCTTCTGGCGGCATGTCCAGCAGGACCGGCGGGAAGCGCCCCCTCCGGCGCACGCTGTGTTGGGAGAGGCTTGAGGAGATGAGGCCTGCAGCAGTGCCCGGAAGGGGCAGAGGAATCCTCGGGCACCGGCGACTAAAGGAAAAGGCGGATTGGGAGGCCAAAAATACTACAGCACCTGGTTTTCCCAGGTGGTCTCCCATCCAGGTACTAAACAGACCCGACCCTGCTTAGCTTCAGGGATCAGACGAGATGGGGTGCGTTTAGGGTGGTATGGCTGCAGAAGGCAACGGGCGCCACGGGGTGCCTCTTGAGCCTCAGCTTAGCTGGTGCTGGCGAATTACCGCCAGTCTGGTGACCAGCCCTCGGCAGCACGGCCCTGCCGCCCACCCAGGCAGGCGACAGCAGGCCTCGGGGTCCAGGGGGTGGTGGATTCTTGGGCGACCTCGCAACTCCGTTCAGGTGGCAACATACAGGCTTGTAGGTGTTTGACGCTCTGCCCCAGATCCCACTTGACGCTCACAAGGTCTGGGACTCAGAGGCTTAAGGGCCAGTGGCCTGCTGTCCCTTGGGCATTTCCCACCGTGTCCACCCACGCAGTGCTTGGCGCAGCCCAGCCATGGCCGCGCCGGCCCTCCTGCCCGACGGCGGTTGGCCCAAAGCCACTGGGAGCCACCATTGGGCCGGCACGGCCCCTTAGCCCTAGCAAAGCCACCCTTGTACCCACGCCACCCAAAAAGCACAGTTCTCGGCTTTGGAGGTCAGGCGACCTGGACAACCGGTCATGGCCCATGACCCCACTCCTGCCTCCAGCTGTGGCGAAACAGCAGAGGGTGGGCTTTTTCCGGAGGTAGCTGTATAGAGACACACGGGCAGATAGGTGGCTGGGGCGAGCATGTGCGCTGGTGGGGGCGGCCAGGTGTAGGTCGAAGGCCTCGTGGGCCTATCGGCCGTCAGCCGGGCCTACGGTGCAGTCTGGGTGTAGGCCAGCCACCCCGGGAGCGGCTGGTTTATGGTTATCTACCAGGGCCGCCTTCTGGCCGCATGTCCAACCAGACCGGCGGGGTGCGCCCCCTCCAGAGCACGCTGTGTTGGGAGGGGCCTGAGGAGGTGAGGCCTGCAGCGGTGCCAGGCGGAGGTGATGGCGGCCTCGGCCGTGGGCGACTAAAGGAGAATTTATAGTGGGAGGCAAAAATGCATACAGAACCCGGTATTCCAATGTGGTCTCCCATCCAAGTACTAACCAGGCCCGACCCTGCTTAGCTTCCAGTATCAGACGAGATGGGGCGCGTTCAGGGTGGTATGGCCGTAGAAGGCAGTGGGAGCCACGGGGCACCTCTTGAGGCTCAGCTTCGCTGGTGCTGCCGACATACCGCCAGCCCGGCAGCCAACCATCTCCAGCACGGCCCTGCCGTCTGCCAAGGCAGGCGACAGGAGGCCTCGGGGACCCTGGGTTGGCGGACACATGGGTGACCTCCCAGCTCAGGTCAGGCGGGACCCTCCAGGCCCGTAGGCGCTTGGCCCTCCACCCCAGATCCCTCTTGACGCTCACAAGGACGTAGCCTTGGAGGCTTAAGGGCACGTGGCCCGCGGTTCCTTGGGCATTCACCACTCTGTCTGCCCACACAGCTCTAGGCAAAGGCCAGCCGCCGCCTGGCCGACCCTACTGCCTGACGGCAGTTGGCCCGAAGCCACTGGGAGACACCATTGAGTCGGCACGACCCCTTAGACCCAGCAAGGCCACCCTTGCCCCCACGCCAACTGCCGAAGAAAGTTCCCTGTGCCTGGTGACCGGCTGGGCCAGAGGACCGGTCCCGGCCCAAGAACCCACTCCCGCCCACGACCATGGCGAAACGGCGGAGGGTGGGCTTTTTCCGGAGGGAGCTGTGGAGAGACACACAGGCAGACAGGTGGCGGCAGCGCGGATGGGCCCTGGTGCTGTCTGCCAGGTGCAGGTCGAAGGCCTTGCGGGCCTCCCGATCATCAGCCGGGCCTGCGGCAGAGTCTGGGTCAGAGCCAGCCACCCCGGGAGCGGCTGGGGTGCGGCTGCCTCCCAGGGGCGCCTTCTGGCGGCATGTCCAGCAGGACCGGCGGGAAGCGCCCCCTCCGGCGCACGCTGTGTTGGGAGAGGCTTGAGGAGATGAGGCCTGCAGCAGTGCCCGGATGGGGCAGAGGAATCCTCGGGCACCGGCGACTAAAGGAAAAGGCGGATTGGGAGGCCAAAAATACTACAGCACCCGGTTTTCCCAGGTGGTCTCCCATCCAGGTACTAAACAGACCCGACCCTGCTTAGCTTCAGGGATCAGACGAGATGGGGTGCGTTTAGGGTGGTATGGCTGCAGAAGGCAACGGGCGCCACGGGGTGCCTCTTGAGCCTCAGCTTAGCTGGTGCTGGCGAATTACCGCCAGTCTGGTGACCAGCCCTCGGCAGCACGGCCCTGCCGCCCACCCAGGCAGGCGACAGCAGGCCTCGGGGTCCAGGGGGTGGTGGATTCTTGGGCGACCTCGCAACTCCGTGCAGGCGGCAACATCCAGGCTTGTAGGTGTTTGACGCTCTGCCCCAGATCCCACTTGACGCTCACAAGGTCTGGGACTCAGAGGCTTAAGGGCCAGTGGCCTGCTGTCCCTTGGGCATTTCCCACCGTGTCCACCCACGCAGTGCTTGGCGCAGCCCAGCCATGGCCGCGCCGGCCCTCCTGCCCGACGGCGGTTGGCCCAAAGCCACTGGGAGCCACCATTTGGCCGGCACGGCCCCTTAGCCCCAGAAAAGCCACCCTTGTACCCACGCCACCCAAAAAGCACAGTTCTCGGCTTTGGAGGTCAGGCGACCTGGAGAACCGGTCATGGCCCACGACCCCACTCCTGCCTCCAGCTGTGGCGAAACAGCAGAGGGTGGGCTTTTTCCGGAGGTAGCAGTATAGAGACACACGGGCAGATAGGTGGCTGGGGCGTGCATGTGCGCTGGTGGGGGCGGCCAGGTGTAGGTCGAAGGCCTCGTGGGCCTATCGGCCGTCAGCCGGGCCTACGGTGCAGTCTGGGTGTAGGCCAGCCACCCCGGGAGCGGCTGGTTTATGGTTATCTACCAGGGCCGCCTTCTGGCCGCATGTCCAACCAGACCGGCGGTGTGCGCCCCCTCCAGAGCACGCTGTGTTGGGAGGGGCCTGAGGAGGTGAGGCCTGCAGCGGTGCCAGGCGGAGGTGATGGCGGCCTCGGCCGTGGGCGACTAAAGGAGAATTTATAGTGGGAGGCAAAAATGAATACAGAACCCGGTATTCCAATGTGGTCTCCCATCCAAGTACTAACCAGGCCCGACCCTGCTTAGCTTCCAGGATCAGACGAGATGGGGCGCGTTCAGGGTGGTATGGCCGTAGAAGGCAGCGGGAGCCACGGGGCACCTCTTGAGGCTCAGCTTCGCTGGTGCTGCCGACATACCGCCAGCCCGGCAGCCAACCATCTCCAGCACGGCCCTGCCGTCTGCCAAGGCAGGCGACAGGAGGCCTCAGGGACCCTGGGTTGGCGGACACATGGGTGACCTCCCAGCTCAGGTCAGGCGGGCCCCTCCAGGCGCGTAGGCGCTTGGCCCTCCACCCCAGATCCCTCTTGACGCTCACAAGGACGTGGCCTTGGAGGCTTAAGGGCACGTGGCCCGCGGTTCCTTGGGCATTCACCACTCTGTCTGCCCACACAGCTCTAGGCAAAGGCCAGCCGCCGCCTGGCCGGCCCTACTGCCTGACGGCAGTTGGCCCGAAGCCACTGGGAGACACCACTGAGTCGGCACGACCCCTTAGACCCAGCAAGGCCACCCTTGCCCCCACGCCAACTGCCGAAGAAAGTTCCCTGTGCCTGGTGACCGGCTGGGCCAGAGGACCGGTCCCGGCCCAAGAACCCACTCCCGCCCACGACCGTGGCGAAACGGCGGAGGGTGGGCTTTTTCCGGAGGGAGCTGTGGAGAGACACACAGGCAGACAGGTGGCGGCAGCGCGGATGGGCGCTGGTGCTGTCGGCCAGGTGCAGGTCGAAGGCCTTGCGGGCCTCCCGATCATCAGCCGGGCCTGCGGCAGAGTCTGGGTCAGAGCCAGCCACCCCGGGAGCGGCTGGGGTGCGGCTGCCTCCCAGGGCCGCCTTCTGGCGGCATGTCCAGCAGGACCGGCGGGAAGCGCCCCCTCCGGCGCACGCTGTGTTGGGAGAGGCTTGAGGAGATGAGGCCTGCAGCAGTGCCCGGAAGGGGCAGAGGAATCCTCGGGCACCGGCGACTAAAGGAAAAGGCGGATTGGGAGGCCAAAAATACTACAGCACCTGGTTTTCCCAGGTGGTCTCCCATCCAGGTACTAAACAGACCCGACCCTGCTTAGCTTCAGGGATCAGACGAGATGGGGTGCGTTTAGGGTGGTATGGCTGCAGAAGGCAACGGGCGCCACGGGGTGCCTCTTGAGCCTCAGCTTAGCTGGTGCTGGCGAATTACCGCCAGTCTGGTGACCAGCCCTCGGCAGCACGGCCCTGCCGCCCACCCAGGCAGGCGACAGCAGGCCTCGGGGTCCAGGGGGTGGTGGATTCTTGGGCGACCTCGCAACTCCGTTCAGGTGGCAACATACAGGCTTGTAGGTGTTTGACGCTCTGCCCCAGATCCCACTTGACGCTCACAAGGTCTGGGACTCAGAGGCTTAAGGGCCAGTGGCCTGCTGTCCCTTGGGCATTTCCCACCGTGTCCACCCACGCAGTGCTTGGCGCAGCCCAGCCATGGCCGCGCCGGCCCTCCTGCCCGACGGCGGTTGGCCCAAAGCCACTGGGAGCCACCATTGGGCCGGCACGGCCCCTTAGCCCCAGCAAAGCCACCCTTGTACCCACGCCACCCAAAAAGCACAGTTCTCGGCTTTGGAGGTCAGGCGACCTGGACAACCGGTCATGGCCCATGACCCCACTCCTGCCTCCAGCTGTGGCGAAACAGCAGAGGGTGGGCTTTTTCCGGAGGTAGCTGTATAGAGACACACGGGCAGATAGGTGGCTGGGGCGAGCATGTGCGCTGGTGGGGGCGGCCAGGTGTAGGTCGAAGGCCTCGTGGGCCTATCGGCCGTCAGCCGGGCCTACGGTGCAGTCTGGGTGTAGGCCAGCCACCCCAGGAGCGGCTGGTTTATGGTTATCTACCAGGGCCGCCTTCTGGCCGCATGTCCAACCAGACCGGCGGGGTGCGCCCCCTCCAGAGCACGCTGTGTTGGGAGGGGCCTGAGGAGGTGAGGCCTGCAGCGGTGCCAGGCGGAGGTGATGGCGGCCTCGGCCGTGGGCGACTAAAGGAGAATTTATAGTGGGAGGCAAAAATGCATACAGAACCCGGTATTCCAATGTGGTCTCCCATCCAAGTACTAACCAGGCCCGACCCTGCTTAGCTTCCAGTATCAGACGAGATGGGGCGCGTTCAGGGTGGTATGGCCGTAGAAGGCAGTGGGAGCCACGGGGCACCTCTTGAGGCTCAGCTTCGCTGGTGCTGCCGACATACCGCCAGCCTGGCAGCCAACCATCTCCAGCACGGCCCTGCCGTCTGCCAAGGCAGGCGACAGGAGGCCTCGGGGACCCTGGGTTGGCGGACACATGGGTGACCTCCCAGCTCAGGTCAGGCGGGACCCTCCAGGCCCGTAGGCGCTTGGCCCTCCACCCCAGATCCCTCTTGACGCTCACAAGGACGTGGCCTTGGAGGCTTAAGGGCACGTGGCCCGCGGTTCCTTGGGCATTCACCACTCTGTCTGCCCACACAGCTCTAGGCAAAGGCCAGCCGCCGCCTGGCCGGCCCTACTGCCTGACGGCAGTTGGCCTGAAGCCACTGGGAGACACCATTGAGTCGGCACGACCCCTTAGACCCAGCAAGGCCACCCTTGCCCCAACGCCAACTGCCGAAGAAAGTTCCCTGTGCCTGGTGACCGGCTGGGCCAGAGGACCGGTCCCGGCCCAAGAACCCACTCCCGCCCACGACCATGGCGAAACGGCGGAGGGTGGGCTTTTTCCGGAGGGAGCTGTGGAGAGACACACAGGCAGACAGGTGGCGGCAGCGCGGATGGGCGCTGGTGCTGTCTGCCAGGTGCAGGTCGAAGGCCTTGCGGGCCTCCCGATCATCAGCCGGGCCTGCGGCAGAGTCTGGGTCAGAGCCAGCCACCCCGGGAGCGGCTGGGGTGCGGCTGCCTCCCAGGGCCGCCTTGTGGCGGCATGTCCAGCAGGACCGGCGGGAAGTGCCCCCTCCGGCGCACGCTGAGTTGGGAGAGGCTTGAGGAGATGAGGCCTGCAGCAGTGCCCGGATGGGGCAGAGGAATCCTCGGGCACCGGCGACTAAAGGAAAAGGCGGATTGGGAGGCCAAAAATACTACAGCACCCGGTTTTCCCAGGTGGTCTCCCATCCAGGTACTAAAGAGACCCGACCCTGCTTAGCTTCAGGGATCAGACGACATGGGGTGCGTTTAGGGTGGTATGGCTGCAGAAGGCAACGGGCGCCACGGGGTGCCTCTTGAGCCTCAGCTTAGCTGGTGCTGGCGAATTACCGCCAGTCTGGTGACCAGCCCTCGGCAGCACGGCCCTGCCGCCCACCCAGGCAGGCGACAGCAGGCCTCGGGGTCCAGGGGGTGGTGGATTCTTGGGCGACTTCGCAACTCCGTACAGGCGGCAACATCCAGGCTTGTAGGTGTTTGACGCTCTGCCCCAGATCCCACTTGATGCTCACAAGGTCTGGGACTCAGAGGCTTAAGGGCCAGTGGCCTGCTGTCCCTTGGGCATTTCCCACCGTGTCCACCCACGCAGTGCTTGGCGCAGCCCAGCCATGGCCGCGCCGGCCCTCCTGCCCGACGGCGGTTGGCCCAAAGCCACTGGGAGCCACCATTTGGCCGGCACGGTCCCTTAGCCCCAGAAAAGCCACCCTTGTACCCACGCCACCCAAAAAGCACAGTTCTCGGCTTTGGAGGTCAGGCGACCTGGAGAACCGGTCATGGCCCACGACCCCACTCCTGCCTCCAGCTGTGGCGAAACAGCAGAGGGTGGGCTTTTTCCGGAGGTAGCAGTATAGAGACACACGGGCAGATAGGTGGCTGGGGCGTGCATGTGCGCTGGTGGGAGCGGCCAGGTGTAGGTCGAAGGCCTCGTGGGCCTATCGGCCGTCAGCCGGGCCTACGGTGCAGTCTGGGTGTAGGCCAGCCACCCCGGGAGCGGCTGGTTTATGGTTATCTACCAGGGCCGCCTTCTGGCCGCATGTCCAACCAGACCGGCGGTGTGCGCCCCCTCCAGAGCACGCTGTGTTGGGAGGGGCCTGAGGAGGTGAGGCCTGCAGCGGTGCCAGGCGGATGGGATGGCGGCCTCGGCCGTGGGCGACTAAAGGAGAATTTATAGTGGGAGGCAAAAATGAATACAGAACCCGGTATTCCAATGTGGTCTCCCATCCAAGTACTAACCAGGCCCGACCCTGCTTAGCTTCCAGGATCAGACGAGATGGGGCGCGTTCAGGGTGGTATGGCCGTAGAAGGCA
This sequence comes from Balaenoptera physalus, assembly GCF_965194825.1. Lineage (NCBI taxonomy): Eukaryota > Metazoa > Chordata > Mammalia > Artiodactyla > Balaenopteridae > Balaenoptera > Balaenoptera physalus. The sequence goes on along the minus strand of NW_028126340.1, from coordinate 133,356 downwards.
GCGGGAGCCACGGGGCACCTCTTGAGGCTCAGCTTCGCTGGTGCTGCCGACATACCGCCAGCCCGGCAGCCAACCATCTCCAGCACGGCCCTGCCGTCTGCCAAGGCAGGCGACAGGAGGCCTCGGGGACCCTGGGTTGGCGGACACATGGGTGACCTCCCAGCTCAGGTCAGGCGGGCCCCTCCAGGCGCGTAGGCGCTTGGCCCTCCACCCCAGATCCCTCTTGACGCTCACAAGGACGTGGCCTTGGAAGCTTAAGGGCACGTGGCCCGCGGTTCCTTGGGCATTCACCACTCTGTCTGCCCACACAGCTCTAGGCAAAGGCCAGCCGCCGCCTGGCCGGCCCTACTGCCTGACGGCAGTTGGCCCGAAGCCACTGGGAGACACCACTGAGTCGGCACGACCCCTTAGACCCAGCAAGGCCACCCTTGCCCCCACGCCAACTGCCGAAGAAAGTTCCCTGTGCCTGGTGACCGGCTGGGCCAGAGGACCGGTCCCGGCCCAAGAACCCACTCCCGCCCACGACCGTGGCGAAACGGCGGAGGGTGGGCTTTTTCCGGAGGGAGCTGTGGAGAGACACACAGGCAGACAGGTGGCGGCAGCGCGGATGGGCGCTGGTGCTGTTGGCCAGGTGCAGGTCGAAGGCCTTGCGGGCCTCCCGATCATCAGCCGGGCCTGCGGCAGAGTCTGGGTCAGAGCCAGCCACCCCGGGAGCGGCTGGGGTGCGGCTGCCTCCCAGGGCCGCCTTCTGGCGGCATGTCCAGCAGGACCGGCGGGAAGCGCCCCCTCCGGCGCACGCTGTGTTGGGAGAGGCTTGAGGAGATGAGGCCTGCAGCAGTGCCCGGAAGGGGCAGAGGAATCCTCGGGCACCGGCGACTAAAGGAAAAGGCGGATTGGGAGGCCAAAAATACTACAGCACCTGGTTTTCCCAGGTGGTCTCCCATCCAGGTACTAAACAGACCCGACCCTGCTTAGCTTCAGGGATCAGACGAGATGGGGTGCGTTTAGGGTGGTATGGCTGCAGAAGGCAACGGGCGCCACGGGGTGCCTCTTGAGCCTCAGCTTAGCTGGTGCTGGCGAATTACCGCCAGTCTGGTGACCAGCCCACGGCAGCACGGCCCTGCCGCCCACCCAGGCAGGCGACAGCAGGCCTCGGGGTCCAGAGGGTGGTGGATTCTTGGGCGACCTCGCAACTCCGTTCAGGTGGCAACATCCAGGCTTGTAGGTGTTTGACGCTCTGCCCCAGATCCCACTTGACGCTCACAAGGTCTGGGACTCAGAGGCTTAAGGGCCAGTGGCCTGCTGTCCCTTGGGCATTTCCCACCGTGTCCACCCACGCAGTGCTTGGCGCAGCCCAGCCATGGCCGCGCCGGCCCTCCTGCCCGACGGCGGTTGGCCCAAAGCCACTGGGAGCCACCATTGGGCCGGCACGGCCCCTTAGCCCCAGAAAAGCCACCCTTGTACCCACGCCACCCAAAAAGCACAGTTCTCGGCTTTGGAGGTCAGGCGACCTGGAGAACCGGTCATGGCCCATGACCCCACTCCTGCCTCCAGCTGTGGCGAAACAGCAGAGGGTGGGCTTTTTCCGGAGGTAGCTGTATAGAGACACACGGGCAGATAGGTGGCTGGGGCGAGCATGTGCGCTGGTGGGGGCGGCCAGGTGTAGGTCGAAGGCCTCGTGGGCCTATCGGCCGTCAGCCGGGCCTACGGTGCAGTCTGGGTGTAGGCCAGCCACCCCGGGAGCGGCTGGTTTATGGTTATCTACCAGGGCCGCCTTCTGGCCGCATGTCCAACCAGACCGGCGGGGTGCGCCCCCTCCAGAGCACGCTGTGTTGGGAGGGGCCTGAGGAGGTGAGGCCTGCAGCGGTGCCAGGCGGAGGTGATGGCGGCCTCGGCCGTGGGAGACTAAAGGAGAATTTATAGTGGGAGGCAAAAATGCATACAGAACCCGGTATTCCAATGTGGTCTCCCATCCAAGTACTAACCAGGCCCGACCCTGCTTAGCTTCCAGTATCAGACGAGATGGGGCGCGTTCAGGGTGGTATGGCCGTAGAAGGCAGTGGGAGCCACGGGGCACCTCTTGAGGCTCAGCTTCGCTGGTGCTGCCGACATACCGCCAGCCCGGCAGCCAACCATCTCCAGCACGGCCCTGCCGTCTGCCAAGGCAGGCGACAGGAGGCCTCGGGGACCCTGGGTTGGCGGACACATGGGTGACCTCCCAGCTCAGGTCAGGCGGGACCCTCCAGGCCCGTAGGCGCTTGGCCCTCCACCCCAGATCCCTCTTGACGCTCACAAGGACGTGGCCTTGGAGGCTTAAGGGCACGTGGCCCGCGGTTCCTTGGGCATTCACCACTCTGTCTGCCCACACAGCTCTAGGCAAAGGCCAGCCGCCGCCTGGCCGGCCCTACTGCCTGACGGCAGTTGGCCCGAAGCCACTGGGAGACACCATTGAGTCGGCACGACCCCTTAGACCCAGCAAGGCCACCCTTGCCCCAACGCCAACTGCCGAAGAAAGTTCCATGTGCCTGGTGACCGGCTGGGCCAGAGGACTGGTCCCGGCCCAAGAACCCACTCCCGCCCACGACCATGGCGAAACGGCGGAGGGTGGGCTTTTTCCGGAGGGAGCTGTGGAGAGACACACAGGCAGACAGGTGGCGGCAGCGCGGATGGGCGCTGGTGCTGTCTGCCAGGTGCAGGTCGAAGGCCTTGCGGGCCTCCCGATCATCAGCCGGGCCTGCGGCAGAGTCTGGGTCAGAGCCAGCCACCCCGGGAGCGGCTGGGGTGCGGCTGCCTCCCAGGGCCGCCTTGTGGCGGCATGTCCAGCAGGACCGGCGGGAAGTGCCCCCTCCGGCGCACGCTGTGTTGGGAGAGGCTTGAGGAGATGAGGCCTGCAGCAGTGCCCGGATGGGGCAGAGGAATCCTCGGGCACCGGCGACTAAAGGAAAAGGCGGATTGGGAGGCCAAAAATACTACAGCACCCGGTTTTCCCAGGTGGTCTCCCATCCAGGTACTAAAGAGACCCGACCCTGCTTAGCTTCAGGGATCAGACGACATGGGGTGCGTTTAGGGTGGTATGCCTGCAGAAGGCAACGGGCGCCACGGGGTGCCTCTTGAGCCTCAGCTTAGCTGGTGCTGGCGAATTACCGCCAGTCTGGTGACCAGCCCTCGGCAGCACGGCCCTGCCGCCCACCCAGGCAGGCGACAGCAGGCCTCGGGGTCCAGGGGGTGGTGGATTCTTGGGCGACTTCGCAACTCCGTACAGGCGGCAACATCCAGGCTTGTAGGTGTTTGACGCTCTGCCCCAGATCCCACTTGATGCTCACAAGGTCTGGGACTCCGAGGCTTAAGGGCCAGTGGCCTGCTGTCCCTTGGGCATTTCCCACCGTGTCCACCCACGCAGTGCTTGGCGCAGCCCAGCCATGGCCGCGCCGGCCCTCCTGCCCGACGGCGGTTGGCCCAAAGCCACTGGGAGCCACCATTTGGCCGGCACGGCCCCTTAGCCCCAGAAAAGCCACCCTTGTACCCACGCCACCCAAAAAGCACAGTTCTCGGCTTTGGAGGTCAGGCGACCTGGAGAACCGGTCATGGCCCACGACCCCACTCCTGCCTCCAGCTGTGGCGAAACAGCAGAGGGTGGGCTTTTTCCGGAGGTAGCAGTATAGAGACACACGGGCAGATAGGTGGCTGGGGCGTGCATGTGCGCTGGTGGGGGCGGCCAGGTGTAGGTCGAAGGCCTCGTGGGCCTATCGGCCGTCAGCCGGGCCTACGGTGCAGTCTGGGTGTAGGCCAGCCACCCCGGGAGCGGCTGGTTTATGGTTATCTACCAGGGCCGCCTTCTGGCCGCATGTCCAACCAGACCGGCGGTGTGCGCCCCCTCCAGAGCACGCTGTGTTGGGAGGGGCCTGAGGAGGTGAGGCCTGCAGCGGTGCCAGGCGGAGGTGATGGCGGCCTCGGCCGTGGGCGACTAAAGGAGAATTTATAGTGGGAGGCAAAAATGAATACAGAACCCGGTATTCCAATGTGGTCTCCCATCCAAGTACTAACCAGGCCCGACCCTGCTTAGCTTCCAGGATCAGACGAGATGGGGCGCGTTCAGGGTGGTATGGCCGTAGAAGGCAGCGGGAGCCACGGGGCACCTCTTGAGGCTCAGCTTCGCTGGTGCTGCCGACATACCGCCAGCCCGGCAGCCAACCATCTCCAGCACGGCCCTGCCGTCTGCCAAGGCAGGCGACAGGAGGCCTCGGGGACCCTGGGTTGGCGGACACATGGGTGACCTCCCAGCTCAGGTCAGGCGGGCCCCTCCAGGCGCGTAGGCGCTTGGCCCTCCACCCCAGATCCCTCTTGACGCTCACAAGGACGTGGCCTTGGAGGCTTAAGGGCACGTGGCCCGCGGTTCCTTGGGCATTCACCACTCTGTCTGCCCACACAGCTCTAGGCAAAGGCCAGCCGCCGCCTGGCCGGCCCTACTGCCTGACGGCAGTTGGCCCGAAGCCACTGGGAGACACCACTGAGTCGGCACGACCCCTTAGACCCAGTAAGGCCACCCTTGCCCCCACGCCAACTGCCGAAGAAAGTTCCCTGTGCCTGGTGACCGGCTGGGCCAGAGGACCGGTCCTGGCCCAAGAACCCACTCCCGCCCACGACCGTGGCGAAACGGCGGAGGGTGGGATTTTTCCGGAGGGAGCTGTGGAGAGACACACAGGCAGACAGGTGGCGGCAGCGCGGATGGGCGCTGGTGCTGTCGGCCAGGTGCAGGTCGAAGGCCTTGCGGGCCTCCCGATCATCAGCCGGGCCTGCGGCAGAGTCTGGGTCAGAGCCAGCCACCCCGGGAGCGGCTGGGGTGCGGCTGCCTCCCAGGGCCGCCTTCAGGCGGCATGTCCAGCAGGACCGGCGGGAAGCGCCCCCTCCGGCGCACGCTGTGTTGGGAGAGGCTTGAGGAGATGAGGCCTGCAGCAGTGCCCGGAAGGGGCAGAGGAATCCTCGGGCACCGGCGACTAAAGGAAAAGGCGGATTGGGAGGCCAAAAATACTACAGCACCTGGTTTTCCCAGGTGGTCTCCCATCCAGGTACTAAACAGACCCGACCCTGCTTAGCTTCAGGGATCAGACGAGATGGGGTGCGTTTAGGGTGGTATGGCTGCAGAAGGCAACGGGCGCCACGGGGTGCCTCTTGAGCCTCAGCTTAGCTGGTGCTGGCGAATTACCGCCAGTCTGGTGACCAGCCCTCGGCAGCACGGCCCTGCCGCCCACCCAGGCAGGCGACAGCAGGCCTCGGGGTCCAGGGGGTGGTGGATTCTTGGGCGACCTCGCAACTCCGTTCAGGTGGCAACATACAGGCTTGTAGGTGTTTGACGCTCTGCCCCAGATCCCACTTGACGCTCACAAGGTCTGGGACTCAGAGGCTTAAGGGCCAGTGGCCTGCTGTCCCTTGGGCATTTCCCACCGTGTCCACCCACGCAGTGCTTGGCGCAGCCCAGCCATGGCCGCGCCGGCCCTCCTGCCCGACGGCGGTTGGCCCAAAGCCACTGGGAGCCACCATTGGGCCGGCACGGCCCCTTAGCCCCAGCAAAGCCACCCTTGTACCCACGCCACCCAAAAAGCACAGTTCTCGGCTTTGGAGGTCAGGCGACCTGGAGAACCGGTCATGGCCCATGACCCCACTCCTGCCTCCAGCTGTGGCGAAACAGCAGAGGGTGGGCTTTTTCCGGAGGTAGCTGTATAGAGACACACGGGCAGATAGGTGGCTGGGGCGAGCATGTGCGCTGGTGGGGGCGGCCAGGTGTAGGTCGAAGGCCTCGTGGGCCTATCGGCCGTCAGCCGGGCCTACGGTGCAGTCTGGGTGTAGGCCAGCCACCCCGGGAGCGGCTGGTTTATGGTTATCTACCAGGGCCGCCTTCTGGCCGCATGTCCAACCAGACCGGCGGGGTGCGCCCCCTCCAGAGCACGCTGTGTTGGGAGGGGCCTGAGGAGGTGAGGCCTGCAGCGGTGCCAGGCGGAGGTGATGGCGGCCTCGGCCGTGGGCGACTAAAGGAGAATTTATAGTGGGAGGCAAAAATGCATACAGAACCCGGTATTCCAATGTGGTCTCCCATCCAAGTACTAACCAGGCCCGACCCTGCTTAGCTTCCAGTATCAGACGAGATGGGGCGCGTTCAGGGTGGTATGGCCGTAGAAGGCAGTGGGAGCCACGGGGCACCTCTTGAGGCTCAGCTTCGCTGGTGCTGCCGACATACCGCCCGCCCGGCAGCCAACCATCTCCAGCACGGCCCTGCCGTCTGCCAAGGCAGGCGACAGGAGGCCTCGGGGACCCTGGGTTGGCGGACACATGGGTGACCTCCCAGCTCAGGTCAGGCGGGACCCTCCAGGCCCGTAGGCGCTTGGCCCTCCACCCCAGATCCCTCTTGACGCTCACAAGGACGTGGCCTTGGAGGCTTAAGGGCACGTGGCCCGCGGTTCCTTGGGCATTCACCACTCTGTCTGCCCACACAGCTCTAGGCAAAGGCCAGCCGCCGCCTGGCCGGCCCTACTGCCTGATGGCAGTTGGCCCGAAGCCACTGGGAGACACCATTGAGTCGGCACGACCCCTTAGACCCAGCAAGGCCACCCTTGCCCCAACGCCAACTGCTGAAGAAAGTTCCCTGTGCCTGGTGACCGGCTGGGCCAGAGGACCGGTCCCGGCCCAAGAACCCACTCCCGCCCACGACCATGGCGAAACGGCGGAGGGTGGGCTTTTTCCGGAGGGAGCTGTGGAGAGACACACAGGCAGACAGGTGGCGGCAGCGCGGATGGGCGCTGGTGCTGTCTGCCAGGTGCAGGTCGAAGGCCTTGCGGGCCTCCCGATCATCAGCCGGGCCTGCGGCAGAGTCTGGGTCAGAGCCAGCCACCCCGGGAGCGGCTGGGGTGCGGCTGCCTCCCAGGGCCGCCTTCTGGCGGCATGTCCAGCAGGACCGGCGGGAAGCGCCCCCTCCGGCGCACGCTGTGTTGGGAGAGGCTTGAGGAGATGAGGCCTGCAGCAGTGCCCGGATGGGGCAGAGGAATCCTCGGGCACCGGCGACTAAAGGAAAAGGCGGATTGGGAGGCCAAAAATACTACAGCACCTGGTTTTCCCAGGTGGTCTCCCATCCAGGTACTAAACAGACCCGACCCTGCTTAGCTTCAGGGATCAGACGAGATGGGGTGCGTTTAGGGTGGTATGGCTGCAGAAGGCAACGGGCGCCACGGGGTGCCTCTTGAGCCTCAGCTTAGCTGGTGCTGGCGAATTACCGCCAGTCTGGTGACCAGCCCTCCGCAGCACGGCCCTGCCGCCCACCCAGGCAGGCGACAGCAGGCCTCGGGGTCCAGGGGGTGGTGGATTCTTGGGCGACCTCGCAACTCCGTGCAGGCGGCAACATCCAGGCTTGTAGGTGTTTGACGCTCTGACCCAGATCCCACTTGACGCTCACAAGGTCTGGGACTCAGAGGCTTAAGGGCCAGTGGCCTGCTGTCCCTTGGGCATTTCCCACCGTGTCCACCCACGCAGTGCTTGGCGCAGCCCAGCCATGGCCGCGCCGGCCCTCCTGCCCGACGGCGGTTGGCCCAAAGCCACTGGGAGCCACCATTGGGCCGGCACGGCCCCTTAGCCCCAGCAAAGCCACCCTTGTACCCAGGCCAACCAAAAAGCACAGTTCTCGGCTTTGGAGGTCAGACGACCTGGAGAACCGGTCATGGCCCACGACCCCACTCCTGCCTCCAGCTGTGGCGAAACAGCAGAGGGTGGGCTTTTTCCGGAGGTAGCTGTATAGAGACACACGGGCAGATAGGTGGCTGGGGCGTGCATGTGCGCTGGTGGGGGCGGCCAGGTGTAGGTCGAAGGCCTCGTGGGCCTATCGGCCGTCAGCCGGGCCTACGGTGCAGTCTGGGTGTAGGCCAGCCACCCCGGGAGCGGCTGGTTTATGGTTATCTACCAGGGCCGCCTTCTGGCCGCATGTCCAACCAGACCGGCGGTGTGCGCCCCCTCCAGAGCACGCTGTGTTGGGAGGGGCCTGAGGAGGTGAGGCCTGCAGCGGTGCCAGGCGGAGGTGATGGCGGCCTCGGCCGTGGGCGACTAAAGGAGAATTTATAGTGGGAGGCAAAAATGAATACAGAACCCGGTATTCCAATGTGGTCTCCCATCCAAGTACTAACCAGACCCGACCCTGCTTAGCTTCCAGGATCAGACGAGATGGGGCGCGTTCAGGGTGGTATGGCCGTAGAAGGCAGCGGGAGCCACGGGGCACCTCTTGAGGCTCAGCTTCGCTGGTGCTGCCGACATACCGCCAGCCCGGCAGCCAACCATCTCCAGCACGGCCCTGCCGTCTGCCAAGGCAGGCGACAGGAGGCCTCGGGGACCCTGGGTTGGCGGACACGTGGGTGACCTCGCAGCTCAGGTCAGGCGGGACCCTCCAGGCCCGTAGGCGCTTGGCCCTCCACCCCAGATCCCTCTTGACGCTCACAAGGACGTGGCCTTGGAGGCTTAAGGGCATGTGGCCCGCGGTTCCTTGGGCATTCACCACTCTGTCTGCCCACACAGCTCTAGGCAAAGGCCAGCCGCTGCCTGGCCGGCCCTACTGCCTCACGGCAGTTGGCCCGAAGCCACTGGGAGACACCACTGAGTCGGCACGACCCCTTAGACCCAGCAAGGCCACCCTTGCCCCCACGCCAACTGCCGAACAAAGTTCCCTGTGCCTGGTGACCGGCTGGGCCAGAGGACCGGTCCCGGCCCAAGAACCCACTCCCGCCCACGGCCGTGGCGAAACGGCGGAGGGTGGGCTTTTTCTGGAGAGAGCTGTGGAGAGACACACAGGCAGACAGGTGGCGGCAGCGCGGATGGGCGCTGGTGCTGTCGGCCAGGTGCAGGTCGAAGGCCTTGCGGGCCTCCCGATCATCAGCCGGGCCTGCGGCAGAGTCTGGGTCAGAGCCAGCCACCCCGGGAGCGGCTGGGGTGCGGCTGCCTCCCAGGGCCGCCTTCTGGCGGCATGTCCAGCAGGACCGGCGGGAAGCGCCCCCTCCGGCGCACGCTGTGTTGGGAGAGGCTTGAGGAGATGAGGCCTGCAGCAGTGCCCGGAAGGGGCAGAGGAATCCTCGGGCACCGGCGACTAAAGGAAAAGGCGGATTGGGAGGCCAAAAATACTACAGCACCCGGTTTTCCCAGGTGGTCTCCCATCCAGGTACTAAACAGACCCGACCCTGCTTAGCTTCAGGGATCAGACGAGATGGGGTGCGTTTAGGATGGTATGGCTGCAGAAGGCAACGGGCGCCACGGGGTGCCTCTTGAGCCTCAGCTTAGCTGGTGCTGGCGAATTACCGCCAGTCTGGTGACCAGCCCTCGGCAGCACGGCCCTGCCGCCCACCCAGGCAGGCGACAGCAGGCCTCGGGGTCCAGGGGGTGGTGGATTCTTGGGCGACCTCGCAACTCCGTTCAGGTGGCAACATCCAGGTTTGTAGGTGTTTGACGCTCTGCCCCAGATCCCACTTGACGCTCACAAGGTCTGGGACTCAGAGGCTTAAGGGCCAGTGGCCTGCTGTCCCTTGGGCATTTCCCACCGTGTCCACCCACGCACTGCTTGGCGCAGCCCAGCCATGGCCGCGCTGGCCCTCCTGCCCGACGGCGGTTGGCCCAAAGCCACTGGGAGCCACCATTGGGCCGGCACGGCCCCTTAGCCCCAGCAAAGCCACCCTTGTACCCACGCCACCCAAAAAGCACAGTTCTCGGCTTTGGAGGTCTGGCGACCTGGACAACCGGTCATGGCCCACGACCCCACTCCTGCCTCCAGCTGTGGCGAAACAGCAGAGGGTGGGCTTTTTCCGGAGGTAGCTGTAGAGAGACACACGGGCAGATAGGTGGCTGGGGCGAGCATGTGCGCTGGTGGGGGCGGCCAGGTGTAGGTCGAAGGCCTCGTGGGCCTATCGGCCGTCAGCCGGGCCTACGGTGCAGTCTGGGTGTAGGCCAGCCACCCCGGGAGCGGCTGGTTTATGGTTATCTACCAGGGCCGCCTTCTGGCCGCATGTCCAACCAGACCGGCGGGGTGCGCCCCCTCCAGAGCACGCTGTGTTGGGAGGGGCCTGAGGAGGTGAGGCCTGCAGCGGTGCCAGGCGGAGGTGATGGCGGCCTCGGCCCTGGGCGACTAAAGGAGAATTTATAGTGGGAGGCAAAAATGCATACAGAACCCGGTATTCCAATGTGGTCTCCCATCCAAGTACTAACCAGGCCTGACCCTGCTTAGCTTCCAGGATCAGACGAGATGGGGCGCGTTCAGGGTGGTATGGCCGTAGGAGGCGGTGGGAGCCACGGGGCACCTCTTGAGGCTCAGCTTCGCTGGTGCTGCCGACATACCGCCAGCCCGGCAGCCAACCATCTCCAGCACGGCCCTGCCGTCTGCCAAGGCAGGCGACAGGAGGCCTCGGGGACCCTGGGTTGGCGGACACATGGGTGACCTCCCAGCTCAGGTCAGGCGGGCCCCTCCAGGCGCGTAGGCGCTTGGCCCTCCACCCCAGATCCCTCTTGACGCTCACAAGGACGTGGCCTTGGAGGCTTAAGGGCACGTGGCCCGCGGTTCCTTGGGCATTCACCACTCTGTCTGCCCACACAGCTCTAGGCAAAGGCCAGCCGCCGCCTGGCCGGCCCTACTGCCTGACGGCAGTTGGCCCGAAGCCACTGGGAGACACCATTGAGTCGGCACGACCCCTTAGACCCAGCAAGGCCACCCTTGCCCCCACGCCAACTGCCGAAGAAAGTTCCCTGTGCCTGGTGACCGGCTGGGCCAGAGGACCGGTCCTGGCCCAAGAACCCACTCCCGCCCACGACCGTGGCGAAACGGCGGAGGGTGGGCTTTTTCCGGAGGGAGCTGTGGAGAGACACACAGGCAGACAGGTGGCGGCAGCGCGGATGGGCGCTGGTGCTGTCGGCCAGGTGCAGGTCGAAGGCCTTGCGGGCCTCCCGATCATCAGCCGGGCCTGCGGCAGAGTCTGGGTCAGAGCCAGCCACCCCGGGAGCGGCTGGTGTGCGGCTGCCTCCCAGGGCCGCCTTCTGGCGGCATGTCCAGCAGGACCGGCGGGAAGCGCCCCCTCCGGCGCACGCTGTGTTGGGAGAGGCTTGAGGAGATGAGGCCTGCAGCAGTGCCCGGAAGGGGCAGAGGAATCCTCGGGCACCGGCGACTAAAGGAAAAGGCGGATTGGGAGGCCAAAAATACTACAGCACCTGGTTTTCCCAGGTGGTCTCCCATCCAGGTACTAAACAGACCCGACCCTGCTTAGCTTCAGGGATCAGACGAGATGGGGTGCGTTTAGGGTGGTATGGCTGCAGAAGGCAACGGGCGCCACGGGGTGCCTCTTGAGCCTCAGCTTAGCTGGTGCTGGCGAATTACCGCCAGTCTGGTGACCAGCCCTCGGCAGCACGGCCCTGCCGCCCACCCAGGCAGGCGACAGCAGGCCTCGGGGTCCAGGGGGTGGTGGATTCTTGGGCGACCTCGCAACTCCGTTCAGGTGGCAACATACAGGCTTGTAGGTGTTTGACGCTCTGCCCCAGATCCCACTTGACGCTCACAAGGTCTGGGACTCAGAGGCTTAAGGGCCAGTGGCCTGCTGTCCCTTGGGCATTTCCCACCGTGTCCACCCACGCAGTGCTTGGCGCAGCCCAGCCATGGCCGCGCCGGCCCTCCTGCCCGACGGCGGTTGGCCCAAAGCCACTGGGAGCCACCATTGGGCCGGCACGGCCCCTTAGCCCTAGCAAAGCCACCCTTGTACCCACGCCACCCAAAAAGCACAGTTCTCGGCTTTGGAGGTCAGGCGACCTGGACAACCGGTCATGGCCCATGACCCCACTCCTGCCTCCAGCTGTGGCGAAACAGCAGAGGGTGGGCTTTTTCCGGAGGTAGCTGTATAGAGACACACGGGCAGATAGGTGGCTGGGGCGAGCATGTGCGCTGGTGGGGGCGGCCAGGTGTAGGTCGAAGGCCTCGTGGGCCTATCGGCCGTCAGCCGGGCCTACGGTGCAGTCTGGGTGTAGGCCAGCCACCCCGGGAGCGGCTGGTTTATGGTTATCTACCAGGGCCGCCTTCTGGCCGCATGTCCAACCAGACCGGCGGGGTGCGCCCCCTCCAGAGCACGCTGTGTTGGGAGGGGCCTGAGGAGGTGAGGCCTGCAGCGGTGCCAGGCGGAGGTGATGGCGGCCTCGGCCGTGGGCGACTAAAGGAGAATTTATAGTGGGAGGCAAAAATGCATACAGAACCCGGTATTCCAATGTGGTCTCCCATCCAAGTACTAACCAGGCCCGACCCTGCTTAGCTTCCAGTATCAGACGAGATGGGGCGCGTTCAGGGTGGTATGGCCGTAGAAGGCAGTGGGAGCCACGGGGCACCTCTTGAGGCTCAGCTTCGCTGGTGCTGCCGACATACCGCCAGCCCGGCAGCCAACCATCTCCAGCACGGCCCTGCCGTCTGCCAAGGCAGGCGACAGGAGGCCTCGGGTACCCTGGGTTGGCGGACACATGGGTGACCTCCCAGCTCAGGTCAGGCGGGACCCTCCAGGCCCGTAGGCGCTTGGCCCTCCACCCCAGATCCCTCTTGACGCTCACAAGGACGTAGCCTTGGAGGCTTAAGGGCACGTGGCCCGCGGTTCCTTGGGCATTCACCACTCTGTCTGCCCACACAGCTCTAGGCAAAGGCCAGCCGCCGCCTGGCCGACCCTACTGCCTGACGGCAGTTGGCCCGAAGCCACTGGGAGACACCATTGAGTCGGCACGACCCCTTAGACCCAGCAAGGCCACCCTTGCCCCCACGCCAACTGCCGAAGAAAGTTCCCTGTGCCTGGTGACCGGCTGGGCCAGAGGACCGGTCCCGGCCCAAGAACCCACTCCCGCCCACGACCATGGCGAAACGGCGGAGGGTGGGCTTTTTCCGGAGGGAGCTGTGGAGAGACACACAGGCAGACAGGTGGCGGCAGCGCGGATGGGCCCTGGTGCTCTCTGCCAGGTGCAGGTCGAAGGCCTTGCGGGCCTCCCGATCATCAGCCGGGCCTGCGGCAGAGTCTGGGTCAGAGCCAGCCACCCCGGGAGCGGCTGGGGTGCGGCTGCCTCCCAGGGGCGCCTTCTGGCGGCATGTCCAGCAGGACCGGCGGGAAGCGCCCCCTCCGGCGCACGCTGTGTTGGGAGAGGCTTGAGGAGATGAGGCCTGCAGCAGTGCCCGGATGGGGCAGAGGAATCCTCGGGCACCGGCGACTAAAGGAAAAGGTGGATTGGGAGGCCAAAAATACTACAGCACCCGGTTTTCCCAGGTGGTCTCCCATCCAGGTACTAAACAGACCCGACCCTGCTTAGCTTCAGGGATCAGACGAGATGGGGTGCGTTTAGGGTGGTATGGCTGCAGAAGGCAACGGGCGCCACGGGGTGCCTCTTGAGCCTCAGCTTAGCTGGTGCTGGCGAATTACCGCCAGTCTGGTGACCAGCCCTCGGCAGCACGGCCCTGCCGCCCACCCAGGCAGGCGACAGCAGGCCTCGGGGTCCAGGGGGTGGTGGATTCTTGGGCGACCTCGCAACTCCGTGCAGGCGGCAACATCCAGGCTTGTAGGTGTTTGACGCTCTGCCCCAGATCCCACTTGACGCTCACAAGGTCTGGGACTCAGAGGCTTAAGGGCCAGTGGCCTGCTGTCCCTTGGGCATTTCCCACCGTGTCCACCCACGCAGTGCTTGGCGCAGCCCAGCCATGGCCGCGCCGGCCCTCCTGCCCGACGGCGGTTGGCCCAAAGCCACTGGGAGCCACCATTGGGCCGGCACGGCCCCTTAGCCCCAGCAAAGCCACCCTTGTACCCACGCCACCCAAAAAGCACAGTTCTCGGCTTTGGAGGTCAGGCGACCTGGAGAACCGGTCATGGCCCACGACCCCACTCTTGCCTCCAGCTGTGGCGAAACAGCAGAGGGTGGGCTTTTTCCGGAGGTAGCTGTATAGAGACACACGGGCAGATAGGTGGCTGGGGCGTGCATGTGCGCTGGTGGGGGCGGCCAGGTGTAGGTCGAAGGCCTCGTGGGCCTATCGGCCGTCAGCCGGGCCTACGGTGCAGTCTGGGTGTAGGCCAGCCACCCCGGGAGCGGCTGGTTTATGGTTATCTACCAGGGCCGCCTTCTGGCCGCATGTCCAACCAGACCGGCGGTGTGCGCCCCCTCCAGAGCACGCTGTGTTGGGAGGGGCCTGAGGAGGTGAGGCCTGCAGCGGTGCCAGGCGGAGGTGATGGCGGCCTCGGCCGTGGGCGACTAAAGGAGAATTTATAGTGGGAGGCATAAATGAATACAGAACCCGGTATTCCAATGTGGTCTCCCATCCAAGTACTAACCAGACCCGACCCAGCTTAGCTTCCAGGATCAGACGAGATGGGGCGCGTTCAGGGTGGTATGGCCTTAGAAGGCAGCGGGAGCCACGGGGCACCTCTTGAGGCTCAGCTTCGCTGGTGCTGCCGACATACCGCCAGCCCGGCAGCCAACCATCTCCAGCACGGCCCTGCCGTCTGCCAAGGCAGGCGACAGGAGGCCTCAGGGACCCTGGGTTGGCGGACACGTGGGTGACCTCGCAGCTCATGTGAGGCGGGACCCTCCAGGCCCGTAGGCGCTTGGCCCTCCACCCCAGATCCCTCTTGACGCTCACAAGGACGTGGCCTTGGAGGCTTAAGGGCATGTGGCCCGCGGTTCCTTGGGCATTCACCACTCTGTCTGCCCACACAGCTCTAGGCAAAGGCCAGCCGCTGCCTGGCCGGCCCTACTGCCTCACGGCAGTTGGCCCGAAGCCACTGGGAGACACCACTGAGTCGGCACGACCCCTTAGACCCAGCAAGGCCACCCTTGCCCCCACGCCAACTGCCGAACAAAGTTCCCTGTGCCTGGTGACCGGCTGGGCCAGAGGACCGGTCCCGGCCCAAGAACCCACTCCCGCCCACGGCCGTGGCGAAACGGCGGAGGGTGGGCTTTTTCTGGAGAGAGCTGTGGAGAGACACACAGGCAGACAGGTGGCGGCAGCGCGGATGGGCGCTGGTGCTGTCGGCCAGGTGCAGGTCGAAGGCCTTGCGGGCCTCCCGATCATCAGCCGGGCCTGCGGCAGAGTCTGGGTCAGAGCCAGCCACCCCGGGAGCGGCTGGGGTGCGGCTGCCTCCCAGGGCCGCCTTCTGGCGGCATGTCCAGCAGGACCGGCGGGAAGCGCCCCCTCCGGCGCACGCTGTGTTGGGAGAGGCTTGAGGAGATGAGGCCTGCAGCAGTGCCCGGAAGGGGCAGAGGAATCCTCGGGCACCGGCGACTAAAGGAAAAGGCGGATTGGGAGGCCAAAAATACTACAGCACCTGGTTTTCCCAGGTGGTCTCCCATCCAGGTACTAAACAGACCCGACCCTGCTTAGCTTCAGGGATCAGACGAGATGGGGTGCGTTTAGGGTGGTATGGCTGCAGAAGGCAACGGGCGCCACGGGGTGCCTCTTGAGCCTCAGCTTAGCTGGTGCTGGCGAATTACCGCCAGTCTGGTGACCAGCCCTCGGCAGCACGGCCCTGCCGCCCACCCAGGCAGGCGACAGCAGGCCTCGGGGTCCAGGGGGTGGTGGATTCTTGGGCGACCTCGCAACTCCGTTCAGGTGGCAACATACAGGCTTGTAGGTGTTTGAAGCTCTGCCCCAGATCCCACTTGACGCTCACAAGGTCTGGGACTCAGAGGCTTAAGGGCCAGTGGCCTGCTGTCCCTTGGGCATTTCCCACCGTGTCCACCCACGCAGTGCTTGGCGCAGCCCAGCCATGGCCGCGCCGGCCCTCCTGCCCGACGGCGGTTGGCCCAAAGCCACTGGGAGCCACCATTGGGCCGGCACGGCCCCTTAGCCCCAGCAAAGCCACCCTTGTACCCACGCCACCCAAAAAGCAGTTCTCGGCTTTGGAGGTCAGGCGACCTGGACAACCGGTCATGGCCCACGACCCCACTCCTGCCTCCAGCTGTGGCGAAACAGCAGAGGGTGGGCTTTTTCCGGAGGTAGCTGTATAGAGACACACGGGCAGATAGGTGGCTGGGGCGAGCATGTGCGCTGGTGGGGGCGGCCAGGTGTAGGTCGAAGGACTCGTGGGCCTATCGGCCGTCAGCCGGGCCTACGGTGCAGTCTGGGTGTAGGCCAGCCACCCCGGGAGCGGCTGGTTTATGGTTATCTACCAGGGCCGCCTTCTGGCCGCATGTCCAACCAGACCGGCGGGGTGCGCCCCCTCCAGAGCACGCTGTGTTGGGAGGGGCCTGAGGAGGTGAGGCCTGCAGCGGTGCCAGGCGGAGGTGATGGCGGCCTCGGACCTGGGTGACTAAAGGAGAATTTATAGTGGGAGGCAAAAATGCATACAGAACCCGGTATTCCAATGTGGTCTCCCATCCAAGTACTAACCAGGCCCGACCCTGCTTAGCTTCCAGGATCAGACGAGATGGGGCGCGTTCAGGGTGGTATGGCCGTAGAAGGCAGTGGGAGCCACGGGGCACCTCTTGAGGCACAGCTTCGCTGGTGCTGCCGACATACCGCCAGCCCGGCAGCCAACCATCTCCAGCACGGCCCTGCCGTCTGCCAAGGCAGGCGACAGGAGGCCTCGGGGACCCTGGGTTGGCGGACACATGGGTGACCTCCCAGCTCAGGTCAGGCGGGACCCTCCAGGCCCGTAGGCGCTTGGCCCTCCACCCCAGATCCCTCTTGACGCTCACAAGGACGTGGCCTTGGAGGCTTAAGCGCACGTGGCCCGCGGTTCCTTGGGCATTCACCACTCTGTCTGCCCACACAGCTCTAGGCAAAGGCCAGCCGCCGCCTGGCCGGCCCTACTGCCTGACGGCAGTTGGCCCGAAGCCACTGGGAGACACCATTGAGTCGGCACGACCCCTTAGACCCAGCAAGGCCACCCTTGCCCCCACGCCAACTGCCGAAGAAAGTTCCCTGTGCCTGGTGACCGGCTGGGCCAGAGGACCGGTCCCGGCCCAAGAACCCATTCCCGCCCACGACCGTGGCGAAACGGCGGAGGGTGGGCTTTTTCCGGAGGGAGCTGTGGAGAGACACACAGGCAGACAGGTGGCGGCAGCGCGGATGGGCGCTGGTGCTGTCGGCCAGGTGCAGGTCGAAGGCCTTGCGGGCCTCCCGATCATCAGCCGGGCCTGCGGCAGAGTCTGGGTCAGAGCCAGCCACCCCGGGAGCGGCTGGGGTGCGGCTGCCTCCCAGGGCCGCCTTCTGGCGGCATGTCCAGCAGGACCGGCGGGAAGCGCCCCCTCCGGCGCACGCTGTGTTGGGAGAGGCTTGAGGAGATGAGGCCTGCAGCAGTGCCCGGATGGGGCAGAGGAATCCTCGGGCACCGGCGACTAAAGGAAAAGGCGGATTGGGAGGCCAAAAATACTACAGCACCCGGTTTTCCCAGGTGGTCTCCCATCCAGGTACTAAACAGACCCGACCCTGCTTAGCTTCAGGGATCAGACGAGATGGGGTGCGTTTAGGGTGGTATGGCTGCAGAAGGCAACGGGCGCCACGGGGTGCCTCTTGAGCCTCAGCTTAGCTGGTGCTGGCGAATTACCGCCAGTCTGGTGACCAGCCCTCGGCAGCACGGCCCTGCCGCCCACCCAGGCAGGCGACAGCAGGCCTCGGGGTCCAGGGGGTGGTGGATTCTTGGGCGACCTCGCAACTCCGTTCAGGTGGCAACATCCAGGCTTGTAGGTGTTTGACGCTCTGCCCCAGATCCCACTTGACGCTCACAAGGTCTGGGACTCAGAGGCTTAAGGGCCAGTGGCCTGCTGTCCCTTGGGCATTTCCCACCGTGTCCACCCACGCAGTGCTTGGCGCAGCCCAGCCATGGCCGCGCCGGCCCTCCTGCCCGACGACGGTTGGCCCAAAGCCACTGGGAGTCACCATTGGGCCGGCACGGCCCCTTAGCCCCAGCAAAGCCACCCTTGTACCCACGCCACCCAAAAAGCACAGTTTTCGGCTTTGGAGGTCAGGTGACCTGGAGAACCGGTCATGGCCCACGACCCCACTCCTACCTCCAGCTGTGGCGAAAGAGCAGAGGGTGGGCTTTTTCCGGAGGTAGCTGTATAGAGACACACGGGCAGATAGGTGGCTGGGGCGTGCATGTGCGCTGGTGGGGGCGGCCAGGTGTAGCTCGAAGGCCTCGTGGGCCGATCGGCCATCAGCCGGGCCTACGGTGCAGTCTGGGTGTAGGCCAGCCACCCCAGGAGCGGCTGGTTTATGGTTATCTACCAGGGCCGCCTTCTGGCCGCATGTCCAACCAGACCGGTTGGGTGCACCCCCTCCAGAGCACGCTGTGTTTGGAGGGGCCTGAGGAGGTGAGGCCTGCAGCGGTGCCAGGCAGAGGTGATGGCGGCCTCGGCCGTGGGCGACTAAAGGAGAATTTATAGTGGGAGGCAAAAATGAATACAGAACCCGGTATTCCAATGTGGTCTCCCATCCAAGTACTAACCAGGCCCGACCCTGCTTAGCTTCCAGTATCAGACGAGATGGGGCGCGTTCAGGGTGGTATGGCCGTAGAAGGCAGTGGGAGCCACGGGGCACCTCTTGAGGCTCAGCTTCGCTGGTGCTGCCGACATACCGCCAGCCCGGCAGCCAACCATCTCCAGCACGGCCCTGCCGTCTGCCAAGGCAGGCGACAGGAGGCCTCGGGGACCCTGGGTTGGCGGACACATGGGTGACCTCCCAGCTCAGGTCAGGCGGGACCCTCCAGGCCCGTAGGCGCTTGGCCCTCCACCCCAGATCTCTCTTGACGCTCACAAGGACGTGGCCTTGGAGGCTTAAGGGCACGTGGCCCGCGGTTCCTTGGGCATTCACCACTCTGTCTGCCCACACAGCTCTAGGCAAAGGCCAGCCGCCGCCTGGCCGACCCTACTGCCTGACGGCAGTTGGCCCGAAGCCACTGGGAGACACCATTGAGTCGGCACGACCCCTTAGACCCAGCAAGGCCACCCTTGCCCCCACGCCAACTGCCGAAGAAAGTTCCCTGTGCCTGGTGACCGGCTGGGCCAGAGGACCGGTCCCGGCCCAAGAACCCACTCCCGCCCACGACCATGGCGAAACGGCGGAGGGTGGGCTTTTTCCGGAGGGAGCTGTGGAGAGACACACAGGCAGACAGGTGGCGGCAGCGCGGATGGGCCCTGGTGCTGTCTGCCAGGTGCAGGTCGAAGGCCTTGCGGGCCTCCCGATCATCAGCCGGGCCTGCGGCAGAGTCTGGGTCAGAGCCAGCCACCCCGGGAGCGGCTGGGGTGCGGCTGCCTCCCAGGGCCGCCTTCTGGCGGCATGTCCAGCAGGACCGGCGGGAAGCGCCCCCTCCGGCGCACGCTGTGTTGGGAGAGGCTTGAGGAGATGAGGCCTGCAGCAGTGCCCGGATGGGGCAGAGGAATCCTCGGGCACCGGCGACTAAAGGAAAAGGCGGATTGGGAGGCCAAAAATACTACAGCACCCGGTTTTCCCAGGTGGTCTCCCATCCAGGTACTAAACAGACCCGACCCTGCTTAGCTTCAGGGATCAGACGAGATGGGGTGCGTTTAGGGTGGTATGGCTGCAGAAGGCAACGGGCGCCACGGGGTGCCTCTTGAGCCTCAGCTTAGCTGGTGCTGGCGAATTACCGCCAGTCTGGTGACCAGCCCTCGGCAGCACGGCCCTGCCGCCCACCCAGGCAGGCGACAGGAGGCCTCGGGGACCCTGGGTTGGCGGACACGTGGGTGACCTCGCAGCTCAGGTGAGGCGGGACCCTCCAGGCCCGTAGGCGCTTGGCCCTCCACCCCAGATCCCTCTTGACGCTCACAAGGACGTGGCCTTGGAGGCTTAAGGGCATGTGGCCCGCGGTTCCTTGGGCATTCACCACTCTGTCTGCCCACACAGCTCTAGGCAAAGGCCAGACGCTGCCTGGCCGGCCCTACTGCCTCACGGCAGTTGGCCCGAAGCCACTGGGAGACACCACTGAGTCGGCACGACCCCTTAGACCCAGCAAGGCCACCCTTGCCCCCACGCCAACTGCCGAACAAAGTTCCCTGTGCCTGGTGACCGGCTGGGCCAGAGGACCGGTCCCGGCCCAAGAACCCACTCCCGCCCACGGCCGTGGCGAAACGGCGGAGGGTGGGCTTTTTCTGGAGAGAGCTGTGGAGAGACACACAGGCAGACAGGTGGCGGCAGCGCGGATGGGCGCTGGTGCTGTCGGCCAGGTGCAGGTCGAAGGCCTTGCGGGCCTCCCGATCATCAGCCGGGCCTGCGGCAGAGTCTGGGTCAGAGCCAGCCACCCCGGGAGCGGCTGGGGTGCGGCTGCCTCCCAGGGCCGCCTTCTGGCGGCATGTCCAGCAGGACCGGCGGGAAGCGCCCCCTCCGGCGCACGCTGTGTTGGGAGAGGCTTGAGGAGATGAGGCCTGCAGCAGTGCCCGGAAGGGGCAGAGGAATCCTCGGGCACCGGCGACTAAAGGAAAAGGCGGATTGGGAGGCCAAAAATACTACAGCACCTGGTTTTCCCAGGTGGTCTCCCATCCAGGTACTAAACAGACCCGACCCTGCTTAGCTTCAGGGATCAGACGAGATGGGGTGCGTTTAGGGTGGTATGGCTGCAGAAGGCAACGGGCGCCACGGGGTGCCTCTTGAGCCTCAGCTTAGCTGGTGCTGGCGAATTACCGCCAGTCTGGTGACCAGCCCTCGGCAGCACGGCCCTGCCGCCCACCCAAGCAGGCGACAGCAGGCCTCGGGGTCCAGGGGGTGGTGGATTCTTGGGCGACCTCGCTACTCCGTTCAGGCGGCAACTTCCAGGCTTGTAGGTGTTTGAAGCTCTGCCCCAGATCCCACTTGACGCTCACAAGGTCTGGGACTCAGAGGCTTAAGGGCCAGTGGCCTGCTGTCCCTTGGGCATTTCCCACCGTGTCCACCCACGCAGTGCTTGGCGCAGCCCAGCCATGGCCGCGCCGGCCCTCCTGCCCGACGGCGGTTGGCCCAAAGCCACTGGGAGCCACCATTGGGCCGGCACGGCCCCTTAGCCCCAGCAAAGCCACCCTTGTACCCACGCCACCCAAAAAGCAGTTCTCGGCTTTGGAGGTCAGGCGACCTGGACAACCGGTCATGGCCCACGACCCCACTCCTGCCTCCAGCTGTGGCGAAACAGCAGAGGGTGGGCTTTTTCCGGAGGTAGCTGTATAGAGACACACGGGCAGATAGGTGGCTGGGGCGAGCATGTGCGCTGGTGGGGGCGGCCAGGTGTAGGTCGAAGGACTCGTGGGCCTATCGGCCGTCAGCCGGGCCTACGGTGCAGTCTGGGTGTAGGCCAGCCACCCCGGGAGCGGCTGGTTTATGGTTATCTACCAGGGCCGCCTTCTGGCCGCATGTCCAACCAGACCGGCGGGGTGCTCCCCCTCCAGAGCACGCTGTGTTGGGAGGGGCCTGAGGAGGTGAGGCCTGCAGCGGTGCCAGGCGGAGGTGATGGTGGCCTCGGACCTGGGTGACTAAAGGAGAATTTATAGTGGGAGGCAAAAATGCATACAGAACCCGGTATTCCAATGTGGTCTCCCATCCAAGTACTAACCAGGCCCGACCCTGCTTAGCTTCCAGGATCAGACGAGATGGGGCGCGTTCAGGGTGGTATGGCCGTAGAAGGCAGTGGGAGCCACGGGGCACCTCTTGAGGCTCAGCTTCGCTGGTGCTGCCGACATACCGCCAGCCCGGCAGCCAACCATCTCCAGCACGGCCCTGCCGTCTGCCAAGGCAGGCGACAGGAGGCCTCGGGGACCCTGGGTTGGCGGACACATGGGTGACCTCCCAGCTCAGGTCAGGCGGGACCCTCCAGGCCCGTAGGCGCTTGGCCCTCCACCCCAGATCCCTCTTGACGCTCACAAGGACGTGGCCTTGGAGGCTTAAGCGCACGTGGCCCGCGGTTCCTTGGGCATTCACCACTCTGTCTGCCCACACAGCTCTAGGCAAAGGCCAGCCGCCGCCTGGCCGGCCCTACTGCCTGACGGCAGTTGGCCCGAAGCCACTGGGAGACACCATTGAGTCGGCACGACCCCTTAGACCCAGCAAGGCCACCCTTGCCCCCACGCCAACTGCCGAAGAAAGTTCCCTGTGCCTGGTGACCGGCTGGGCCAGAGGACCGGTCCCGGCCCAAGAACCCACTCCCGCCCACGACCGTGGCGAAACGGCGGAGGGTGGGCTTTTTCCGGAGGGAGCTGTGGAGAGACACACAGGCAGACAGGTGGCGGCAGCGCGGATGGGCGCTGGTGCTGTCGGCCAGGTGCAGGTCGAAGGCCTTGCGGGCCTCCCGATCATCAGCCGGGCCTGCGGCAGAGTCTGGGTCAGAGCCAGCCACCCCGGGAGCGGCTGGGGTGCGGCTGCCTCCCAGGGCCGCCTTCTGGCGGCATGTCCAGCAGGACCGGCGGGAAGCGCCCCCTCCGGCGCACGCTGTGTTGGGAGAGGCTTGAGGAGATGAGGCCTGCAGCAGTGCCCGGATGGGGCAGAGGAATCCTCGGGCACCGGCGACTAAAGGAAAAGGCGGATTGGGAGGCCAAAAATACTACAGCACCCGGTTTTCCCAGGTGGTCTCCCATCCAGGTACTAAACAGACCCGACCCTGCTTAGCTTCAGGGATCAGACGAGATGGGGTGCGTTTAGGGTGGTATGGCTGCAGAAGGCAACGGGCGCCACGGGGTGCCTCTTGAGCCTCAGCTTAGCTGGTGCTGGCGAATTACCGCCAGTCTGGTGACCAGCCCTCGGCAGCACAGCCCTGCCGCCCACCCAGGCAGGCGACAGCAGGCCTCGGGGTCCAGGGGGTGGTGGATTCTTGGGCGACCTCGCAACTCCGTTCAGGTGGCAACATCCAGGCTTGTAGGTGTTTGACGCTCTGCCCCAGATCCCACTTGAGGCTCACAAGGTCTGGGACTCAGAGGCTTAAGGGCCAGTGGCCTGCTGTCCCTTGGGCATTTCCCACCGTGTCCACCCACGCAGTGCTTGGCGCAGCCCAGCCATGGCCGCGCCGGCCCTCCTGCCCGACGACGGTTGGCCCAAAGCCACTGGGAGTCACCATTGGGCCGGCACGGCCCCTTAGCCCCAGCAAAGCCACCCTTGTACCCACGCCACCCAAAAAGCACAGTTTTCGGCTTTGGAGGTCAGGTGACCTGGAGAACCGGTCATGGCCCACGACCCCACTCCTACCTCCAGCTGTGGCGAAAGAGCAGAGGGTGGGCTTTTTCCGGAGGTAGCTGTATAGAGACACACGGGCAGATAGGTGGCTGGGGCGTGCATGTGCGCTGGTGGGGGCGGCCAGGTGTAGCTCGAAGGCCTCGTGGGCCGATCGGCCATCAGCCGGGCCTACGGTGCAGTCTGGGTGTAGGCCAGCCACCCCAGGAGCGGCTGGTTTATGGTTATCTACCAGGGCCGCCTTCTGGCCGCATGTCCAACCAGACCGGTTGGGTGCACCCCCTCCAGAGCACGCTGTGTTTGGAGGGGCCTGAGGAGGTGAGGCCTGCAGCGGTGCCAGGCAGAGGTGATGGCGGCCTCGGCCGTGGGCGACTAAAGGAGAATTTATAGTGGGAGGCAAAAATGAATACAGAACCCGGTATTCCAATGTGGTCTCCCATCCAAGTACTAACCAGGCCCGACCCTGCTTAGCTTCCAGTATCAGACGAGATGGGGCACGTTCAGGGTGGTATGGCCGTAGAAGGCAGTGGGAGCCACGGGGCACCTCTTGAGGCTCAGCTTCGCTGGTGCTGCCGACATACCGCCAGCCCGGCAGCCAACCATCTCCAGCACGGCCCTGCCGTCTGCCAAGGCAGGCGACAGGAGGCCTCGGGGACCCTGGGTTGGCGGACACATGGGTGACCTCCCAGCTCAGGTCAGGCGGGACCCTCCAGGCCCGTAGGCGCTTGGCCCTCCACCCCAGATCCCTCTTGACGCTCACAAGGACGTGGCCTTGGAGGCTTAAGGGCATGTGGCCCGCGGTTCCTTGGGCATTCACCACTCTGTCTGCCCACACAGCTCTAGGCAAAGGCCAGCCGCCGCCTGGCCGACCCTACTGCCTGACGGCAGTTGGCCCGAAGCCACTGGGAGACACCATTGAGTCGGCACGACCCCTTAGACCCAGCAAGGCCACCCTTGCCCCCACGCCAACTGCCGAAGAAAGTTCCCTGTGCCTGGTGACCGGCTGGGCCAGAGGACCGGTCCCGGCCCAAGAACCCACTCCCGCCCACGACCATGGCGAAACGGCGGAGGGTGGGCTTTTTCCGGAGGGAGCTGTGGAGAGACACACAGGCAGACAGGTGGCGGCAGCGCGGATGGGCGCTGGTGCTGTCGGCCAGGTGCAGGTCGAAGGCCTTGCGGGCCTCCCGATCATCAGCCGGGCCTGCGGCAGAGTCTGGGTCAGAGCCAGCCACCCCGGGAGCGGCTGGGGTGCGGCTGCCTCCCAGGGCCGCCTTCTGGCGGCATGTCGAGCAGGACCGGCGGGAAGCGCCCCCTCCGGCGCACGCTGTGTTGGGAGAGGCTTGAGGAGATGAGGCCTGCAGCAGTGCCCGGAAGGGGCAGAAGAATCCTCGGGCACCGGCGACTAAAGGAAAAGGCGGATTGGGAGGCCAAAAATACTACAGCACCTGGTTTTCCCAGGTGGTCTCCCATCCAGGTACTAAACAGACCCGACCCTGCTTAGCTTCAGGGATCAGACGAGATGGGGTGCGTTTAGGGTGGTATGGCTGCAGAAGGCAACGGGCGCCACGGGGTGCCTCTTGAGCCTCAGCTTAGCTGGTGCTGGCGAATTACCGCCAGTCTGGTGACCAGCCCTCGGCAGCACGGCCCTGCCGCCCACCCAGGCAGGCGACAGCAGGCCTCGGGGTCCAGGGGGTGGTGGATTCTTGGGCGACCTCGCAACTCCGTTCAGGTGGCAACATACAGGCTTGTAGGTGTTTGAAGCTCTGCCCCAGATCCCACTTGACGCTCACAAGGTCTGGGACTCAGAGGCTTAAGGGCCAGTGGCCTGCTGTCCCTTGGGCATTTCCCACCGTGTCCACCCACGCAGTGCTTGGCGCAGCCCAGCCATGGCCGCGCCGGCCCTCCTGCCCGACGGCGGTTGGCCCAAAGCCACTGGGAGCCACCATTGGGCCGGCACGGCCCCTTAGCCCCAGCAAAGCCACCCTTGTACCCACGCCACCCAAAAAGCAGTTCTCGGCTTTGGAGGTCAGGCGACCTGGACAACCGGTCATGGCCCACGACCCCACTCCTGCCTCCAGCTGTGGCGAAACAGCAGAGGGTGGGCTTTTTCCGGAGGTAGCTGTATAGAGACACACGGGCAGATAGGTGGCTGGGGCGAGCATGTGCGCTGGTGGGGGCGGCCAGGTGTAGGTCGAAGGACTCGTGGGCCTATCGGCCGTCAGCCGGGCCTACGGTGCAGTCTGGGTGTAGGCCAGCCACCCCGGGAGCGGCTGGTTTATGGTTATCTACCAGGGCCGCCTTCTGGCCGCATGTCCAACCAGACCGGCGGGGTGCGCCCCCTCCAGAGCACGCTGTGTTGGGAGGGGCCTGAGGAGGTGAGGCCTGCAGCGGTGCCAGGCGGAGGTGATGGCGGCCTCGGCCGTGGGCGACTAAAGGAGAATTTATAGTGGGAGGCAAAAATGCATACAGAACCCGGTATTCCAATGTGGTCTCCCATCCAAGTACTAACCAGGCCCGACCCTGCTTAGCTTCCAGGATCAGACGAGATGGGGCGCGTTCAGGGTGGTATGGCCGTAGAAGGCAGTGGGAGCCACGGGGCACCTCTTGAGGCTCAGCTTCGCTGGTGCTGCCGACATACCGCCAGCCCGGCAGCCAACCATCTCCAGCACGGCCCTGCCGTCTGCCAAGGCAGGCGACAGGAGGCCTCGGGGACCCTGGGTTGGCGGACACATGGGTGACCTCCCAGCTCAGGTCAGGCGGGACCCTCCAGGCCCGTAGGCGCTTGGCCCTCCACCCCAGATCCCTCTTGACGCTCACAAGGACGTGGCCTTGGAGGCTTAAGGGCACGTGGCCCGCGGTTCCTTGGGCATTCACCACTCTGTCTGCCCACACAGCTCTAGGCAAAGGCCAGCCGCCGCCTGGCCGGCCCTACTGCCTGACGGCAGTTGGCCCGAAGCCACTGGGAGACACCATTGGGTCGGCACGACCCCTTAGACCCAGCAAGGCCACCCTTGCCCCCACGCCAACTGCCGAAGAAAGTTCCCTGTGCCTGGTGACCGGCTGGGCCAGAGGACCGGTCCCGGCCCAAGAACCCACTCCCGCCCACGACCGTGGCGAAACGGCGGAGGGTGGGCTTTTTCCGGAGGGAGCTGTGGAGAGACACACAGGCAGACAGGTGGCAGCAGCGCGGATGGGCGCTGGTGCTGTCGGCCAGGTGCAGGTCGAAGGCCTTGCGGGCCTCCCGATCATCAGCCGGGCCTGCGGCAGAGTCTGGGTCAGAGCCAGCCACCCCGGGAGCGGCTGGGGTGCGGCTGCCTCCCAGGGCCGCCTTCTGGCGGCATGTCCAGCAGGACCGGCGGGAAGCGCCCCCTCCGGCGCACGCTGTGTTGGGAGAGGCTTGAGGAGATGAGGCCTGCAGCAGTGCCCGGATGGGGCAGAGGAATCCTCGGGCACCGGCGACTAAAGGAAAAGGCGGATTGGGAGGCCAAAAATACTACAGCACCCGGTTTTCCCAGGTGGTCTCCCATCCAGGTACTAAACAGACCCGACCCTGCTTAGCTTCAGGGATCAGACAAGATGGGGTGCGTTTAGGGTGGTATGGCTGCAGAAGGCAACGGGCGCCACGGGGTGCCTCTTGAGCCTCAGCTTAGCTGGTGCTGGCGAATTACCGCCAGTCTGGTGACCAGCCCTCGGCAGCACGGCCCTGCCGCCCACCCAGGCAGGCGACAGCAGGCCTCGGGGTCCAGGGGGTGGTGGATTCTTGGGCGACCTCGCAACTCCGTTCAGGTGGCAACATCCAGGTTTGTAGGTGTTTGACGCTCTGCCCCAGATCCCACTTGACGCTCACAAGGTCTGGGACTCAGAGGCTTAAGGGCCAGTGGCCTGCTGTCCCTTGGGCATTTCCCACCGTGTCCACCCACGCAGTGCTTGGCGCAGCCCAGCCATGGCCGCGCCGGCCCTCCTGCCCGACGGCGGTTGGCCCAAAGCCACTGGGAGCCACCATTGGGCCGGCACGGCCCCTTAGCCCCAGCAAAGCCACCCTTGTACCCACGCCACCCAAAAAGCACAGTTCTCGGCTTTGGAGTTCAGGCGACCTGGACAACCGGTCATGGCCCACGACCCCACTCCTGCCTCCAGCTGTGGCGAAACAGCAGAGGGTGGGCTTTTTCCGGAGGTAGCTGTATAGAGACACACGGGCAGATAGGTGGCTGGGGCGAGCATGTGCGCTGGTGGGGGCGGCCAGGTGTAGGTCGAAGGCCTCGTGGGCCTATCGGCCGTCAGCCAGGCCTACGGTGCAGTCTGGGTGTAGGCCAGCCACCCCGGGAGCGGCTGGTTTATGGTTATCTACCAGGGCCGCCTTCTGGCCGCATGTCCAACCAGACCGGCGGGGTGCGCCCCCTCCAGAGCACGCTGTGTTGGGAGGGGCCTGAGGAGGTGAGGCCTGCAGCGGTGCCAGGCGGAGGTGATGGCGGCCTCGGCCCTGGGCGACTAAAGGAGAATTTATAGTGGGAGGCAAAAATGCATACAGAACCCGGTATTCCAATGTGGTCTCCCATCCAAGTACTAACCAGGCCCGACCCTGCTTAGCTTCCAGGATCAGACGAGATGGGGCGCGTTCAGGGTGGTATGGCCGTAGGAGGCAGTGGGAGCCACGGGGCACCTCTTGAGGCTCAGCTTCGCTGGTGCTGCCGACATACCGCCAGCCCGGCAGCCAACCATCTCCAGCACGGCCCTGCCGTCTGCCAAGGCAGGCGACAGGAGGCCTCGGGGACCCTGGGTTGGCGGACACATGGGTGACCTCCCAGCTCAGGTCAGGCGGGCCCCTCCAGGCGCGTAGGCGCTTGGCCCTCCACCCCAGATCCCTCTTGACGCTCACAAGGACGTGGCCTTGGAGGCTTAAGGGCACGTGGCCCGCGGTTCCTTGGGCATTCACCACTCTGTCTGCCCACACAGCTCTAGGCAAAGGCCAGCCGCCGCCTGGCCGGCCCTACTGCCTGACGGCAGTTGGCCCGAAGCCACTGGGAGACACCACTGAGTCGGCACGACCCCTTAGACCCAGCAAGGCCACCCTTGCCCCCACGCCAACTGCCGAAGAAAGTTCCCTGTGCCTGGTGACCGGCTGGGCCAGAGGACCGGTCCCGGCCCAAGAACCCACTCCCGCCCACGACCGTGGCGAAACGGCGGAGGGTGGGCTTTTTCCGGAGGGAGCTGTGGAGAGACACACAGGCAGACAGGTGGTGGCAGCGCGGATGGGCGCTGGTGCTGTCGGCCAGGTGCAGGTCGAAGGCCTTGCGGGCCTCCCGATCATCAGCCGGGCCTGCGGCAGAGTCTGGGTCAGAGCCAGCCACCCCGGGAGCGGCTGGGGTGCGGCTGCCTCCCAGGGCCGCCTTCTGGCGGCATGTCCAGCAGGACCGGCGGGAAGCGCCCCCTCCGGCGCACGCTGTGTTGGGAGAGGCTTGAGGAGATGTGGCCTGCAGCAGTGCCCGGAAGGGGCAGAGGAATCCTCGGGCACCGGCGACTAAAGGAAAAGGCGGATTGGGAGGCCAAAAATACTACAGCACCTGGTTTTCCCAGGTGGTCTCCCATCCAGGTACTAAACAGACCCGACCCTGCTTAGCTTCAGGGATCAGACGAGATGGGGTGCGTTTAGGGTGGTATGGCTGCAGAAGGCAATGGGCGCCACGGGGTGCCTCTTGAGCCTCAGCTTAGCTGGTGCTGGCGAATTACCGCCAGTCTGGTGACCAGCCCTCGGCAGCACGGCCCTGCCGCCCACCCAGGCAGGCGACAGCAGGCCTCGGGGTCCAGGGGGTGGTGGATTCTTGGGCGACCTCGCAACTCCGTTCAGGTGGCAACATACAGGCTTGTAGGTGTTTGACGCTCTGCCCCAGATCCCACTTGACGCTCACAAGGTCTGGGACTCAGAGGCTTAAGGGCCAGTGGCCTGCTGTCCCTTGGGCATTTCCCACCGTGTCCACCCACGCAGTGCTTGGCGCAGCCCAGCCATGGCCGCGCCGGCCCTCCTGCCCGACGGCGGTTGGCCCAAAGCCACTGGGAGCCACCATTGGGCCGGCACGGCCCCTTAGCCCCAGCAAAGCCACCCTTGTACCCACGCCACCCAAAAAGCACAGTTCTCGGCTTTGGAGGTCAGGCGACCTGGAGAACCGGTCATGGCCCATGACCCCACTCCTGCCTCCAGCTGTGGCGAAACAGCAGAGGGTGGGCTTTTTCCGGAGGTAGCTGTATAGAGACACACGGGCAGATAGGTGGCTGGGGCGAGCATGTGCGCTGGTGGGGGCGGCCAGGTGTAGGTCGAAGGCCTCGTGGGCCTATCGGCCGTCAGCCGGGCCTACGGTGCAGTCTGGGTGTAGGCCAGCCACCCCGGGAGCGGCTGGTTTATGGTTATCTACCAGGGCCGCCTTCTGGCCGCATGTCCAACCAGACCGGCGGGGTGCGCCCCCTCCAGAGCACGCTGTGTTGGGAGGGGCCTGAGGAGGTGAGGCCTGCAGCGGTGCCAGGCGGAGGTGATGGCGGCCTCGGCCGTGGGCGACTAAAGGAGAATTTATAGTGGGAGGCAAAAATGCATACAGAACCCGGTATTCCAATGTGGTCTCCCATCCAAGTACTAACCAGGCCCGACCCTGCTTAGCTTCCAGGATCAGACGAGATGGGGCGCGTTCAGGGTGGTATGGCCGTAGAAGGCAGTGGGAGCCACGGGGCACCTCTTGAGGCTCAGCTTCGCTGGTGCTGCCGACATACCGCCAGCCCGGCAGCCAACCATCTCCAGCACGGCCCTGCCGTCTGCCAAGGCAGGCGACAGGAGGCCTCGGGGACCCTGGGTTGGCGGACACATGGGTGACCTCCCAGCTCAGGTCAGGCGGGACCCTCCAGGCCCGTAGGCGCTTGGCCCTCCACCCCAGATCCCTCTTGACGCTCACAAGGACGTGGCCTTGGAGGCTTAAGGGCACGTGGCCCGCGGTTCCTTGGGCATTCACCACTCTGTCTGCCCACACAGCTCTAGGCAAAGGCCAGCCGCCGCCTGGCCGGCCCTACTGCCTGACGGCAGTTGGCCCGAAGCCACTGGGAGACACCATTGGGTCGGCACGACCCCTTAGACCCAGCAAGGCCACCCTTGCCCCCACGCCAACTGCCGAAGAAAGTTCCCTGTGCCTGGTGACCGGCTGGGCCAGAGGACCGGTCCCGGCCCAAGAACCCACTCCCGCCCACGACCGTGGCGAAACGGCGGAGGGTGGGCTTTTTCCGGAGGGAGCTGTGGAGAGACACACAGGCAGACAGGTGGCAGCAGCGCGGATGGGCGCTGGTGCTGTCGGCCAGGTGCAGGTCGAAGGCCTTGCGGGCCTCCCGATCATCAGCCGGGCCTGCGGCAGAGTCTGGGTCAGAGCCAGCCACCCCGGGAGCGGCTGGGGTGCGGCTGCCTCCCAGGGCCGCCTTCTGGCGGCATGTCCAGCAGGACCGGCGGGAAGCGCCCCCTCCGGCGCACGCTGTGTTGGGAGAGGCTTGAGGAGATGAGGCCTGCAGCAGTGCCCGGATGGGGCAGAGGAATCCTCGGGCACCGGCGACTAAAGGAAAAGGCGGATTGGGAGGCCAAAAATACTACAGCACCCGGTTTTCCCAGGTGGTCTCCCATCCAGGTACTAAACAGACCCGACCCTGCTTAGCTTCAGGGATCAGACAAGATGGGGTGCGTTTAGGGTGGTATGGCTGCAGAAGGCAACGGGCGCCACGGGGTGCCTCTTGAGCCTCAGCTTAGCTGGTGCTGGCGAATTACCGCCAGTCTGGTGACCAGCCCTCGGCAGCACGGCCCTGCCGCCCACCCAGGCAGGCGACAGCAGGCCTCGGGGTCCAGGGGGTGGTGGATTCTTGGGCGACCTCGCAACTCCGTTCAGGTGGCAACATCCAGGTTTGTAGGTGTTTGACGCTCTGCCCCAGATCCCACTTGACGCTCACAAGGTCTGGGACTCAGAGGCTTAAGGGCCAGTGGCCTGCTGTCCCTTGGGCATTTCCCACCGTGTCCACCCACGCAGTGCTTGGCGCAGCCCAGCCATGGCCGCGCCGGCCCTCCTGCCCGACGGCGGTTGGCCCAAAGCCACTGGGAGCCACCATTGGGCCGGCACGGCCCCTTAGCCCCAGCAAAGCCACCCTTGTACCCACGCCACCCAAAAAGCACAGTTCTCGGCTTTGGAGGTCAGGCGACCTGGACAACCGGTCATGGCCCACGACCCCACTCCTGCCTCCAGCTGTGGCGAAACAGCAGAGGGTGGGCTTTTTCCGGAGGTAGCTGTATAGAGACACACGGGCAGATAGGTGGCTGGGGCGAGCATGTGCGCTGGTGGGGGCGGCCAGGTGTAGGTCGAAGGCCTCGTGGGCCTATCGGCCGTCAGCCAGGCCTACGGTGCAGTCTGGGTGTAGGCCAGCCACCCCGGGAGCGGCTGGTTTATGGTTATCTACCAGGGCCGCCTTCTGGCCGCATGTCCAACCAGACCGGCGGGGTGCGCCCCCTCCAGAGCACGCTGTGTTGGGAGGGGCCTGAGGAGGTGAGGCCTGCAGCGGTGCCAGGCGGAGGTGATGGCGGCCTCGGCCCTGGGCGACTAAAGGAGAATTTATAGTGGGAGGCAAAAATGCATACAGAACCCGGTATTCCAATGTGGTCTCCCATCCAAGTACTAACCAGGCCCGACCCTGCTTAGCTTCCAGGATCAGACGAGATGGGGCGCGTTCAGGGTGGTATGGCCGTAGGAGGCAGTGGGAGCCACGGGGCACCTCTTGAGGCTCAGCTTCGCTGGTGCTGCCGACATACCGCCAGCCCGGCAGCCAACCATCTCCAGCACGGCCCTGCCGTCTGCCAAGGCAGGCGACAGGAGGCCTCGGGGACCCTGGGTTGGCGGACACATGGGTGACCTCCCAGCTCAGGTCAGGCGGGCCCCTCCAGGCGCGTAGGCGCTTGGCCCTCCACCCCAGATCCCTCTTGACGCTCACAAGGACGTGGCCTTGGAGGCTTAAGGGCACGTGGCCCGCGGTTCCTTGGGCATTCACCACTCTGTCTGCCCACACAGCTCTAGGCAAAGGCCAGCCGCCGCCTGGCCGGCCCTACTGCCTGACGGCAGTTGGCCCGAAGCCACTGGGAGACACCACTGAGTCGGCACGACCCCTTAGACCCAGCAAGGCCACCCTTGCCCCCACGCCAACTGCCGAAGAAAGTTCCCTGTGCCTGGTGACCGGCTGGGCCAGAGGACCGGTCCCGGCCCAAGAACCCACTCCCGCCCACGACCGTGGCGAAACGGCGGAGGGTGGGCTTTTTCCGGAGGGAGCTGTGGAGAGACACACAGGCAGACAGGTGGTGGCAGCGCGGATGGGCGCTGGTGCTGTCGGCCAGGTGCAGGTCGAAGGCCTTGCGGGCCTCCCGATCATCAGCCGGGCCTGCGGCAGAGTCTGGGTCAGAGCCAGCCACCCCGGGAGCGGCTGGGGTGCGGCTGCCTCCCAGGGCCGCCTTCTGGCGGCATGTCCAGCAGGACCGGCGGGAAGCGCCCCCTCCGGCGCACGCTGTGTTGGGAGAGGCTTGAGGAGATGTGGCCTGCAGCAGTGCCCGGAAGGGGCAGAGGAATCCTCGGGCACCGGCGACTAAAGGAAAAGGCGGATTGGGAGGCCAAAAATACTACAGCACCTGGTTTTCCCAGGTGGTCTCCCATCCAGGTACTAAACAGACCCGACCCTGCTTAGCTTCAGGGATCAGACGAGATGGGGTGCGTTTAGGGTGGTATGGCTGCAGAAGGCAACGGGCGCCACGGGGTGCCTCTTGAGCCTCAGCTTAGCTGGTGCTGGCGAATTACCGCCAGTCTGGTGACCAGCCCTCGGCAGCACGGCCCTGCCGCCCACCCAGGCAGGCGACAGCAGGCCTCGGGGTCCAGGGGGTGGTGGATTCTTGGGCGACCTCGCAACTCCGTTCAGGTGGCAACATACAGGCTTGTAGGTGTTTGACGCTCTGCCCCAGATCCCACTTGACGCTCACAAGGTCTGGGACTCAGAGGCTTAAGGGCCAGTGGCCTGCTGTCCCTTGGGCATTTCCCACCGTGTCCACCCACGCAGTGCTTGGCGCAGCCCAGCCATGGCCGCGCCGGCCCTCCTGCCCGACGGCGGTTGGCCCAAAGCCACTGGGAGCCACCATTGGGCCGGCACGGCCCCTTAGCCCCAGCAAAGCCACCCTTGTACCCACGCCACCCAAAAAGCACAGTTCTCGGCTTTGGAGGTCAGGCGACCTGGACAACCGGTCATGGCCCACGACCCCACTCCTGCCTCCAGCTGTGGCGAAACAGCAGAGGGTGGGCTTTTTCCGGAGGTAGCTGTATAGAGACACACGGGCAGATAGGTGGCTGGGGCGAGCATGTGCGCTGGTGGGGGCGGCCAGGTGTAGGTCGAAGGCCTCGTGGGCCTATCGGCCGTCAGCCGGGCCTACGGTGCAGTCTGGGTGTAGGCCAGCCACCCCGGGAGCGGCTGGTTTATGGTTATCTACCAGGGCCGCCTTCTGGCCGCATGTCCAACCAGACCGGCGGGGTGCGCCCCCTCCAGAGCACGCTGTGTTGGGAGGGGCCTGAGGAGGTGAGGCCTGCAGCGGTGCCAGGCGGAGGTGATGGCGGCCTCGGCCGTGGGCGACTAAAGGAGAATTTATAGTGGGAGGCAAAAATGCATACAGAACCCGGTATTCCAATGTGGTCTCCCATCCAAGTACTAACCAGGCCCGACCCTGCTTAGCTTCCAGTATCAGACGAGATGGGGCGCGTTCAGGGTGGTATGGCCGTAGAAGGCAGTGGGAGCCACGGGGCACCTCTTGAGGCTCAGCTTCGCTGGTGCTGCCGACATACCGCCAGCCCGGCAGCCAACCATCTCCAGCACGGCCCTGCCGTCTGCCAAGGCAGGCGACAGGAGGCCTCGGGGACCCTGGGTTGGCGGACACATGGGTGACCTCCCAGCTCAGGTCAGGCGGGACCCTCCAGGCCCGTAGGCGCTTGGCCCTCCACCCCAGATCCCTCTTGACGCTCACAAGGACGTGGCCTTGGAGGCTTAAGGGCACGTGGCCCGCGGTTCCTTGGGCATTCACCACTCTGTCTGCCCACACAGCTCTAGGCAAAGGCCAGCCGCCGCCTGGCCGGCCCTACTGCCTGACGGCAGTTGGCCCGAAGCCACTGGGAGACACCATTGAGTCGGCACGACCCCTTAGACCCAGCAAGGCCACCCTTGCCCCAACGCCAACTGCCGAAGAAAGTTCCCTGTGCCTGGTGACCGGCTGGGCCAGAGGACCGGTCCCGGCCCAAGAACCCACTCCCGCCCACGACCATGGCGAAACGGCGGAGGGTGGGCTTTTTCCGGAGGGAGCTGTGGAGAGACACACAGGCAGACAGGTGGCGGCAGCGCAGATGGGCGCTGGTGCTGTCTGCCAGGTGCAGGTCGAAGGCCTTGCGGGCCTCCCGATCATCAGCCGGGCCTGCGGCAGAGTCTGGGTCAGAGCCAGCCACCCCGGGAGCGGCTGGGGTGCGGCTGCCTCCCAGGGCCGGCTTGTGGCGGCATGTCCAGCAGGACCGGCGGGAAGTGCCCCCTCCGGCGCACGCTGTGTTGGGAGAGGCTTGAGGAGATGAGGCCTGCAGCAGTGCCCGGATGGGGAAGAGGAATCCTCGGGCACCGGCGACTAAAGGAAAAGGCGGATTGGGAGGCCAAAAATACTACAGCACCCGGTTTTCCCAGGTGGTCTCCCATCCAGGTACTAAACAGACCCGACACTGCTTAGCTTCAGGGATCAGACGAGATGGGGTGCGTTTAGGGTGGTATGGCTGCAGAAGGCAACGGGCGCCACGGGGTGCCTCTTGAGCCTCAGCTTAGCTGGTGCTGGCGAATTACCGCCAGTCTGGTGACCAGCCCTCGGCAGCACGGCCCTGCCGCCCACCCAGGCAGGCGACAGCAGGCCTCGGGGTCCAGGAGGTGGTGGATTCTTGGGCGACCTCGCAACTCCGTGCAGGCGGCAACATCCAGGCTTGTAGGTGTTTGACACTCTGCCCCAGATCCCACTTGACGCTCACAAGGTCTGGGACTCAGAGGCTTAAGGGCCAGTGGCCTGCTGTCCCTTGGGCATTTCCCACCGTGTCCACCCACGCAGTGCTTGGCGCAGCCCAGCCATGGCCGCGCCGGCCCTCCTGCCCGACGGCGGTTGGCCCAAAGCCACTGGGAGCCACCATTGGGCCGGCACGGCCCCTTAGCCCCAGCAAAGCCACCCTTGTACCCACGCCACCCAAAAAGCACAGTTCTCGGCTTTGGAGGTCAGGCGACCTGGAGAACCGTTCATGGCCCACGACCCCACTCCTGCCTCCAGCTGTGGCGAAACAGCAGAGGGTGGGCTTTTTCCGGAGGTAGCTGTATAGAGACACACGGGCAGATAGGTGGCTGGGGCGTGCATGTGCGCTGGTGGGGGCGGCCAGGTGTAGGTCGAAGGCCTCGTGGGCCTATCGGCCGTCAGCCGGGCCTACGGTGCAGTCTGGGTGTAGGCCAGCCACCCCGGGAGCGGCTGGTTTATGGTTATCTACCAGGGCCGCCTTCTGGCCGCATGTCCAACCAGACCGGCGGTGTGCGCCCCCTCCAGAGCACGCTGTGTTGGGAGGGGCCTGAGGAGGTGAGGCCTGCAGCGGTGCCAGGCGGAGGTGATGGCGGCCTCGGCCGTGGGCGACTAAAGGAGAATTTATAGTGGGAGGCAAAAATGAATACAGAACCCGGTATTCCAATGTGGTCTCCCATCCAAG
The DNA here is from genome assembly GCF_965194825.1 of Balaenoptera physalus. Taxonomy (NCBI): domain Eukaryota; kingdom Metazoa; phylum Chordata; class Mammalia; order Artiodactyla; family Balaenopteridae; genus Balaenoptera; species Balaenoptera physalus. The sequence goes on along the minus strand of NW_028126340.1, from coordinate 97,410 downwards.
TACTAACCAGGCCCGACCCTGCTTAGCTTCCAGGATCAGACGAGATGGGGCGCGTTCAGGGTGGTATGGCCGTAGAAGGCAGTGGGAGCCACGGGGCACCTCTTGAGGCTCAGCTTCGCTGGTGCTGCCGACATACCGCCAGCCCGGCAGCCAACCATCTCCAGCACGGCCCTGCCGTCTGCCAAGGCAGGCGACAGGAGGCCTCGGGGACCCTGGGTTGGCGGACACATGGGTGACCTCCCAGCTCAGGTCAGGCGGGCCCCTCCAGGCGCGTAGGCGCTTGGCCCTCCACCCCAGATCCCTCTTGACGCTCACAAGGACGTGGCCTTGGAGGCTTAAGGGCACGTGGCCCGCGGTTCCTTGGGCATTCACCACTCTGTCTGCCCACACAGCTCTAGGCAAAGGCCGGCCGCCGCCTGGCCGGCCCTACTGCCTGACGGCAGTTGGCCCGAAGCCACTGGGAGACACCATTGAGTCGGCACGACCCCTTAGACCCAGCAAGGCCACCCTTGCCCCAACGCCAACCGCCGAAGAAAGTTCCCTGTGCCTGGTGACCGGCTGGGCCAGAGGACCGGTCCCGGCCCAAGAACCCACTCCCGCCCACGACCATGGCGAAACGGCGGAGGGTGGGCTTTTTCCGGAGGGAGCTGTGGAGAGACACACAGGCAGACAGGTGGCGGCAGCGCGGATGGGCGCTGGTGCTGTCTGCCAGGTGCAGGTCGAAGGCCTTGCGGGCCTCCCGATCATCAGCCGGGCCTGCGGCAGAGTCTGGGTCAGAGCCAGCCACCCCGGGAGCGGCTGGGGTGCGGCTGCCTCCCAGGGCCGCCTTGTGGCGCCATGTCCAGCAGGACCGGCGGGAAGTGCCCCCTCCGGCGCACGCTGTGTTGGGAGAGGCTTGAGGAGATGAGGCCTGCAGCAGTGCCCGGATGGGGCAGAGGAATCCTCGGGCACCGGCGACTAAAGGAAAAGGCGGATTGGGAGGCCAAAAATACTACAGCACCCGGTTTTCCCAGGTGGTCTCCCATCCAGGTACTAAAGAGACCCGACCCTGCTTAGCTTCAGGGATCAGACGACATGGGGTGCGTTTAGGGTGGTATGGCTGCAGAAGGCAACGGGCGCCACGGGGTGCCTCTTGAGCCTCAGCTTAGCTGATGCTGGTGAATTACCGCCAGTCTGGTGACCAGCCCTCGGCAGCACGGCCCTGCCGCCCACCCAGGCAGGCGACAGCAGGCCTCGGGGTCCAGGGGGTGGTGGATTCTTGGGCGACTTCGCAACTCCGTACAGGCGGCAACATCCAGGCTTGTAGGTGTTTGACGCTCTGCCCCAGATCCCACTTGATGCTCACAAGGTCTGGGACTCAGAGGCTTAAGGGCCAGTGGCCTGCTGTCCCTTGGGCATTTCCCACCGTGTCCACCCACGCAGTGCTTGGCGCAGCCCAGCCATGGCCGCGCCGGCCCTTCTGCCCGACGGCGGTTGGCCCAAAGCCACTGGGAGCCACCATTTGGCCAGCACGGCCCCTTAGCACCAGAAAAGCCACCCTTGTACCCACGCCACCCAAAAAGCACAGTTCTCGGCTTTGGAGGTCAGGCGACCTGGAGAACCGGTCATGGCCCACGACCCCACTCCTGCCTCCAGCTGTGGCGAAACAGCAGAGGGTGGGCTTTTTCCGGAGGTAGCAGTATAGAGACACACGGGCAGATAGGTGGCTGGGGCGTGCATGTGCGCTGGTGGGGGCGGCCAGGTGTAGGTCGAAGACCTCGTGGGCCTATCGGCCGTCAGCCGGGCCTACGGTGCAGTCTGGGTGTAGGCCAGCCACCCCGGGAGCGGCTGGTTTATGGTTATCTACCAGGGCCGCCTTCTGGCCGCATGTCCAACCAGACCGGCGGTGTGCGCCCCCTCCAGAGCACGCTGTGTTGGGAGGGGCCTGAGGAGGTGAGGCCTGCAGCGGTGCCAGGCGGAGGTGATGGCGGCCTCGGCCGTGGGCGACTAAAGGAGAATTTATAGTGGGAGGCAAAAATGAATACAGAACCCGGTATTCCAATGTGGTCTCCCATCCAAGTACTAACCAGGCCCGACCCTGCTTAGCTTCCAGGATCAGACGAGATGGGGCGCGTTCAGGGTGGTATGGCCGTAGAAGGCAGCGGGAGCCACGGGGCACCTCTTGAGGCTCAGCTTCGCTGGTGCTGCCGACATACCGCCAGCCCGGCAGCCAACCATCTCCAGCACGGCCCTGCCGTCTGCCAAGGCAGGCGACAGGAGGCCTCAGGGACCCTGGGTTGGCGGACACGTGGGTGACCTCCCAGCTCAGGTCAGGCGGGCCCCTCCAGGCGCGTAGGCGCTTGGCCCTACACCCCAGATCCCTCTTGACGCTCACAAGGACGTGGCCTTGGAGGCTTAAGGGCACGTGGCCCGCGGTTCCTTGGGCATTCACCACTCTGTCTGCCCACACAGCTCTAGGCAAAGGCCAGCCGCCGCCTGGCCGGCCCTACTGCCTGACGGCAGTTGGCCCGAAGCCACTGGGAGACACCACTGAGTCGGCACGACCCCTTAGACCCAGCAAGGCCACCCTTGCCCCCACGCCAACTGCCGAAGAAAGTTCCCTGTGCCTGGTGACCGGCTGGGCCAGAGGACCGGTCCCGGCCCAAGAACCCACTCCCGCCCACGACCGTGGCGAAACGGCGGAGGGTGGGCTTTTTCCGGAGGGAGCTGTGGAGAGACACACAGGCAGACAGGTGGCGGCAGCGCGGATGGGCGCTGGTGCTGTCGGCCAGGTGCAGGTCGAAGGCCTTGCGGGCCTCCCGATCATCAGCCGGGCCTGCGGCAGAGTCTGGGTCAGAGCCAGCCACCCCGGGAGCGGCTGGGGTGCGGCTGCCTCCCAGGGCCGCCTTCTGGCGGCATGTCCAGCAGGACCGGCGGGAAGCGCCCCCTCCGGCGCACGCTGTGTTGGGAGAGGCTTGAGGAGATGAGGCCTGCAGCAGTGCCCGGAAGGGGCAGAGGAATCCTCGGGCACCGGCGACTAAAGGAAAAGGCGGATTGGGAGGCCAAAAATACTACAGCACCTGGTTTTCCCAGGTGGTCTCCCATCCAGGTACTAAACAGACCCGACCCTGCTTAGCTTCAGGGATCAGACGAGATGGGGTGCGTTTAGGGTGGTATGGCTGCAGAAGGCAACGGGCGCCACGGGGTGCCTCTTGAGCCTCAGCTTAGCTGGTGCTGGCGAATTACCGCCAGTCTGGTGACCAGCCCTCGGCAGCACGGCCCTGCCGCCCACCCAGGCAGGCGACAGCAGGCCTCGGGGTCCAGGGGGTGGTGGATTCTTGGGCGACCTCGCAACTCCGTTCAGGTGGCAACATCCAGGCTTGTAGGTGTTTGACGCTCTGCCCCAGATCCCACTTGACGCTCACAAGGTCTGGGACTCAGAGGCTTAAGGGCCAGTGGCCTGCTGTCCCTTGGGCATTTCCCACCGTGTCCACCCACGCAGTGCTTGGCGCAGCCCAGCCATGGCCGCGCCGGCCCTCCTGCCCGACGGCGGTTGGCCCAAAGCCACTGGGAGCCACCATTGGGCCGGCACGGCCCCTTAGCCCCAGCAAAGCCACCCTTGTACCCACGCCACCCAAAAAGCACAGTTCTCGGCTTTGGAGGTCAGGCGACCTGGAGAACCGGTCATGGCCCATGACCCCACTCCTGCCTCCAGCTGTGGCGAAACAGCAGAGGGTGGGCTTTTTCCGGAGGTAGCTGTATAGAGACACACGGGCAGATAGGTGGCTGGGGCGAGCATGTGCGCTGGTGGGGGCGGCCAGGTGTAGGTCGAAGGCCTCGTGGGCCTATCGGCCGTCAGCCGGGCCTACGGTGCAGTCTGGGTGTAGGCCAGCCACCCCGGGAGCGGCTGGTTTATGGTTATCTACCAGGGCCGCCTTCTGGCCGCATGTCCAACCAGACCGGCGGGGTGCGCCCCCTCCAGAGCACGCTGTGTTGGGAGGGGCCTGAGGAGGTGAGGCCTGCAGCGGTGCCAGGCGGAGGTGATGGCGGCCTCGGCCGTGGGCGACTAAAGGAGAATTTATAGTGGGAGGCAAAAATGCATACAGAACCCGGTATTCCAATGTGGTCTCCCATCCAAGTACTAACCAGACCCGACCCTGCTTAGCTTCCAGGATCAGACGAGATGGGGCGCGTTCAGGGTGGTATGGCCGTAGAAGGCAGTGGGAGCCACGGGGCACCTCTTGAGGCTCAGCTTCGCTGGTGCTGCCGACATACCGCCAGCCCGGCAGCCAACCATCTCCAGCACGGCCCTGCCGTCTGCCAAGGCAGGCGACAGGAGGCCTCGGGGACCCTGGGTTGGCGGACACATGGGTGACCTCCCAGCTCAGGTCAGGCGGGACCCTCCAGGCCCGTAGGCGCTTGGCCCTCCACCCCAGATCCCTCTTGACGCTCACAAGGACGTGGCCTTGGAGGCTTAAGGGCACGTGGCCCGCGGTTCCTTGGGCATTCACCACTCTGTCTGCCCACACAGCTCTAGGCAAAGGCCAGCCGCCGCCTGGCCGGCCCTACTGCCTGACGGCAGTTGGCCCGAAGCCACTGGGAGACACCATTGAGTCGGCACGACCCCTGAGACCCAGCAAGGCCACCCTTGCCCCAACGCCAACTGCCGAAGAAAGTTCCCTGTGCCTGGTGACCGGCTGGGCCAGAGGACCGGTCCCGGCCCAAGAACCCACTCCCGCCCACGACCATGGCGAAACGGCGGAGGGTGGGCTTTTTCCGGAGGGAGCTGTGGAGAGACACACAGGCAGACAGGTGGCGGCAGCGCGGATGGGCGCTGGTGCTGTCTGCCAGGTGCAGGTCGAAGGCCTTGCGGGCCTCCCGATCATCAGCCGGGCCTGCGGCAGAGTCTGGGTCAGAGCCAGCCACCCCGGGAGCGGCTGGGGTGCGGCTGCCTCCCAGGGCCGCCTTGTGGCGGCATGTCCAGCAGGACCGGCGGGAAGTGCCCCCTCCGGCGCACGCTGTGTTGGGAGAGGCTTGAGGAGATGAGGCCTGCAGCAGTGCCCGGATGGGGCAGAGGAATCCTCGGGCACCGGCGACTAAAGGAAAAGGCGGATTGGGAGGCCAAAAATACTACAGCACCCGGTTTTCCCAGGTGGTCTCCCATCCAGGTACTAAAGAGACGCGACCCTGCTTAGCTTCAGGGATCAGACGACATGGGGTGCGTTTAGGGTGGTATGGCTGCAGAAGGCAACGGGCGCCACGGGGTGCCTCTTGAGCCTCAGCTTAGCTGGTGCTGGCGAATTACCGCCAGTCTGGTGACCAGCCCTCGGCAGCACGGCCCTGCCGCCCACCCAGGCAGGCGACAGCAGGCCTCGGGGTCCAGGGGGTGGTGGATTCTTGGGCGACCTCGCAACTCCGTTCAGGTGGCAACATCCAGGCTTGTAGGTGTTTGACGCTCTGCCCCAGATCCCACTTGAGGCTCACAAGGTCTGGGACTCAGAGGCTTAAGGGCCAGTGGCCTGCTGTCCCTTGGGCATTTCCCACCGTGTCCACCCACGCAGTGCTTGGCGCAGCCCAGCCATGGCCGCGCCGGCCCTCCTGCCCGACGACGGTTGGCCCAAAGCCACTGGGAGTCACCATTGGGCCGGCACGGCCCCTTAGCCCCAGCAAAGCCACCCTTGTACCCACGCCACCCAAAAAGCACAGTTTTCGGCTTTGGAGGTCAGGTGACCTGGAGAACCGGTCATGGCCCACGACCCCACTCCTACCTCCAGCTGTGGCGAAAGAGCCGAGGGTGGGCTTTTTCCGGAGGTAGCTGTATAGAGACACACGGGCAGATAGGTGGCTGGGGCGTGCATGTGCGCTGGTGGGGGCGGCCAGGTGTAGCTCGAAGGCCTCGTGGGCCGATCGGCCATCAGCCGGGCCTACGGTGCAGTCTGGGTGTAGGCCAGCCACCCCAGGAGCGGCTGGTTTATGGTTATCTACCAGGGCCGCCTTCTGGCCGCATGTCCAACCAGACCGGTTGGGTGCACCCCCTCCAGAGCACGCTGTGTTTGGAGGGGCCTGAGGAGGTGAGGCCTGCAGCGGTGCCAGGCCGAGGTGATGGCAGCCTCGGCCGTGGGCGACTATAGGAGAATTTATAGTGGGAGGCAAAAATGCATACAGAACCCGGTATTCCAATCTGGTCTCCCATCCAAGTACTAACCAGGCCCGACCCTGCTTAGCTTCCAGGATCAGACGAGATGGGGCGCGTTCAGGGTGGTATGGCCGTAGAAGGCAGTGGGAGCCACGGGGCACCTCTTGAGGCTCAGCTTCGCTGGTGCTGCCGACATACCGCCAGCCCGGCAGCCAACCATCTCCAGCACGGCCCTGCCGTCTGCCAAGGCAGGCGACAGGAGGCCTCGGGGACCCTGGGTTGGCGGACACATGGGTGACCTCCCAGCTCAGGTCAGGCGGGACCCTCCAGGCCCGTAGGCACTTGGCCCTCCACCCCAGATCCCTCTTGACGCTCACAAGGACGTGGCCTTGGAGGCTTAAGGGCACGTGGCCCGCGGTTCCTTGGGCATTCACCACTCTGTCTGCCCACACAGCTCTAGGCAAAGGCCAGCCGCCGCCTGGCCGGCCCTACTGCCTGACGGCAGTTGGCCCGAAGCCACTGGGAGACACCATTGAGTCGGCACGACCCCTTAGACCCAGCAAGGCCACCCTTGCCCCCACGCCAACTGCCGAAGAAAGTTCCCTGTGCCTGGTGACCGGCTGGCCCAGAGGACCGGTCCCGGCCCAAGAACCCACTCCCGCCCACGACCGTGGCGAAACGGCGGAGGGTGGGCTTTTTCCGGAGGGAGCTGTGGAGAGACACACAGGCAGACAGGTGGCGGCAGCGCGGATGGGCGCTGGTGCTGTCGGCCAGGTGCAGGTCGAAGGCCTTGCGGGCCTCCCGATCATCAGCCGGGCCTGCGGCAGAGTCTGGGTCAGAGCCAGCCACCCCGGGAGCGGCTGGGGTGCGGCTGCCTCCCAGGGCCGCCTTCTGGCGGCATGTCCAGCAGGACCGGCGGGAAGCGCCCCCTCCGGCGCACGCTGTGTTGGGAGAGGCTTGAGGAGATGAGGCCTGCAGCAGTGCCCGGATGGGGCAGAGGAATCCTCGGGCACCGGCGACTAAAGGAAAAGGCGGATTGGGAGGCCAAAAATACTACAGCACCCGGTTTTCCCAGGTGGTCTCCCATCCAGGTACTAAACAGACCCGACACTGCTTAGCTTCAGGGATCAGACGAGATGGGGTGCGTTTAGGGTGGTATGGCTGCAGAAGGCAACGGGCGCCACGGGGTGCCTCTTGAGCCTCAGCTTAGCTGGTGCTGGCGAATTACCGCCAGTCTGGTGACCAGCCCTCGGCAGCACGGCCCTGCCGCCCACCCAGGCAGGCGACAGCAGGCTTCGGGGTCCAGGGGGTGGTGGATTCTTGGGCGACCTCGCAACTCCGTGCAGGCGGCAACATCCAGGCTTGTAGGTGTTTGACGCTCTGCCCCAGATCCCACTTGACGCTCACAAGGTCTGGGACTCAGAGGCTTAAGGGCCAGTGGCCTGCTGTCCCTTGGGCATTTCCCACCGTGTCCACCCACGCAGTGCTTGGCGCAGCCCAGCCATGGCCGCGCCGGCCCTCCTGCCCGACGGCGGTTGGCCCAAAGCCACTGGGAGCCACCATTGGGCCGGCACGGCCTCTTAGCCCCAGCAAAGCCACCCTTGTACCCACGCCACCCAAAAAGCACAGTTCTCGGCTTTGGAGGTCAGGCGACCTGGAGAACCGGTCATGGCCCACGACCCCACTCCTGCCTCCAGCTGTGGCGAAACAGCAGAGGGTGGGCTTTTTCCGGAGGTAGCTGTATAGAGATACACGGGCAGATAGGTGGCTGGGGCGTGCATGTGCGCTGGTGGGGGCGGCCAGGTGTAGGTCGAAGGCCTCGTGGGCCTATCGGCCGTCAGCCGGGCCTACGGTGCAGTCTGGGTGTAGGCCAGCCACCCCGGGAGCGGCTGGTTTATGGTTATCTACCAGGGCCGCCTTCTGGCCGCATGTCCAACCAGACCGGCGGTGTGCGCCCCCTCCAGAGCACGCTGTGTTGGGAGGGGCCTGAGGAGGTGAGGCCTGCAGCGGTGCCAGGCGGAGGTGATGGCGGCCTCGGCCGTGGGCGACTAAAGGAGAATTTATAGTGGGAGGCAAAAATGCATACAGAACCCGGTATTCCAATGTGGTCTCCCATCCAAGTACCAACCAGACCCGACCCTGCTTAGCTTCCAGGATCAGACGAGATGGGGCGCGTTCAGGGTGGTATGGCCGTAGAAGGCAGCGGGAGCCACGGGGCACCTCTTGAGGCTCAGCTTCGCTGGTGCTGCCGACATACCGCCAGCCCGGCAGCCAACCATCTCCAGCACGGCCCTGCCGTCTGCCAAGGCAGGCGACAGGAGGCCTCGGGGACCCTGGGTTGGTGGACACGTGGGTGACCTCGCAGCTCAGGTCAGGCGGGACCCTCCAGGCCCGTAGGCGCTTGGCCCTCCACCCCAGATCCCTCTTGACGCTCACAAGGACGTGGCCTTGGAGGCTTAAGGACATGTGGCCCGTGGTTCCATGGGAATTCACCACTCTGTCTGCCCACACAGCTCTAGGCAAAGGCCAGCCGCTGCCTGGCCGGCCCTACTGCCTGACGGCAGTTGGCCCGAAGCCACTGGGAGACACCACTGAGTCGGCATGACCCCTTAGACCCAGCAAGGCCACCCTTGCCCCCACGCCAACTGCCGAACAAAGTTCCCTGTGCCTGGTGACCGGCTGGGCCAGAGGACCGGTCCCGGCCCAAGAACCCACTCCCGCCCACGGCCGTGGCGAAACGGCGGAGGGTGGGCTTTTTCCGGAGAGAGCTGTGGAGAGACACACAGGCAGACAGGTGGCGGCAGCGCGGATGGGCGCTGGTGCTGTCGGCCAGGTGCAGGTCGAAGGCCTTGCGGGCCTCCCGATCATCAGCCGGGCCTGCGGCAGAGTCTGGGTCAGAGCCAGCCACCCCGGGAGCGGCTGGGGTGCGGCTGCCTCCCAGGGCCGCCTTCTGGCGGCATGTCCAGCAGGACCGGCGGGAAGCGCCCCCTCCGGCGCACGCTGTGTTGGGAGAGGCTTGAGGAGATGAGGCCTACAGCAGTGCCCGGAAGGGGCAGAGGAATCCTCGGGCACCGGCGACTAAAGGAAAAGGCGGATTGGGAGGCCAAAAATACTACAGCACCTGGTTTTCCCAGGTGGTCTCCCATCCAGGTACTAAACAGACCCGACCCTGCTTAGCTTCAGGGATCAGACGAGATGGGGTGCGTTTAGGGTGGTATGGCTGCAGAAGGCAACGGGCGCCACGGGGTGCCTCTTGAGCCTCAGCTTAGCTGGTGCTGGCGAATTACCGCCAGTCTGGTGACCAGCCCTCGGCAGCACGGCCCTGCCGCCCACCCAGGCAGGCGACAGCAGGCCTCGGGGTCCAGGGGGTGGTGGATTCTTGGGCGACCTCGCAACTCCGTTCAGGTGGCAACATACAGGCTTGTAGGTGTTTGACGCTCTGCCCCAGATCCCACTTGACGCTCACAAGGTCTGGGACTCAGAGGCTTAAGGGCCAGTGGCCTGCTGTCCCTTGGGCATTTCCCACCGTGTCCACCCACGCAGTGCTTGGCGCAGCCCAGCCATGGCCGCGCCGGCCCTCCTGCCCGACGGCGGTTGGCCCAAAGCCACTGGGAGCCACCATTGGGCCGGCACGGCCCCTTAGCCCCAGCAAAGCCACCCTTGTACCCACGCCACCCAAAAAGCACAGTTCTCGGCTTTGGAGGTCAGGCGACCTGGACAACCGGTCATGGCCCACGACCCCACTCCTGCCTCCAGCTGTGGCGAAACAGCAGAGGGTGGGCTTTTTCCGGAGGTAGCTGTATAGAGACACACGGGCAGATAGGTGGCTGGGGCGTGCATGTGCACTGGTGGGGGCGGCCAGGTGTAGGTCGAAGGCCTCGTGGGCCTATCGGCCGTCAGCCGGGCCTACGGTGCAGTCTGGGTGTAGGCCAGCCACCCCGGGAGCGGCTGGTTTATGGTTATCTACCAGGGCCGCCTCCTGGCCGCATGTCCAACCAGACCGGCGGGGTGCGCCCCCTCCAGAGCACGCTGTGTTGGGAGGGGCCTGAGGAGGTGAGGCCTGCAGCGGTGCCAGGCGGAGGTGATGGCGGCCTCGGCCGTGGGCGACTAAAGGAGAATTTATAGTGGGAGGCAAAAATGCATACAGAACCCGGTATTCCAATGTGGTCTCCCATCCAAGTACTAACCAGGCCCGACCCTGCTTAGCTTCCAGGATCAGACGAGATGGGGCGCGTTCAGGGTGGTATGGCCGTAGAAGGCAGCGGGAGCCACGGGGCACCTCTTGAGGCTCAGCTTCGCTGGTGCTGCCGACATACCGCCAGCCCGGCAGCCAACCATCTCCAGCATGGCCCTGCCGTCTGCCAAGGCAGGTGACAGGAGGCCTCGGGGACCCTGGGTTGGCGGACACGTGGGTGACCTCGCAGCTCAGGTCAGGCGGGACCCTCCAGGCCCGTAGGCGCTTGGCCCTCCACCCCAGATCCCTCTTGACGCTCACAAGGACGTGGCCTTGGAGGCTTAAGGGCACGTGGCCCGCGGTTCCTTGGGCATTCACCACTCTGTCTGCCCACACAGTTCTAGGCAAAGGCCAGCCGCCGCCTGGCCGGCCCTACTGCCTGACGGCAGTTGGCCCGAAGCCACTGGGAGACACCATTGAGTCGGCACGAACCCTTAGACCCAGCAAGGCCACCCTTGCCCCCACGCCAACTGCCGAACAAAGTTGCCTTTGCCTGGTGACCGGCTGGGCCAGAGGACCGGTCCCGGCCCAAGAACCCACTCCCGCCCACGGCCGTGGCGAAACGGCGGAGGGTGGGCTTTTTCCGGAGGGAGCTGTGGAGAGACACACAGGCAGACAGGTGGCGGCAGCGCGGATGGGCGCTGGTGCTGTCGGCCAGGTGCAGGTCGAAGGCCTTGCGGGCCTCCCGATCATCAGCCGGGCCTGCGGCAGAGTCTGGGTCAGAGCCAGCCACCCCGGGAGCGGCTGGGGTGCGGCTGCCTCCCAGGGCCGCCTTCTGGCGGCATGTCCAGCAGGACCGGCGGGAAGCGCCCCCTCCAACGCACGCTGTTTTGGGAGAGGCTTGAGGAGATGAGGCCTGCAGCAGTGCCCGGATGGGGCAGAGTAATCCTCGGGCACCGGCGACTAAAGGAAAAGGCGGATTGGGAGGCCAAAAATACTACAGCACACGGTTTTCCCAGGTGGTCTCCCATCCAGGTACTAAACAGACCCGACCCTGCTTAGCTTCAGGGATCAGACGAGATGGGGTGCGTTTAGGGTGGTATGGCTGCAGAAGGCAACGGGCGCCACGGGGTGCCTCTTGAGCCTCAGCTTAGCTGGTGCTGGCGAATTACCGCCAGTCTGATGACCAGCCCTCGGCAGCACGGCCCTGCCGCCCACCCAGGCAGGCGACAGCAGGCCTCGGGGTCCAGGGGGTGGTGGATTCTTGGGCGACCTCGCAACTCCGTGCAGGCGGCAACATCCAGGCTTGTAGGTGTTTGACGCTCTGCCCCAGATCCCACTTGACGCTCACAAGGTCTGGGACTCAGAGGCTTAAGGGACAGTGGCCTGCTGTCCCTTGGGCATTTCCCACCGTGTCCACCCACGCAGTGCTTGGCGCAGCCCAGCCATGGCCGCGCCGGCCCTCCTGCCCGACGGCGGTTGGCCCAAAGCCACTGGGAGCCACCATTGGGCCGGCACGGCCCCTTAGCCCCAGCAAAGCCACCCTTGTACCCACGCCACCCAAAAAGCACAGTTCTCGGCTTTGGAGGTCAGGCGACCTGGACAACCGGTCATGGCCCACGACCCCACTCCTGCCTCCAGCTGTGGCGAAACAGCAGAGGGTGGGCTTTTTCCGGAGGTAGCTGTATAGAGACACACGGGCAGATAGGTGGCTGGGGCGTGCATGTGCGCTGGTGGGGGCGGCCAGGTGTAGGTCGAAGGCCTCGTGGGCCTATCGGCCGTCAGCCGGGCCTACGGTGCAGTCTGGGTGTAGGCCAGCCACCCCGGGAGCGGCTGGTTTATGGTTATCTACCAGGGCCGCCTTCTGGCCGCATGTCCAACCAGACCGGCGGTGTGCGCCCCCTCCAGAGCACGCTGTGTTGGGAGGGGCCTGAGGAGGTGAGGCCTGCAGCGGTGCCAGGCGGAGGTGATGGCGGCCTCGGCCGTGGGCGACTAAAGGAGAATTTATAGTGGGAGGCAAAAATGAATACAGAACCCGGTATTCCAATGTGGTCTCCCATCCAAGTACTAACCAGGCCCGACCCTGCTTAGCTTCCAGGATCAGACGAGATGGGGCGCGTTCAGGGTGGTATGGCCGTAGAAGGCAGCGGGAGCCACGGGGCACCTCTTGAGGCACAGTTTCGCTGGTGCTGCCGACATACCGCCAGCCCGGCAGCCAACCATCTCCAGCACGGCCCTGCCGTCTGCCAAGGCAGGCGACAGGAGGCCTCGGGGACCCTGGGTTGGCGGACACGTGGGTGACCTCGCAGCTCAGGTCAGGCGGGACCCTCCAGGCCCGTAGGCGCTTGGCCCTCCACCCCAGATCCCTCTTGACGCTCACAAGGACGTGGCCTTGGAGGCTTAATGGCATGTGGCCCGCGGTTCCTTGGGCATTCACCACTCTGTCTGCCCACACAGCTCTAGGCAAAGGCCAGCCGCTGCCTGGCCGGCCCTACTGCCTGACGGCAGTTGGCCCGAAGCCACTGGGAGACACCACTGAGTCGGCACGACCCCTTAGACCCAGCAAGGCCACCCTTGCCCCCACGCCAACTGCCGAACAAAGTTCCCTGTGCCTGGTGACCGGCTGGGCCAGAGGACCGGTCCCGGCCCAAGAACCCACTCCCGCCCACGGCCGTGGCGAAACGGCGGAGGGTGGGCTTTTTCCGGAGAGAGCTGTGGAGAGACACACAGGCAGACAGGTGGCGGCAGCGCGGATGGGCGCTGGTGCTGTCGGCCAGGTGCAGGTCGAAGGCCTTGCGGGCCTCCCGATCATCAGCCGGGCCTGCGGCAGAGTCTGGGTCAGAGCCAGCCACCCCGGGAGCGGCTGGGGTGCGGCTGCCTCCCAGGGCCGCCTTCTGGCGGCATGTCCAGCCGGACCGGCGGGAAGCGCCCCCTCCGGCGCACGCTGTGTTGGGAGAGGCTTGAGGAGATGAGGCCTGCAGCAGTGCCCGGAAGGGGCAGAGGAATCCTCGGGCACCGGCGACTAAAGGAAAAGGCGGATTGGGAGGCCAAAAATACTACAGCACCTGGTTTTCCCAGGTGGTCTCCCATCCAGGTACTAAACAGACCCGACCCTGCTTAGCTTCAGGGATCAGACGAGATGGGGTGCGTTTAGGGTGGTATGGCTGCAGAAGGCAACGGGCGCCACGGGGTGCCTCTTGAGCCTCAGCTTAGCTGGTGCTGGCGAATTACCGCCAGTCTGGTGACCAGCCCTCGGCAGCACGGCCCTGCCGCCCACCCAGGCAGGCGACAGCAGGCCTCGGGGTCCAGGGGGTGGTGGATTCTTGGGCGACCTCGCAACTCCGTGCAGGCAGCAACATCCAGGTTTGTAGGTGTTTGACGCTCTGCCCCAGATCCCACTTGACGCTCACAAGGTCTGGGACTCAGAGGCTTAAGGGCCAGTGGCCTGCTGTCCCTTGGGCATTTCCCACCGTGTCCACCCACGCAGTGCTTGGCGCAGCCCAGCCATGGCCGCGCCGGCCCTCCTGCCCGACGGCGGTTGGCCCAAAGCCACTGGGAGCCACCATTGGGCCGGCACGGCCCCTTAGCCCCAGCAAAGCCACCCTTGTACCCACGCCACCCAAAAAGCACAGTTCTCGGCTTTGGAGGTCAGGCGACCTGGACAACCGGTCATGGCCCACGACCCCACTCCTGCCTCCAGCTGTGGCGAAACAGCAGAGGGTGGGCTTTTTCCGGAGGTAGCTGTATAGAGACACACGGGCAGATAGGTGGCTGGGGCGTGCATGTGCGCTGGTGGGGGCAGCCAGGTGTAGGTCGAAGGCCTCGTGGGCCTATCGGCCGTCAGCCGGGCCTACGGTGCAGTCTGGGTGTAGGCCAGCCACCCCGGGAGCGGCTGGTTTATGGTTATCTACCAGGGCCGCCTTCTGGCCGCATGTCCAACCAGACCGGCGGTGTGCGCCCCCTCCAGAACATGCTGTGTTGGGAGGGGCCTGAGGAGGTGAGGCCTGCAGCGGTGTCAGGCGGAGGTGATGGCGGCCTCGGCCATGGGCGACTAAAGGAGAATTTATAGTGGGAGGCAAAAATGAATACAGAACCCGGTATTCCAATGTGGTCTCCCATCCAAGTACTAACCAGGCCCGACCCTGCTTAGCTTCCAGGATCAGACGAGATGGGGCGCGTTCAGGGTGGTATGGCCGTAGAAGGCAGGGGGAGCCACGGGGCACCTCTTGAGGCTCAGCTTCGCTGGTGCTGCCGACATACCGCCAGCCCGGCAGCCAACCATCTCCAGCACGGCCCTGCCGTCTGCCAAGGCAGGCGACAGGAGGCCTCGGGGACCCTGGGTTGGCGGACACGTGGGTGACCTCGCAGCTCAGGTCAGGCGGGACCCTCCAGGCCCGTAGGCGCTTGGCCCTCCACCCCAGATCCCTCTTGACGCTCACAAGGACGTGGCCTTGGAGGCTTAAGGGCACGTGGCCCGCGGTTCCTTGGGCATTCACCACTCTGTCTGCCCACACAGCTCTAGGCAAAGGCCAGCCGCCGCCTGGCCGGCCCTACTGCCTGACGGCAGTTGGCCCGAAGCCACTGGGAGACACCATTGTGTCGGCACCAACCCTTAGACTCAGCAAGGCCACCCTTGCCCCCACGCCAACTGCCGAACAAAGTTGCCTTTGCCTGGTGACCGGCTGGGCCAGAGGACCGGTCCCGGCCCAAGAACCCACTCCCGCCCACGGCCGTGGCGAAACGGCGGAGGGTGGGCTTTTTCCGGAGGGAGCTGTGGAGAGACACACAGGCAGACAGGTGGCGGCAGCGCGGATGGGCGCTGGTGCTGTCGGCCAGGTGCAGGTCGAAGGCCTTGCGGGCCTCCCGATCATCAGCCGGGCCTGCGGCAGAGTCTGGGTCAGAGCCAGCCACCCCGGGAGCGGCTGGGGTGCGGCTGCCTCCCAGGGCCGCCTTCTGGCGGCATGTCCAGCAGGACAGGCGGGAAGCGCCCCCTCCGACGCACGCTCTTTTGGGAGAGGCTTGAGGAGATGAGGCCTGCAGCAGTGCCCGGATAGGGCAGAGGAATCCTCGAGCACCGGCGACTAAAGGAAAAGGCGGATTGGGAGGCCAAAAATACTACAGCACCCGGTTTTCCCAGGTGGTCTCCCATCCAGGTACTAAACAGACCCGACCCTGCTTAGCTTCAGGGATCAGACGAGATGGGGTGCGTTTAGGGTGGTATGGCTGCAGAAGGCAACGGGCGCCACGGGGTGCCTCTTGAGCCTCAGCTTAGCTGGTGCTGGCGAATTACCGCCAGTCTGGTGACCAGCCCTCGGCAGCACGGCCCTGCCGCCCACCCAGGCAGGCGACAGCAGGCCTCGGGGTCCAGGGGGTGGTGGATTCTTGGGCGACCTCGCAACTCCGTGCAGGCGGCAACATCCAGGCTTGTAGGTGTTTGACGCTCTGCCCCAGATCCCACTTGACGCTCACAAGGTCTGGGACTCAGAGGCTTAAGGGCCAGTGGCCTGCTGTCCCATGGGCATTTCCCACCGTGTCCACCCACGCAGTGCTTGGCGCAGCCCAGCCATGGCCGCGCCGGCCCTCCTGCCCGACGGCGGTTGGCCCAAAGCCACTGGGAGCCACCATTGGGCCGGCACGGCCCCTTAGCCCCAGCAAAGCCACCCTTGTACCCACGCTACCCAAAAAGCACAGTTCTCGGCTTTGGAGGTCAGGCGACCTGGACAACCGGTCATGGCCCACGACCCCACTCCTGCCTCCAGCTGTGGCGAAACAGCAGAGGGTGGGCTTTTTCCGGAGGTAGCTGTATAGAGACACACGGGCAGATAGGGGGCTGGGGCGTGCATGTGCGCTGGTGGGGGCGGCCAGGTGTAGGTCGAAGGCCTCGTGGGCCTATAGGCCGTCAGCCGGGCCTACGGTGCAGTCTGGGTGTAGGCCAGCCACCCCGGGAGCGGCTGGTTTATGGTTATCTACCAGGGCCGCCTTCTGGCCGCATGTCCAACCAGACCGGCGGTGTGCGCCCCCTCCAGAGCACGCTGTGTTGGGAGGGGCCTGAGGAGGTGAGGCCTGCAGCGGTGCCAGGCGGAGGTGATGGCGGCCTCGGCCGTGGGCGACTAAAGGAGAATTTATAGTGGGAGGCAAAAATGAATACAGAACCCGGTATTCCAATGTGGTCTCCCATCCAAGTACTAACCAGGCCCGACCCTGCTTAGCTTCCAGGATCAGACGAGATGGGGCGCGTTCAGGGTGGTATGGCCGTAGAAGGCAGCGGGAGCCACGGGGCACCTCTTGAGGCTCAGCTTCGCTGGTGCTGCCGACATACCGCCAGCCCGGCAGCCAACCATCTCCAGCACGGCCCTGCCGTCTGCCAAGGCAGGCGACAGGAGGCCTCGGGGACCCTGGGTTGGCGGACACGTGGGTGACCTCGCAGCTCAGGTCAGGCGGGACCCTCCAGGCCCGTAGGCGCTTGGCCCTCCACCCCAGATCCCTCTTGACGCTCACAAGGACGTGGCCTTGGAGGCTTAAGGGCACGTGGCCCGCGATTCCTTGGGCATTCACCACTCTGTCTGCCCACACAGCTCTAGGCAAAGGCCAGCCGCCGCCTGGCCGACCCTACTGCCTGACGGCAGTTGGCCTGAAGCCACTGGGAGACACCATTGAGTCGGCACGACCCCTTAGACCCAGCAAGGCCACCCTTGCCCCCACGCCAACTGCCGAACAAAGTTGCCTGTGCCTGGTGACCGGCTGGGCCAGAGGACCGGTCCCGGCCCAAGAACCCACTCCCGCCCACGGACGTGGCGAAACGGCGGAGGGTGGGCTTTTTCCGGAGGGAGCTGTGGAGAGACACACAGGCAGACAGGTGGCGGCAGCGCGGATGGGCGCTGGTGCTGTCGGCCAGGTGCAGGTCGAAGGCCTTGCGGGCCTCCCGATCATCAGCCGGGCCTGCGGCAGAGTCTGGGTCAGAGCCAGCCACCCCGGGAGCGGCTGGGGTGCGGCTGCCTCCCAGGGCCGCCTTGTGGTGGCATGTCCAGCAGGACCGGCGGGAAGCGCCCCCTCCGTCGCACGCTGTGTTGGGAGAGGCTTGAGGAGATGAGGCCTGCAGCAGTGCCCGGATGGGGCAGAGGAATCCTCGGGCACCGGCGACTAAAGGAAAAGGCGGATTGGAAGGCCAAAAATACTACAGCACCCGGTTTTCCCAGGTGGTCTCCCATCCTGGTACTAAACAGACCCGACCCTGCTTAGCTTCAGGGATCAGACGAGATGGGGTGCGTTTAGGGTGGTATGGCTGCAGAAGGCAACGGGCGCCACGGGGTGCCTCTTGAGCCTCAGCTTAGCTGGTGCTGGCGAATTACCGCCAGTCTGGTGACCAGCCCTCGGCAGCACGGCCCTGCCGCCCACCCAGGCAGGCGACAGCAGGCCTCGGGGTCCAGGGGGTGGTGGATTCTTGGGCGACCTCGCAACTCCGTTCAGGTGGCAACATCCAGGCTTGTAGGTGTTTGACGCTCTGCCCCAGATCCCACTTGAGGCTCACAAGGTCTGGGACTCAGAGGCTTAAGGGCCAGTGGCCTGCTGTCCCTTGGGCATTTCCCACCGTGTCCACCCACGCAGTGCTTGGCGCAGCCCAGCCATGGCCGCGCCGGCCCTCCTGCCCGAAGACGGTTGTCCCAAAGCCACTGGGAGTCACCATTGGGCCGGCACGGCCCCTTAGCCCCAGCAAAGCCACCCTTGTACCCACGCCACCCAAAAAGCACAGTTCTCGGCTTTGGAGGTCAGGTGACCTGGAGAACCGGTCATGGCCCACGACCCCACTCCTACCTCCAGCTGTGGCGAAAGAGCAGAGGGTGGGCTTTTTCCGGAGGTAGCTGTATAGAGACACACGGGCAGATAGGTGGCTGGGGCGTGCATGTGCGCTGGTGGGGGCGGCCAGGTGTAGCTCGAAGGCCTCGTGGGCCGATCGGCCATCAGCCGGGCCTACGGTGCAGTCTGGGTGTAGGCCAGCCACCCCAGGAGCGGCTGGTTTATGGTTATCTACCAGGGCCGCCTTCTGGCCGCATGTCCAACCAGACCGGTTGGGTGCACCCCCTCCAGAGCACGCTGTGTTTGGAGGGGCCTGAGGAGGTGAGGCCTGCAGCGGTGCCAGGCCGAGGTGATGGCAGCCTCGGCCGTGGGCGACTAAAGGAGAATTTATAGTGGGAGGCAAAAATGCATACAGAACCCGGTATTCCAATCTGGTCTCCCATCCAAGTACTAACCAGGCCCGACCCTGCTTAGCTTCCAGGATCAGACGAGATGGGGCGCGTTCAGGGTGGTATGGCCGTAGAAGGCAGGGGGAGCCACGGGGCAGCTCTTGAGGCTCAGCTTCGCTGGTGCTGTCGACATACCGCCAGCCCGGCAGCCAACCATCTCCAGCACGGCCCTGCCGTCTGCCAAGGCAGGCGACAGGAGGCCTCGGGGACCCTGGGTTGGCGGACACGTGGGTGACCTCGCAGCTCAGGTCAGGCGGGACCCTCCAGGCCCGTAGGCGCTTGGCCCTCCACCCCAGATCCCTCTTGACGCTCACAAGGACGTGGCCTTGGAGGCTTAAGGGCACGTGGCCCGCGGTTCCTTGGGCATTCACCACTCTGTCTGCCCACACAGCTCTAGGCAAAGGCCGGCCGCCGCCTGGCCGGCCCTACTGCCTGACGGCAGTTGGCCCGAAGCCACTGGGAGACACCATTGGGTCGGCACGACCCCTTAGACCCAGCAAGGCCACCCTTGCCCCCACGCCAACTGCCGAACAAAGTTGCCTTTGCCTGGTGACCGGCTGGGCCAGAGGACCGGTCCCGGCCCAAGAACCCACTCCCGCCCACGGCCGTGGCGAAACGGCGGAGGGTGGGCTTTTTCCGGAGGGAGCTGTGGAGAGACACACAGGCAGACAGGTGGCGGCAGCGCGGATGGGCGCTGGTGCTGTCGGCCAGGTGCAGGTCGAAGGCCTTGCGGGCCTCCCGATCATCAGCCGGGCCTGCGGCAGAGTCTGGGTCAGAGCCAGCCACCCCGGGAGCGGCTGGGGTGCGGCTGCCTCCCAGGGCCGCCTTCTGGCGGCATGTCCAGCAGGACCGGCGGGAAGCGCCCCCTCCGGCGCACGCTGTGTTGGGAGAGGCTTGAGGAGATGAGGCCTGCAGCAGTGCCCGGATGGGGCAGAGGAATCCTCGGGCACCGGCGACTAAAGGAAAAGGCGGATTGGGAGGCCAAAAATACTACAGCACCCGGTTTTCCCAGGTGGTCTCCCATCCAGGTACTAAACAGACCCGACCCTGCTTAGCTTCAGGGATCAGACGAGATGGGGTGCGTTTAGGGTGGTATGGCTGCAGAAGGCAACGGGCGCCACGGGGTGCCTCTTGAGCCTCAGCTTAGCTGGTGCTGGCGAATTACCGCCAGTCTGGTGACCAGCCCTCGGCAGCACGGCCCTGCCGCCCACCCAGGCAGGCGACAGCAGGCCTCGGGGTCCAGGGGGTGGTGGATTCTTGGGCGACCTCGCAACTCCGTGCAGGCGGCAACATCCAGGCTTGTAGGTGTTTGACGCTCTGCCCCAGATCCCACTTGACGCTCACAAGGTCTGGGACTCAGAGGCTTAAGGGCCAGTGGCCTGCTGTCCCATGGGCATTTCCCACCGTGTCCACCCACGCAGTGCTTGGCGCAGCCCAGCCATGGCCGCGCCGGCCCTCCTGCCCGACGGCGGTTGGCCCAAAGCCACTGGGAGCCACCATTGGGCCGGCACGGCCCCTTAGCCCCAGCAAAGCCACCCTTGTACCCACGCTACCCAAAAAGCACAGTTCTCGGCTTTGGAGGTCAGGCGACCTGGACAACCGGTCATGGCCCACGACCCCACTCCTGCCTCCAGCTGTGGCGAAACAGCAGAGGGTGGGCTTTTTCCGGAGGTAGCTGTATAGAGACACACGGGCAGATAGGTGGCTGGGGCGAGCATGTGCGCTGGTGGGGGCGGCCAGGTGTAGGTCGAAGGACTCGTGGGCCTATCGGCCGTCAGCCGGGCCTACGGTGCAGTCTGGGTGTAGGCCAGCCACCCCGGGAGCGGCTGGTTTATGGTTATCTACCAGGGCCGCCTTCTGGCCGCATGTCCAACCAGACCGGCGGGGTGCGCCCCCTCCAGAGCACGCTGTGTTGGGAGGGGCCTGAGGAGGTGAGGCCTGCAGCGGTGCCAGGCGGAGGTGATGGCGGCCTCGGACCTGGGCGACTAAATTAGAATTTATAGTGGGAGGCAAAAATGCATACAGAACCCGGTATTCCAATGTGGTCTCCCATCCAAGTACTAACCAGGCCCGACCCTGCTTAGCTTCCAGGATCAGACGAGATGGGGCGCGTTCAGGGTGGTATGGCCGTAGAAGGCAGTGGGAGCCACGGGGCACCTCTTGAGGCTCAGCTTCGCTGGTGCTGCCGATATACCGCCAGCCCGGCAGCCAACCATCTCCAGCACGGCCCTGCCGTCTGCCAAGGCAGGCGACAGGAGGCCTCGGGGACCCTGGGTTGGCGGACACATGGGTGACCTCCCAGCTCAGGTCAGGCGGGACCCTCCAGGCCCGTAGGCGCTTGGCCCTCCACCCCAGATCCCTCTTGACGCTCACAAGGACGTGGCCTTGGAGGCTTAAGGGCACGTGGCCCGCGGTTCCTTGGGCATTCACCACTCTGTCTGCCCACACAGCTCTAGGCAAAGGCCAGCCGCCGCCTGGCCGGCCCTACTGCCTGACGGCAGTTGGCCCGAAGCCACTGGGAGACACCATTGAGTCGGCACGACCCCTTAGACCCAGCAAGGCCACCCTTGCCCCCACGCCAACTGCCGAAGAAAGTTCCCTGTGCCTGGTGACCGGCTGGGCCAGAGGACCGGTCCCGGCCCAAGAACCCACTCCCGCCCACGACCGTGGCGAAACGGCGGAGGGTGGGCTTTTTCCGGAGGGAGCTGTGGAGAGACACACAGGCAGACAGGTGGCGGCAGCGCGGATGGGCGCTGGTGCTGTCGGCCAGGTGCAGGTCGAAGGCCTTGCGGGCCTCCCGATCATCAGCCGGGCCTGCGGCAGAGTCTGGGTCAGAGCCAGCCACCCCGGGAGCGGCTGGGGTGCGGCTGCCTCCCAGGGCCGCCTTCTGGCGGCATGTCCAGCAGGACCGGCGGGAAGCGCCCCCTCCGGCGCACGCTGTGTTGGGAGAGGCTTGAGGAGATGAGGCCTGCAGCAGTGCCCGGAAGGGGCAGAGGAATCCTCGGGCACCGGCGACTAAAGGAAAAGGCGGATTGGGAGGCCAAGAATACTACAGCACCTGGTTTTCCCAGGTGGTCTCCCATCCAGGTACTAAACAGACCCGACCCTGCTTAGCTTCAGGGATCAGACGAGATGGGGTGCGTTTAGGGTGGTATGGCTGCAGAAGGCAACGGGCGCCACGGGGTGCCTCTTGAGCCTCAGCTTAGCTGGTGCTGGCGAATTACCGCCAGTCTGGTGACCAGCCCTCGGCAGCACGGCCCTGCCGCCCACCCAGGCAGGCGACAGCAGGCCTCGGGGTCCAGGGGGTGGTGGATTCTTGGGCGACCTCGCAACTCCGTTCAGGTGGCAACATACAGGCTTGTAGGTGTTTGACGCTCTGCCCCAGATCCCACTTGACGCTCACAAGGTCTGGGACTCAGAGGCTTAAGGGCCAGTGGCCTGCTGTCCCTTGGGCATTTCCCACCGTGTCCACCCACGCAGTGCTTGGCGCAGCCCAGCCATGGCCGCGCCGGCCCTCCTGCCCGACGGCGGTTGGCCCAAAGCCACTGGGAGCCACCATTGGGCCGGCACGGCCCCTTAGCCCCAGCAAAGCCACCCTTGTACCCACGCCACCCAAAAAGCATAGTTCTCGGCTTTGGAGGTCAGGCGACCTGGACAACCGGTCATGGCCCACGACCCCACTCCTGCCTCCAGCTGTGGCGAAACAGCAGAGGGTGGGCTTTTTCCGGAGGTAGCTGTAGAGAGACACACGGGCAGATAGGTGGCTGGGGCGTGCATGTGCGCTGGTGGGGGCGGCCAGGTGTAGGTCGAAGGCCTCGTGGGACTATCGGCCGTCAGCCGGGCCTACGGTGCAGTCTGGGTGTAGGCCAGCCACCCCGGGAGCGGCTGGTTTATGGTTATCTACCAGGGCCGCCTTCTGGCCGCATGTCCAACCAGACCGGCGGTGTGCGCCCCCTCCAGAGCACGCTGTGTTGGGAGGGGCCTGAGGAGGTGAGGCCTGCAGCGGTGCCAGGCGGAGGTGATGGCGGCCTCGGCCGTGGGCGACTAAAGAATTTATAGTGGGAGGAAAAATGAATACAGAACCCGGTATTCCAATGTGGTCTCCCATCCAAGTACTAACCAGGCCCGACCCTGCTTAGCTTCCAGGATCAGACGAGATGGGGCGCGTTCAGGGTGGTATGGCCGTAGAAGGCAGCGGGAGCCACGGGGCACCTCTTGAGGCTCAGCTTCGCTGGTGCTGCCGACATACCGCCAGCCCGGCAGCCAACCATCTCCAGCACGGCCCTGCCGTCTGCCAAGGCAGGCGACAGGAGGCCTCGGGGACCCTGGGTTGGCGGACACGTGGGTGACCTCGCAGCTCAGGTCAGGCGGGACCCTCCAGGCCCGTAGGCGCTTGGCCCTCCACCCCAGATCCCTCTTGACGCTCACAAGGACGTGGCCTTGGAGGCTTAAGGGCACGTGGCCCGCGATTCCTTGGGCATTCACCACTCTGTCTGCCCACACAGCTCTAGGCAAAGGCCAGCCGCCGCCTGGCCGACCCTACTGCCTGACGGCAGTTGGCCCGAAGCCACTGGGAGACACCATTGAGTCGGCACGACCCCTTAGACCCAGCAAGGCCACCCTTGCCCCCACGCCAACTGCCGAACAAAGTTGCCTGTGCCTGGTGACCGGCTGGGCCAGAGGACCGGTCCCGGCCCAAGAACCCACTCCCGCCCACGGACGTGGCGAAACGGCGGAGGGTGGGCTTTTTCCGGAGGGAGCTGTGGAGAGACACACAGGCAGACAGGTGGCGGCAGCGCGGATGGGCGCTGGTGCTGTCGGCCAGGTGCAGGTCGAAGGCCTTGCGGGCCTCCCGATCATCAGCCGGGCCTGCGGCAGAGTCTGGGTCAGAGCCAGCCACCCCGGGAGCGGCTGGGGTGCGGCTGCCTCCCAGGGCCGCCTTGTGGTGGCATGTCCAGCAGGACCGGCGGGAAGCGCCCCCTCCGTCGCACGCTGTGTTGGGAGAGGCTTGAGGAGATGAGGCCTGCAGCAGTGCCCGGATGGGGCAGAGGAATCCTCGGGCACCGGCGACTAAAGGAAAAGGCGGATTGGAAGGCCAAAAATACTACAGCACCCGGTTTTCCCAGGTGGTCTCCCATCCTGGTACTAAACAGACCCGACCCTGCTTAGCTTCAGGGATCAGACGAGATGGGGTGCGTTTAGGGTGGTATGGCTGCAGAAGGCAACGGGCGCCACGGGGTGCCTCTTGAGCCTCAGCTTAGCTGGTGCTGGCGAATTACCGCCAGTCTGGTGACCAGCCCTCGGCAGCACGGCCCTGCCGCCCACCCAGGCAGGCGACAGCAGGCCTCGGGGTCCAGGGGGTGGTGGATTCTTGGGCGACCTCGCAACTCCGTTCAGGTGGCAACATCCAGGCTTGTAGGTGTTTGACGCTCTGCCCCAGATCCCACTTGAGGCTCACAAGGTCTGGGACTCAGAGGCTTAAGGGCCAGTGGCCTGCTGTCCCTTGGGCATTTCCCACCGTGTCCACCCACGCAGTGCTTGGCGCAGCCCAGCCATGGCCGCACCGGCCCTCCTGCCCGAAGACGGTTGTCCCAAAGCCACTGGGAGTCACCATTGGGCCGGCACGGCCCCTTAGCCCCAGCAAAGCCACCCTTGTACCCACGCCACCCAAAAAGCACAGTTCTCGGCTTTGGAGGTCAGGTGACCTGGAGAACCGGTCATGGCCCACGACCCCACTCCTACCTCCAGCTGTGGCGAAAGAGCAGAGGGTGGGCTTTTTCCGGAGGTAGCTGTATAGAGACACACGGGCAGATAGGTGGCTGGGGCGTGCATGTGCGCTGGTGGGGGCGGCCAGGTGTAGCTCGAAGGCCTCGTGGGCCGATCGGCCATCAGCCGGGCCTACGGTGCAGTCTGGGTGTAGGCCAGCCACCCCAGGAGCGGCTGGTTTATGGTTATCTACCAGGGCCGCCTTCTGGCCGCATGTCCAACCAGACCGGTTGGGTGCACCCCCTCCAGAGCACGCTGTGTTTGGAGGGGCTTGAGGAGGTGAGGCCTGCAGCGGTGCCAGGCCGAGGTGATGGCAGCCTCGGCCGTGGGCGACTAAAGGAGAATTTATAGTGGGAGGCAAAAATGCATACAGAACCCGGTATTCCAATCTGGTCTCCCATCCAAGTACTAACCAGGCCCGACCCTGCTTAGCTTCCAGGATCAGACGAGATGGGGCGCGTTCAGGGTGGTATGGCCGTAGAAGGCAGGGGGAGCCACGGGGCAGCTCTTGAGGCTCAGCTTCGCTGGTGCTGTCGACATACCGCCAGCCCGGCAGCCAACCATCTCCAGCACGGCCCTGCCGTCTGCCAAGGCAGGCGACAGGAGGCCTCGGGGACCCTGGGTTGGCGGACACGTGGGTGACCTCGCAGCTCAGGTCAGGCGGGACCCTCCAGGCCCGTAGGCGCTTGGCCCTCCACCCCAGATCCCTCTTGACGCTCACAAGGACGTGGCCTTGGAGGCTTAAGGGCATGTGGCCCGCGGTTCCTTGGGCATTCACCACTCTGTCTGCCCACACAGCTCTAGGCAAAGGCCGGCCGCCGCCTGGCCGGCCCTACTGCCTGACGGCAGTTGGCCCGAAGCCACTGGGAGACACCATTGGGTCGGCACGACCCCTTAGACCCAGCAAGGCCACCCTTGCCCCCACGCCAACTGCCGAACAAAGTTGCCTTTGCCTGGTGACCGGCTGGGCCAGAGGACCGGTCCCGGCCCAAGAACCCACTCCCGCCCACGGCCGTGGCGAAACGGCGGAGGGTGGGCTTTTTCCGGAGGGAGCTGTGGAGAGACACACAGGCAGACAGGTGGCGGCAGCGCGGATGGGCGCTGGTGCTGTCGGCCAGGTGCAGGTCGAAGGCCTTGCGGGCCTCCCGATCATCAGCCGGGCCTGCGGCAGAGTCTGGGTCAGAGCCAGCCACCCCGGGAGCGGCTGGGGTGCGGCTGCCTCCCAGGGCCGCCTTCTGGCGGCATGTCCAGCAGGACCGGCGGGAAGCGCCCCCTCCGGCGCACGCTGTGTTGGGAGAGGCTTGAGGAGATGAGGCCTGCAGCAGTGCCCGGATGGGGCAGAGGAATCCTCGGGCACCAGCGACTAAAGGAAAAGGCGGATTGGGAGGCCAAAAATACTACAGCACCCGGTTTTCCCAGGTGGTCTCCCATCCAGGTACTAAACAGACCCGACCCTGCTTAGCTTCAGGGATCAGACGAGATGGGGTGCGTTTAGGGTGGTATGGCTGCAGAAGGCAACGGGCGCCACGGGGTGCCTCTTGAGCCTCAGCTTAGCTGGTGCTGGCGAATTACCGCCAGTCTGGTGACCAGCCCTCGGCAGCACGGCCCTGCCGCCCACCCAGGCAGGCGACAGCAGGCCTCGGGGTCCAGGGGGTGGTGGATTCTTGGGCGACCTCGCAACTCCGTGCAGGCGGCAACATCCAGGCTTGTAGGTGTTTGACGCTCTGCCCCAGATCCCACTTGACGCTCACAAGGTCTGGGACTCAGAGGCTTAAGGGCCAGTGGCCTGTTGTCCCTTGGGCATTTCCCACCGTGTCCACCCATGCAGTGCTTGGCGCAGCCCAGCCATGGCCGCGCCGGCCCTCCTGCCCGACGGCGGTTGGCCCAAAGCCACTGGGAGCCACCATTGGGCCGGCACGGCCCCTTAGCCCCAGCAAAGCCACCCTTGTACCCACGCCACCCAAAAAGCACAGTTCTCGGCTTTGGAGGTCAGGCGACCTGGAGAACCGGTCATGGCCCACGACCCCACTCCTGCCTCCAGCTGTGGCGAAACAGCAGAGGGTGGGCTTTTTCCGGAGGTAGCTGTATAGAGACACACGGGCAGATAGGTGGCTGGGGCGAGCATGTGCGCTGGTGGGGGCGGCCAGGTGTAGGTCGAAGGACTCGTGGGCCTATCGGCCGTCAGCCGGGCCTACGGTGCAGTCTGGGTGTAGGCCAGCCACCCCGGGAGCGGCTGGTTTATGGTTATCTACCAGGGCCGCCTTCTGGCCGCATGTCCAACCAGACCGGCGGGGTGCGCCCCCTCCAGAGCACGCTGTGTTGGGAGGGGCCTGAGGAGGTGAGGCCTGCAGCGGTGCCAGGCGGAGGTGATGGCGGCCTCGGCCCTGGGCGACTAAAGGAGAATTTATAGTGGGAGGCAAAAATGCATACAGAACCCGGTATTCCAATGTGGTCTCCCATCCAAGTACTAACCAGGCCCGACCCTGCTTAGCTTCCAGGATCAGACGAGATGGGGCGCGTTCAGGGTGGTATGGCCGTAGGAGGCAGTGGGAGCCACGGGGCACCTCTTGAGGCTCAGCTTCGCTGGTGCTGCCGACATACCGCCAGCCCGGCAGCCAACCATCTCCAGCACGGCCCTGCCGTCTGCCAAGGCAGGCGACAGGAGGCCTCGGGGACCCTGGGTTGGCGGACACATGGGTGACCTCCCAGCTCAGGTCAGGCGGGCCCCTCCAGGCGCGTAGGCGCTTGGCCCTCCACCCCAGATCCCTCTTGACGCTCACAAGGACGTGGCCTTGGAGGCTTAAGGGCACGTGGCCCGCGGTTCCTTGGGCATTCACCACTCTGTCTGCCCACACAGCTCTAGGCAAAGGCCAGCCGCCGCCTGGCCGGCCCTACTGCCTGACGGCAGTTGGCCCGAAGCCACTGGGAGACACCATTGAGTCGGCACGACCCCTTAGACCCAGCAAGGCCACCCTTGCCCCCACGCCAACTGCCGAAGAAAGTTCCCTGTGCCTGGTGACCGGCTGGGCCAGAGGACCGGTCCTGGCCCAAGAACCCACTCCCGCCCACGACCGTGGCGAAACGGCGGAGGGTGGGCTTTTTCCGGAGGGAGCTGTGGAGAGACACACAGGCAGACAGGTGGCGGCAGCGCGGATGGGCGCTGGTGCTGTCGGCCAGGTGCAGGTCGAAGGCCTTGCGGGCCTCCCGATCATCAGCCGGGCCTGCGGCAGAGTCTGGGTCAGAGCCAGCCACCCCGGGAGCGGCTGGTGTGCGGCTGCCTCCCAGGGCCGCCTTCTGGCGGCATGTCCAGCAGGACCGGCGGGAAGCGCCCCCTCCGGCGCACGCTGTGTTGGGAGAGGCTTGAGGAGATGAGGCCTGCAGCAGTGCCCGGAAGGGGCAGAGGAATCCTCGGGCACCGGCGACTAAAGGAAAAGGCGGATTGGGAGGCCAAAAATACTACAGCACCTGGTTTTCCCAGGTGGTCTCCCATCCAGGTACTAAACAGACCCGACCCTGCTTAGCTTCAGGGATCAGACGAGATGGGGTGCGTTTAGGGTGGTATGGCTGCAGAAGGCAACGGGCGCCACGGGGTGCCTCTTGAGCCTCAGCTTAGCTGGTGCTGGCGAATTACCGCCAGTCTGGTGACCAGCCCTCGGCAGCACGGCCCTGCCGCCCACCCAGGCAGGCGACAGCAGGCCTCGGGGTCCAGGGGGTGGTGGATTCTTGGGCGACCTCGCAACTCCGTTCAGGTGGCAACATACAGGCTTGTAGGTGTTTGACGCTCTGCCCCAGATCCCACTTGACGCTCACAAGGTCTGGGACTCAGAGGCTTAAGGGCCAGTGGCCTGCTGTCCCTTGGGCATTTCCCACCGTGTCCACCCACGCAGTGCTTGGCGCAGCCCAGCCATGGCCGCGCCGGCCCTCCTGCCCGACGGCGGTTGGCCCAAAGCCACTGGGAGCCACCATTGGGCCGGCACGGCCCCTTAGCCCTAGCAAAGCCACCCTTGTACCCACGCCACCCAAAAAGCACAGTTCTCGGCTTTGGAGGTCAGGCGACCTGGACAACCGGTCATGGCCCATGACCCCACTCCTGCCTCCAGCTGTGGCGAAACAGCAGAGGGTGGGCTTTTTCCGGAGGTAGCTGTATAGAGACACACGGGCAGATAGGTGGCTGGGGCGAGCATGTGCGCTGGTGGGGGCGGCCAGGTGTAGGTTGAAGGCCTCGTGGGCCTATCGGCCGTCAGCCGGGCCTACGGTGCAGTCTGGGTGTAGGCCAGCCACCCCGGGAGCGGCTGGTTTATGGTTATCTACCAGGGCCGCCTTCTGGCCGCATGTCCAACCAGACCGGCGGGGTGCGCCCCCTCCAGAGCACGCTGTGTTGGGAGGGGCCTGAGGAGGTGAGGCCTGCAGCGGTGCCAGGCGGAGGTGATGGCGGCCTCGGCCGTGGGCGACTAAAGGAGAATTTATAGTGGGAGGCAAAAATGAATACAGAACCCGGTATTCCAATGTGGTCTCCCATCCAAGTACTAACCAGGCCCGACCCTGCTTAGCTTCCAGTATCAGACGAGATGGGGCGCGTTCAGGGTGGTATGGCCGTAGAAGGCAGTGGGAGCCACGGGGCACCTCTTGAGGCTCAGCTTCGCTGGTGCTGCCGACATACCGCCAGCCCGGCAGCCAACCATCTCCAGCACGGCCCTGCCGTCTGCCAAGGCAGGCGACAGGAGGCCTCGGGGACCCTGGGTTGGCGGACACATGGGTGACCTCCCAGCTCAGGTCAGGCGGGACCCTCCAGGCCCGTAGGCGCTTGGCCCTCCACCCCAGATCCCTCTTGACGCTCACAAGGACGTAGCCTTGGAGGCTTAAGGGCACGTGGCCCGCGGTTCCTTGGGCATTCACCACTCTGTCTGCCCACACAGCTCTAGGCAAAGGCCAGCCGCCGCCTGGCCGACCCTACTGCCTGACGGCAGTTGGCCCGAAGCCACTGGGAGACACCATTGAGTCGGCACGACCCCTTAGACCCAGCAAGGCCACCCTTGCCCCCACGCCAACTGCCGAAGAAAGTTCCCTGTGCCTGGTGACCGGCTGGGCCAGAGGACCGGTCCCGGCCCAAGAACCCACTCCCGCCCACGACCATGGCGAAACGGCGGAGGGTGGGCTTTTTCCGGAGGGAGCTGTGGAGAGACACACAGGCAGACAGGTGGCGGCAGCGCGGATGGGCCCTGGTGCTGTCTGCCAGGTGCAGGTCGAAGGCCTTGCGGGCCTCCCGATCATCAGCCGGGCCTGCGGCAGAGTCTGGGTCAGAGCCAGCCACCCCGGGAGCGGCTGGGGTGCGGCTGCCTCCCAGGGGCGCCTTCTGGCGGCATGTCCAGCAGGACCGGCGGGAAGCGCCCCCTCCGGCGCACGCTGTGTTGGGAGAGGCTTGAGGAGATGAGGCCTGCAGCAGTGCCCGGATGGGGCAGAGGAATCCTCGGGCACCGGCGACTAAAGGAAAAGGCGGATTGGGAGGCCAAAAATACTACAGCACCTGGTTTTCCCAGGTGGTCTCCCATCCAGGTACTAAACAGACCCGACCCTGCTTAGCTTCAGGGATCAGACGAGATGGGGTGCGTTTAGGGTGGTATGGCTGCAGAAGGCAACGGGCGCCACGGGGTGCCTCTTGAGCCTCAGCTTAGCTGGTGCTGGCGAATTACCGCCAGTCTGGTGACCAGCCCTCGGCAGCACGGCCCTGCCGCCCACCCAGGCAGGCGACAGCAGGCCTCGGGGTCCAGGGGGTGGTGGATTCTTGGGCGACCTCGCAACTCCGTGCAGGCGGCAACATCCAGGCTTGTAGGTGTTTGACGCTCTGCCCCAGATCCCACTTGACGCTCACAAGGTCTGGGACTCAGAGGCTTAAGGGCCAGTGGCCTGCTGTCCCTTGGGCATTTCCCACCGTGTCCACCCACGCAGTGCTTGGCGCAGCCCAGCCATGGCCGCGCCGGCCCTCCTGCCCGACGGCGGTTGGCCCAAAGCCACTGGGAGCCACCATTGGGCCGGCACGGCCCCTTAGCCCCAGCAAAGCCACCCTTGTACCCACGCCACCCAAAAAGCACAGTTCTCGGCTTTGGAGGTCAGGCGACCTGGAGAACCGGTCATGGCCCACGACCCCACTCTTGCCTCCAGCTGTGGCGAAACAGCAGAGGGTGGGCTTTTTCCGGAGGTAGCTGTATAGAGACACACGGGCAGATAGGTGGCTGGGGCGTGCATGTGCGCTGGTGGGGGCGGCCAGGTGTAGGTCGAAGGCCTCGTGGGCCTATCGGCCGTCAGCCGGGCCTACGGTGCAGTCTGGGTGTAGGCCAGCCACCCCGGGAGCGGCTGGTTTATGGTTATCTACCAGGGCCGCCTTCTGGCCGCATGTCCAACCAGACCGGCGGTGTGCGCCCCCTCCAGAGCACGCTGTGTTGGGAGGGGCCTGAGGAGGTGAGGCCTGCAGCGGTGCCAGGCGGAGGTGATGGCGGCCTCGGCCGTGGGCGACTAAAGGAGAATTTATAGTGGGAGGCATAAATGAATACAGAACCCGGTATTCCAATGTGGTCTCCCATCCAAGTACTAACCAGACCCGACCCAGCTTAGCTTCCAGGATCAGACGAGATGGGGCGCGTTCAGGGTGGTATGGCCTTAGAAGGCAGCGGGAGCCACGGGGCACCTCTTGAGGCTCAGCTTCGCTGGTGCTGCCGACATACCGCCAGCCCGGCAGCCAACCATCTCCAGCACGGCCCTGCCGTCTGCCAAGGCAGGCGACAGGAGGCCTCAGGGACCCTGGGTTGGCGGACACGTGGGTGACCTCGCAGCTCAGGTGAGGCGGGACCCTCCAGGCCCGTAGGCGCTTGGCCCTCCACCCCAGATCCCTCTTGACGCTCACAAGGACGTGGCCTTGGAGGCTTAAGGGCATGTGGCCCGCGGTTCCTTGGGCATTCACCACTCTGTCTGCCCACACAGCTCTAGGCAAAGGCCAGCCGCTGCCTGGCCGGCCCTACTGCCTCACGGCAGTTGGCCCGAAGCCACTGGGAGACACCACTGAGTCGGCACGACCCCTTAGACCCAGCAAGGCCACCCTTGCCCCCACGCCAACTGCCGAACAAAGTTCCCTGTGCCTGGTGACCGGCTGGGCCAGAGGACCGGTCCCGGCCCAAGAACCCACTCCCGCCCACGGCCGTGGCGAAACGGCGGAGGGTGGGCTTTTTCTGGAGAGAGCTGTGGAGAGACACACAGGCAGACAGGTGGCGGCAGCGCGGATGGGCGCTGGTGCTGTCGGCCAGGTGCAGGTCGAAGGCCTTGCGGGCCTCCCGATCATCAGCCGGGCCTGCGGCAGAGTCTGGGTCAGAGCCAGCCACCCCGGGAGCGGCTGGGGTGCGGCTGCCTCCCAGGGCCGCCTTCTGGCGGCATGTCCAGCAGGACCGGCGGGAAGCGCCCCCTCCGGCGCACGCTGTGTTGGGAGAGGCTTGAGGAGATGAGGCCTGCAGCAGTGCCCGGAAGGGGCAGAGGAATCCTCGGGCACCGGCGACTAAAGGAAAAGGCGGATTGGGAGGCCAAAAATACTACAGCACCTGGTTTTCCCAGGTGGTCTCCCATCCAGGTACTAAACAGACCCGACCCTGCTTAGCTTCAGGGATCAGACGAGATGGGGTGCGTTTAGGGTGGTATGGCTGCAGAAGGCAACGGGCGCCACGGGGTGCCTCTTGAGCCTCAGCTTAGCTGGTGCTGGCGAATTACCGCCAGTCTGGTGACCAGCCCTCGGCAGCACGGCCCTGCCGCCCACCCAGGCAGGCGACAGCAGGCCTCGGGGTCCAGGGGGTGGTGGATTCTTGGGCGACCTCGCAACTCCGTTCAGGTGGCAACATACAGGCTTGTAGGTGTTTGAAGCTCTGCCCCAGATCCCACTTGACGCTCACAAGGTCTGGGACTCAGAGGCTTAAGGGCCAGTGGCCTGCTGTCCCTTGGGCATTTCCCACCGTGTCCACCCACGCAGTGCTTGGCGCAGCCCAGCCATGGCCGCGCCGGCCCTCCTGCCCGACGGCGGTTGGCCCAAAGCCACTGGGAGCCACCATTGGGCCGGCACGGCCCCTTAGCCCCAGCAAAGCCACCCTTGTACACACGCCACCCAAAAAGCAGTTCTCGGCTTTGGAGGTCAGGCGACCTGGACAACCGGTCATGGCCCACGACCCCACTCCTGCCTCCAGCTGTGGCGAAACAGCAGAGGGTGGGCTTTTTCCGGAGGTAGCTGTATAGAGACACACGGGCAGATAGGTGGCTGGGGCGAGCATGTGCGCTGGTGGGGGCGGCCAGGTGTAGGTCGAAGGACTCGTGGGCCTATCGGCCGTCAGCCGGGCCTACGGTGCAGTCTGGGTGTAGGCCAGCCACCCCGGGAGCGGCTGGTTTATGGTTATCTACCAGGGCCGCCTTCTGGCCGCATGTCCAACCAGACCGGCGGGGTGCGCCCCCTCCAGAGCACGCTGTGTTGGGAGGGGCCTGAGGAGGTGAGGCCTGCAGCGGTGCCAGGCGGAGGTGATGGCGGCCTCGGACCTGGGTGACTAAAGGAGAATTTATACTGGGAGGCAAAAATGCATACAGAACCCGGTATTCCAATGTGGTCTCCCATCCAAGTACTAACCAGGCCCGACCCTGCTTAGCTTCCAGGATCAGACGAGATGGGGCGCGTTCAGGGTGGTATGGCCGTAGAAGGCAGTGGGAGCCACGGGGCACCTCTTGAGGCACAGCTTCGCTGGTGCTGCCGACATACCGCCAGCCCGGCAGCCAACCATCTCCAGCACGGCCCTGCCGTCTGCCAAGGCAGGCGACAGGAGGCCTCGGGGACCCTGGGTTGGCGGACACATGGGTGACCTCCCAGCTCAGGTCAGGCGGGACCCTCCAGGCCCGTAGGCGCTTGGCCCTCCACCCCAGATCCCTCTTGACGCTCACAAGGACGTGGCCTTGGAGGCTTAAGCGCACGTGGCCCGCGGTTCCTTGGGCATTCACCACTCTGTCTGCCCACACAGCTCTAGGCAAAGGCCAGCCGCCGCCTGGCCGGCCCTACTGCCTGACGGCAGTTGGCCCGAAGCCACTGGGAGACACCATTGAGTCGGCACGACCCCTTAGACCCAGCAAGGCCACCCTTGCCCCCACGCCAACTGCCGAAGAAAGTTCCCTGTGCCTGGTGACCGGCTGGGCCAGAGGACCGGTCCCGGCCCAAGAACCCATTCCCGCCCACGACCGTGGCGAAACGGCGGAGGGTGGGCTTTTTCCGGAGGGAGCTGTGGAGAGACACACAGGCAGACAGGTGGCGGCAGCGCGGATGGGCGCTGGTGCTGTCGGCCAGGTGCAGGTCGAAGGCCTTGCGGGCCTCCCGATCATCAGCCGGGCCTGCGGCAGAGTCTGGGTCAGAGCCAGCCACCCCGGGAGCGGCTGGGGTGCGGCTGCCTCCCAGGGCCGCCTTCTGGCGGCATGTCCAGCAGGACCGGCGGGAAGCGCCCCCTCCGGCGCACGCTGTGTTGGGAGAGGCTTGAGGAGATGAGGCCTGCAGCAGTGCCCGGATGGGGCAGAGGAATCCTCGGGCACCGGCGACTAAAGGAAAAGGCGGATTGGGAGGCCAAAAATACTACAGCACCCGGTTTTCCCAGGTGGTCTCCCATCCAGGTACTAAACAGACCCGACCCTGCTTAGCTTCAGGGATCAGACGAGATGGGGTGCGTTTAGGGTGGTATGGCTGCAGAAGGCAACGGGCACCACGGGGTGCCTCTTGAGCCTCAGCTTAGCTGGTGCTGGCGAATTACCGCCAGTCTGGTGACCAGCCCTCGGCAGCACGGCCCTGCCGCCCACCCAGGCAGGCGACAGCAGGCCTCGGGGTCCAGGGGGTGGTGGATTCTTGGGCGACCTCGCAACTCCGTTCAGGTGGCAACATCCAGGCTTGTAGGTGTTTGACGCTCTGCCCCAGATCCCACTTGAGGCTCACAAGGTCTGGGACTCAGAGGCTTAAGGGCCAGTGGCCTGCTGTCCCTTGGGCATTTCCCACCGTGTCCACCCACGCAGTGCTTGGCGCAGCCCAGCCATGGCCGCGCCGGCCCTCCTGCCCGACGACGGTTGGCCCAAAGCCACTGGGAGTCACCATTGGGCCGGCACGGCCCCTTAGCCCCAGCAAAGCCACCCTTGTACCCACGCCACCCAAAAAGCACAGTTTTCGGCTTTGGAGGTCAGGTGACCTGGAGAACCGGTCATGGCCCACGACCCCACTCCTACCTCCAGCTGTGGCGAAAGAGCAGAGGGTGGGCTTTTTCCGGAGGTAGCTGTATAGAGACACACGGGCAGATAGGTGGCTGGGGCGTGCATGTGCGCTGGTGGGGGCGGCCAGGTGTAGCTCGAAGGCCTCGTGGGCCGATCGGCCATCAGCCGGGCCTACGGTGCAGTCTGGGTGTAGGCCAGCCACCCCAGGAGCGGCTGGTTTATGGTTATCTACCAGGGCCGCCTTCTGGCCGCATGTCCAACCAGACCGGTTGGGTGCACCCCCTCCAGAGCACGCTGTGTTTGGAGGGGCCTGAGGAGGTGAGGCCTGCAGCGGTGCCAGGCAGAGGTGATGGCGGCCTCGGCCGTGGGCGACTAAAGGAGAATTTATAGTGGGAGGCAAAAATGAATACAGAACCCGGTATTCCAATGTGGTCTCCCATCCAAGTACTAACCAGGCCCGACCCTGCTTAGCTTCCAGTATCAGACGAGATGGGGCGCGTTCAGGGTGGTATGGCCGTAGAAGGCAGTGGGAGCCACGGGGCACCTCTTGAGGCTCAGCTTCGCTGGTGCTGCCGACATACCGCCAGCCCGGCAGCCAACCATCTCCAGCACGGCCCTGCCGTCTGCCAAGGCAGGCGACAGGAGGCCTCGGGGACCCTGGGTTGGCGGACACATGGGTGACCTCCCAGCTCAGGTCAGGCGGGACCCTCCAGGCCCGTAGGCGCTTGGCCCTCCACCCCAGATCTCTCTTGACGCTCACAAGGACGTGGCCTTGGAGGCTTAAGGGCACGTGGCCCGCGGTTCCTTGGGCATTCACCACTCTGTCTGCCCACACAGCTCTAGGCAAAGGCCAGCCGCCGCCTGGCCGACCCTACTGCCTGACGGCAGTTGGCCCGAAGCCACTGGGAGACACCATTGAGTCGGCACGACCCCTTAGACCCAGCAAGGCCACCCTTGCCCCCACGCCAACTGCCGAAGAAAGTTCCCTGTGCCTGGTGACCGGCTGGGCCAGAGGACCGGTCCCGGCCCAAGAACCCACTCCCGCCCACGACCATGGCGAAACGGCGGAGGGTGGGCTTTTTCCGGAGGGAGCTGTGGAGAGACACACAGGCAGACAGGTGGCGGCAGCGCGGATGGGCCCTGGTGCTGTCTGCCAGGTGCAGGTCGAAGGCCTTGCGGGCCTCCCGATCATCAGCCGGGCCTGCGGCAGAGTCTGGGTCAGAGCCAGCCACCCCGGGAGCGGCTGGGGTGCGGCTGCCTCCCAGGGCCGCCTTCTGGCGGCATGTCCAGCAGGACCGGCGGGAAGCGCCCCCTCCGGCGCACGCTGTGTTGGGAGAGGCTTGAGGAGATGAGGCCTGCAGCAGTGCCCGGATGGGGCAGAGGAATCCTCGGGCACCGGCGACTAAAGGAAAAGGCGGATTGGGAGGCCAAAAATACTACAGCACCCGGTTTTCCCAGGTGGTCTCCCATCCAGGTACTAAACAGACCCGACCCTGCTTAGCTTCAGGGATCAGACGAGATGGGGTGCGTTTAGGGTGGTATGGCTGCAGAAGGCAACGGGCGCCACGGGGTGCCTCTTGAGCCTCAGCTTAGCTGGTGCTGGCGAATTACCGCCAGTCTGGTGACCAGCCCTCGGCAGCACGGCCCTGCCGCCCACCCAGGCAGGCGACAGGAGGCCTCGGGGACCCTGGGTTGGCGGACACGTGGGTGACCTCGCAGCTCAGGTGAGGCGGGACCCTCCAGGCCCGTAGGCGCTTGGCCCTCCACCCCAGATCCCTCTTGACGCTCACAAGGACGTGGCCTTGGAGGCTTAAGGGCATGTGGCCCGCGGTTCCTTGGGCATTCACCACTCTGTCTGCCCACACAGCTCTAGGCAAAGGCCAGCCGCTGCCTGGCCGGCCCTACTGCCTCACGGCAGTTGGCCCGAAGCCACTGGGAGACACCACTGAGTCGGCACGACCCCTTAGACCCAGCAAGGCCACCCTTGCCCCCACGCCAACTGCCGAACAAAGTTCCCTGTGCCTGGTGACCGGCTGGGCCAGAGGACCGGTCCCGGCCCAAGAACCCACTCCCGCCCACGGCCGTGGCGAAACGGCGGAGGGTGGGCTTTTTCTGGAGAGAGCTGTGGAGAGACACACAGGCAGACAGGTGGCGGCAGCGCGGATGGGCGCTGGTGCTGTCGGCCAGGTGCAGGTCGAAGGCCTTGCGGGCCTCCCGATCATCAGCCGGGCCTGCGGCAGAGTCTGGGTCAGAGCCAGCCACCCCGGGAGCGGCTGGGGTGCGGCTGCCTCCCAGGGCCGCCTTCTGGCGGCATGTCCAGCAGGACCGGCGGGAAGCGCCCCCTCCGGCGCACGCTGTGTTGGGAGAGGCTTGAGGAGATGAGGCCTGCAGCAGTGCCCGGAAGGGGCAGAGGAATCCTCGGGCACCGGCGACTAAAGGAAAAGGCGGATTGGGAGGCCAAAAATACTACAGCACCTGGTTTTCCCAGGTGGTCTCCCATCCAGGTACTAAACAGACCCGACCCTGCTTAGCTTCAGGGATCAGACGAGATGGGGTGCGTTTAGGGTGGTATGGCTGCAGAAGGCAACGGGCGCCACGGGGTGCCTCTTGAGCCTCAGCTTAGCTGGTGCTGGCGAATTACCGCCAGTCTGGTGACCAGCCCTCGGCAGCACGGCCCTGCCGCCCACCCAAGCAGGCGACAGCAGGCCTCGGGGTCCAGGGGGTGGTGGATTCTTGGGCGACCTCGCAACTCCGTTCAGGCGGCAACTTCCAGGCTTGTAGGTGTTTGAAGCTCTGCCCCAGATCCCACTTGACGCTCACAAGGTCTGGGACTCAGAGGCTTAAGGGCCAGTGGCCTGCTGTCCCTTGGGCATTTCCCACCGTGTCCACCCACGCAGTGCTTGGCGCAGCCCAGCCATGGCCGCGCCGGCCCTCCTGCCCGACGGCGGTTGGCCCAAAGCCACTGGGAGCCACCATTGGGCCGGCACGGCCCCTTAGCCCCAGCAAAGCCACCCTTGTACCCACGCCACCCAAAAAGCAGTTCTCGGCTTTGGAGGTCAGGCGACCTGGACAACCGGTCATGGCCCACGACCCCACTCCTGCCTCCAGCTGTGGCGAAACAGCAGAGGGTGGGCTTTTTCCGGAGGTAGCTGTATAGAGACACACGGGCAGATAGGTGGCTGGGGCGAGCATGTGCGCTGGTGGGGGCGGCCAGGTGTAGGTCGAAGGACTCGTGGGCCTATCGGCCGTCAGCCGGGCCTACGGTGCAGTCTGGGTGTAGGCCAGCCACCCCGGGAGCGGCTGGTTTATGGTTATCTACCAGGGCCGCCTTTTGGCCGCATGTCCAACCAGACCGGCGGGGTGCGCCCCCTCCAGAGCACGCTGTGTTGGGAGGGGCCTGAGGAGGTGAGGCCTGCAGCGGTGCCAGGCGGAGGTGATGGTGGCCTCGGACCTGGGTGACTAAAGGAGAATTTATAGTGGGAGGCAAAAATGCATACAGAACCCGGTATTCCAATGTGGTCTCCCATCCAAGTACTAACCAGGCCCGACCCTGCTTAGCTTCCAGGATCAGACGAGATGGGGCGCGTTCAGGGTGGTATGGCCGTAGAAGGCAGTGGGAGCCACGGGGCACCTCTTGAGGCTCAGCTTCGCTGGTGCTGCCGACATACCGCCAGCCCGGCAGCCAACCATCTCCAGCACGGCCCTGCCGTCTGCCAAGGCAGGCGACAGGAGGCCTCGGGGACCCTGGGTTGGCGGACACATGGGTGACCTCCCAGCTCAGGTCAGGCGGGACCCTCCAGGCCCGTAGGCGCTTGGCCCTCCACCCCAGATCCCTCTTGACGCTCACAAGGACGTGGCCTTGGAGGCTTAAGCGCACGTGGCCCGCGGTTCCTTGGGCATTCACCACTCTGTCTGCCCACACAGCTCTAGGCAAAGGCCAGCCGCCGCCTGGCCGGCCCTACTGCCTGACGGCAGTTGGCCCGAAGCCACTGGGAGACACCATTGAGTCGGCACGACCCCTTAGACCCAGCAAGGCCACCCTTGCCCCCACGCCAACTGCCGAAGAAA
The DNA here is from genome assembly GCF_965194825.1 of Balaenoptera physalus. Taxonomy (NCBI): domain Eukaryota; kingdom Metazoa; phylum Chordata; class Mammalia; order Artiodactyla; family Balaenopteridae; genus Balaenoptera; species Balaenoptera physalus. The sequence goes on along the minus strand of NW_028126340.1, from coordinate 58,790 downwards.
GTTCCCTGTGCCTGGTGACCGGCTGGGCCAGAGGACCGGTCCCGGCCCAAGAACCCACTCCCGCCCACGACCGTGGCGAAACGGCGGAGGGTGGGCTTTTTCCGGAGGGAGCTGTGGAGAGACACACAGGCAGACAGGTGGCGGCAGCGCGGATGGGCGCTGGTGCTGTCGGCCAGGTGCAGGTCGAAGGCCTTGCGGGCCTCCCGATCATCAGCCGGGCCTGCGGCAGAGTCTGGGTCAGAGCCAGCCACCCCGGGAGCGGCTGGGGTGCGGCTGCCTCCCAGGGCCGCCTTCTGGCGGCATGTCCAGCAGGACCGGCGGGAAGCGCCCCCTCCGGCGCACGCTGTGTTGGGAGAGGCTTGAGGAGATGAGGCCTGCAGCAGTGCCCGGATGGGGCAGAGGAATCCTCGGGCACCGGCGACTAAAGGAAAAGGCGGATTGGGAGGCCAAAAATACTACAGCACCCGGTTTTCCCAGGTGGTCTCCCATCCAGGTACTAAACAGACCCGACCCTGCTTAGCTTCAGGGATCAGACGAGATGGGGTGCGTTTAGGGTGGTATGGCTGCAGAAGGCAACGGGCGCCACGGGGTGCCTCTTGAGCCTCAGCTTAGCTGGTGCTGGCGAATTACCGCCAGTCTGGTGACCAGCCCTCGGCAGCACGGCCCTGCCGCCCACCCAGGCAGGCGACAGCAGGCCTCGGGGTCCAGGGGGTGGTGGATTCTTGGGCGACCTCGCAACTCCGTTCAGGTGGCAACATCCAGGCTTGTAGGTGTTTGACGCTCTGCCCCAGATCCCACTTGAGGCTCACAAGGTCTGGGACTCAGAGGCTTAAGGGCCAGTGGCCTGCTGTCCCTTGGGCATTTCCCACCGTGTCCACCCACGCAGTGCTTGGCGCAGCCCAGCCATGGCCGCGCCGGCCCTCCTGCCCGACGGCGGTTGGCCCAAAGCCACTGGGAGCCACCATTGGGCCGGCACGGCCCCTTAGCCCCAGCAAAGCCACCCTTGTACCCACGCCACCCAAAAAGCACAGTTCTCGGCTTTGGAGGTCAGGCGACCTGGAGAACCGGTCATGGCCCACGACCCCACTCTTGCCTCCAGCTGTGGCGAAACAGCAGAGGGTGGGCTTTTTCCGGAGGTAGCTGTATAGAGACACACGGGCAGATAGGTGGCTGGGGCGTGCATGTGCGCTGGTGGGGGCGGCCAGGTGTAGGTCGAAGGCCTCGTGGGCCTATCGGCCGTCAGCCGGGCCTACGGTGCAGTCTGGGTGTAGGCCAGCCACCCCGGGAGCGGCTGGTTTATGGTTATCTACCAGGGCCGCCTTCTGGCCGCATGTCCAACCAGACCGGCGGTGTGCGCCCCCTCCAGAGCACGCTGTGTTGGGAGGGGCCTGAGGAGGTGAGGCCTGCAGCGGTGCCAGGCGGAGGTGATGGCGGCCTCGGCCGTGGGCGACTAAAGGAGAATTTATAGTGGGAGGCATAAATGAATACAGAACCCGGTATTCCAATGTGGTCTCCCATCCAAGTACTAACCAGACCCGACCCTGCCTAGCTTCCAGGATCAGACGAGATGGGGCGCGTTCAGGGTGGTATGGCCTTAGAAGGCAGCGGGAGCCACGGGGCACCTCTTGAGGCTCAGCTTCGCTGGTGCTGCCGACATACCGCCAGCCCGGCAGCCAACCATCTCCAGCACGGCCCTGCCGTCTGCCAAGGCAGGCGACAGGAGGCCTCAGGGACCCTGGGTTGGCGGACACGTGGGTGACCTCGCAGCTCAGGTGAGGCGGGACCCTCCAGGCCCGTAGGCGCTTGGCCCTCCACCCCAGATCCCTCTTGACGCTCACAAGGACGTGGCCTTGGAGGCTTAAGGGCATGTGGCCCGCGGTTCCTTGGGCATTCACCACTCTGTCTGCCCACACAGCTCTAGGCAAAGGCCAGCCGCTGCCTGGCCGGCCCTACTGCCTCACGGCAGTTGGCCCGAAGCCACTGGGAGACACCACTGAGTCGGCACGACCCCTTAGACCCAGCAAGGCCACCCTTGCCCCCACGCCAACTGCCGAACAAAGTTCCCTGTGCCTGGTGACCGGCTGGGCCAGAGGACCGGTCCCGGCCCAAGAACCCACTCCCGCCCACGGCCGTGGCGAAACGGCGGAGGGTGGGCTTTTTCTGGAGAGAGCTGTGGAGAGACACACAGGCAGACAGGTGGCGGCAGCGCGGATGGGCGCTGGTGCTGTCGGCCAGGTGCAGGTCGAAGGCCTTGCGGGCCTCCCGATCATCAGCCGGGCCTGCGGCAGAGTCTGGGTCAGAGCCAGCCACCCCGGGAGCGGCTGGGGTGCGGCTGCCTCCCAGGGCCGCCTTCTGGCGGCATGTCGAGCAGGACCGGCGGGAAGCGCCCCCTCCGGCGCACGCTGTGTTGGGAGAGGCTTGAGGAGATGAGGCCTGCAGCAGTGCCCGGAAGGGGCAGAAGAATCCTCGGGCACCGGCGACTAAAGGAAAAGGCGGATTGGGAGGCCAAAAATACTACAGCACCTGGTTTTCCCAGGTGGTCTCCCATCCAGGTACTAAACAGACCCGACCCTGCTTAGCTTCAGGGATCAGACGAGATGGGGTGCGTTTAGGGTGGTATGGCTGCAGAAGGCAACGGGCGCCACGGGGTGCCTCTTGAGCCTCAGCTTAGCTGGTGCTGGCGAATTACCGCCAGTCTGGTGACCAGCCCTCGGCAGCACGGCCCTGCCGCCCACCCAGGCAGGCGACAGCAGGCCTCGGGGTCCAGGGGGTGGTGGATTCTTGGGCGACCTCGCAACTCCGTTCAGGTGGCAACATACAGGCTTGTAGGTGTTTGAAGCTCTGCCCCAGATCCCACTTGACGCTCACAAGGTCTGGGACTCAGAGGCTTAAGGGCCAGTGGCCTGCTGTCCCTTGGGCATTTCCCACCGTGTCCACCCACGCAGTGCTTGGCGCAGCCCAGCCATGGCCGCGCCGGCCCTCCTGCCCGACGGCGGTTGGCCCAAAGCCACTGGGAGCCACCATTGGGCCGGCACGGCCCCTTAGCCCCAGCAAAGCCACCCTTGTACCCACGCCACCCAAAAAGCAGTTCTCGGCTTTGGAGGTCAGGCGACCTGGACAACCGGTCATGGCCCACGACCCCACTCCTGCCTCCAGCTGTGGCGAAACAGCAGAGGGTGGGCTTTTTCCGGAGGTAGCTGTATAGAGACACACGGGCAGATAGGTGGCTGGGGCGAGCATGTGCGCTGGTGGGGGCGGCCAGGTGTAGGTCGAAGGACTCGTGGGCCTATCGGCCGTCAGCCGGGCCTACGGTGCAGTCTGGGTGTAGGCCAGCCACCCCGGGAGCGGCTGGTTTATGGTTATCTACCAGGGCCGCCTTCTGGCCGCATGTCCAACCAGACCGGCGGGGTGCGCCCCCTCCAGAGCACGCTGTGTTGGGAGGGGCCTGAGGAGGTGAGGCCTGCAGCGGTGCCAGGCGGAGGTGATGGCGGCCTCGGACCTGGGTGACTAAAGGAGAATTTATAGTGGGAGGCAAAAATGCATACAGAACCCGGTATTCCAATGTGGTCTCCCATCCAAGTACTAACCAGGCCCGACCCTGCTTAGCTTCCAGGATCAGACGAGATGGGGCGCGTTCAGGGTGGTATGGCCGTAGAAGGCAGTGGGAGCCACGGGGCACCTCTTGAGGCTCAGCTTCGCTGGTGCTGCCGACATACCGCCAGCCCGGCAGCCAACCATCTCCAGCACGGCCCTGCCGTCTGCCAAGGCAGGCGACAGGAGGCCTCGGGGACCCTGGGTTGGCGGACACATGGGTGACCTCCCAGCTCAGGTCAGGCGGGACCCTCCAGGCCCGTAGGCGCTTGGCCCTCCACCCCAGATCCCTCTTGACGCTCACAAGGACGTGGCCTTGGAGGCTTAAGCGCACGTGGCCCGCGGTTCCTTGGGCATTCACCACTCTGTCTGCCCACACAGCTCTAGGCAAAGGCCAGCCGCCGCCTGGCCGGCCCTACTGCCTGACGGCAGTTGGCCCGAAGCCACTGGGAGACACCATTGAGTCGGCACGACCCCTTAGACCCAGCAAGGCCACCCTTGCCCCCACGCCAACTGCCGAAGAAAGTTCCCTGTGCCTGGTGACCGGCTGGGCCAGAGGACCGGTCCCGGCCCAAGAACCCACTCCCGCCCACGACCGTGGCGAAACGGCGGAGGGTGGGCTTTTTCCGGAGGGAGCTGTGGAGAGACACACAGGCAGACAGGTGGCGGCAGCGCGGATGGGCGCTGGTGCTGTCGGCCAGGTGCAGGTCGAAGGCCTTGCGGGCCTCCCGATCATCAGCCGGGCCTGCGGCAGAGTCTGGGTCAGAGCCAGCCACCCCGGGAGCGGCTGGGGTGCGGCTGCCTCCCAGGGCCGCCTTCTGGCGGCATGTCCAGCAGGACCGGCGGGAAGCGCCCCCTCCGGCGCACGCTGTGTTGGGAGAGGCTTGAGGAGATGAGGCCTGCAGCAGTGCCCGGATGGGGCAGAGGAATCCTCGGGCACCGGCGACTAAAGGAAAAGGCGGATTGGGAGGCCAAAAATACTACAGCACCCGGTTTTCCCAGGTGGTCTCCCATCCAGGTACTAAACAGACCCGACCCTGCTTAGCTTCAGGGATCAGACGAGATGGGGTGCGTTTAGGGTGGTATGGCTGCAGAAGGCAACGGGCGCCACGGGGTGCCTCTTGAGCCTCAGCTTAGCTGGTGCTGGCGAATTACCGCCAGTCTGGTGACCAGCCCTCGGCAGCACGGCCCTGCCGCCCACCCAGGCAGGCGACAGCAGGCCTCGGGGTCCAGGGGGTGGTGGATTCTTGGGCGACCTCGCAACTCCGTTCAGGTGGCAACATCCAGGCTTGTAGGTGTTTGACGCTCTGCCCCAGATCCCACTTGAGGCTCACAAGGTCTGGGACTCAGAGGCTTAAGGGCCAGTGGCCTGCTGTCCCTTGGGCATTTCCCACCGTGTCCACCCACGCAGTGCTTGGCGCAGCCCAGCCATGGCCGCGCCGGCCCTCCTGCCCGACGACGGTTGGCCCAAAGCCACTGGGAGTCACCATTGGGCCGGCACGGCCCCTTAGCCCCAGCAAAGCCACCCTTGTACCCACGCCACCCAAAAAGCACAGTTTTCGGCTTTGGAGGTCAGGTGACCTGGAGAACCGGTCATGGCCCACGACCCCACTCCTACCTCCAGCTGTGGCGAAAGAGCAGAGGGTGGGCTTTTTCCGGAGGTAGCTGTATAGAGACACACGGGCAGATAGGTGGCTGGGGCGTGCATGTGCGCTGGTGGGGGCGGCCAGGTGTAGCTCGAAGACCTCGTGGGCCGATCGGCCATCAGCCGGGCCTACGGTGCAGTCTGGGTGTAGGCCAGCCACCCCAGGAGCGGCTGGTTTATGGTTATCTACCAGGGCCGCCTTCTGGCCGCATGTCCAACCAGACCGGTTGGGTGCACCCCCTCCAGAGCACGCTGTGTTTGGAGGGGCCTGAGGAGGTGAGGCCTGCAGCGGTGCCAGGCAGAGGTGATGGCGGCCTCGGCCGTGGGCGACTAAAGGAGAATTTATAGTGGGAGGCAAAAATGAATACAGAACCCGGTATTCCAATGTGGTCTCCCATCCAAGTACTAACCAGACCCGACCCTGCTTAGCTTCCAGGATCAGACGAGATGGGGCGCGTTCAGGGTGGTATGGCCGTAGAAGGCAGCGGGAGCCACGGGGCACCTCTTGAGGCTCAGCTTCGCTGGTGCTGCCGACATACCGCCAGCCCGGCAGCCAACCATCTCCAGCACGGCCCTGCCGTCTGCCAAGGCAGGCGACAGGAGGCCTCGGGGACCCTGGGTTGGCGGACACGTGGGTGACCTCGCAGCTCAGGTCAGGAGGGACCCTCCAGGCCCGTAGGCGCTTGGCCCTCCACCCCAGATCCCTCTTGACGCTCACAAGGACGTGGCCTTGGAGGCTTAAGGTCATGTGGCCCGCGGTTCCTTGGGCATTCACCACTCTGTCTGCCCACACAGCTCTAGGCAAAGGCCAGCCGCTGCCTGGCCGGCCCTACTGCCTCACGGCAGTTGGCCCGAAGCCACTGGGAGACACCACTGAGTCGGCACGACCCCTTAGACCCAGCAAGGCCACCCTTGCCCCCACGCCAACTGCCGAACAAAGTTCCCTGTGCCTGGTGACCGGCTGGGCCAGAGGACCGGTCCCGGCCCAAGAACCCACTCCCGCCCACGGCCGTGGCGAAACGGCGGAGGGTGGGCTTTTTCTGGAGAGAGCTGTGGAGAGACACACAGGCAGACAGGTGGCGGCAGCGCGGATGGGCGCTGGTGCTGTCGGCCAGGTGCAGGTCGAAGGCCTTGCGGGCCTCCCGATCTTCAGCCGGGCCTGCGGCAGAGTCTGGGTCAGAGCCAGCCACCCCGGGAGCGGCTGGGGTGCGGCTGCCTCCCAGGGCCGCCTTCTGGCGGCATGTCCAGCAGGACCGGCGGGAAGCGCCCCCTCCGGCGCACGCTGTGTTGGGAGAGGCTTGAGGAGATGAGGCCTGCAGCAGTGCCCGGAAGGGGCAGAGGAATCCTCGGGCACCGGCGACTAAAGGAAAAGGCGGATTGGGAGGCCAAAAATACTACAGCACCTGGTTTTCCCAGGTGGTCTCCCATCCAGGTACTAAACAGACCCGACCCTGCTTAGCTTCAGGGATCAGACGAGATGGGGTGCGTTTAGGGTGGTATGGCTGCAGAAGGCAATGGGCGCCACGGGGTGCCTCTTGAGCCTCAGCTTAGCTGGTGCTGGCGAATTACCGCCAGTCTGGTGACCAGCCCTCGGCAGCACGGCCCTGCCGCCCACCCAGGCAGGCGACAGCAGGCCTCGGGGTCCAGGGGGTGGTGGATTCTTGGGCGACCTCGCAACTCCGTTCAGGTGGCAACATACAGGCTTGTAGGTGTTTGACGCTCTGCCCCAGATCCCACTTGACGCTCACAAGGTCTGGGACTCAGAGGCTTAAGGGCCAGTGGCCTGCTGTCCCTTGGGCATTTCCCACCGTGTCCACCCACGCAGTGCTTGGCGCAGCCCAGCCATGGCCGCGCCGGCCCTCCTGCCCGACGGCGGTTGGCCCAAAGCCACTGGGAGCCACCATTGGGCCGGCACGGCCCCTTAGCCCCAGCAAAGCCACCCTTGTACCCACGCCACCCAAAAAGCACAGTTCTCGGCTTTGGAGGTCAGGCGACCTGGAGAACCGGTCATGGCCCATGACCCCACTCCTGCCTCCAGCTGTGGCGAAACAGCAGAGGGTGGGCTTTTTCCGGAGGTAGCTGTATAGAGACACACGGGCAGATAGGTGGCTGGGGCGAGCATGTGCGCTGGTGGGGGCGGCCAGGTGTAGGTCGAAGGCCTCGTGGGCCTATCGGCCGTCAGCCGGGCCTACGGTGCAGTCTGGGTGTAGGCCAGCCACCCCGGGAGCGGCTGGTTTATGGTTATCTACCAGGGCCGCCTTCTGGCCGCATGTCCAACCAGACCGGCGGGGTGCGCCCCCTCCAGAGCACGCTGTGTTGGGAGGGGCCTGAGGAGGTGAGGCCTGCAGCGGTGCCAGGCGGAGGTGATGGCGGCCTCGGCCGTGGGCGACTAAAGGAGAATTTATAGTGGGAGGCAAAAATGCATACAGAACCCGGTATTCCAATGTGGTCTCCCATCCAAGTACTAACCAGGCCCGACCCTGCTTAGCTTCCAGGATCAGACGAGATGGGGCGCGTTCAGGGTGGTATGGCCGTAGAAGGCAGTGGGAGCCACGGGGCACCTCTTGAGGCTCAGCTTCGCTGGTGCTGCCGACATACCGCCAGCCCGGCAGCCAACCATCTCCAGCACGGCCCTGCCGTCTGCCAAGGCAGGCGACAGGAGGCCTCGGGGACCCTGGGTTGGCGGACACATGGGTGACCTCCCAGCTCAGGTCAGGCGGGACCCTCCAGGCCCGTAGGCGCTTGGCCCTCCACCCCAGATCCCTCTTGACGCTCACAAGGACGTGGCCTTGGAGGCTTAAGGGCACGTGGCCCGCGGTTCCTTGGGCATTCACCACTCTGTCTGCCCACACAGCTCTAGGCAAAGGCCAGCCGCCGCCTGGCCGGCCCTACTGCCTGACGGCAGTTGGCCCGAAGCCACTGGGAGACACCATTGGGTCGGCACGACCCCTTAGACCCAGCAAGGCCACCCTTGCCCCCACGCCAACTGCCGAAGAAAGTTCCCTGTGCCTGGTGACCGGCTGGGCCAGAGGACCGGTCCCGGCCCAAGAACCCACTCCCGCCCACGACCGTGGCGAAACGGCGGAGGGTGGGCTTTTTCCGGAGGGAGCTGTGGAGAGACACACAGGCAGACAGGTGGCAGCAGCGCGGATGGGCGCTGGTGCTGTCGGCCAGGTGCAGGTCGAAGGCCTTGCGGGCCTCCCGATCATCAGCCGGGCCTGCGGCAGAGTCTGGGTCAGAGCCAGCCACCCCGGGAGCGGCTGGGGTGCGGCTGCCTCCCAGGGCCGCCTTCTGGCGGCATGTCCAGCAGGACCGGCGGGAAGCGCCCCCTCCGGCGCACGCTGTGTTGGGAGAGGCTTGAGGAGATGAGGCCTGCAGCAGTGCCCGGATGGGGCAGAGGAATCCTCGGGCACCGGCGACTAAAGGAAAAGGCGGATTGGGAGGCCAAAAATACTACAGCACCCGGTTTTCCCAGGTGGTCTCCCATCCAGGTACTAAACAGACCCGACCCTGCTTAGTTTCAGGGATCAGACAAGATGGGGTGCGTTTAGGGTGGTATGGCTGCAGAAGGCAACGGGCGCCACGGGGTGCCTCTTGAGCCTCAGCTTAGCTGGTGCTGGCGAATTACCGCCAGTCTGGTGACCAGCCCTCGGCAGCACGGCCCTGCCGCCCACCCAGGCAGGCGACAGCAGGCCTCGGGGTCCAGGGGGTGGTGGATTCTTGGGCGACCTCGCAACTCCGTTCAGGTGGCAACATCCAGGTTTGTAGGTGTTTGACGCTCTGCCCCAGATCCCACTTGACGCTCACAAGGTCTGGGACTCAGAGGCTTAAGGGCCAGTGGCCTGCTGTCCCTTGGGCATTTCCCACCGTGTCCACCCACGCAGTGCTTGGCGCAGCCCAGCCATGGCCGCGCCGGCCCTCCTGCCCGACGGCGGTTGGCCCAAAGCCACTGGGAGCCACCATTGGGCCGGCACGGCCCCTTAGCCCCAGCAAAGCCACCCTTGTACCCACGCCACCCAAAAAGCACAGTTCTCGGCTTTGGAGGTCAGGCGACCTGGACAACCGGTCATGGCCCACGACCCCACTCCTGCCTCCAGCTGTGGCGAAACAGCAGAGGGTGGGCTTTTTCCGGAGGTAGCTGTATAGAGACACACGGGCAGATAGGTGGCTAGGGCGAGCATGTGCGCTGGTGGGGGCGGCCAGGTGTAGGTCGAAGGCCTCGTGGGCCTATCGGCCGTCAGCCAGGCCTACGGTGCAGTCTGGGTGTAGGCCAGCCACCCCGGGAGCGGCTGGTTTATGGTTATCTACCAGGGCCGCCTTCTGGCCGCATGTCCAACCAGACCGGCGGGGTGCGCCCCCTCCAGAGCACGCTGTGTTGGGAGGGGCCTGAGGAGGTGAGGCCTGCAGCGGTGCCAGGCGGAGGTGATGGCGGCCTCGGCCCTGGGCGACTAAAGGAGAATTTATAGTGGGAGGCAAAAATGCATACAGAACCCGGTATTCCAATGTGGTCTCCCATCCAAGTACTAACCAGGCCCGACCCTGCTTAGCTTCCAGGATCAGACGAGATGGGGCGCGTTCAGGGTGGTATGGCCGTAGGAGGCAGTGGGAGCCACGGGGCACCTCTTGAGGCTCAGCTTCGCTGGTGCTGCCGACATACCGCCAGCCCGGCAGCCAACCATCTCCAGCACGGCCCTGCCGTCTGCCAAGGCAGGCGACAGGAGGCCTCGGGGACCCTGGGTTGGCGGACACATGGGTGACCTCCCAGCTCAGGTCAGGCGGGCCCCTCCAGGCGCGTAGGCGCTTGGCCCTCCACCCCAGATCCCTCTTGACGCTCACAAGGACGTGGCCTTGGAGGCTTAAGGGCACGTGGCCCGCGGTTCCTTGGGCATTCACCACTCTGTCTGCCCACACAGCTCTAGGCAAAGGCCAGCCGCCGCCTGGCCGGCCCTACTGCCTGACGGCAGTTGGCCCGAAGCCACTGGGAGACACCATTGAGTCGGCACGACCCCTTAGACCCAGCAAGGCCACCCTTGCCCCCACGCCAACTGCCGAAGAAAGTTCCCTGTGCCTGGTGACCGGCTGGGCCAGAGGACCGGTCCTGGCCCAAGAACCCACTCCCGCCCACGACCGTGGCGAAACGGCGGAGGGTGGGCTTTTTCCGGAGGGAGCTGTGGAGAGACACACAGGCAGACAGGTGGCGGCAGCGCGGATGGGCGCTGGTGCTGTCGGCCAGGTGCAGGTCGGAGGCCTTGCGGGCCTCCCGATCATCAGCCGGGCCTGCGGCAGAGTCTGGGTCAGAGCCAGCCACCCCGGGAGCGGCTGGGGTGCGGCTGCCTCCCAGGGCCGCCTTCTGGCGGCATGTCCAGCAGGACCGGCGGGAAGCGCCCCCTCCGGCGCACGCTGTGTTGGGAGAGGCTTGAGGAGATGAGGCCTGCAGCAGTGCCCGGAAGGGGCAGAGGAATCCTCGGGCACCGGCGACTAAAGGAAAAGGCGGATTGGGAGGCCAAAAATACTACAGCACCTGGTTTTCCCAGGTGGTCTCCCATCCAGGTACTAAACAGACCCGACCCTGCTTAGCTTCAGGGATCAGACGAGATGGGGTGCGTTTAGGGTGGTATGGCTGCAGAAGGCAACGGGCGCCACGGGGTGCCTCTTGAGCCTCAGCTTAGCTGGTGCTGGCGAATTACCGCCAGTCTGGTGACCAGCCCTCGGCAGCACGGCCCTGCCGCCCACCCAGGCAGGCGACAGCAGGCCTCGGGGTCCAGGGGGTGGTGGATTCTTGGGCGACCTCGCAACTCCGTTCAGGTGGCAACATACAGGCTTGTAGGTGTTTGACGCTCTGCCCCAGATCCCACTTGACGCTCACAAGGTCTGGGACTCAGAGGCTTAAGGGCCAGTGGCCTGCTGTCCCTTGGGCATTTCCCACCGTGTCCACCCACGCAGTGCTTGGCGCAGCCCAGCCATGGCCGCGCCGGCCCTCCTGCCCGACGGCGGTTGGCCCAAAGCCACTGGGAGCCACCATTGGGCCGGCACGGCCCCTTAGCCCCAGCAAAGCCACCCTTGTACCCACGCCACCCAAAAAGCACAGTTCTCGGCTTTGGAGGTCAGGCGACCTGGAGAACCGGTCATGGCCCATGACCCCACTCCTGCCTCCAGCTGTGGCGAAACAGCAGAGGGTGGGCTTTTTCCGGAGGTAGCTGTATAGAGACACACGGGCAGATAGGTGGCTGGGGCGAGCATGTGCGCTGGTGGGGGCGGCCAGGTGTAGGTCGAAGGCCTCGTGGGCCTATCGGCCGTCAGCCGGGCCTACGGTGCAGTCTGGGTGTAGGCCAGCCACCCCGGGAGCGGCTGGTTTATGGTTATCTACCAGGGCCGCCTTCTGGCCGCATGTCCAACCAGACCGGCGGGGTGCGCCCCCTCCAGAGCACGCTGTGTTGGGAGGGGCCTGAGGAGGTGAGGCCTGCAGCGGTGCCAGGCGGAGGTGATGGCGGCCTCGGCCGTGGGCGACTAAAGGAGAATTTATAGTGGGAGGCAAAAATGCATACAGAACCCGGTATTCCAATGTGGTCTCCCATCCAAGTACTAACCAGGCCCGACCCTGCTTAGCTTCCAGTATCAGACGAGATGGGGCGCGTTCAGGGTGGTATGGCCGTAGAAGGCAGTGGGAGCCACGGGGCACCTCTTGAGGCTCAGCTTCGCTGGTGCTGCCGACATACCGCCAGCCCGGCAGCCAACCATCTCCAGCACGGCCCTGCCGTCTGCCAAGGCAGGCGACAGGAGGCCTCGGGGACCCTGGGTTGGCGGACACATGGGTGACCTCCCAGCTCAGGTCAGGCGGGACCCTCCAGGCGCGTAGGCGCTTGGCCCTCCACCCCAGATCCCTCTTGACGCTCACAAGGACGTGGCCTTGGAGGCTTAAGGGCACGTGGCCCGCGGTTCCTTGGGCATTCACCACTCTGTCTGCCCACACAGCTCTAGGCAAAGGCCGGCCGCCGCCTGGCCGGCCCTACTGCCTGACGGCAGTTGGCCCGAAGCCACTGGGAGACACCATTGAGTCGGCACGACCCCTTAGACCCAGCAAGGCCACCCTTGCCCCAACGCCAAGTGCCAAAGAAAGTTCCCTGTGCCTGGTGACCGGCTGGGCCAGAGGACCGGTCCCGGCCCAAGAACCCACTCCCGCCCACGACCATGGCGAAACGGCGGAGGGTGGGCTTTTTCCGGAGGGAGCTGTGGAGAGACACACAGGCAGACAGGTGGCGGCAGCGCGGATGGGCGCTGGTGCTGTCTGCCAGGTGCAGGTCGAAGGCCTTGCGGGCCTCCCGATCATCAGCCGGGCCTGCGGCAGAGTCTGGGTCAGAGCCAGCCACCCCGGGAGCGGCTGGGGTGCGGCTGCCTCCCAGGGCCGCCTTGTGGCGCCATGTCCAGCAGGACCGGCGGGAAGTGCCCCCTCCGGCGCACGCTGTGTTGGGAGAGGCTTGAGGAGATGAGGCCTGCAGCAGTGCCCGGATGGGGCAGAGGAATCCTCGGGCACCGGCGACTAAAGGAAAAGGCGGATTGGGAGGCCAAAAATACTACAGCACCCGGTTTTCCCAGGTGGTCTCCCATCCAGGTACTAAAGAGACCCGACCCTGCTTAGCTTCAGGGATCAGACGACATGGGGTGCGTTTAGGGTGGTATGGCTGCAGAAGGCAACGGGCGCCACGGGGTGCCTCTTGAGCCTCAGCTTAGCTGATGCTGGTGAATTACCGCCAGTCTGGTGACCAGCCCTCGGCAGCACGGCCCTGCCGCCCACCCAGGCAGGCGACAGCAGGCCTCGGGGTCCAGGGGGTGGTGGATTCTTGGGCGACTTCGCAACTCCGTACAGGCGGCAACATCCAGGCTTGTAGGTGTTTGACGCTCTGCCCCAGATCCCACTTGATGCTCACAAGGTCTGGGACTCAGAGGCTTAAGGGCCAGTGACCTGCTGTCCCTTGGGCATTTCCCACCGTGTCCACCCACGCAGTGCTTGGCGCAGCCCAGCCATGGCCGCGCCGGCCCTTCTGCCCGACGGCGGTTGGCCCAAAGACACTGGGAGCCACCATTTGGCCAGCACGGCCCCTTAGCACCAGAAAAGCCACCCTTGTACCCACGCCACCCAAAAAGCACAGTTCTCGGCTTTGGAGGTCAGGCGACCTGGAGAACCGGTCATGGCCCACGACCCCACTCCTGCCTCCAGCTGTGGCGAAACAGCAGAGGGTGGGCTTTTTCCGGAGGTAGCAGTATAGAGACACACGGGCAGATAGGTGGCTGGGGCGTGCATGTGCGCTGGTGGGGGCGGCCAGGTGTAGGTCGAAGACCTCGTGGGCCTATCGGCCGTCAGCCGGGCCTACGGTGCAGTCTGGGTGTAGGCCAGCCACCCCGGGAGCGGCTGGTTTATGGTTATCTACCAGGGCCGCCTTCTGGCCGCATGTCCAACCAGACCGGCGGTGTGCGCCCCCTCCAGAGCACGCTGTGTTGGGAGGGGCCTGAGGAGGTGAGGCCTGCAGCGGTGCCAGGCGGAGGTGATGGCGGCCTCGGCCGTGGGCGACTAAAGGAGAATTTATAGTGGGAGGCAAAAATGAATACAGAACCCGGTATTCCAATGTGGTCTCCCATCCAAGTACTAACCAGGCCCGACCCTGCTTAGCTTCCAGGATCAGACGAGATGGGGCGCGTTCAGGGTGGTATGGCCGTAGAAGGCAGCGGGAGCCACGGGGCACCTCTTGAGGCTCAGCTTCGCTGGTGCTGCCGACATACCGCCAGCCCGGCAGCCAACCATCTCCAGCACGGCCCTGCCGTCTGCCAAGGCAGGCGACAGGAGGCCTCAGGGACCCTGGGTTGGCGGACACATGGGTGACCTCCCAGCTCAGGTCAGGCGGGCCCCTCCAGGCGCGTAGGCGCTTGGCCCTACACCCCAGATCCCTCTTGACGCTCACAAGGACGTGGCCTTGGAGGCTTAAGGGCACGTGGCCCGCGGTTCCTTGGGCATTCACCACTCTGTCTGCCCACACAGCTCTAGGCAAAGGCCAGCCGCCGCCTGGCCGGCCCTACTGCCTGACGGCAGTTGGCCCGAAGCCACTGGGAGACACCACTGAGTCGGCACGACCCCTTAGACCCAGCAAGGCCACCCTTGCCCCCACGCCAACTGCCGAAGAAAGTTCCCTGTGCCTGGTGACCGGCTGGGCCGGAGGACCGGTCCCGGCCCAAGAACCCACTCCCGCCCACGACCGTGGCGAAACGGCGGAGGGTGGGCTTTTTCCGGAGGGAGCTGTGGAGAGACACACAGGCAGACAGGTGGCGGCAGCGCGGATGGGCGCTGGTGCTGTCGGCCAGGTGCAGGTCGAAGGCCTTGCGGGCCTCCCGATCATCAGCCGGGCCTGCGGCAGAGTCTGGGTCAGAGCCAGCCACCCCGGGAGCGGCTGGGGTGCGGCTGCCTCCCAGGGCCGCCTTCTGGCGGCATGTCCAGCAGGACCGGCGGGAAGCGCCCCCTCCGGCGCACGCTGTGTTGGGAGAGGCTTGAGGAGATGAGGCCTGCAGCAGTGCCCGGAAGGGGCAGAGGAATCCTCGGGCACCGGCGACTAAAGGAAAAGGCGGATTGGGAGGCCAAAAATACTACAGCACCTGGTTTTCCCAGGTGGTCTCCCATCCAGGTACTAAACAGACCCGACCCTGCTTAGCTTCAGGGATCAGACGAGATGGGGTGCGTTTAGGGTGGTATGGCTGCAGAAGGCAACGGGCGCCACGGGGTGCCTCTTGAGCCTCAGCTTAGCTGGTGCTGGCGAATTACCGCCAGTCTGGTGACCAGCCCTCGGCAGCACGGCCCTGCCGCCCACCCAGGCAGGCGACAGCAGGCCTCGGGGTCCAGGGGGTGGTGGATTCTTGGGCGACCTCGCAACTCCGTTCAGGTGGCAACATACAGGCTTGTAGGTGTTTGACGCTCTGCCCCAGATCCCACTTGACGCTCACAAGGTCTGGGACTCAGAGGCTTAAGGGCCAGTGGCCTGCTGTCCCTTGGGCATTTCCCACCGTGTCCACCCACGCAGTGCTTGGCGCAGCCCAGCCATGGCCGCGCCGGCCCTCCTGCCCGACGGCGGTTGGCCCAAAGCCACTGGGAGCCACCATTGGGCCGGCACGGCCCCTTAGCCCCAGCAAAGCCACCCTTGTACCCACGCCACCCAAAAAGCACAGTTCTCGGCTTTGGAGGTCAGGCGACCTGGAGAACCGGTCATGGCCCATGACCCCACTCCTGCCTCCAGCTGTGGCGAAACAGCACAGGGTGGGCTTTTTCCGGAGGTAGCTGTATAGAGACACACGGGCAGATAGGTGGCTGGGGCGAGCATGTGCGCTGGTGGGGGCGGCCAGGTGTAGGTCGAAGGCCTCGTGGGCCTATCGGCCGTCAGCCGGGCCTACGGTGCAGTCTGGGTGTAGGCCAGCCACCCCGGGAGCGGCTGGTTTATGGTTATCTACCAGGGCCGCCTTCTGGCCGCATGTCCAACCAGACCGGCGGGGTGCGCCCCCTCCAGAGCACGCTGTGTTGGGAGGGGCCTGAGGAGGTGAGGCCTGCAGCGGTGCCAGGCGGAGGTGATGGCGGCCTCGGCCGTGGGCGACTAAAGGAGAATTTATAGTGGGAGGCAAAAATGCATACAGAACCCGGTATTCCAATGTTGTCTCCCATCCAAGTACTAACCAGGCCCGACCCTGCTTAGCTTCCAGTATCAGACGAGATGGGGCGCGTTCAGGGTGGTATGGCCGTAGAAGGCAGTGGGAGCCACGGGGCACCTCTTGAGGCTCAGCTTCGCTGGTGCTGCCGACATACCGCCAGCCCGGCAGCCAACCATCTCCAGCACGGCCCTGCCGTCTGCCAAGGCAGGCGACAGGAGGCCTCGGGGACCCTGGGTTGGCGGACACATGGGTGACCTCCCAGCTCAGGTCAGGCGGGACCCTCCAGGCCCGTAGGCGCTTGGCCCTCCACCCCAGATCCCTCTTGACGCTCACAAGGACGTGGCCTTGGAGGCTTAAGGGCACGTGGCCCGCGGTTCCTTGGGCATTCACCACTCTGTCTGCCCACACAGCTCTAGGCAAAGGCCAGCCGCCGCCTGGCCGGCCCTACTGCCTGACGGCAGTTGGCCCGAAGCCACTGGGAGACACCATTGAGTCGGCACGACCCCTTAGACCCAGCAAGGCCACCCTTGCCCCAACGCCAACTGCCGAAGAAAGTTCCCTGTGCCTGGTGACCGGCTGGGCCAGAGGACCGGTCCCGGCCCAAGAACCCACTCCCGCCCACGACCATGGCGAAACGGCGGAGGGTGGGCTTTTTCCGGAGGGAGCTGTGGAGAGACACACAGGCAGACAGGTGGCGGCAGCGCAGATGGGCGCTGGTGCTGTCTGCCAGGTGCAGGTCGAAGGCCTTGCGGGCCTCCCGATCATCAGCCGGGCCTGCGGCAGAGTCTGGGTCAGAGCCAGCCACCCCGGGAGCGGCTGGGGTGCGGCTGCCTCCCAGGGCCGGCTTGTGGCGGCATGTCCAGCAGGACCGGCGGGAAGTGCCCCCTCCGGCGCACGCTGTGTTGGGAGAGGCTTGAGGAGATGAGGCCTGCAGCAGTGCCCGGATGGGGAAGAGGAATCCTCGGGCACCGGCGACTAAAGGAAAAGGCGGATTGGGAGGCCAAAAATACTACAGCACCCGGTTTTCCCAGGTGGTCTCCCATCCAGGTACTAAACAGACCCGACACTGCTTAGCTTCAGGGATCAGACGAGATGGGGTGCGTTTAGGGTGGTATGGCTGCAGAAGGCAACGGGCGCCACGGGGTGCCTCTTGAGCCTCAGCTTAGCTGGTGCTGGCGAATTACCGCCAGTCTGGTGACCAGCCCTCGGCAGCACGGCCCTGCCGCCCACCCAGGCAGGCGACAGCAGGCCTCGGGGTCCAGGAGGTGGTGGATTCTTGGGCGACCTCGCAACTCCGTGCAGGCGGCAACATCCAGGCTTGTAGGTGTTTGACACTCTGCCCCAGATCCCACTTGACGCTCACAAGGTCTGGGACTCAGAGGCTTAAGGGCCAGTGGCCTGCTGTCCCTTGGGCATTTCCCACCGTGTCCACCCACGCAGTGCTTGGCGCAGCCCAGCCATGGCCGCGCCGGCCCTCCTGCCCGACGGCGGTTGGCCCAAAGCCACTGGGAGCCACCATTGGGCCGGCACGGCCCCTTAGCCCCAGCAAAGCCACCCTTGTACCCACGCCACCCAAAAAGCACAGTTCTCGGCTTTGGAGGTCAGGCGACCTGGAGAACCGTTCATGGCCCACGACCCCACTCCTGCCTCCAGCTGTGGCGAAACAGCAGAGGGTGGGCTTTTTCCGGAGGTAGCTGTATAGAGACACACGGGCAGATAGGTGGCTGGGGCGTGCATGTGCGCTGGTGGGGGCGGCCAGGTGTAGGTCGAAGGCCTCGTGGGCCTATCGGCCGTCAGCCGGGCCTACGGTGCAGTCTGGGTGTAGGCCAGCCACCCCGGGAGCGGCTGGTTTATGGTTATCTACCAGGGCCGCCTTCTGGCCGCATGTCCAACCAGACCGGCGGTGTGCGCCCCCTCCAGAGCACGCTGTGTTGGGAGGGGCCTGAGGAGGTGAGGCCTGCAGCGGTGCCAGGCGGAGGTGATGGCGGCCTCGGCCGTGGGCGACTAAAGGAGAATTTATAGTGGGAGGCAAAAATGCATACAGAACCCGGTATTCCAATGTGGTCTCCCATCCAAGTACTAACCAGGCCCGACCCTGCTTAGCTTCCAGGATCAGACGAGATGGGGCGCGTTCAGGGTGGTATGGCCGTAGAAGGCAGTGGGAGCCACGGGGCACCTCTTGAGGCTCAGCTTCGCTGGTGCTGCCGACATACCGCCAGCCCGGCAGCCAACCATCTCCAGCACGGCCCTGCCGTCTGCCAAGGCAGGCGACAGGAGGCCTCGGGGACCCTGGGTTGGCGGACACATGGGTGACCTCCCAGCTCAGGTCAGGCGGGCCCCTCCAGGCGCGTAGGCGCTTGGCCCTCCACCCCAGATCCCTCTTGACGCTCACAAGGACGTGGCCTTGGAGGCTTAAGGGCACGTGGCCCGCGGTTCCTTGGGCATTCACCACTCTGTCTGCCCACACAGCTCTAGGCAAAGGCCGGCCGCCGCCTGGCCGGCCCTACTGCCTGACGGCAGTTGGCCCGAAGCCACTGGGAGACACCATTGAGTCGGCACGACCCCTTAGACCCAGCAAGGCCACCCTTGCCCCAACGCCAACCGCCGAAGAAAGTTCCCTGTGCCTGGTGACCGGCTGGGCCAGAGGACCGGTCCCGGCCCAAGAACCCACTCCCGCCCACGACCATGGCGAAACGGCGGAGGGTGGGCTTTTTCCGGAGGGAGCTGTGGAGAGACACACAGGCAGACAGGTGGCGGCAGCGCGGATGGGCGCTGGTGCTGTCTGCCAGGTGCAGGTCGAAGGTCTTGCGGGCCTCCCGATCATCAGCCGGGCCTGCGGCAGAGTCTGGGTCAGAGCCAGCCACCCCGGGAGCGGCTGGGGTGCGGCTGCCTCCCAGGGCCGCCTTGTGGCGCCATGTCCAGCAGGACCGGCGGGAAGTGCCCCCTCCGGCGCACGCTGTGTTGGGAGAGGCTTGAGGAGATGAGGCCTGCAGCAGTGCCCGGATGGGGCAGAGGAATCCTCGGGCACCGGCGACTAAAGGAAAAGGCGGATTGGGAGGCCAAAAATACTACAGCACCCGGTTTTCCCAGGTGGTCTCCCATCCAGGTACTAAAGAGACCCGACCCTGCTTAGCTTCAGGGATCAGACGACATGGGGTGCGTTTAGGGTGGTATGGCTGCAGAAGGCAACGGGCGCCACGGGGTGCCTCTTGAGCCTCAGCTTAGCTGATGCTGGTGAATTACCGCCAGTCTGGTGACCAGCCCTCGGCAGCACGGCCCTGCCGCCCACCCAGGCAGGCGACAGCAGGCCTCGGGGTCCAGGGGGTGGTGGATTCTTGGGCGACTTCGCAACTCCGTACAGGCGGCAACATCCAGGCTTGTAGGTGTTTGACGCTCTGCCCCAGATCCCACTTGATGCTCACAAGGTCTGGGACTCAGAGGCTTAAGGGCCAGTGGCCTGCTGTCCCTTGGGCATTTCCCACCGTGTCCACCCACGCAGTGCTTGGCGCAGCCCAGCCATGGCCGCGCCGGCCCTTCTGCCCGACGGCGGTTGGCCCAAAGCCACTGGGAGCCACCATTTGGCCAGCACGGCCCCTTAGCACCAGAAAAGCCACCCTTGTACCCACGCCACCCAAAAAGCACAGTTCTCGGCTTTGGAGGTCAGGCGACCTGGAGAACCGGTCATGGCCCACGACCCCACTCCTGCCTCCAGCTGTGGCGAAACAGCAGAGGGTGGGCTTTTTCCGGAGGTAGCAGTATAGAGACACACGGGCAGATAGGTGGCTGGGGCGTGCATGTGCGCTGGTGGGGGCGGCCAGGTGTAGGTCGAAGACCTCGTGGGCCTATCGGCCGTCAGCCGGGCCTACGGTGCAGTCTGGGTGTAGGCCAGCCACCCCGGGAGCGGCTGGTTTATGGTTATCTACCAGGGCCGCCTTCTGGCCGCATGTCCAACCAGACCGGCGGTGTGCGCCCCCTCCAGAGCACGCTGTGTTGGGAGGGGCCTGAGGAGGTGAGGCCTGCAGCGGTGCCAGGCGGAGGTGATGGCGGCCTCGGCCGTGGGCGACTAAAGGAGAATTTATAGTGGGAGGCAAAAATGAATACAGAACCCGGTATTCCAATGTGGTCTCCCATCCAAGTACTAACCAGGCCCGACCCTGCTTAGCTTCCAGGATCAGACGAGATGGGGCGCGTTCAGGGTGGTATGGCCGTAGAAGGCAGCGGGAGCCACGGGGCACCTCTTGAGGCTCAGCTTCGCTGGTGCTGCCGACATACCGCCAGCCCGGCAGCCAACCATCTCCAGCACGGCCCTGCCGTCTGCCAAGGCAGGCGACAGGAGGCCTCAGGGACCCTGGGTTGGCGGACACGTGGGTGACCTCCCAGCTCAGGTCAGGCGGGCCCCTCCAGGCGCGTAGGCGCTTGGCCCTACACCCCAGATCCCTCTTGACGCTCACAAGGACGTGGCCTTGGAGGCTTAAGGGCACGTGGCCCGCGGTTCCTTGGGCATTCACCACTCTGTCTGCCCACACAGCTCTAGGCAAAGGCCAGCCGCCGCCTGGCCGGCCCTACTGCCTGACGGCAGTTGGCCCGAAGCCACTGGGAGACACCACTGAGTCGGCACGACCCCTTAGACCCAGCAAGGCCACCCTTGCCCCCACGCCAACTGCCGAAGAAAGTTCCCTGTGCCTGGTGACCGGCTGGGCCAGAGGACCGGTCCCGGCCCAAGAACCCACTCCCGCCCACGACCGTGGCGAAACGGCGGAGGGTGGGCTTTTTCCGGAGGGAGCTGTGGAGAGACACACAGGCAGACAGGTGGCGGCAGCGCGGATGGGCGCTGGTGCTGTCGGCCAGGTGCAGGTCGAAGGCCTTGCGGGCCTCCCGATCATCAGCCGGGCCTGCGGCAGAGTCTGGGTCAGAGCCAGCCACCCCGGGAGCGGCTGGGGTGCGGCTGCCTCCCAGGGCCGCCTTCTGGCGGCATGTCCAGCAGGACCGGCGGGAAGCGCCCCCTCCGGCGCACGCTGTGTTGGGAGAGGCTTGAGGAGATGAGGCCTGCAGCAGTGCCCGGAAGGGGCAGAGGAATCCTCGGGCACCGGCGACTAAAGGAAAAGGCGGATTGGGAGGCCAAAAATACTACAGCACCTGGTTTTCCCAGGTGGTCTCCCATCCAGGTACTAAACAGACCCGACCCTGCTTAGCTTCAGGGATCAGACGAGATGGGGTGCGTTTAGGGTGGTATGGCTGCAGAAGGCAACGGGCGCCACGGGGTGCCTCTTGAGCCTCAGCTTAGCTGGTGCTGGCGAATTACCGCCAGTCTGGTGACCAGCCCTCGGCAGCACGGCCCTGCCGCCCACCCAGGCAGGCGACAGCAGGCCTCGGGGTCCAGGGGGTGGTGGATTCTTGGGCGACCTCGCAACTCCGTTCAGGTGGCAACATCCAGGCTTGTAGGTGTTTGACGCTCTGCCCCAGATCCCACTTGACGCTCACAAGGTCTGGGACTCAGAGGCTTAAGGGCCAGTGGCCTGCTGTCCCTTGGGCATTTCCCACCGTGTCCACCCACGCAGTGCTTGGCGCAGCCCAGCCATGGCCGCGCCGGCCCTCCTGCCCGACGGCGGTTGGCCCAAAGCCACTGGGAGCCACCATTGGGCCGGCACGGCCCCTTAGCCCCAGCAAAGCCACCCTTGTACCCACGCCACCCAAAAAGCACAGTTCTCGGCTTTGGAGGTCAGGCGACCTGGACAACCGGTCATGGCCCATGACCCCACTCCTGCCTCCAGCTGTGGCGAAACAGCAGAGGGTGGGCTTTTTCCGGAGGTAGCTGTATAGAGACACACGGGCAGATAGGTGGCTGGGGCGAGCATGTGCGCTGGTGGGGGCGGCCAGGTGTAGGTCGAAGGCCTCGTGGGCCTATCGGCCGTCAGCCGGGCCTACGGTGCAGTCTGGGTGTAGGCCAGCCACCCCGGGAGCGGCTGGTTTATGGTTATCTACCAGGGCCGCCTTCTGGCCGCATGTCCAACCAGACCGGCGAGGTGCGCCCCCTCCAGAGCACGCTGTGTTGGGAGGGGCCTGAGGAGGTGAGGCCTGCAGCGGTGCCAGGCGGAGGTGATGGCGGCCTCGGCCGTGGGCGACTAAAGGAGAATTTATAGTGGGAGGCAAAAATGCATACAGAACCCGGTATTCCAATCTGGTCTCCCATCCAAGTACTAACCAGGCCCGACCCTGCTTAGCTTCCAGGATCAGACGAGATGGGGCGCGTTCAGGGTGGTATGGCCGTAGAAGGCAGCGGGAGCCACGGGGCACCTCTTGAGGCTCAGCTTCGCTGGTGCTGCCGACATACCGCCAGCCCGGCAGCCAACCATCTCCAGCACGGCCCTGCCGTCTGCCAAGGCAGGCGACAGGAGGCCTCGGGGACCCTGGGTTGGCGGACACATGGGTGACCTCCCAGCTCAGGTCAGGCGGGACCCTCCAGGCCCGTAGGCACTTGGCCCTCCACCCCAGATCCCTCTTGACGCTCACAAGGACGTGGCCTTGGAGGCTTAAGGGCACGTGGCCCGCGGTTCCTTGGGCATTCACCACTCTGTCTGCCCACACAGCTCTAGGCAAAGGCCAGCCGCCGCCTGGCCGGCCCTACTGCCTGACGGCAGTTGGCCCGAAGCCACTGGGAGACACCATTGAGTCGGCACGACCCCTTAGACCCAGCAAGGCCACCCTTGCCCCCACGCCAACTGCCGAAGAAAGTTCCCTGTGCCTGGTGACCGGCTGGCCCAGAGGACCGGTCCCGGCCCAAGAACCCACTCCCGCCCACGACCGTGGCGAAACGGCGGAGGGTGGGCTTTTTCCGGAGGGAGCTGTGGAGAGACACACAGGCAGACAGGTGGCGGCAGCGCGGATGGGCGCTGGTGCTGTCGGCCAGGTGCAGGTCGAAGGCCTTGCGGGCCTCCCGATCATCAGCCGGGCCTGCGGCAGAGTCTGGGTCAGAGCCAGCCACCCCGGGAGCGGCTGGGGTGCGGCTGCCTCCCAGGGCCGCCTTCTGGCGGCATGTCCAGCAGGACCGGCGGGAAGCGCCCCCTCCGGCGCACGCTGTGTTGGGAGAGGCTTGAGGAGATGAGGCCTGCAGCAGTGCCCGGATGGGGCAGAGGAATCCTCGGGCACCGGCGACTAAAGGAAAAGGCGGATTGGGAGGCCAAAAATACTACAGCACCCGGTTTTCCCAGGTGGTCTCCCATCCAGGTACTAAACAGACCCGACACTGCTTAGCTTCAGGGATCAGACGAGATGGGGTGCGTTTAGGGTGGTATGGCTGCAGAAGGCAACGGGCGCCACGGGGTGCCTCTTGAGCCTCAGCTTAGCTGGTGCTGGCGAATTACCGCCAGTCTGGTGACCAGCCCTCGGCAGCACGGCCCTGCCGCCCACCCAGGCAGGCGACAGCAGGCCTCGGGGTCCAGGGGGTGGTGGATTCTTGGGCGACCTCGCAACTCCGTGCAGGCGGCAACATCCAGGCTTGTAGGTGTTTGACGCTCTGCCCCAGATCCCACTTGACGCTCACAAGGTCTGGGACTCAGAGGCTTAAGGGCCAGTGGCCTGCTGTCCCTTGGGCATTTCCCACCGTGTCCACCCACGCAGTGCTTGGCGCAGCCCAGCCATGGCCGCGCCGGCCCTCCTGCCCGACGGCGGTTGGCCCAAAGCCACTGGGAGCCACCATTGGGCCGGCACTGCCCCTTAGCCCCAGCAAAGCCACCCTTGTACCCACGCCACCCAAAAAGCACAGTTCTCGGCTTTGGAGGTCAGGCGACCTGGACAACCGGTCATGGCCCACGACCCCACTCCTGCCTCCAGCTGTGGCGAAACAGCAGAGGGTGGGCTTTTTCCGGAGGTAGCTGTATAGAGACACACGGGCAGATAGGTGGCTGGGGCGTGCATGTGCACTGGTGGGGGCGGCCAGGTGTAGGTCGAAGGCCTCGTGGGCCTATCGGCCGTCAGCCGGGCCTACGGTGCAGTCTGGGTGTAGGCCAGCCACCCCGGGAGCGGCTGGTTTATGGTTATCTACCAGGGCCGCCTCCTGGCCGCATGTCCAACCAGACCGGCGGGGTGCGCCCCCTCCAGAGCACGCTGTGTTGGGAGGGGCCTGAGGAGGTGAGGCCTGCAGCGGTGCCAGGCGGAGGTGATGGCGGCCTCGGCCGTGGGCGACTAAAGGAGAATTTATAGTGGGAGGCAAAAATGCATACAGAACCCGGTATTCCAATGTGGTCTCCCATCCAAGTACTAACCAGGCCCGACCCTGCTTAGCTTCCAGGATCAGACGAGATGGGGCGCGTTCAGGGTGGTATGGCCGTAGAAGGCAGCGGGAGCCACGGGGCACCTCTTGAGGCTCAGCTTCGCTGGTGCTGCCGACATACCGCCAGCCCGGCAGCCAACCATCTCCAGCATGGCCCTGCCGTCTGCCAAGGCAGGTGACAGGAGGCCTCGGGGACCCTGGGATGGCGGACACGTGGGTGACCTCGCAGCTCAGGTCAGGCGGGACCCTCCAGGCCCGTAGGCGCTTGGCCCTCCACCCCAGATCCCTCTTGACGCTCACAAGGACGTGGCCTTGGAGGCTTAAGGGCACGTGGCCCGCGGTTCCTTGGGCATTCACCACTCTGTCTGCCCACACAGTTCTAGGCAAAGGCCAGCCGCCGCCTGGCCGGCCCTACTGCCTGACGGCAGTTGGCCCGAAGCCACTGGGAGACACCATTGAGTCGGCACGAACCCTTAGACCCAGCAAGGCCACCCTTGCCCCCACGCCAACTGCCGAACAAAGTTGCCTTTGCCTGGTGACCGGCTGGGCCAGAGGACCGGTCCCGGCCCAAGAACCCACTCCCGCCCACGGCCGTGGCGAAACGGCGGAGGGTGGGCTTTTTCCGGAGGGAGCTGTGGAGAGACACACAGGCAGACAGGTGGCGGCAGCGCGGATGGGCGCTGGTGCTGTCGGCCAGGTGCAGGTCGAAGGCCTTGCGGGCCTCCCGATCATCAGCCGGGCCTGCGGCAGAGTCTGGGTCAGAGCCAGCCACCCCGGGAGCGGCTGGGGTGCGGCTGCCTCCCAGGGCCGCCTTCTGGCGGCATGTCCAGCAGGACCGGCGGGAAGCGCCCCCTCCAACGCACGCTGTTTTGGGAGAGGCTTGAGGAGATGAGGCCTGCAGCAGTGCCCGGATGGGGCAGAGTAATCCTCGGGCACCGGCGACTAAAGGAAAAGGCGGATTGGGAGGCCAAAAATACTACAGCACCCGGTTTTCCCAGGTGGTCTCCCATCCAGGTACTAAACAGACCCGACCCTGCTTAGCTTCAGGGATCAGACGAGATGGGGTGCGTTTAGGGTGGTATGGCTGCAGAAGGCAACGGGCGCCACGGGGTGCCTCTTGAGCCTCAGCTTAGCTGGTGCTGGCGAATTACCGCCAGTCTGGTGACCAGCCCTCGGCAGCACGGCCCTGCCGCCCACCCAGGCAGGCGACAGCAGGCCTCGGGGTCCAGGGGGTGGTGGATTCTTGGGCGACCTCGCAACTCCGTGCAGGCGGCAACATCCAGGCTTGTAGGTGTTTGACGCTCTGCCCCAGATCCCACTTGACGCTCACAAGGTCTGGGACTCAGAGGCTTAAGGGACAGTGGCCTGCTGTCCCTTGGGCATTTCCCACCGTGTCCACCCACGCAGTGCTTGGCGCAGCCCAGCCATGGCCGCGCCGGCCCTCCTGCCCGACGGCGGTTGGCCCAAAGCCACTGGGAGCCACCATTGGGCCGGCACGGCCCCTTAGCCCCAGCAAAGCCACCCTTGTACCCACGCCACCCAAAAAGCACAGTTCTCGGCTTTGGAGGTCAGGCGACCTGGACAACCGGTCATGGCCCACGACCCCACTCCTGCCTCCAGCTGTGGCGAAACAGCAGAGGGTGGGCTTTTTCCGGAGGTAGCTGTATAGAGACACACGGGCAGATAGGTGGCTGGGGCGTGCATGTGCGCTGGTGGGGGCGGCCAGGTGTAGGTCGAAGGCCTCGTGGGCCTATCGGCCGTCAGCCGGGCCTACGGTGCAGTCTGGGTGTAGGCCAGCCACCCCGGGAGCGGCTGGTTTATGGTTATCTACCAGGGCCGCCTTCTGGCCGCATGTCCAACCAGACCGGCGGTGTGCGCCCCCTCCAGAGCACGCTGTGTTGGGAGGGGCCTGAGGAGGTGAGGCCTGCAGCGGTGCCAGGCGGAGGTGATGGCGGCCTCGGCCGTGGGCGACTAAAGGAGAATTTATAGTGGGAGGCAAAAATGAATACAGAACCCGGTATTCCAATGTGGTCTCCCATCCAAGTACTAACCAGGCCCGACCCTGCTTAGCTTCCAGGATCAGACGAGATGGGGCGCGTTCAGGGTGGTATGGCCGTAGAAGGCAGCGGGAGCCACGGGGCACCTCTTGAGGCACAGTTTCGCTGGTGCTGCCGACATACCGCCAGCCCGGCAGCCAACCATCTCCAGCACGGCCCTGCCGTCTGCCAAGGCAGGCGACAGGAGGCCTCGGGGACCCTGGGTTGGCGGACACGTGGGTGACCTCGCAGCTCAGGTCAGGCGGGACCCTCCAGGCCCGTAGGCGCTTGGCCCTCCACCCCAGATCCCTCTTGACGCTCACAAGGACGTGGCCTTGGAGGCTTAATGGCATGTGGCCCGCGGTTCCTTGGGCATTCACCACTCTGTCTGCCCACACAGCTCTAGGCAAAGGCCGGCCGCCGCCTGGCCGGCCCTACTGCCTGACGGCAGTTGGCCCGAAGCCACTGGGAGACACCATTGGGTCGGCACGACCCCTTAGACCCAGCAAGGCCACCCTTGCCCCCACGCCAACTGCCGAACAAAGTTGCCTTTGCCTGGTGACCGGCTGGGCCAGAGGACCGGTCCCGGCCCAAGAACCCACTCCCGCCCACGGCCGTGGCGAAACGGCGGAGGGTGGGCTTTTTCCGGAGGGAGCTGTGGAGAGACACACAGGCAGACAGGTGGCGGCAGCGCGGATGGGCGCTGGTGCTGTCGGCCAGGTGCAGGTCGAAGGCCTTGCGGGCCTCCCGATCATCAGCCGGGCCTGCGGCAGAGTCTGGGTCAGAGCCAGCCACCCCGGGAGCGGCTGGGGTGCGGCTGCCTCCCAGGGCCGCCTTCTGGCGGCATGTCCAGCAGGACCGGCGGGAAGCGCCCCCTCCGGCGCACGCTGTGTTGGGAGAGGCTTGAGGAGATGAGGCCTGCAGCAGTGCCCGGATGGGGCAGAGGAATCCTCGGGCACCAGCGACTAAAGGAAAAGGCGGATTGGGAGGCCAAAAATACTACAGCACCCGGTTTTCCCAGGTGGTCTCCCATCCAGGTACTAAACAGACCCGACCCTGCTTAGCTTCAGGGATCAGACGAGATGGGGTGCGTTTAGGGTGGTATGGCTGCAGAAGGCAACGGGCGCCACGGGGTGCCTCTTGAGCCTCAGCTTAGCTGGTGCTGGCGAATTACCGCCAGTCTGGTGACCAGCCCTCGGCAGCACGGCCCTGCCGCCCACCCAGGCAGGCGACAGCAGGCCTCGGGGTCCAGGGGGTGGTGGATTCTTGGGCGACCTCGCAACTCCGTGCAGGCGGCAACATCCAGGCTTGTAGGTGTTTGACGCTCTGCCCCAGATCCCACTTGACGCTCACAAGGTCTGGGACTCAGAGGCTTAAGGGCCAGTGGCCTGTTGTCCCTTGGGCATTTCCCACCGTGTCCACCCATGCAGTGCTTGGCGCAGCCCAGCCATGGCCGCGCCGGCCCTCCTGCCCGACGGCGGTTGGCCCAAAGCCACTGGGAGCCACCATTGGGCCGGCACGGCCCCTTAGCCCCAGCAAAGCCACCCTTGTACCCACGCCACCCAAAAAGCACAGTTCTCGGCTTTGGAGGTCAGGCGACCTGGAGAACCGGTCATGGCCCACGACCCCACTCCTGCCTCCAGCTGTGGCGAAACAGCAGAGGGTGGGCTTTTTCCGGAGGTAGCTGTATAGAGACACACGGGCAGATAGGTGGCTGGGGCGAGCATGTGCGCTGGTGGGGGCGGCCAGGTGTAGGTCGAAGGACTCGTGGGCCTATCGGCCGTCAGCCGGGCCTACGGTGCAGTCTGGGTGTAGGCCAGCCACCCCGGGAGCGGCTGGTTTATGGTTATCTACCAGGGCCGCCTTCTGGCCGCATGTCCAACCAGACCGGCGGGGTGCGCCCCCTCCAGAGCACGCTGTGTTGGGAGGGGCCTGAGGAGGTGAGGCCTGCAGCGGTGCCAGGCGGAGGTGATGGCGGCCTCGGCCCTGGGCGACTAAAGGAGAATTTATAGTGGGAGGCAAAAATGCATACAGAACCCGGTATTCCAATGTGGTCTCCCATCCAAGTACTAACCAGGCCCGACCCTGCTTAGCTTCCAGGATCAGACGAGATGGGGCGCGTTCAGGGTGGTATGGCCGTAGGAGGCAGTGGGAGCCACGGGGCACCTCTTGAGGCTCAGCTTCGCTGGTGCTGCCGACATACCGCCAGCCCGGCAGCCAACCATCTCCAGCACGGCCCTGCCGTCTGCCAAGGCAGGCGACAGGAGGCCTCGGGGACCCTGGGTTGGCGGACACATGGGTGACCTCCCAGCTCAGGTCAGGCGGGCCCCTCCAGGCGCGTAGGCGCTTGGCCCTCCACCCCAGATCCCTCTTGACGCTCACAAGGACGTGGCCTTGGAGGCTTAAGGGCACGTGGCCCGCGGTTCCTTGGGCATTCACCACTCTGTCTGCCCACACAGCTCTAGGCAAAGGCCAGCCGCCGCCTGGCCGGCCCTACTGCCTGACGGCAGTTGGCCCGAAGCCACTGGGAGACACCATTGAGTCGGCACGACCCCTTAGACCCAGCAAGGCCACCCTTGCCCCCACGCCAACTGCCGAAGAAAGTTCCCTGTGCCTGGTGACCGGCTGGGCCAGAGGACCGGTCCTGGCCCAAGAACCCACTCCCGCCCACGACCGTGGCGAAACGGCGGAGGGTGGGCTTTTTCCGGAGGGAGCTGTGGAGAGACACACAGGCAGACAGGTGGCGGCAGCGCGGATGGGCGCTGGTGCTGTCGGCCAGGTGCAGGTCGAAGGCCTTGCGGGCCTCCCGATCATCAGCCGGGCCTGCGGCAGAGTCTGGGTCAGAGCCAGCCACCCCGGGAGCGGCTGGTGTGCGGCTGCCTCCCAGGGCCGCCTTCTGGCGGCATGTCCAGCAGGACCGGCGGGAAGCGCCCCCTCCGGCGCACGCTGTGTTGGGAGAGGCTTGAGGAGATGAGGCCTGCAGCAGTGCCCGGAAGGGGCAGAGGAATCCTCGGGCACCGGCGACTAAAGGAAAAGGCGGATTGGGAGGCCAAAAATACTACAGCACCTGGTTTTCCCAGGTGGTCTCCCATCCAGGTACTAAACAGACCCGACCCTGCTTAGCTTCAGGGATCAGACGAGATGGGGTGCGTTTAGGGTGGTATGGCTGCAGAAGGCAACGGGCGCCACGGGGTGCCTCTTGAGCCTCAGCTTAGCTGGTGCTGGCGAATTACCGCCAGTCTGGTGACCAGCCCTCGGCAGCACGGCCCTGCCGCCCACCCAGGCAGGCGACAGCAGGCCTCGGGGTCCAGGGGGTGGTGGATTCTTGGGCGACCTCGCAACTCCGTTCAGGTGGCAACATACAGGCTTGTAGGTGTTTGACGCTCTGCCCCAGATCCCACTTGACGCTCACAAGGTCTGGGACTCAGAGGCTTAAGGGCCAGTGGCCTGCTGTCCCTTGGGCATTTCCCACCGTGTCCACCCACGCAGTGCTTGGCGCAGCCCAGCCATGGCCGCGCCGGCCCTCCTGCCCGACGGCGGTTGGCCCAAAGCCACTGGGAGCCACCATTGGGCCGGCACGGCCCCTTAGCCCTAGCAAAGCCACCCTTGTACCCACGCCACCCAAAAAGCACAGTTCTCGGCTTTGGAGGTCAGGCGACCTGGACAACCGGTCATGGCCCATGACCCCACTCCTGCCTCCAGCTGTGGCGAAACAGCAGAGGGTGGGCTTTTTCCGGAGGTAGCTGTATAGAGACACACGGGCAGATAGGTGGCTGGGGCGAGCATGTGCGCTGGTGGGGGCGGCCAGGTGTAGGTCGAAGGCCTCGTGGGCCTATCGGCCGTCAGCCGGGCCTACGGTGCAGTCTGGGTGTAGGCCAGCCACCCCGGGAGCGGCTGGTTTATGGTTATCTACCAGGGCCGCCTTCTGGCCGCATGTCCAACCAGACCGGCGGGGTGCGCCCCCTCCAGAGCACGCTGTGTTGGGAGGGGCCTGAGGAGGTGAGGCCTGCAGCGGTGCCAGGCGGAGGTGATGGCGGCCTCGGCCGTGGGCGACTAAAGGAGAATTTATAGTGGGAGGCAAAAATGAATACAGAACCCGGTATTCCAATGTGGTCTCCCATCCAAGTACTAACCAGGCCCGACCCTGCTTAGCTTCCAGTATCAGACGAGATGGGGCGCGTTCAGGGTGGTATGGCCGTAGAAGGCAGTGGGAGCCACGGGGCACCTCTTGAGGCTCAGCTTCGCTGGTGCTGCCGACATACCGCCAGCCCGGCAGCCAACCATCTCCAGCACGGCCCTGCCGTCTGCCAAGGCAGGCGACAGGAGGCCTCGGGGACCCTGGGTTGGCGGACACATGGGTGACCTCCCAGCTCAGGTCAGGCGGGACCCTCCAGGCCCGTAGGCGCTTGGCCCTCCACCCCAGATCCCTCTTGACGCTCACAAGGACGTAGCCTTGGAGGCTTAAGGGCACGTGGCCCGCGGTTCCTTGGGCATTCACCACTCTGTCTGCCCACACAGCTCTAGGCAAAGGCCAGCCGCCGCCTGGCCGACCCTACTGCCTGACGGCAGTTGGCCCGAAGCCACTGGGAGACACCATTGAGTCGGCACGACCCCTTAGACCCAGCAAGGCCACCCTTGCCCCCACGCCAACTGCCGAAGAAAGTTCCCTGTGCCTGGTGACCGGCTGGGCCAGAGGACCGGTCCCGGCCCAAGAACCCACTCCCGCCCACGACCATGGCGAAACGGCGGAGGGTGGGCTTTTTCCGGAGGGAGCTGTGGAGAGACACACAGGCAGACAGGTGGCGGCAGCGCGGATGGGCCCTGGTGCTGTCTGCCAGGTGCAGGTCGAAGGCCTTGCGGGCCTCCCGATCATCAGCCGGGCCTGCGGCAGAGTCTGGGTCAGAGCCAGCCACCCCGGGAGCGGCTGGGGTGCGGCTGCCTCCCAGGGGCGCCTTCTGGCGGCATGTCCAGCAGGACCGGCGGGAAGCGCCCCCTCCGGCGCACGCTGTGTTGGGAGAGGCTTGAGGAGATGAGGCCTGCAGCAGTGCCCGGATGGGGCAGAGGAATCCTCGGGCACCGGCGACTAAAGGAAAAGGCGGATTGGGAGGCCAAAAATACTACAGCACCCGGTTTTCCCAGGTGGTCTCCCATCCAGGTACTAAACAGACCCGACCCTGCTTAGCTTCAGGGATCAGACGAGATGGGGTGCGTTTAGGGTGGTATGGCTGCAGAAGGCAACGGGCGCCACGGGGTGCCTCTTGAGCCTCAGCTTAGCTGGTGCTGGCGAATTACCGCCAGTCTGGTGACCAGCCCTCGGCAGCACGGCCCTGCCGCCCACCCAGGCAGGCGACAGCAGGCCTCGGGGTCCAGGGGGTGGTGGATTCTTGGGCGACCTCGCAACTCCGTGCAGGCGGCAACATCCAGGCTTGTAGGTGTTTGACGCTCTGCCCCAGATCCCACTTGACGCTCACAAGGTCTGGGACTCAGAGGCTTAAGGGCCAGTGGCCTGCTGTCCCTTGGGCATTTCCCACCGTGTCCACCCACGCAGTGCTTGGCGCAGCCCAGCCATGGCCGCGCCGGCCCTCCTGCCCGACGGCGGTTGGCCCAAAGCCACTGGGAGCCACCATTGGGCCGGCACGGCCCCTTAGCCCCAGCAAAGCCACCCTTGTACCCACGCCACCCAAAAAGCACAGTTCTCGGCTTTGGAGGTCAGGCGACCTGGAGAACCGGTCATGGCCCACGACCCCACTCTTGCCTCCAGCTGTGGCGAAACAGCAGAGGGTGGGCTTTTTCCGGAGGTAGCTGTATAGAGACACACGGGCAGATAGGTGGCTGGGGCGTGCATGTGCGCTGGTGGGGGCGGCCAGGTGTAGGTCGAAGGCCTCGTGGGCCTATCGGCCGTCAGCCGGGCCTACGGTGCAGTCTGGGTGTAGGCCAGCCACCCCGGGAGCGGCTGGTTTATGGTTATCTACCAGGGCCGCCTTCTGGCCGCATGTCCAACCAGACCGGCGGTGTGCGCCCCCTCCAGAGCACGCTGTGTTGGGAGGGGCCTGAGGAGGTGAGGCCTGCAGCGGTGCCAGGCGGAGGTGATGGCGGCCTCGGCCGTGGGCGACTAAAGGAGAATTTATAGTGGGAGGCATAAATGAATACAGAACCCGGTATTCCAATGTGGTCTCCCATCCAAGTACTAACCAGACCCGACCCAGCTTAGCTTCCAGGATCAGACGAGATGGGGCGCGTTCAGGGTGGTATGGCCTTAGAAGGCAGCGGGAGCCACGGGGCACCTCTTGAGGCTCAGCTTCGCTGGTGCTGCCGACATACCGCCAGCCCGGCAGCCAACCATCTCCAGCACGGCCCTGCCGTCTGCCAAGGCAGGCGACAGGAGGCCTCAGGGACCCTGGGTTGGCGGACACGTGGGTGACCTCGCAGCTCAGGTGAGGCGGGACCCTCCAGGCCCGTAGGCGCTTGGCCCTCCACCCCAGATCCCTCTTGACGCTCACAAGGACGTGGCCTTGGAGGCTTAAGGGCATGTGGCCCGCGGTTCCTTGGGCATTCACCACTCTGTCTGCCCACACAGCTCTAGGCAAAGGCCAGCCGCTGCCTGGCCGGCCCTACTGCCTCACGGCAGTTGGCCCGAAGCCACTGGGAGACACCACTGAGTCGGCACGACCCCTTAGACCCAGCAAGGCCACCCTTGCCCCCACGCCAACTGCCGAACAAAGTTCCCTGTGCCTGGTGACCGGCTGGGCCAGAGGACCGGTCCCGGCCCAAGAACCCACTCCCGCCCACGGCCGTGGCGAAACGGCGGAGGGTGGGCTTTTTCTGGAGAGAGCTGTGGAGAGACACACAGGCAGACAGGTGGCGGCAGCGCGGATGGGCGCTGGTGCTGTCGGCCAGGTGCAGGTCGAAGGCCTTGCGGGCCTCCCGATCATCAGCCGGGCCTGCGGCAGAGTCTGGGTCAGAGCCAGCCACCCCGGGAGCGGCTGGGGTGCGGCTGCCTCCCAGGGCCGCCTTCTGGCGGCATGTCCAGCAGGACCGGCGGGAAGCGCCCCCTCCGGCGCACGCTGTGTTGGGAGAGGCTTGAGGAGATGAGGCCTGCAGCAGTGCCCGGAAGGGGCAGAGGAATCCTCGGGCACCGGCGACTAAAGGAAAAGGCGGATTGGGAGGCCAAAAATACTACAGCACCTGGTTTTCCCAGGTGGTCTCCCATCCAGGTACTAAACAGACCCGACCCTGCTTAGCTTCAGGGATCAGACGAGATGGGGTGCGTTTAGGGTGGTATGGCTGCAGAAGGCAACGGGCGCCACGGGGTGCCTCTTGAGCCTCAGCTTAGCTGGTGCTGGCGAATTACCGCCAGTCTGGTGACCAGCCCTCGGCAGCACGGCCCTGCCGCCCACCCAGGCAGGCGACAGCAGGCCTCGGGGTCCAGGGGGTGGTGGATTCTTGGGCGACCTCGCAACTCCGTTCAGGTGGCAACATACAGGCTTGTAGGTGTTTGAAGCTCTGCCCCAGATCCCACTTGACGCTCACAAGGTCTGGGACTCAGAGGCTTAAGGGCCAGTGGCCTGCTGTCCCTTGGGCATTTCCCACCGTGTCCACCCACGCAGTGCTTGGCGCAGCCCAGCCATGGCCGCGCCGGCCCTCCTGCCCGACGGCGGTTGGCCCAAAGCCACTGGGAGCCACCATTGGGCCGGCACGGCCCCTTAGCCCCAGCAAAGCCACCCTTGTACACACGCCACCCAAAAAGCAGTTCTCGGCTTTGGAGGTCAGGCGACCTGGACAACCGGTCATGGCCCACGACCCCACTCCTGCCTCCAGCTGTGGCGAAACAGCAGAGGGTGGGCTTTTTCCGGAGGTAGCTGTATAGAGACACACGGGCAGATAGGTGGCTGGGGCGAGCATGTGCGCTGGTGGGGGCGGCCAGGTGTAGGTCGAAGGACTCGTGGGCCTATCGGCCGTCAGCCGGGCCTACGGTGCAGTCTGGGTGTAGGCCAGCCACCCCGGGAGCGGCTGGTTTATGGTTATCTACCAGGGCCGCCTTCTGGCCGCATGTCCAACCAGACCGGCGGGGTGCGCCCCCTCCAGAGCACGCTGTGTTGGGAGGGGCCTGAGGAGGTGAGGCCTGCAGCGGTGCCAGGCGGAGGTGATGGCGGCCTCGGACCTGGGTGACTAAAGGAGAATTTATACTGGGAGGCAAAAATGCATACAGAACCCGGTATTCCAATGTGGTCTCCCATCCAAGTACTAACCAGGCCCGACCCTGCTTAGCTTCCAGGATCAGACGAGATGGGGCGCGTTCAGGGTGGTATGGCCGTAGAAGGCAGTGGGAGCCACGGGGCACCTCTTGAGGCACAGCTTCGCTGGTGCTGCCGACATACCGCCAGCCCGGCAGCCAACCATCTCCAGCACGGCCCTGCCGTCTGCCAAGGCAGGCGACAGGAGGCCTCGGGGACCCTGGGTTGGCGGACACATGGGTGACCTCCCAGCTCAGGTCAGGCGGGACCCTCCAGGCCCGTAGGCGCTTGGCCCTCCACCCCAGATCCCTCTTGACGCTCACAAGGACGTGGCCTTGGAGGCTTAAGCGCACGTGGCCCGCGGTTCCTTGGGCATTCACCACTCTGTCTGCCCACACAGCTCTAGGCAAAGGCCAGCCGCCGCCTGGCCGGCCCTACTGCCTGACGGCAGTTGGCCCGAAGCCACTGGGAGACACCATTGAGTCGGCACGACCCCTTAGACCCAGCAAGGCCACCCTTGCCCCCACGCCAACTGCCGAAGAAAGTTCCCTGTGCCTGGTGACCGGCTGGGCCAGAGGACCGGTCCCGGCCCAAGAACCCATTCCCGCCCACGACCGTGGCGAAACGGCGGAGGGTGGGCTTTTTCCGGAGGGAGCTGTGGAGAGACACACAGGCAGACAGGTGGCGGCAGCGCGGATGGGCGCTGGTGCTGTCGGCCAGGTGCAGGTCGAAGGCCTTGCGGGCCTCCCGATCATCAGCCGGGCCTGCGGCAGAGTCTGGGTCAGAGCCAGCCACCCCGGGAGCGGCTGGGGTGCGGCTGCCTCCCAGGGCCGCCTTCTGGCGGCATGTCCAGCAGGACCGGCGGGAAGCGCCCCCTCCGGCGCACGCTGTGTTGGGAGAGGCTTGAGGAGATGAGGCCTGCAGCAGTGCCCGGATGGGGCAGAGGAATCCTCGGGCACCGGCGACTAAAGGAAAAGGCGGATTGGGAGGCCAAAAATACTACAGCACCCGGTTTTCCCAGGTGGTCTCCCATCCAGGTACTAAACAGACCCGACCCTGCTTAGCTTCAGGGATCAGACGAGATGGGGTGCGTTTAGGGTGGTATGGCTGCAGAAGGCAACGGGCGCCACGGGGTGCCTCTTGAGCCTCAGCTTAGCTGGTGCTGGCGAATTACCGCCAGTCTGGTGACCAGCCCTCGGCAGCACGGCCCTGCCGCCCACCCAGGCAGGCGACAGCAGGCCTCGGGGTCCAGGGGGTGGTGGATTCTTGGGCGACCTCGCAACTCCGTTCAGGTGGCAACATCCAGGCTTGTAGGTGTTTGACGCTCTGCCCCAGATCCCACTTGAGGCTCACAAGGTCTGGGACTCAGAGGCTTAAGGGCCAGTGGCCTGCTGTCCCTTGGGCATTTCCCACCGTGTCCACCCACGCAGTGCTTGGCGCAGCCCAGCCATGGCCGCGCCGGCCCTCCTGCCCGACGACGGTTGGCCCAAAGCCACTGGGAGTCACCATTGGGCCGGCACGGCCCCTTAGCCCCAGCAAAGCCACCCTTGTACCCACGCCACCCAAAAAGCACAGTTTTCGGCTTTGGAGGTCAGGTGACCTGGAGAACCGGTCATGGCCCACGACCCCACTCCTACCTCCAGCTGTGGCGAAAGAGCAGAGGGTGGGCTTTTTCCGGAGGTAGCTGTATAGAGACACACGGGCAGATAGGTGGCTGGGGCGTGCATGTGCGCTGGTGGGGGCGGCCAGGTGTAGCTCGAAGGCCTCGTGGGCCGATCGGCCATCAGCCGGGCCTACGGTGCAGTCTGGGTGTAGGCCAGCCACCCCAGGAGCGGCTGGTTTATGGTTATCTACCAGGGCCGCCTTCTGGCCGCATGTCCAACCAGACCGGTTGGGTGCACCCCCTCCAGAGCACGCTGTGTTTGGAGGGGCCTGAGGAGGTGAGGCCTGCAGCGGTGCCAGGCAGAGGTGATGGCGGCCTCGGCCGTGGGCGACTAAAGGAGAATTTATAGTGGGAGGCAAAAATGAATACAGAACCCGGTATTCCAATGTGGTCTCCCATCCAAGTACTAACCAGGCCCGACCCTGCTTAGCTTCCAGTATCAGACGAGATGGGGCGCGTTCAGGGTGGTATGGCCGTAGAAGGCAGTGGGAGCCACGGGGCACCTCTTGAGGCTCAGCTTCGCTGGTGCTGCCGACATACCGCCAGCCCGGCAGCCAACCATCTCCAGCACGGCCCTGCCGTCTGCCAAGGCAGGCGACAGGAGGCCTCGGGGACCCTGGGTTGGCGGACACATGGGTGACCTCCCAGCTCAGGTCAGGCGGGACCCTCCAGGCCCGTAGGCGCTTGGCCCTCCACCCCAGATCTCTCTTGACGCTCACAAGGACGTGGCCTTGGAGGCTTAAGGGCACGTGGCCCGCGGTTCCTTGGGCATTCACCACTCTGTCTGCCCACACAGCTCTAGGCAAAGGCCAGCCGCCGCCTGGCCGACCCTACTGCCTGACGGCAGTTGGCCCGAAGCCACTGGGAGACACCATTGAGTCGGCACGACCCCTTAGACCCAGCAAGGCCACCCTTGCCCCCACGCCAACTGCCGAAGAAAGTTCCCTGTGCCTGGTGACCGGCTGGGCCAGAGGACCGGTCCCGGCCCAAGAACCCACTCCCGCCCACGACCATGGCGAAACG
Source organism: Balaenoptera physalus (assembly GCF_965194825.1). Lineage (NCBI taxonomy): Eukaryota > Metazoa > Chordata > Mammalia > Artiodactyla > Balaenopteridae > Balaenoptera > Balaenoptera physalus. The sequence goes on along the minus strand of NW_028126340.1, from coordinate 21,649 downwards.
GCGGAGGGTGGGCTTTTTCCGGAGGGAGCTGTGGAGAGACACACAGGCAGACAGGTGGCGGCAGCGCGGATGGGCCCTGGTGCTGTCTGCCAGGTGCAGGTCGAAGGCCTTGCGGGCCTCCCGATCATCAGCCGGGCCTGCGGCAGAGTCTGGGTCAGAGCCAGCCACCCCGGGAGCGGCTGGGGTGCGGCTGCCTCCCAGGGCCGCCTTCTGGCGGCATGTCCAGCAGGACCGGCGGGAAGCGCCCCCTCCGGCGCACGCTGTGTTGGGAGAGGCTTGAGGAGATGAGGCCTGCAGCAGTGCCCGGATGGGGCAGAGGAATCCTCGGGCACCGGCGACTAAAGGAAAAGGCGGATTGGGAGGCCAAAAATACTACAGCACCCGGTTTTCCCAGGTGGTCTCCCATCCAGGTACTAAACAGACCCGACCCTGCTTAGCTTCAGGGATCAGACGAGATGGGGTGCGTTTAGGGTGGTATGGCTGCAGAAGGCAACGGGCGCCACGGGGTGCCTCTTGAGCCTCAGCTTAGCTGGTGCTGGCGAATTACCGCCAGTCTGGTGACCAGCCCTCGGCAGCACGGCCCTGCCGCCCACCCAGGCAGGCGACAGGAGGCCTCGGGGACCCTGGGTTGGCGGACACGTGGGTGACCTCGCAGCTCAGGTGAGGCGGGACCCTCCAGGCCCGTAGGCGCTTGGCCCTCCACCCCAGATCCCTCTTGACGCTCACAAGGACGTGGCCTTGGAGGCTTAAGGGCATGTGGCCCGCGGTTCCTTGGGCATTCACCACTCTGTCTGCCCACACAGCTCTAGGCAAAGGCCAGCCGCTGCCTGGCCGGCCCTACTGCCTCACGGCAGTTGGCCCGAAGCCACTGGGAGACACCACTGAGTCGGCACGACCCCTTAGACCCAGCAAGGCCACCCTTGCCCCCACGCCAACTGCCGAACAAAGTTCCCTGTGCCTGGTGACCGGCTGGGCCAGAGGACCGGTCCCGGCCCAAGAACCCACTCCCGCCCACGGCCGTGGCGAAACGGCGGAGGGTGGGCTTTTTCTGGAGAGAGCTGTGGAGAGACACACAGGCAGACAGGTGGCGGCAGCGCGGATGGGCGCTGGTGCTGTCGGCCAGGTGCAGGTCGAAGGCCTTGCGGGCCTCCCGATCATCAGCCGGGCCTGCGGCAGAGTCTGGGTCAGAGCCAGCCACCCCGGGAGCGGCTGGGGTGCGGCTGCCTCCCAGGGCCGCCTTCTGGCGGCATGTCCAGCAGGACCGGCGGGAAGCGCCCCCTCCGGCGCACGCTGTGTTGGGAGAGGCTTGAGGAGATGAGGCCTGCAGCAGTGCCCGGAAGGGGCAGAGGAATCCTCGGGCACCGGCGACTAAAGGAAAAGGCGGATTGGGAGGCCAAAAATACTACAGCACCTGGTTTTCCCAGGTGGTCTCCCATCCAGGTACTAAACAGACCCGACCCTGCTTAGCTTCAGGGATCAGACGAGATGGGGTGCGTTTAGGGTGGTATGGCTGCAGAAGGCAACGGGCGCCACGGGGTGCCTCTTGAGCCTCAGCTTAGCTGGTGCTGGCGAATTACCGCCAGTCTGGTGACCAGCCCTCGGCAGCACGGCCCTGCCGCCCACCCAAGCAGGCGACAGCAGGCCTCGGGGTCCAGGGGGTGGTGGATTCTTGGGCGACCTCGCAACTCCGTTCAGGCGGCAACTTCCAGGCTTGTAGGTGTTTGAAGCTCTGCCCCAGATCCCACTTGACGCTCACAAGGTCTGGGACTCAGAGGCTTAAGGGCCAGTGGCCTGCTGTCCCTTGGGCATTTCCCACCGTGTCCACCCACGCAGTGCTTGGCGCAGCCCAGCCATGGCCGCGCCGGCCCTCCTGCCCGACGGCGGTTGGCCCAAAGCCACTGGGAGCCACCATTGGGCCGGCACGGCCCCTTAGCCCCAGCAAAGCCACCCTTGTACCCACGCCACCCAAAAAGCAGTTCTCGGCTTTGGAGGTCAGGCGACCTGGACAACCGGTCATGGCCCACGACCCCACTCCTGCCTCCAGCTGTGGCGAAACAGCAGAGGGTGGGCTTTTTCCGGAGGTAGCTGTATAGAGACACACGGGCAGATAGGTGGCTGGGGCGAGCATGTGCGCTGGTGGGGGCGGCCAGGTGTAGGTCGAAGGACTCGTGGGCCTATCGGCCGTCAGCCGGGCCTACGGTGCAGTCTGGGTGTAGGCCAGCCACCCCGGGAGCGGCTGGTTTATGGTTATCTACCAGGGCCGCCTTTTGGCCGCATGTCCAACCAGACCGGCGGGGTGCGCCCCCTCCAGAGCACGCTGTGTTGGGAGGGGCCTGAGGAGGTGAGGCCTGCAGCGGTGCCAGGCGGAGGTGATGGTGGCCTCGGACCTGGGTGACTAAAGGAGAATTTATAGTGGGAGGCAAAAATGCATACAGAACCCGGTATTCCAATGTGGTCTCCCATCCAAGTACTAACCAGGCCCGACCCTGCTTAGCTTCCAGGATCAGACGAGATGGGGCGCGTTCAGGGTGGTATGGCCGTAGAAGGCAGTGGGAGCCACGGGGCACCTCTTGAGGCTCAGCTTCGCTGGTGCTGCCGACATACCGCCAGCCCGGCAGCCAACCATCTCCAGCACGGCCCTGCCGTCTGCCAAGGCAGGCGACAGGAGGCCTCGGGGACCCTGGGTTGGCGGACACATGGGTGACCTCCCAGCTCAGGTCAGGCGGGACCCTCCAGGCCCGTAGGCGCTTGGCCCTCCACCCCAGATCCCTCTTGACGCTCACAAGGACGTGGCCTTGGAGGCTTAAGCGCACGTGGCCCGCGGTTCCTTGGGCATTCACCACTCTGTCTGCCCACACAGCTCTAGGCAAAGGCCAGCCGCCGCCTGGCCGGCCCTACTGCCTGACGGCAGTTGGCCCGAAGCCACTGGGAGACACCATTGAGTCGGCACGACCCCTTAGACCCAGCAAGGCCACCCTTGCCCCCACGCCAACTGCCGAAGAAAGTTCCCTGTGCCTGGTGACCGGCTGGGCCAGAGGACCGGTCCCGGCCCAAGAACCCACTCCCGCCCACGACCGTGGCGAAACGGCGGAGGGTGGGCTTTTTCCGGAGGGAGCTGTGGAGAGACACACAGGCAGACAGGTGGCGGCAGCGCGGATGGGCGCTGGTGCTGTCGGCCAGGTGCAGGTCGAAGGCCTTGCGGGCCTCCCGATCATCAGCCGGGCCTGCGGCAGAGTCTGGGTCAGAGCCAGCCACCCCGGGAGCGGCTGGGGTGCGGCTGCCTCCCAGGGCCGCCTTCTGGCGGCATGTCCAGCAGGACCGGCGGGAAGCGCCCCCTCCGGCGCACGCTGTGTTGGGAGAGGCTTGAGGAGATGAGGCCTGCAGCAGTGCCCGGATGGGGCAGAGGAATCCTCGGGCACCGGCGACTAAAGGAAAAGGCGGATTGGGAGGCCAAAAATACTACAGCACCCGGTTTTCCCAGGTGGTCTCCCATCCAGGTACTAAACAGACCCGACCCTGCTTAGCTTCAGGGATCAGACGAGATGGGGTGCGTTTAGGGTGGTATGGCTGCAGAAGGCAACGGGCGCCACGGGGTGCCTCTTGAGCCTCAGCTTAGCTGGTGCTGGCGAATTACCGCCAGTCTGGTGACCAGCCCTCGGCAGCACGGCCCTGCCGCCCACCCAGGCAGGCGACAGCAGGCCTCGGGGTCCAGGGGGTGGTGGATTCTTGGGCGACCTCGCAACTCCGTTCAGGTGGCAACATCCAGGCTTGTAGGTGTTTGACGCTCTGCCCCAGATCCCACTTGAGGCTCACAAGGTCTGGGACTCAGAGGCTTAAGGGCCAGTGGCCTGCTGTCCCTTGGGCATTTCCCACCGTGTCCACCCACGCAGTGCTTGGCGCAGCCCAGCCATGGCCGCGCCGGCCCTCCTGCCCGACGGCGGTTGGCCCAAAGCCACTGGGAGCCACCATTGGGCCGGCACGGCCCCTTAGCCCCAGCAAAGCCACCCTTGTACCCACGCCACCCAAAAAGCACAGTTCTCGGCTTTGGAGGTCAGGCGACCTGGAGAACCGGTCATGGCCCACGACCCCACTCTTGCCTCCAGCTGTGGCGAAACAGCAGAGGGTGGGCTTTTTCCGGAGGTAGCTGTATAGAGACACACGGGCAGATAGGTGGCTGGGGCGTGCATGTGCGCTGGTGGGGGCGGCCAGGTGTAGGTCGAAGGCCTCGTGGGCCTATCGGCCGTCAGCCGGGCCTACGGTGCAGTCTGGGTGTAGGCCAGCCACCCCGGGAGCGGCTGGTTTATGGTTATCTACCAGGGCCGCCTTCTGGCCGCATGTCCAACCAGACCGGCGGTGTGCGCCCCCTCCAGAGCACGCTGTGTTGGGAGGGGCCTGAGGAGGTGAGGCCTGCAGCGGTGCCAGGCGGAGGTGATGGCGGCCTCGGCCGTGGGCGACTAAAGGAGAATTTATAGTGGGAGGCATAAATGAATACAGAACCCGGTATTCCAATGTGGTCTCCCATCCAAGTACTAACCAGACCCGACCCTGCTTAGCTTCCAGGATCAGACGAGATGGGGCGCGTTCAGGGTGGTATGGCCTTAGAAGGCAGCGGGAGCCACGGGGCACCTCTTGAGGCTCAGCTTCGCTGGTGCTGCCGACATACCGCCAGCCCGGCAGCCAACCATCTCCAGCACGGCCCTGCCGTCTGCCAAGGCAGGCGACAGGAGGCCTCAGGGACCCTGGGTTGGCGGACACGTGGGTGACCTCGCAGCTCAGGTGAGGCGGGACCCTCCAGGCCCGTAGGCGCTTGGCCCTCCACCCCAGATCCCTCTTGACGCTCACAAGGACGTGGCCTTGGAGGCTTAAGGGCATGTGGCCCGCGGTTCCTTGGGCATTCACCACTCTGTCTGCCCACACAGCTCTAGGCAAAGGCCAGCCGCTGCCTGGCCGGCCCTACTGCCTCACGGCAGTTGGCCCGAAGCCACTGGGAGACACCACTGAGTCGGCACGACCCCTTAGACCCAGCAAGGCCACCCTTGCCCCCACGCCAACTGCCGAACAAAGTTCCCTGTGCCTGGTGACCGGCTGGGCCAGAGGACCGGTCCCGGCCCAAGAACCCACTCCCGCCCACGGCCGTGGCGAAACGGCGGAGGGTGGGCTTTTTCTGGAGAGAGCTGTGGAGAGACACACAGGCAGACAGGTGGCGGCAGCGCGGATGGGCGCTGGTGCTGTCGGCCAGGTGCAGGTCGAAGGCCTTGCGGGCCTCCCGATCATCAGCCGGGCCTGCGGCAGAGTCTGGGTCAGAGCCAGCCACCCCGGGAGCGGCTGGGGTGCGGCTGCCTCCCAGGGCCGCCTTCTGGCGGCATGTCGAGCAGGACCGGCGGGAAGCGCCCCCTCCGGCGCACGCTGTGTTGGGAGAGGCTTGAGGAGATGAGGCCTGCAGCAGTGCCCGGAAGGGGCAGAAGAATCCTCGGGCACCGGCGACTAAAGGAAAAGGCGGATTGGGAGGCCAAAAATACTACAGCACCTGGTTTTCCCAGGTGGTCTCCCATCCAGGTACTAAACAGACCCGACCCTGCTTAGCTTCAGGGATCAGACGAGATGGGGTGCGTTTAGGGTGGTATGGCTGCAGAAGGCAACGGGCGCCACGGGGTGCCTCTTGAGCCTCAGCTTAGCTGGTGCTGGCGAATTACCGCCAGTCTGGTGACCAGCCCTCGGCAGCACGGCCCTGCCGCCCACCCAGGCAGGCGACAGCAGGCCTCGGGGTCCAGGGGGTGGTGGATTCTTGGGCGACCTCGCAACTCCGTTCAGGTGGCAACATACAGGCTTGTAGGTGTTTGAAGCTCTGCCCCAGATCCCACTTGACGCTCACAAGGTCTGGGACTCAGAGGCTTAAGGGCCAGTGGCCTGCTGTCCCTTGGGCATTTCCCACCGTGTCCACCCACGCAGTGCTTGGCGCAGCCCAGCCATGGCCGCGCCGGCCCTCCTGCCCGACGGCGGTTGGCCCAAAGCCACTGGGAGCCACCATTGGGCCGGCACGGCCCCTTAGCCCCAGCAAAGCCACCCTTGTACCCACGCCACCCAAAAAGCAGTTCTCGGCTTTGGAGGTCAGGCGACCTGGACAACCGGTCATGGCCCACTACCCCACTCCTGCCTCCAGCTGTGGCGAAACAGCAGAGGGTGGGCTTTTTCCGGAGGTAGCTGTATAGAGACACACGGGCAGATAGGTGGCTGGGGCGAGCATGTGCGCTGGTGGGGGCGGCCAGGTGTAGGTCGAAGGACTCGTGGGCCTATCGGCCGTCAGCCGGGCCTACGGTGCAGTCTGGGTGTAGGCCAGCCACCCCGGGAGCGGCTGGTTTATGGTTATCTACCAGGGCCGCCTTCTGGCCGCATGTCCAACCAGACCGGCGGGGTGCGCCCCCTCCAGAGCACGCTGTGTTGGGAGGGGCCTGAGGAGGTGAGGCCTGCAGCGGTGCCAGGCGGAGGTGATGGCGGCCTCGGACCTGGGTGACTAAAGGAGAATTTATAGTGGGAGGCAAAAATGCATACAGAACCCGGTATTCCAATGTGGTCTCCCATCCAAGTACTAACCAGGCCCGACCCTGCTTAGCTTCCAGGATCAGACGAGATGGGGCGCGTTCAGGGTGGTATGGCCGTAGAAGGCAGTGGGAGCCACGGGGCACCTCTTGAGGCTCAGCTTCGCTGGTGCTGCCGACATACCGCCAGCCCGGCAGCCAACCATCTCCAGCACGGCCCTGCCGTCTGCCAAGGCAGGCGACAGGAGGCCTCGGGGACCCTGGGTTGGCGGACACATGGGTGACCTCCCAGCTCAGGTCAGGCGGGACCCTCCAGGCCCGTAGGCGCTTGGCCCTCCACCCCAGATCCCTCTTGACGCTCACAAGGACGTGGCCTTGGAGGCTTAAGCGCACGTGGCCCGCGGTTCCTTGGGCATTCACCACTCTGTCTGCCCACACAGCTCTAGGCAAAGGCCAGCCGCCGCCTGGCCGGCCCTACTGCCTGACGGCAGTTGGCCCGAAGCCACTGGGAGACACCATTGAGTCGGCACGACCCCTTAGACCCAGCAAGGCCACCCTTGCCCCCACGCCAACTGCCGAAGAAAGTTCCCTGTGCCTGGTGACCGGCTGGGCCAGAGGACCGGTCCCGGCCCAAGAACCCACTCCCGCCCACGACCGTGGCGAAACGGCGGAGGGTGGGCTTTTTCCGGAGGGAGCTGTGGAGAGACACACAGGCAGACAGGTGGCGGCAGCGCGGATGGGCGCTGGTGCTGTCGGCCAGGTGCAGGTCGAAGGCCTTGCGGGCCTCCCGATCATCAGCCGGGCCTGCGGCAGAGTCTGGGTCAGAGCCAGCCACCCCGGGAGCGGCTGGGGTGCGGCTGCCTCCCAGGGCCGCCTTCTGGCGGCATGTCCAGCAGGACCGGCGGGAAGCGCCCCCTCCGGCGCACGCTGTGTTGGGAGAGGCTTGAGGAGATGAGGCCTGCAGCAGTGCCCGGATGGGGCAGAGGAATCCTCGGGCACCGGCGACTAAAGGAAAAGGCGGATTGGGAGGCCAAAAATACTACAGCACCCGGTTTTCCCAGGTGGTCTCCCATCCAGGTACTAAACAGACCCGACCCTGCTTAGCTTCAGGGATCAGACGAGATGGGGTGCGTTTAGGGTGGTATGGCTGCAGAAGGCAACGGGCGCCACGGGGTGCCTCTTGAGCCTCAGCTTAGCTGGTGCTGGCGAATTACCGCCAGTCTGGTGACCAGCCCTCGGCAGCACGGCCCTGCCGCCCACCCAGGCAGGCGACAGCAGGCCTCGGGGTCCAGGGGGTGGTGGATTCTTGGGCGACCTCGCAACTCCGTTCAGGTGGCAACATCCAGGCTTGTAGGTGTTTGACGCTCTGCCCCAGATCCCACTTGAGGCTCACAAGGTCTGGGACTCAGAGGCTTAAGGGCCAGTGGCCTGCTGTCCCTTGGGCATTTCCCACCGTGTCCACCCACGCAGTGCTTGGCGCAGCCCAGCCATGGCCGCGCCGGCCCTCCTGCCCGACGACGGTTGGCCCAAAGCCACTGGGAGTCACCATTGGGCCGGCACGGCCCCTTAGCCCCAGCAAAGCCACCCTTGTACCCACGCCACCCAAAAAGCACAGTTTTCGGCTTTGGAGGTCAGGTGACCTGGAGAACCGGTCATGGCCCACGACCCCACTCCTACCTCCAGCTGTGGCGAAAGAGCAGAGGGTGGGCTTTTTCCGGAGGTAGCTGTATAGAGACACACGGGCAGATAGGTGGCTGGGGCGTGCATGTGCGCTGGTGGGGGCGGCCAGGTGTAGCTCGAAGACCTCGTGGGCCGATCGGCCATCAGCCGGGCCTACGGTGCAGTCTGGGTGTAGGCCAGCCACCCCAGGAGCGGCTGGTTTATGGTTATCTACCAGGGCCGCCTTCTGGCCGCATGTCCAACCAGACCGGTTGGGTGCACCCCCTCCAGAGCACGCTGTGTTTGGAGGGGCCTGAGGAGGTGAGGCCTGCAGCGGTGCCAGGCAGAGGTGATGGCGGCCTCGGCCGTGGGCGACTAAAGGAGAATTTATAGTGGGAGGCAAAAATGAATACAGAACCCGGTATTCCAATGTGGTCTCCCATCCAAGTACTAACCAGACCCGACCCTGCTTAGCTTCCAGGATCAGACGAGATGGGGCGCGTTCAGGGTGGTATGGCCGTAGAAGGCAGCGGGAGCCACGGGGCACCTCTTGAGGCTCAGCTTCGCTGGTGCTGCCGACATACCGCCAGCCCGGCAGCCAACCATCTCCAGCACGGCCCTGCCGTCTGCCAAGGCAGGCGACAGGAGGCCTCGGGGACCCTGGGTTGGCGGACACGTGGGTGACCTCGCAGCTCAGGTCAGGAGGGACCCTCCAGGCCCGTAGGCGCTTGGCCCTCCACCCCAGATCCCTCTTGACGCTCACAAGGACGTGGCCTTGGAGGCTTAAGGTCATGTGGCCCGCGGTTCCTTGGGCATTCACCACTCTGTCTGCCCACACAGCTCTAGGCAAAGGCCAGCCGCTGCCTGGCCGGCCCTACTGCCTCACGGCAGTTGGCCCGAAGCCACTGGGAGACACCACTGAGTCGGCACGACCCCTTAGACCCAGCAAGGCCACCCTTGCCCCCACGCCAACTGCCGAACAAAGTTCCCTGTGCCTGGTGACCGGCTGGGCCAGAGGACCGGTCCCGGCCCAAGAACCCACTCCCGCCCACGGCCGTGGCGAAACGGCGGAGGGTGGGCTTTTTCTGGAGAGAGCTGTGGAGAGACACACAGGCAGACAGGTGGCGGCAGCGCGGATGGGCGCTGGTGCTGTCGGCCAGGTGCAGGTCGAAGGCCTTGCGGGCCTCCCGATCTTCAGCCGGGCCTGCGGCAGAGTCTGGGTCAGAGCCAGCCACCCCGGGAGCGGCTGGGGTGCGGCTGCCTCCCAGGGCCGCCTTCTGGCGGCATGTCCAGCAGGACCGGCGGGAAGCGCCCCCTCCGGCGCACGCTGTGTTGGGAGAGGCTTGAGGAGATGAGGCCTGCAGCAGTGCCCGGAAGGGGCAGAGGAATCCTCGGGCACCGGCGACTAAAGGAAAAGGCGGATTGGGAGGCCAAAAATACTACAGCACCTGGTTTTCCCAGGTGGTCTCCCATCCAGGTACTAAACAGACCCGACCCTGCTTAGCTTCAGGGATCAGACGAGATGGGGTGCGTTTAGGGTGGTATGGCTGCAGAAGGCAATGGGCGCCACGGGGTGCCTCTTGAGCCTCAGCTTAGCTGGTGCTGGCGAATTACCGCCAGTCTGGTGACCAGCCCTCGGCAGCACGGCCCTGCCGCCCACCCAGGCAGGCGACAGCAGGCCTCGGGGTCCAGGGGGTGGTGGATTCTTGGGCGACCTCGCAACTCCGTTCAGGTGGCAACATACAGGCTTGTAGGTGTTTGACGCTCTGCCCCAGATCCCACTTGACGCTCACAAGGTCTGGGACTCAGAGGCTTAAGGGCCAGTGGCCTGCTGTCCCTTGGGCATTTCCCACCGTGTCCACCCACGCAGTGCTTGGCGCAGCCCAGCCATGGCCGCGCCGGCCCTCCTGCCCGACGGCGGTTGGCCCAAAGCCACTGGGAGCCACCATTGGGCCGGCACGGCCCCTTAGCCCCAGCAAAGCCACCCTTGTACCCACGCCACCCAAAAAGCACAGTTCTCGGCTTTGGAGGTCAGGCGACCTGGAGAACCGGTCATGGCCCATGACCCCACTCCTGCCTCCAGCTGTGGCGAAACAGCAGAGGGTGGGCTTTTTCCGGAGGTAGCTGTATAGAGACACACGGGCAGATAGGTGGCTGGGGCGAGCATGTGCGCTGGTGGGGGCGGCCAGGTGTAGGTCGAAGGCCTCGTGGGCCTATCGGCCGTCAGCCGGGCCTACGGTGCAGTCTGGGTGTAGGCCAGCCACCCCGGGAGCGGCTGGTTTATGGTTATCTACCAGGGCCGCCTTCTGGCCGCATGTCCAACCAGACCGGCGGGGTGCGCCCCCTCCAGAGCACGCTGTGTTGGGAGGGGCCTGAGGAGGTGAGGCCTGCAGCGGTGCCAGGCGGAGGTGATGGCGGCCTCGGCCGTGGGCGACTAAAGGAGAATTTATAGTGGGAGGCAAAAATGCATACAGAACCCGGTATTCCAATGTGGTCTCCCATCCAAGTACTAACCAGGCCCGACCCTGCTTAGCTTCCAGGATCAGACGAGATGGGGCGCGTTCAGGGTGGTATGGCCGTAGAAGGCAGTGGGAGCCACGGGGCACCTCTTGAGGCTCAGCTTCGCTGGTGCTGCCGACATACCGCCAGCCCGGCAGCCAACCATCTCCAGCACGGCCCTGCCGTCTGCCAAGGCAGGCGACAGGAGGCCTCGGGGACCCTGGGTTGGCGGACACATGGGTGACCTCCCAGCTCAGGTCAGGCGGGACCCTCCAGGCCCGTAGGCGCTTGGCCCTCCACCCCAGATCCCTCTTGACGCTCACAAGGACGTGGCCTTGGAGGCTTAAGGGCACGTGGCCCGCGGTTCCTTGGGCATTCACCACTCTGTCTGCCCACACAGCTCTAGGCAAAGGCCAGCCGCCGCCTGGCCGGCCCTACTGCCTGACGGCAGTTGGCCCGAAGCCACTGGGAGACACCATTGGGTCGGCACGACCCCTTAGACCCAGCAAGGCCACCCTTGCCCCCACGCCAACTGCCGAAGAAAGTTCCCTGTGCCTGGTGACCGGCTGGGCCAGAGGACCGGTCCCGGCCCAAGAACCCACTCCCGCCCACGACCGTGGCGAAACGGCGGAGGGTGGGCTTTTTCCGGAGGGAGCTGTGGAGAGACACACAGGCAGACAGGTGGCAGCAGCGCGGATGGGCGCTGGTGCTGTCGGCCAGGTGCAGGTCGAAGGCCTTGCGGGCCTCCCGATCATCAGCCGGGCCTGCGGCAGAGTCTGGGTCAGAGCCAGCCACCCCGGGAGCGGCTGGGGTGCGGCTGCCTCCCAGGGCCGCCTTCTGGCGGCATGTCCAGCAGGACCGGCGGGAAGCGCCCCCTCCGGCGCACGCTGTGTTGGGAGAGGCTTGAGGAGATGAGGCCTGCAGCAGTGCCCGGATGGGGCAGAGGAATCCTCGGGCACCGGCGACTAAAGGAAAAGGCGGATTGGGAGGCCAAAAATACTACAGCACCCGGTTTTCCCAGGTGGTCTCCCATCCAGGTACTAAACAGACCCGACCCTGCTTAGTTTCAGGGATCAGACAAGATGGGGTGCGTTTAGGGTGGTATGGCTGCAGAAGGCAACGGGCGCCACGGGGTGCCTCTTGAGCCTCAGCTTAGCTGGTGCTGGCGAATTACCGCCAGTCTGGTGACCAGCCCTCGGCAGCACGGCCCTGCCGCCCACCCAGGCAGGCGACAGCAGGCCTCGGGGTCCAGGGGGTGGTGGATTCTTGGGCGACCTCGCAACTCCGTTCAGGTGGCAACATCCAGGTTTGTAGGTGTTTGACGCTCTGCCCCAGATCCCACTTGACGCTCACAAGGTCTGGGACTCAGAGGCTTAAGGGCCAGTGGCCTGCTGTCCCTTGGGCATTTCCCACCGTGTCCACCCACGCAGTGCTTGGCGCAGCCCAGCCATGGCCGCGCCGGCCCTCCTGCCCGACGGCGGTTGGCCCAAAGCCACTGGGAGCCACCATTGGGCCGGCACGGCCCCTTAGCCCCAGCAAAGCCACCCTTGTACCCACGCCACCCAAAAAGCACAGTTCTCGGCTTTGGAGGTCAGGCGACCTGGACAACCGGTCATGGCCCACGACCCCACTCCTGCCTCCAGCTGTGGCGAAACAGCAGAGGGTGGGCTTTTTCCGGAGGTAGCTGTATAGAGACACACGGGCAGATAGGTGGCTAGGGCGAGCATGTGCGCTGGTGGGGGCGGCCAGGTGTAGGTCGAAGGCCTCGTGGGCCTATCGGCCGTCAGCCAGGCCTACGGTGCAGTCTGGGTGTAGGCCAGCCACCCCGGGAGCGGCTGGTTTATGGTTATCTACCAGGGCCGCCTTCTGGCCGCATGTCCAACCAGACCGGCGGGGTGCGCCCCCTCCAGAGCACGCTGTGTTGGGAGGGGCCTGAGGAGGTGAGGCCTGCAGCGGTGCCAGGCGGAGGTGATGGCGGCCTCGGCCCTGGGCGACTAAAGGAGAATTTATAGTGGGAGGCAAAAATGCATACAGAACCCGGTATTCCAATGTGGTCTCCCATCCAAGTACTAACCAGGCCCGACCCTGCTTAGCTTCCAGGATCAGACGAGATGGGGCGCGTTCAGGGTGGTATGGCCGTAGGAGGCAGTGGGAGCCACGGGGCACCTCTTGAGGCTCAGCTTCGCTGGTGCTGCCGACATACCGCCAGCCCGGCAGCCAACCATCTCCAGCACGGCCCTGCCGTCTGCCAAGGCAGGCGACAGGAGGCCTCGGGGACCCTGGGTTGGCGGACACATGGGTGACCTCCCAGCTCAGGTCAGGCGGGCCCCTCCAGGCGCGTAGGCGCTTGGCCCTCCACCCCAGATCCCTCTTGACGCTCACAAGGACGTGGCCTTGGAGGCTTAAGGGCACGTGGCCCGCGGTTCCTTGGGCATTCACCACTCTGTCTGCCCACACAGCTCTAGGCAAAGGCCAGCCGCCGCCTGGCCGGCCCTACTGCCTGACGGCAGTTGGCCCGAAGCCACTGGGAGACACCATTGAGTCGGCACGACCCCTTAGACCCAGCAAGGCCACCCTTGCCCCCACGCCAACTGCCGAAGAAAGTTCCCTGTGCCTGGTGACCGGCTGGGCCAGAGGACCGGTCCTGGCCCAAGAACCCACTCCCGCCCACGACCGTGGCGAAACGGCGGAGGGTGGGCTTTTTCCGGAGGGAGCTGTGGAGAGACACACAGGCAGACAGGTGGCGGCAGCGCGGATGGGCGCTGGTGCTGTCGGCCAGGTGCAGGTCGGAGGCCTTGCGGGCCTCCCGATCATCAGCCGGGCCTGCGGCAGAGTCTGGGTCAGAGCCAGCCACCCCGGGAGCGGCTGGGGTGCGGCTGCCTCCCAGGGCCGCCTTCTGGCGGCATGTCCAGCAGGACCGGCGGGAAGCGCCCCCTCCGGCGCACGCTGTGTTGGGAGAGGCTTGAGGAGATGAGGCCTGCAGCAGTGCCCGGAAGGGGCAGAGGAATCCTCGGGCACCGGCGACTAAAGGAAAAGGCGGATTGGGAGGCCAAAAATACTACAGCACCTGGTTTTCCCAGGTGGTCTCCCATCCAGGTACTAAACAGACCCGACCCTGCTTAGCTTCAGGGATCAGACGAGATGGGGTGCGTTTAGGGTGGTATGGCTGCAGAAGGCAACGGGCGCCACGGGGTGCCTCTTGAGCCTCAGCTTAGCTGGTGCTGGCGAATTACCGCCAGTCTGGTGACCAGCCCTCGGCAGCACGGCCCTGCCGCCCACCCAGGCAGGCGACAGCAGGCCTCGGGGTCCAGGGGGTGGTGGATTCTTGGGCGACCTCGCAACTCCGTTCAGGTGGCAACATACAGGCTTGTAGGTGTTTGACGCTCTGCCCCAGATCCCACTTGACGCTCACAAGGTCTGGGACTCAGAGGCTTAAGGGCCAGTGGCCTGCTGTCCCTTGGGCATTTCCCACCGTGTCCACCCACGCAGTGCTTGGCGCAGCCCAGCCATGGCCGCGCCGGCCCTCCTGCCCGACGGCGGTTGGCCCAAAGCCACTGGGAGCCACCATTGGGCCGGCACGGCCCCTTAGCCCCAGCAAAGCCACCCTTGTACCCACGCCACCCAAAAAGCACAGTTCTCGGCTTTGGAGGTCAGGCGACCTGGAGAACCGGTCATGGCCCATGACCCCACTCCTGCCTCCAGCTGTGGCGAAACAGCAGAGGGTGGGCTTTTTCCGGAGGTAGCTGTATAGAGACACACGGGCAGATAGGTGGCTGGGGCGAGCATGTGCGCTGGTGGGGGCGGCCAGGTGTAGGTCGAAGGCCTCGTGGGCCTATCGGCCGTCAGCCGGGCCTACGGTGCAGTCTGGGTGTAGGCCAGCCACCCCGGGAGCGGCTGGTTTATGGTTATCTACCAGGGCCGCCTTCTGGCCGCATGTCCAACCAGACCGGCGGGGTGCGCCCCCTCCAGAGCACGCTGTGTTGGGAGGGGCCTGAGGAGGTGAGGCCTGCAGCGGTGCCAGGCGGAGGTGATGGCGGCCTCGGCCGTGGGCGACTAAAGGAGAATTTATAGTGGGAGGCAAAAATGCATACAGAACCCGGTATTCCAATGTGGTCTCCCATCCAAGTACTAACCAGGCCCGACCCTGCTTAGCTTCCAGTATCAGACGAGATGGGGCGCGTTCAGGGTGGTATGGCCGTAGAAGGCAGTGGGAGCCACGGGGCACCTCTTGAGGCTCAGCTTCGCTGGTGCTGCCGACATACCGCCAGCCCGGCAGCCAACCATCTCCAGCACGGCCCTGCCGTCTGCCAAGGCAGGCGACAGGAGGCCTCGGGGACCCTGGGTTGGCGGACACATGGGTGACCTCCCAGCTCAGGTCAGGCGGGACCCTCCAGGCGCGTAGGCGCTTGGCCCTCCACCCCAGATCCCTCTTGACGCTCACAAGGACGTGGCCTTGGAGGCTTAAGGGCACGTGGCCCGCGGTTCCTTGGGCATTCACCACTCTGTCTGCCCACACAGCTCTAGGCAAAGGCCGGCCGCCGCCTGGCCGGCCCTACTGCCTGACGGCAGTTGGCCCGAAGCCACTGGGAGACACCATTGAGTCGGCACGACCCCTTAGACCCAGCAAGGCCACCCTTGCCCCAACGCCAAGTGCCAAAGAAAGTTCCCTGTGCCTGGTGACCGGCTGGGCCAGAGGACCGGTCCCGGCCCAAGAACCCACTCCCGCCCACGACCATGGCGAAACGGCGGAGGGTGGGCTTTTTCCGGAGGGAGCTGTGGAGAGACACACAGGCAGACAGGTGGCGGCAGCGCGGATGGGCGCTGGTGCTGTCTGCCAGGTGCAGGTCGAAGGCCTTGCGGGCCTCCCGATCATCAGCCGGGCCTGCGGCAGAGTCTGGGTCAGAGCCAGCCACCCCGGGAGCGGCTGGGGTGCGGCTGCCTCCCAGGGCCGCCTTGTGGCGCCATGTCCAGCAGGACCGGCGGGAAGTGCCCCCTCCGGCGCACGCTGTGTTGGGAGAGGCTTGAGGAGATGAGGCCTGCAGCAGTGCCCGGATGGGGCAGAGGAATCCTCGGGCACCGGCGACTAAAGGAAAAGGCGGATTGGGAGGCCAAAAATACTACAGCACCCGGTTTTCCCAGGTGGTCTCCCATCCAGGTACTAAAGAGACCCGACCCTGCTTAGCTTCAGGGATCAGACGACATGGGGTGCGTTTAGGGTGGTATGGCTGCAGAAGGCAACGGGCGCCACGGGGTGCCTCTTGAGCCTCAGCTTAGCTGATGCTGGTGAATTACCGCCAGTCTGGTGACCAGCCCTCGGCAGCACGGCCCTGCCGCCCACCCAGGCAGGCGACAGCAGGCCTCGGGGTCCAGGGGGTGGTGGATTCTTGGGCGACTTCGCAACTCCGTACAGGCGGCAACATCCAGGCTTGTAGGTGTTTGACGCTCTGCCCCAGATCCCACTTGATGCTCACAAGGTCTGGGACTCAGAGGCTTAAGGGCCAGTGACCTGCTGTCCCTTGGGCATTTCCCACCGTGTCCACCCACGCAGTGCTTGGCGCAGCCCAGCCATGGCCGCGCCGGCCCTTCTGCCCGACGGCGGTTGGCCCAAAGACACTGGGAGCCACCATTTGGCCAGCACGGCCCCTTAGCACCAGAAAAGCCACCCTTGTACCCACGCCACCCAAAAAGCACAGTTCTCGGCTTTGGAGGTCAGGCGACCTGGAGAACCGGTCATGGCCCACGACCCCACTCCTGCCTCCAGCTGTGGCGAAACAGCAGAGGGTGGGCTTTTTCCGGAGGTAGCAGTATAGAGACACACGGGCAGATAGGTGGCTGGGGCGTGCATGTGCGCTGGTGGGGGCGGCCAGGTGTAGGTCGAAGACCTCGTGGGCCTATCGGCCGTCAGCCGGGCCTACGGTGCAGTCTGGGTGTAGGCCAGCCACCCCGGGAGCGGCTGGTTTATGGTTATCTACCAGGGCCGCCTTCTGGCCGCATGTCCAACCAGACCGGCGGTGTGCGCCCCCTCCAGAGCACGCTGTGTTGGGAGGGGCCTGAGGAGGTGAGGCCTGCAGCGGTGCCAGGCGGAGGTGATGGCGGCCTCGGCCGTGGGCGACTAAAGGAGAATTTATAGTGGGAGGCAAAAATGAATACAGAACCCGGTATTCCAATGTGGTCTCCCATCCAAGTACTAACCAGGCCCGACCCTGCTTAGCTTCCAGGATCAGACGAGATGGGGCGCGTTCAGGGTGGTATGGCCGTAGAAGGCAGCGGGAGCCACGGGGCACCTCTTGAGGCTCAGCTTCGCTGGTGCTGCCGACATACCGCCAGCCCGGCAGCCAACCATCTCCAGCACGGCCCTGCCGTCTGCCAAGGCAGGCGACAGGAGGCCTCAGGGACCCTGGGTTGGCGGACACATGGGTGACCTCCCAGCTCAGGTCAGGCGGGCCCCTCCAGGCGCGTAGGCGCTTGGCCCTACACCCCAGATCCCTCTTGACGCTCACAAGGACGTGGCCTTGGAGGCTTAAGGGCACGTGGCCCGCGGTTCCTTGGGCATTCACCACTCTGTCTGCCCACACAGCTCTAGGCAAAGGCCAGCCGCCGCCTGGCCGGCCCTACTGCCTGACGGCAGTTGGCCCGAAGCCACTGGGAGACACCACTGAGTCGGCACGACCCCTTAGACCCAGCAAGGCCACCCTTGCCCCCACGCCAACTGCCGAAGAAAGTTCCCTGTGCCTGGTGACCGGCTGGGCCGGAGGACCGGTCCCGGCCCAAGAACCCACTCCCGCCCACGACCGTGGCGAAACGGCGGAGGGTGGGCTTTTTCCGGAGGGAGCTGTGGAGAGACACACAGGCAGACAGGTGGCGGCAGCGCGGATGGGCGCTGGTGCTGTCGGCCAGGTGCAGGTCGAAGGCCTTGCGGGCCTCCCGATCATCAGCCGGGCCTGCGGCAGAGTCTGGGTCAGAGCCAGCCACCCCGGGAGCGGCTGGGGTGCGGCTGCCTCCCAGGGCCGCCTTCTGGCGGCATGTCCAGCAGGACCGGCGGGAAGCGCCCCCTCCGGCGCACGCTGTGTTGGGAGAGGCTTGAGGAGATGAGGCCTGCAGCAGTGCCCGGAAGGGGCAGAGGAATCCTCGGGCACCGGCGACTAAAGGAAAAGGCGGATTGGGAGGCCAAAAATACTACAGCACCTGGTTTTCCCAGGTGGTCTCCCATCCAGGTACTAAACAGACCCGACCCTGCTTAGCTTCAGGGATCAGACGAGATGGGGTGCGTTTAGGGTGGTATGGCTGCAGAAGGCAACGGGCGCCACGGGGTGCCTCTTGAGCCTCAGCTTAGCTGGTGCTGGCGAATTACCGCCAGTCTGGTGACCAGCCCTCGGCAGCACGGCCCTGCCGCCCACCCAGGCAGGCGACAGCAGGCCTCGGGGTCCAGGGGGTGGTGGATTCTTGGGCGACCTCGCAACTCCGTTCAGGTGGCAACATACAGGCTTGTAGGTGTTTGACGCTCTGCCCCAGATCCCACTTGACGCTCACAAGGTCTGGGACTCAGAGGCTTAAGGGCCAGTGGCCTGCTGTCCCTTGGGCATTTCCCACCGTGTCCACCCACGCAGTGCTTGGCGCAGCCCAGCCATGGCCGCGCCGGCCCTCCTGCCCGACGGCGGTTGGCCCAAAGCCACTGGGAGCCACCATTGGGCCGGCACGGCCCCTTAGCCCCAGCAAAGCCACCCTTGTACCCACGCCACCCAAAAAGCACAGTTCTCGGCTTTGGAGGTCAGGCGACCTGGAGAACCGGTCATGGCCCATGACCCCACTCCTGCCTCCAGCTGTGGCGAAACAGCACAGGGTGGGCTTTTTCCGGAGGTAGCTGTATAGAGACACACGGGCAGATAGGTGGCTGGGGCGAGCATGTGCGCTGGTGGGGGCGGCCAGGTGTAGGTCGAAGGCCTCGTGGGCCTATCGGCCGTCAGCCGGGCCTACGGTGCAGTCTGGGTGTAGGCCAGCCACCCCGGGAGCGGCTGGTTTATGGTTATCTACCAGGGCCGCCTTCTGGCCGCATGTCCAACCAGACCGGCGGGGTGCGCCCCCTCCAGAGCACGCTGTGTTGGGAGGGGCCTGAGGAGGTGAGGCCTGCAGCGGTGCCAGGCGGAGGTGATGGCGGCCTCGGCCGTGGGCGACTAAAGGAGAATTTATAGTGGGAGGCAAAAATGCATACAGAACCCGGTATTCCAATGTGGTCTCCCATCCAAGTACTAACCAGGCCCGACCCTGCTTAGCTTCCAGGATCAGACGAGATGGGGCGCGTTCAGGGTGGTATGGCCGTAGAAGGCAGCGGGAGCCACGGGGCACCTCTTGAGGCTCAGCTTCGCTGGTGCTGCCGACATACCGCCAGCCCGGCAGCCAACCATCTCCAGCACGGCCCTGCCGTCTGCCAAGGCAGGCGACAGGAGGCCTCAGGGACCCTGGGTTGGCGGACACATGGGTGACCTCCCAGCTCAGGTCAGGCGGGCCCCTCCAGGCGCGTAGGCGCTTGGCCCTACACCCCAGATCCCTCTTGACGCTCACAAGGACGTGGCCTTGGAGGCTTAAGGGCACGTGGCCCGCGGTTCCTTGGGCATTCACCACTCTGTCTGCCCACACAGCTCTAGGCAAAGGCCAGCCGCCGCCTGGCCGGCCCTACTGCCTGACGGCAGTTGGCCCGAAGCCACTGGGAGACACCACTGAGTCGGCACGACCCCTTAGACCCAGCAAGGCCACCCTTGCCCCCACGCCAACTGCCGAAGAAAGTTCCCTGTGCCTGGTGACCGGCTGGGCCGGAGGACCGGTCCCGGCCCAAGAACCCACTCCCGCCCACGACCGTGGCGAAACGGCGGAGGGTGGGCTTTTTCCGGAGGGAGCTGTGGAGAGACACACAGGCAGACAGGTGGCGGCAGCGCGGATGGGCGCTGGTGCTGTCGGCCAGGTGCAGGTCGAAGGCCTTGCGGGCCTCCCGATCATCAGCCGGGCCTGCGGCAGAGTCTGGGTCAGAGCCAGCCACCCCGGGAGCGGCTGGGGTGCGGCTGCCTCCCAGGGCCGCCTTCTGGCGGCATGTCCAGCAGGACCGGCGGGAAGCGCCCCCTCCGGCGCACGCTGTGTTGGGAGAGGCTTGAGGAGATGAGGCCTGCAGCAGTGCCCGGAAGGGGCAGAGGAATCCTCGGGCACCGGCGACTAAAGGAAAAGGCGGATTGGGAGGCCAAAAATACTACAGCACCTGGTTTTCCCAGGTGGTCTCCCATCCAGGTACTAAACAGACCCGACCCTGCTTAGCTTCAGGGATCAGACGAGATGGGGTGCGTTTAGGGTGGTATGGCTGCAGAAGGCAACGGGCGCCACGGGGTGCCTCTTGAGCCTCAGCTTAGCTGGTGCTGGCGAATTACCGCCAGTCTGGTGACCAGCCCTCGGCAGCACGGCCCTGCCGCCCACCCAGGCAGGCGACAGCAGGCCTCGGGGTCCAGGGGGTGGTGGATTCTTGGGCGACCTCGCAACTCCGTTCAGGTGGCAACATACAGGCTTGTAGGTGTTTGACGCTCTGCCCCAGATCCCACTTGACGCTCACAAGGTCTGGGACTCAGAGGCTTAAGGGCCAGTGGCCTGCTGTCCCTTGGGCATTTCCCACCGTGTCCACCCACGCAGTGCTTGGCGCAGCCCAGCCATGGCCGCGCCGGCCCTCCTGCCCGACGGCGGTTGGCCCAAAGCCACTGGGAGCCACCATTGGGCCGGCACGGCCCCTTAGCCCCAGCAAAGCCACCCTTGTACCCACGCCACCCAAAAAGCACAGTTCTCGGCTTTGGAGGTCAGGCGACCTGGAGAACCGGTCATGGCCCATGACCCCACTCCTGCCTCCAGCTGTGGCGAAACAGCACAGGGTGGGCTTTTTCCGGAGGTAGCTGTATAGAGACACACGGGCAGATAGGTGGCTGGGGCGAGCATGTGCGCTGGTGGGGGCGGCCAGGTGTAGGTCGAAGGCCTCGTGGGCCTATCGGCCGTCAGCCGGGCCTACGGTGCAGTCTGGGTGTAGGCCAGCCACCCCGGGAGCGGCTGGTTTATGGTTATCTACCAGGGCCGCCTTCTGGCCGCATGTCCAACCAGACCGGCGGGGTGCGCCCCCTCCAGAGCACGCTGTGTTGGGAGGGGCCTGAGGAGGTGAGGCCTGCAGCGGTGCCAGGCGGAGGTGATGGCGGCCTCGGCCGTGGGCGACTAAAGGAGAATTTATAGTGGGAGGCAAAAATGCATACAGAACCCGGTATTCCAATGTTGTCTCCCATCCAAGTACTAACCAGGCCCGACCCTGCTTAGCTTCCAGTATCAGACGAGATGGGGCGCGTTCAGGGTGGTATGGCCGTAGAAGGCAGTGGGAGCCACGGGGCACCTCTTGAGGCTCAGCTTCGCTGGTGCTGCCGACATACCGCCAGCCCGGCAGCCAACCATCTCCAGCACGGCCCTGCCGTCTGCCAAGGCAGGCGACAGGAGGCCTCGGGGACCCTGGGTTGGCGGACACATGGGTGACCTCCCAGCTCAGGTCAGGCGGGACCCTCCAGGCCCGTAGGCGCTTGGCCCTCCACCCCAGATCCCTCTTGACGCTCACAAGGACGTGGCCTTGGAGGCTTAAGGGCACGTGGCCCGCGGTTCCTTGGGCATTCACCACTCTGTCTGCCCACACAGCTCTAGGCAAAGGCCAGCCGCCGCCTGGCCGGCCCTACTGCCTGACGGCAGTTGGCCCGAAGCCACTGGGAGACACCATTGAGTCGGCACGACCCCTTAGACCCAGCAAGGCCACCCTTGCCCCAACGCCAACTGCCGAAGAAAGTTCCCTGTGCCTGGTGACCGGCTGGGCCAGAGGACCGGTCCCGGCCCAAGAACCCACTCCCGCCCACGACCATGGCGAAACGGCGGAGGGTGGGCTTTTTCCGGAGGGAGCTGTG